>NC_067406.1:133285841-134004841 GCF_009764475.1 Pristis pectinata
GCACGACCCTGGCTCTGGCCACACACACACTCCCACTCCAGAATCCCAGCTCACACTCTGGACTAATGAGTGAGCCAGATGCTGGATTACCTTTAAATAGAACAGGTGGATTTAAGGGAAATCTGAGTAAGATAAGGTAAGATATTTATTTACTAGTCACGTGTACATCGAAACACACAGTGAAATACATCTTTTGCGTAGAGTGTTCTGGGGGCAGCCCGCAAGTGTCGCCACGCTTCCAGAGCCAACATAGCATGCCCACAACTTCCTAACCCGTACGTCTTTGGAATGTGGGAGGAAACCGGAGCACCCGGAGGAAACACACATGGACACAGGGAGAACGTAAAAAAACTCCTTACAGGCAGCAGCGGGAATTGAACCCAGGTCGCCGGCGCAGTAATAGCGTTACACTAACCGCTATGGGTTGGAAGAAGAAGAAGAAGAAGAGGTGTTTCAACCTGGGAACATTTGCAATCGGCTGACTGTCAGACATTAATTCTATAGGCTTCAACTTAGTATTTTCATAGATTTGATGTAAGGTATGAACATGCAACTGCTTTGGGGGGGCAGAGTCGCCGGTGGTCTGGAGTTTGCCCCAGAATCCCAATATTATTTAGGTGATATCTGGGTAGTTCCAAGGTATGAAAACACCAGCATGGAGCAGTTGGGTTGAATGTGCTATAAATACCATGTAATGCTACGTAGCTGCTGAGTTCCATAATCCATCAATGAGTGAGGTCATGATTGCCATATTTACGGAAATAGGCTGCTGCACATGTTCCACTTCCAGGTGTAGTAGAACTGCAGATGAAGGCTATTGATATATTCTCAATATTCTGAATGCATGATAGAGAAATGATAGTGAAGTAGCTACATGAACGATAGAGAAATGGAGGGCTATGTGGGAGGGAAGGGTTAGATAGACATTAGAGCAGGATAAAATGTTGGCACAACATCGTGGGCCGAAGGGCCTGTACTGTGCTGTAATGTTCTATGTTCTATGTTCTATTCTGCTTTGCGAAATACTTGGGCCTGGAAATTCTGTCATGTGTTGCTTGCTTATGTGCCCTCGGTGACGGAACTGAATAAGAAATTTTAAACCGTGATGGGTTACTTATTTATTCCATGCCGTCTTTGTGTATCGAGTGCTCATGTTTGGAGGCACCCAGACATACACAGTAATGGCCAATAGAATATGAAGCACGTTTGGACATTGCTTCTGCAAAGTACAGTTGTGGGTGGTTGGTTTGCAGACAGGGGGAGCCACCCACGTAGAGGCAGACCTTCAATGAATGTTTCATCAAAGCTGAGAGGAGAACGGCAAACAATCTGCTGGAGGAACTCAGCAGGTCGAGCAGCATCTGTGGGGGAAAGGAACTGCCAATGTTTCAGGTCGAAACCTGGCATCAGGACTGAGAGTGGAGAGGGGAGATAGCCAGTATAAAGAAGAGAGGGGGAAAGGGTGAGACAGAGGCCAGAGGTGATTGGTGGACTGAGAGGGGAGATGTGGTTGGATGATGGGCAGATCAAGCTAGGTAGGGGAAGGGGAGGGTGGAGTTGGGAGACAGAGGCAGGTGGATGACAGATGGACACAGACAAAAAAAAGAGGAAGATGGAGCAACGAACACAAGATACTGGAGGAACTCAGCAGGTGAGGCAGCATCCATGGAGGGAAATAAACAGTCGACGTTTTGGGTCAAGACTGGAAAAGAAGAGGGCAGAAGGTGGCGGGAGGGGGAGGAGCACATGCAGCAGGGGATAGGTGAGTCCAGGTGAGCGGGGGGGGAAGGAAGGTGGGTAGGGGAGGGGGGAGATGTAAGAAGCTGAGAGGTGATAGGTAGAAGAGGCAAAGGGCTGAAAAAGAAGGAATCAGGTAGGAGAGGAGAGTAGACCATGGAATAAAAGGAAGGAGGTGGGGAATAGATAGGGCAGGAGCCAGGAGAGGCAAGGAGAAGGTGAAGGTGGAGACAGCAGCTGGAGGGTGATGAGCAGGAACACGAAAGTTACCTTACCAGTGAAGGAGAACTGGCTGACTAGGGAAGAGACTGTAGACTCCAGCACTTGGAATCACCTGCATGTAAATCTCCTTTAAGTTGTGTGCTTAACACATTACTGTGGGCCTCACTACCGCAGCCCAGCCTGTCCCTATCCCAACAATCCCTTCCCCAACAACTGATTCATGAGTGAGACTGTCCCCAACAACAGCTGATCGCATCCCTCTCTGATCTTCCACCCAAATCTTGGGGATCAAATCTCACCGCAACTGAAGCTCTAGCACTCCCCCCACTCCCAATTTCTCCCAGACCTTTCTCCACTGTGACCGCCACACCATCATGACAAATGACCTAAAACCTATCCGAGTTCTCTGCTCATTTTGAGATTACGTACCTACTGGAAGAAAGCCCAGTGTGCACTCATTGTGCACGAGGCCTTTCCTGTACTGTGTGAGGTCGCCTACATCTCTGCCATTTCCCGCACCTCTGCTCTCACCCCCACCCCTCCCAAACCTAATAGGCATAGGGCCCCCCTTGTCCTCACATTTCATCCTACCAGCCTACGTATCCAACACATCATTCTCTGCCACTTTCACCATCTCTAACAGGACCCCACCACCAAGCATATCTTCCCCTCCCCACCCCTTTCACAGGGACAACTCTCTCCGTGACTCCCTAGTTCACTGCTTCCACTCCCATCCCGCTCCCACCCTGGGGACTTTCCACTGCCCCTGCCATAGGTGCAACACCTGCCCCTCCAATCCCTTCATCCCAACACCATCTCCATCACCTCCATCCAAGGACCCAAACAGTCCTTTCAAGTGAGATAGAGATTTACCTGCACCTCCCTTAATATCATCTACTGCATTCAGTGCTCTAAGTGTGGCCTCCTCCACACTGGCGAGACCAAACGCAGACCAGGTGACCGTTTTGCAGAACACCTGCGCTCAATCTGTAACCGCGATCTGCATCTCCCTGTTGCCAGTCACTTCAACTCCCCCTCCCACACTATCACAGACATGTCAGTCCTCGGCCTCCTCCACTGCCAGGAGAATTCCAAGTGCAAACTGAAGGAACAGCACCTCATTTTCCGTCTTGGAGCCTTGCAGCCTAATGGCATGAACATTGAATTCTCCCACTTTAAGTAATCCCCACAAACCCCTCCTCCCCCTCAACCATGCCAATTCTTTTCTTCCCTTTTCTGGCCTCTCTCTCTTTTTTATACCCCCTTTGTTCCCTCCTTACCTTTGACCCATCCACAGGTGGATCTGCTCTCCCCTCCTCTCCCGCACCTGCCTATCACTATCTCTTACCTGCATCTACCTATCACCACCTTGTGCCCACCCCACCTCCCCTCTTTTGTCCACCTATCACTGCTCTGCTTTTCCCTCCTATACATTGGGCTTCCCCTTTTCCTATCTTCAGTCCTGAAGAAGGGCCCTGACCTGAAATGTTGACTGCCTGCTTTTCTCCACGGATGCTGCCTGCCTACATAATCCTCCAGCATCATAGTGTTTTTCATTCCAAACTCAGTATTCTGACTGATGAAGACATGTGTGCCACACACCTTCTTCACCACCCTGTCTGCCTATGTTGCTGGCTTCAAGGAAGTATGTACCTGCTACCCTAGGTCTTCCTATTCTACAACAATCCACAGGGCCCTACTGTTTGTCCTGGTTTGTCTTACCAAAATGCAACACCTTGCGTTTTCCTGAATTAATCTCCAGCTGCCATTCCAGAAAAACAAAACAAAATTGAGAGAATGCTTCTCCTCCTTGTGATGCATGAAGACTTTGGAATGATTCTTGAGATTGAAATATTGCTCTGTCCCCTCAGTTGTAGAAAGATACCAGGAGCTTTCCACTACCCCTTCCCAATCCTATTGACTGTTTGCTGTTCACTTAGCTGTTTAAAGTACTAAACATGCGACAGAAGAATGATTATATAGTTAGCATCAAAGATAAGCATCAAGATCTGTGGAACTTGATAGGTGGTATATGTTAAACTACTCTCAAAGTAGAGGAGAATATTTAGTTGTGGGGCAATGGAGAGGGAGCAGTGTTCGGGAAGATTCTGCTTTTGTGCATGTGGTTTATAAAGAGCTTGAATGCCTTTGACTCATCACTTAGTCCACACATTCAGACATTAAATGGCACCTGTTCCTTTAGGGAGGTGCCAACTGGTTGGATCCAAGAGTCCAGATGTTGTCTTGTGAGCACGTGTGTTTCATATCTGGAATGAATTACCACATATGAATGAAAGTCTTCTTTCAGTTAAAGAGAAAGTAAGTACTTGATTGAATGCTGGACTTGTAGAAAGAGGGAAAGAAGCAAAGATGAGAGCAAAGGAATGTGAGAATGGGGGAAAGAGAGAAAATGGCCACTGAGAAAGAATCTGCGACAAAGAGAGATGTTTCACAAATTTCACATCAATAGCTATTGGGCAGTTCAGAAAGACTGAGAGAAATTCATTAGGCACCAAATGCCAACTGATTCATTTCCTAAAGCCAAATACTCAAATGATTCTGGTTCACAGCTCAACAATTTCCCTTGCTCAGTCCAGTCACTGCATGCCTCTCTTTGACACATGTAACTACAATCAGTGTAGAGTATGGGATGTTCCATAAGCAGCCACTTGGTCAGGAGCAATAAAACAGACCTCCGTCTGTAAGTGTTCCTCTATCTTTGCACACAAGCTCCCTTACCACTATTTTGAAGAAGAACAGGGGAGTTATCCCCAGTGTCTTGGCCAATATTTCTCCATCAATCAGTGTCACTAAAAGCAGATTTTCTGGTCATTATATCATTGTTCCCTGTGAGAGCTTGTTTGCCGCCACATTGCCTGAACTACAACGGTATTGGAACTTGAAAACTTCACAGGTCGTAAATCACTTGGATGTTCTGAAAGGGAGGAGAAAGCTGTGACAAAATGGAGGTCCATTTGTGATTTTGTGGAACAAATCGATCTCCAGAGAGGAACCTTATCCATTGGAATGGGAAAAGGGTTTAGGATTCAATCCATTGGCAAAACGCTTCTCTTATCACTTGGGCATGTTTATCTGAGTTCCCAGCAGCCGTACACTTCTGCATGTGTTCCAGTTGCCTTTGGCTGCACTTTGAAGCTTTAAACACATCATGTAAAATACTGTAACCCCATGTGGTTTGCTGCACATTCAGTAATGTAATCCTTCACAGTCACTGAAGTGCCTCATCCCTTGCCCCAAACACGACTTCAGTCTGCAGGGTCTCCCTGGTTGTTTGGATTTTCACTGGGACTGTTTCCATTTGGCAGCCTGCCTCTGTTTGGCCCGATGGATCAAATTAAATCAATTTCTTAACAAGTTTTCAATTAGCCCAAACCATTTCCTTATCTGTAAGAACAAGAAAATAGTTTGGTTTTCAGAAAATTCAGTTCCACTTCATTGAACAGCATCACCACAGTTTTTAACAGCCCTACATAATAAGGGTAATTTAAATATTATGCTTGCAGTGAATATTGAGCAATAAAACCTATATAATGGGAAAGCATGATCCAAAGCTATCTACTCTTTATCAACATTGCCCGGTGGATTGATGTTTAGCCCAGCCAATGATGATCAAACTGTAACATTTGTTTGGTCTAGAAATGTCTTAATGAGCATTCTCTGGTGCAATAGGATGCTTGAAGCAGCAGCTGGTAACCTGACCTGTGACCTTTGTGTTCAGTGGGAGAAGATAATCTTCATCTGCAGCTGCGTTTGGAGCTGGAGCTGTGGATGAAATCATCTTCTGCCACAGGGATCTCCCTTGGCTGTGGGGGCAATCGTTAACTTGCGTTGTGTGCACCAAACAGATATCCATGTAGCAGGAGCCATTTCCAATGGTCGTAACCTTCAGAACCTCAGCAGTGAGCAAGGCAACTCATTTCACTTCCAGATCCATGCTGAGATCCAGTCTCACTGAAGACAGAACACATGGTGAAAAATCTTTTTTTTGGCTATGTCTCAGAGACCACAGCTGTTGGAGGTTGGCAGGGACCATTACTACATACCCAGTAAGGGAGGGAAAGAACTTGGTTGTTGATATTAGTTCTTCAGAATGAAAGTTTACAAAATAAAGAAGAACTTTCAGATCCCATTATGTGGTGTGGTAAATGGTTTATCTGTGAACTAGATATTGCGAGCAGTGTCTCACTTGGTAGTAGCCTTGTCTCTGGTTGTGGGTTCAAGTTCAATTCCGAAGTCTTTGACACAACAATCCAGACTGATATTCTAATGCATTGCTGATAAACAGCTACAACTGTGGGCAATATAAATGGCGCTGGAGGAACTCAGCAGGTCAGGCAGCAGCAATGGAGGGAAATGGACAGTCGCCATTTTGGGTCAAGACCCTTCATCTAGACTCAATCCTGCCTGACCCGCTGAATTCCTCCAGCGCCTTTTGTGTTGCTCCAGATTCCAGCATCTGCAGTCACTTGTGTCTTGATGAGCTGCATTTTTCAGATGCAGTGTTAAACTGAGGTCCTATCTACTCTTTCAGGTAGATGAGAACATTCTCATGGATCTACCTCAATGCAGAGCAGGGGAAATATCCCCAGTATCCTACCCAATATTAATCCCTTAATAAACATGGCAAAGTAGATTATCTAGTCATTATTAACATTGCTGCTTGAGAGACTTTGTGGTACAGAGATTTCCTGTCAGATCTGGAATATTACAACACTAACTACACCTCTCAAGTACTTTACTGGCTGTAACATGCTTTGGGACATCCTAGATTTGTGATGTGTCATATAAATGCAAACCTTTCTTATTAAGGGTAAGAAGTTTGTGCACAGTGGGACTAGAAGTATTTTCCACTATTTTTGGGCTCAGTATTCTTTGGCCAAGTAGGAGAGCTAAAATTCTCATCACTGATCCACACTCATTAGTTGCTAAGTATGCCTGGTCAGCAGATGAAATTAGACTAAGATTTGTTGTACTTGCAATAAATTAATAGAATCCTGATGGTTTAATGCCAGACTCATATATGACCTCTTGGTGCACTATAGTTACTGATGACTAAGAAGGCACCACCCCTTCATGAGCCACTACCTCAAGGAAAGAAGTAAAGGGACAATTAGACAGAGTAACCTACCATAAGAATCTGCTAATTATAGCGTCTGATAGCTAATGTCAGGTACAAGCAACTCTAGTGGAATTCACACCCAATTCAGTCACAATTCTGGCCCCAACAATGAATTCTATTCCCATCCTGAGACATTCCAATGGACAAACCATTTTTCACTTAGTTGGATTGGAAAAGAGTCACCATCAACCCATTTATTGGCAAGTTTTACACTCCTTGGGGCTCACTCGAGGTATGTGGTAGAAGCTGAGTGTGGCAGGATTGTTTGCCTTCTGTGATGTTTGATTTCAATGAAATGACGTAAGTGCATGAATGTGCAGGAAATGAAGGGATATGGACATTGTGTAGGCAGAAGGGATTAGTTTAGTTGGGTGTTCGTTTACTAATTTAATTTGTTTGGCACAACATGTGGGCCGAAGGGCCTGTTCCTGTGCTGTACTGTTCTATGTTCTATGCAAAAGAAGACCAGCAACTGGGATTGACATCATTCTGTTTTAAGATGTTAGAGGTAAAATGCATTCTGACTACACAACACCCCTGCTGTCCTGCTGTGCACCCTTCCTGACATCTGTGGTGTCTTGCTTCTCTTTCAGTTACTTTACAGTTCCAGCATTGCAATTTTACCTTTTACTTCCCTCTCTTGTCTCTTCTCATTCATTGTCTTTTGTTTACATCTCTTCCAGACAGATCATCTACAATTAACAAGCCTTCCCCACCCTCTCTCAGCCAACTTGTGTTATTCAGTCCCTGTTGGCCTCCATCCAGTCATCGATGTGCCCTTTGTTTTCTTCACCTCTCCCTTCTGCTGGAAATCCAAAATAAAAACAGAAAATGCTGGAAGTGTTCAGCAAGTCGGGCAGCATCTGTGGAAAATGAAACAGAAAAAAAGTTCTTTCCCAGTTCTGACAAAGGGTATTGGACCTGAAACATCAACTGTTTCTCTTCCCTGAACTGCTGAATGTTTCCATCATTTTCTGTTTTCGGACCTGTTGTTTGCCTCAGAAATGAACCTGATCTCAATTTTAAGACACTTTCCTGACATCAGTTGGTACAGGAGCTGTATATACCACAGGTCCATTGGTCAGTTGGCTGGGGGGCAGATTAACCAACCCCATTGTCCTTAAGGAGGCTGCTGGAGGAAGCTGATGAAATAGGTGACAGACTTCTCACTCATCAGAATGATAGCCCTGTCTGGGCTTGGGGTCAAGGAGGACTTTTTTGTGTTAAAACTGAGAGGACACTGCTTGTTATCCACCACTAAGCCCTCCCCTCAATGTCGATCGATCACGCTCTGGCTTCTTTCTGTGACCTTGCACTGAGGGACGGGGCAGGTGACCCCAGGTTAACTCCACTTAATCCACCTGTCTGTCAGCTTCTGCACAGTGCACCTTGCTTTCTCACTGTTCTCCTCTACGGGTACACTGCCCACTCATATCAGGTACCATTTAAAGCAGAAAAGCAGGCTTGCTCGGTCAGAAAATGGCAAGCTCACTTTCATCGTTAACTATTACATTCGACTGGGGAAGTTAAAATGTCTTTGGAAAGGGAAGCTGAGCGAAATACACACCTAGGTCAACACTGCTGCATGCTAATCTGAAAGCAGGGCTCCCCCTTTGCAAAAACAAGTGACATCATCCTGTGCTATCCCTCCGTGTTTGCACTACATATGCAGGGGAGGGCACTGTGCATCTGACATGCAGGGAGTTGCTGAGAGAGAGACGAAAGCAGATGGTCCAACGTAATGATGCAGACAAGTAAAAACCCCAGCAGCGTCACTGGTTGTGCTGAAGCTATTTTTAGACGGATCTGCAGCTCTGCTGCTGCTCATTTTAATTCTTCCACTGCTCCTCAGCTCTTACTGTCTGCACAGGCACCTTTATCAGAAAGTTAAATTGCAAGGATAACAATTGCTGCTATTTCTGTTGAAAGTACGTGTTGGGATTAAATCTCCAACATCTGCCTAGGGGGAGAGAGAAAAAATAGCAATGATTTCAAAAACGGAAGAGGGAATCACTGATAAAAATAACTTAAAAGGAGAGCACAGTTGAAAACGTATTCAATTTAAAATTCAAAATGAACAGCCTTCATGGTCTAATAGCCTATGCCTGTTTCCATATTCTTCTGATCCTCAAGTACTTCCAATTAAAGAATTTTAAAACAAATTTCCAATTCCTTTCATTATTTATCTCTAAATAATTTGCTTCAACTTAGTACCATCTTTTTTGCAGTGATAGGCTGCCCTGTCTTGGCTATTTAAAAAAATATTAGCTGGGAATCCATGATTGGTATTAAGATTAGTAGCTGAGTCCTCAGCCATCACACAAGCCAGTCTTCAGACAATTCAATCCACTCGACATGATACCAAGAAACAGCTAAAAGCACAGGATAGAACAAAGGTTGCAGGGGCAAACAATATCCCAGTGACTCTGGTAAAGATTTGTTTTCCAGAAATATCTGCATCTCAAGCCAAGTTCTTCCAGAACTGTTACATCATTGGTTTCAACCCGATTACCAGAAAATTGCTTATGTAAGTCCTTTGCTCATAAAACAGGATAAATCCAACCCAATGAAGTAATTTAAACTCTCATCAACAGAGCTGTTAAGTGGTCATCCAATAACCTATTAAATTAGTAAATTGGTTTAGTATTGCCACATGTACCGAGGTACAGTGAAAAACCTTGTTTTGCGTGCCATCCATACAGATCATTTCATCACATCAGTACATCGAGATAGTACAAGGGAAAAGCAATAACAGAATGCAGAATGAAGTGTTACAGTTACAGAGAAAATGCAGTGCAGGTGGACAATAAGGTGTAAGGCCATGACAAGGCAGATTGTGAGGTCAAGAGTCCATCTTAGCATACAAAAGGTCCGTTCAATAGTCTTATAACAGTGGAATAGAAGCTGTCCTTGAGCCTGGTGGTATGTGCTTTCAGGCTTTTTTATCTTCTGCCTGATGGGAGGGGAAAAAGAGAGAACATCAGGACCATTCAACTCCTGACCCATTCACAGGTTTGGTCCCAAGAAATTTGGCATGTCCTCTTTGACACTCACCAACTTTTATTGAGGCACCATAGAAAGCATCCTATCTGGATGCATCACGGCTTGGTACGGCAACTGCTCTGCCCAAGACCGCGAGAAACTGCAGGGAGTTGTGGACACAGCTCAACACATCATGGAAACCAGCCTCCCCTCCATGGACTCTGCCTATACTTCTCACTGCCTCGGTAAAACAGGCAGCATAATCGAAGATCCCAACCAGCCCAGACATTCTCTCTTCTTCCCTCTCCCATCGGGCAGAAGATAGAAAAGCCTGAAAGCTTGTACCACCAGGCTCAAGGACAGCTTCTATCCCACTGTTATAAGACCACTGAATGGTCCCCAAGTACAATAAGATGGACTCTTGACCTCACAATCTACCTCATTATGACCTTGCATCTTACTGTCTACCTGCACTGCACTTTCTCTGTAACTGCGACACTTTATTCTGCTTTCTGTATTGTTTTGATCTTGTTCCGCCTCAATGCACTCTGTAATGAATTGATCTATGTGAATGGTATGCAAGACCAGTACAAGTGACAATAATAAGCCAATTCCAATATGGATCAATAAGCTGAATTCCAGAGGTAAGTTGAAGTGACATCAAGGCAATACTTGTCAGAGTGTGGCGTCAAAGTAAATGGGTATCAAAGGGAAGCAGAACTGATTGATGTCATAGCTCATACAAAGTTGTTGACTGCAGTTGTTAGGGGTCATTCATCTCTTCCCAGGACATCACTGCAGGACTTTCCCAAGGCAGTGTCCTCAGCCCAAACATCCGCAGCTGCTTGCTCGGCGACCTTCCTTCCATCATAAAGTCGGAAATGGGGTTTTTTGCTGATGATGACACAATGTTCGATTCTATTTGCAGCTCCTCAGAAGACGAACACATGAATTAGGAGAAGGAGAAGACCACTTGGCCCCTCTACCCTACTCCATGTTAAGTAAGATCATGACTGATCTGATTGTAACCTCAGTTCTGCTTTCCAGTTATCCTTCACCTCATTGCTTATCAAGAACCCATCTGCTTCTGCTTTACAAATATTTTGCAATGGCACAGTTCACACCTTCATGCAACAGAACTGAGACAACATTCCGCATGGACTGATAATCAGAGAAGCAGTTCCACCTCGCATGCTGGACAATGACCATTTCCAACAAGTGTGAGTCCAGCTAGCAGTGAAAGAAAATGAAACGGAGTACAGGAAGGAGATAGAGAGTCTAGTGACATGGTGTCATAACAACAACACTTCCCTCAATGTCAGCAAAATGAAGTAGCTGGTCATTGACTTCAGGAAGTGGGGCAGAGCACACGCCTTTGTCTATGTCAGTGGTGCTGAGGTGGAGATGGTTGAAGGCCTCAAGTTCTAAGGTGTAAGCATCATTAACAATTTGTCCTGGACTAACCATGCAGACGCTATGGCCAAGAAAGTGCCCCAGCGCCTTAACTTCCTCAGAAGGCTAAGGAAATTCGGCATGTCCCTGGTGACTCTTACCAATTTTTACAGATGTATCACAGAAAGCATCCTATCTGAATGCAATGCAGCTTGGTATGGCAACTGCTCTGCCCAAGACTGCGAGAAATTGCAGAAAGTTGTGAGCACAACCTAGTCCATCATGCAAACCAGCCTCCCCTCCATTGACTCGGTCTACACTTCCCGCTGCCTCGGGAAAGCAGCCAACATAATCGAGGACCCCTCCCACTCCAGTCATTCTCTCTTTTCCCGTCTCCAGTCAGGAAGGAGATACAAAAGCTTGAAAGCACATACCACCAGGTTCAAGAATAGCCTCTATCCTGCTGTTATCAGACTCTTGAATAGACCTCTCATCTGCTAAAGATGAACTCTTGATCTCTCGATTTACCTAGTCATGGCCCTTGCACTTTATTTGTTTACCTGCACTGCACTTTCTCTGTAACTGTAACACTGTATTATTTACCATGTCTTGGCCTTGCACCTTATGGTCTGCCTGCACTTCACTTTCTCTGTAACTGTAACACTTTATTCTCCATTCTGTTATTGCTTTTCCTTTGTACTACCTCAATGTACTGATGTGATTGAATGATCTGTATGGATGGCATGCAAGACGAAGTTTTTCATTGTATCTTGGTACATGTGATGATAATAAATCAATTTACTAATTTACCAATATTTTGCATTCTGTTTTCCTTTTTACTCCCTTGATGTAATTATACATGGAATAATTCGTCTGGATGGCAGGCAAACAAAAGCTCTTCTCTGTCCCTTGGTACATATGACAATAATAAACCAATACCAATGGAGGGGGTGAATATGGTGGGGGTGGTTAATGGGGTGGCAAAAAAAGAGGATCCTTTTGGTTGCTGTTGAGCTTCTCAGGAATTGATAAATCTGCACTCATCTTGGCAAGTGGGAAAATTCGATCAAGCTCTTGACTTATGCCTTGTAGGTTGCAATCTGGGGTGTCAGGAGGTCACTCACTCACTGCAGAATACCCAGCCTCTGACTTTCTCTTGTAAGCACAGTATTTATATCGTTAGTCCAGTTGAATTTCTGGTCATTGATGATCCCAATAATGTGGATGATTAGGGACCTGACAGTAGCCGTGCTATTGAATGTTAAGGGTAAGGAGTTAGACACATTCTTGCTGGAGATAGTCATTGTTTGGCATTTCCGTAGTACAAATTTTACTCGTTACTTAAGGGTTCATGCCTGGATATAGACTAGATCTTTCTGCATGCAGGCATGTTTTGAAAGGAACTGAACATGATGCAATCATCAACAAACATCCCCACTTCTGAGCTTTAATTGAACTGATGAAGCAGCTGAATCTGGATGGGTCAAGGACCCAGGTCTGGAACATCTGCAGTGATGACTTGGGGCTGATATAATAGACCTCCAGCAACAGTTGTGTCTTCCTTTGTGCAAGACAAAGAGTAGGATACTCTTCAGTGTCACTTTCATGTAATTATGGACTTGGACCCCGAGGTCTCTCTGATCATTAACATTCCTTAGTGCCCTACCATTTATTGTGTATATCCTACATTTATCTTCCCTTGTCCAGGAAGTTATGTTGCAGCTTTATAGAACTCAGGGTAGGCCACATCTAGAGTATTGCATTCAGTTCTGCTTGCCCTATTATAAGAAGGATGTGGAGGCTTTGGAGAAGGTGCAGAAGAGGTTCACCAGGATGCTGTCTGGATTAGAGGGCATGTGCTCTAAGGAGAGGTTGGACAAACTTGGTTGTTTCCTCTGGAGCAGCAGAGGCTGAGGGGAGACCTGATAGAAGTTTATAAGATTATGAGAGGCAGAGATAGAGTCGGCAGACAGTATCTTTTTCCCAGGGTTTCAATGTTTAATACTAGAAAGCATGCATTTAACGTGAGAGGGGTAAGTTCAAAGGAGATGTGTGGGGTAATTTTTTTTTACACAGAATGGAAAGCACTGCCGGGGTAATGGTGGAGGCAAATATGATAGAGACATTTAAGAGGCTCTTAGATAGACACATGAATGTGCAGAGGATGGAGGGATATGGACCTTGTGTGGTTGGAAAAGATTAGTTTAGTTAGGCGTTTAATTACTAGTTTGGTTAGTTCGGCACAACATTGTGGGCTGAAGGGCCTGTTCCTGTGCCATACTGTTCTATGTTCTATGTTCTAAGACAGAATGGAGAGAAAAAACAGAGAACTACTGACCTGTTTGCCAACATTAGTAGAAGGGAAAGTTCTGGAATCTAGTATGAAGGATGTGATAAAAGAGCTCCTTGAAAAGAATAATAGGATTGAGCAGAGTCAAAGTGGGTTTATGCAAGGACAAATCTATCTGACTAATCAACTGGCATAGAGAAAATAAGCCCAACCTGTCCAATCTCTCCCCATAACTAAGGTCCTCCAATCTAGACAACATGCTGGTGAATCTCCTCTGCACTCTCTCCAATGTAATCACATCCTTCCTATAGTGTGGAGGCCAGAACTGCTCATAGTATTCCCAGTGTGGCCTAACCAGAATTTTGTAAAGTTGCAACATAACATCCCACCTTTATGGAGACACAAGAGACTGCAGAGGCTGGAATCTGGAGCAACAAGCAATCTGTTGGAGGAACTCAGTGGGTCGAGCAGCATCTGTGGGTTGAAAGGAATTATCAGCGCCTCGGGTCGATGAAGGGTTTCGACCCAAAATGTCAACAATTCCTTCCCCCCCCCAGATGCTGCTCGACCCACTGAGTTCCTCCAGCAGATTGTTTATTATCCGACCTTTTATGTTCTGTGCCCCGATCTTTGAAGGCAAGCATGCTGTATGCCTTCTTCACCACCTTTTTGATCTGTGTTGTCACTTTCAGGGAGCTACGGATTCCAGGGTCTCTCGACATTCCTTAATGCCCCACCATTTACTGTGTATATTCTACTCCTATCTGACTTTCCAAAATACATCACCTTGCACTTGTTGGAATTGTTTCCTTTGAGAACACAAGGCACTGCTGTTCAAAGAGAGAAACACAAAGAAAGGTCATTTGTAAGAAAAGATGTGACAAGATACTGGGAGCGTTTCACGCGCTCGGTATCTAAATGCTGTCAGCAGTCACCTGCAGTGTAATTAACTTCTAATGACCTTCATTTGGCTCGTAGAGCTTTGCTTGCATATAATGGCGAGGCACTGTCTTCCATCACCACAGGGCTTTTAAACCAATTTTCCACTCTTTGCTCCATTGCTCCAGGAACACGTTTTTCTAGGGGTTGGCGAAATTTAGAGGAGAGAAAGGTTGCGCTTCCCATTCTGCTCTTGCCTCTGCCTGGGCCTGGTACCGAGATGATTTCTGCCAGGCTCCTTGGCATTGTTTTGTTGCAGCTTCAGTAGCGCCAGCACAGTTTGAGACGCTGGTAGAGAGAATCCTTGACTCAGAAGGAGATATCCGATGCTACTTGTTTGCAGTGATCTCCCCAGACAAAGTCAATCATTGTAGCTTCTTTAAATATCAAATGAAAATGGAAGAGCAAATACCTTTGTTGGAAATCAGAGGAAGTTGCAAAAATATGATCGAGGAATCAAACTTGCCCGCATCATCGAGGATAGAACATAGAACATAGGACACTTCGACTCACAATGTTGTGCCGACATTTTATCCTGCTTTAAGATCTATCTAACCCTTTCCTCCCACATAGCCCCCTATTTTTCTATCATTCACATGTCTATCTAAGAGTCTCTTAAATGTCCCTAATGTATCTGCCCCCACAACCTCTGCCGGCAGTGCGTTCCACGCACCCACCACTCTGTGTAAAAAACTTACCTCTGACATCCCCCTTGTACCTTCCTCCAATCACCTTAAAATTATGTCCCCTCGTGTTAGCCATTGTCGCCCTGGGAAAAAGTCTCTGACTGTCCACTCGATCTATGCCCCTTATCATCTTGTGCACCTCTATCAAGTCACCTCTCATCCTCCTTCTCCCCAAAGAGAAAATCCCCAGCTCACTCAGCCTATCCTTATAAAACATGGTCTCCAATCCAGGCAACATTGTGGTAAATCTCCTCTGCATAAATCTCCAATGAGTCAAGGAATAGCAGAACGTTATCTCTGAGGGCATTGTAAGTACAACCAGGTATTCTAAGGACTACTTTGTTATATTTCCCAATAACGTTTTCCCCTATTAAGAAATTGGTGGTCATTCTGACATAATCCTGTGGAAAGGTGGCAGTACCAGATTGTACCCTACAGGAATGTGGACAAGATTCAACTTCTGTAACATAACCGCAGCACACATCATTTCCTGAAAACACTGATCAGGATGTTCCTACTTGTTATTTACGTTTATTCCCTTCATTGGAATTAGTTCAGAGCCATATGTAGGTGTGGAGACTGGAAATGAGACCAGCCTTCCACCTCATGCATGCTTAGGGCATGTGCATATATGCCTTTGTGCAGAATATATGTCCATTTAACAAGCTCCTCCAATGGTGCTCCGATTTAAATACAATTACATGCTGCTGATTCATGTCAGAAAGCTAATAACTTCTGAAGGGTGTGGCAGCCTGAGGACACATCAGCAATATGTAATGTGATTTGCTATAGTGTAAGCTCATTTAACAAAACCCACAGTTCCAACCTTTATCACAATAATAACGCTGCTTTTGTATTTTTTTTGACCTTCCCTCAGAAGTACAGGAAGGATTCATAATCTGATTAGCAGTCTGACTGGCTGTAAAGAGAACACTCCTTCCCATACCTACTTTTATAGCATCTGACAGGTTGGCTGTATTCATCAGGGAGGGAGGTGGGGGTGACTTTATGGGACCCCTGAATCCATAAAATGAAGAAGAACCAACCAAACCCAGTGTGCATGTTGGACCTTGATCTAAAAAGCTGGGATGAAACTGGACAGAGTTTTAGACCAACTGGAATAGGGCTTGAACCTACCAACTCAGAGGTAAGGACAATGTTACTAAATCCCAGGATCACTCCAGTGTCTGCACATACAAAATCACAGCTAGTATAATCCCATCAACCAAACACAATATAATGCCATTCCTACATTCCAATATCCTGAGTAAAATTGAATACCAGGATCTTCAATTATCAATAAGGACAATTGGATTTAGTGCTATTTGTACTTGTGGCCAGGGAGGTTTGCTTTTATTCTGTCCTTTATTCACAACTTTTCCAAAGATGCGAACGGAGTCACAATGTCCAGCGCTGTGACCTTCCCACCATTATTCTCCTGATTTCTTTCAGGGATTGTCAGCACTCCCAAAAGGACACAAGTCTCTGCCAAACATGCTGAGAGCTATTACACCAAAACGTTTAAGCTCCAAAAACATTGCAGCAGCAGATGTAATTCATGCGTTATAAAGCTGCCCGAAATTGCTGAGCATGATAGCACTGTGCATAAAATTGACACAGTGTGGGGTCCAACACTAATTCATTTTATAGTCGGCTGATAAAAGAACCTTTTTGTTTTCATTAAGAAGCTAATTATCCGACACAGCTGTCATCCTCTTCAAAGGAAGGCAGGCTGCGGAGCAAATGTTAAGTTCCTGGAATAAAACCGATCCTCTGAACATATATTATGTTCTGTCACTGCTGTGACATGTCTGGTACAGAGTTTCAATGCTGCTGTTTCGAGCTCTGATTTAAACCAATTATTCTTTTCAAATGATAATGAAAGCTCAACTGGGCTGTGGATGCTTGAACAGTCATCAGAGTGCATTTTACCCCCATTTATTTCCTTTGTTTTTGGGTCCTTTCTTCCTGATTTAGCAGGGTAGAAGTTTGCAGGTTTTGATATGCAAGACTAAGGAGAAGCCTAGACAGGGTAAACAGAGAGAATCTGGCTCTCTCTCAGATGTCAGCAACTGGGAGGGGGGGGGGGGGGCGGTACAAAGGGCTAAACTTACCTAATTGATAAAGGGATAAGAGGGGAGTTGATGGAGCAATTACTTCAATCATTGGATGGTGTGGGTCTGAAACTTTATCTGACCTGTGATAGAGGTAGAAACCCTCACCACAATTAAAATGTACCCAGTGAAGTCCTGAAGAAGTGTAACTTGCTGGGCTATGGACCAAGAGATGGGAAACAGCATTAACCTAAGGTCTTGACACAATTGGCCAAAACTTCTCTTTCTAAGGTTCTATGATCTAACCAAGTTACTTTAGGAGATAAAAGGAATTAAACGATATATTGAACTCCTCTGGTGGTGAACACCAGATCCAGTTGAATTGAGGTATGGGCTTGAGTGTTTTTTTTATATTCGTTAACTTCAGGATCTGGAAATCACTGGCAAGGCAAGCATTTATTGCCTTTTGTTAGATAGATCCCTCATGATCTTACACTCACCAATAAATTTAGTAAATTGGTACATTGGTAAATTGGTTTATTATTGTCACATATGCAGTGAAAAACTTTGTTTTGCATGCCATCCATACAGATCATTTCATCACATCAGTGCATTAAGGCAGTACAAGGGAAAACAATAACAGAATGCAGAGTAAAGTGTAGTTATAGAATTTAGATTTAAAAGAGTGGAATGATTACAATAGAAGTAATGAGTGGATCTGCAGAGAGCAGCTTGCAACGAGTTGCCACACTCTGGCGCCATCTCACTTTTTGAATGTATTGAATCAACCTCCAACTTTTCTCTTGCTGGAGTTTAACACTCAGAGTAGGTCTTTCACTTGACCTAGGAGTCAGATGGGGGCTCAGAGTGACTTGCAGCAACACTCTGGAGATGTTATATAATTCAAATGCAAACTAAATCCTGTTCATTGAAGAATGCTGAAAAAGGCTTTGGAATAACATTAAGGTTTCACTACCAAAATCTCAGTGGGATACGGAACTTGCACTTAAATCTTTGTCCTTGGACTTGGCTCATTTAACAATTGATCCGTTTTCCCTTTGAAGAGTTCAGTGAGTCAATCATTTAAACATGAAGCAGGTTGTCCTGCATTTAGTGCTTTGATTCAGGTTACCTCTCAAAAGCCTTCATTTATGCTCTCCTTGCAAGGTGAAGTTTCTAAAGGTGCACTTGCATTTCCTATTAAATGAAAACTTGATCTATGTTAAATACCTGGACCAAAGGGCGATGAATACTTCCTGTAATTACCTGGAAATAATACAAAACGTCGCTGCATATGCCTAATCCCTCAGATCAGTGGAACAACACCTCTCTGAAAGGTCCTGATGTTCAGAGTAAATGATGAATTTATATTTATTATGAAAGATAAAAGCATACAGAATTAATAAATCAGCAGTTGAAAATGCAACATATTGCTTACTTTCTACCTAAATATTTGATACTCTGAGACCAAAATATCACTCACATAAAGAGTATTTTTAACGTCCTTTTCACAGAGTTCTGCCTTACTGTTGGAAGCCATACCTGCAATAGAGCTGTGTGACCTGAGTTAATGAACTAATGAATGTTGATTGTTGTACTAATTTATTTCAACATCTTTTGGTTGGAAAGTCAAAGGTCGGTCAATCAAAGTCCAATCTAACGTTAATAAGCTGGATCCACTCATTGTCCTTGGTCAGAGAGGAAGAAAGTGGGAAAGATGTCCCTATCTATCAGCTATTAACTCATCCCTGTGTGGACATAGATAAGGCAGTGATTAGGTATAATTGTTCTAAACCTTCCTATACTCACATTTTAAGAATGGGTACTTGGATGATTGGATGGTATTTAATGGATGATGGATGGTATAGCGTACACTATCAGGATCATCACAGTGTCAAGGCAGAAGGATGGGGACAAAGATGGTGGTAAAGTAAAAGAGGGTACATGCATGTATCAGGTTGATGATGGCAACACTCCAGTTTAGCAGATGTTATCCATTCTCTTTTTCAGGGAAATGTTACCTCACAAAACTGAAAAGGAGAAACATTCGGCTCAGCTGTCACAGATCTTGTTCCACTGCTAGAACTGTGGAAGAAAGCCTAACTCTGCCAAGATTGGGGGGGGTTCATAGAACATTGTTGGTTCAGGCTGATACTCGCATCAACATTTTGGTGGAAGAAAGATAAAATTAACCAATGTTTCAGGCTGAAGATCCTTGATCAGAAGAGTTTCCACCTGAAATGTTGGCTCTGTTTTCCTTTCCACAACTGCTGCCTGAACTGCTGACTTTTTCCTGTATTTTCTGTTTTTATTTCAGATTTCCATCATCTTCAGTATCTTGCTGGGGAAGGGATAGAGGCAATGGAAGGCTAAGTTCGATCAAAGGCTGCAGGTCATTCCTTAAAGTATGGTGCCTCTGAAATTGCCTTTTTAGTGGACGGCCATTTCTGTACAGGTTGATATTTTGGGATGTTCTCAGCCAGGACTTGGAATGGAGCTGAATATCCAGGTAATTATCTGCTCATTACTTTACCTCTCTGCCGTTTTTAGGACCTTGTGTGCGGGTACACTGACTGACTTCCATGCTTTCCCTATATGACGGCAGCGTCACCCTTCAGCAGTTAAATGGCTACAAAGGTATTTTGGGGCATCCTGAGTTCTTGAATAGTGTTGGTTTCTTTATCAACTTATTTTCCCTGCATGCAGAGTTAATGTTTAGTATTAAGTACTTTTCAGCCTAATCTGGCACCATTTTATTCTCAAGTAAATTGTGGAATAAATGCTGGATTACCAGAAATGTCAACAATCAAATAATAGATAGTTTCTGGGTCTCTTTACTTGTTCTCTTTTACCTGTTGTTGTCAAATCAGGTTAACTGGCCATTCACTCTGCAGCTCCTTATACAACAGAGAACAGCAACCAGATGAATCACCTTCTCACCATTACTGAATCATCTGAGTTACACATCTTTTTCTCATACAATTCATTTTTATATTGAGCCACAGCTTACACTTACACGGAGCTAATACTTCTGCTCTTTTAAGCACCAAAGTGTGAAAGGAATCTGGAAACACGTGAAGTGATGTCATTGAGACTCGCAAGAATCTGGGAGGGATTGATGGAGTGGTCACTGAAAAGTTGTTCCCACAGGCTAGAGTGTTTAGAATTCACGGGTATGGACTCAGGAAAAGGGGTCAACCATTTAGTACTGAGAGGAAAGAACATTATGCAGTCGATTCTAAATCTTTGGAATTTTTCACCTCAGAGTGCTGTGGACAGTAAATACATTCAAAGCGGAGATCGACAGATTTTATGGGGATGACCTACTGCCTTCGAGCCCAACTAAGAGAGTCAGAGGAGATGAGGACTGAGAGTGAAAGTGGCAAAGGCACAGTATCAGCCATGATCTTACTGAATGCAGAACAGGCTCCAGGGACATAGTCCTGCTTCATGTTCTTTCACACAAACAGGCTTGATGTGCACAATTGGATAGGAACTCTCGCAACCAATCAGAAAATGCTCCTTCACATGCAGAACAACGGGTCATGGAGTTATAGAGTTGTACCACACTGAAACGGACCCTTTGGCCCATCACGTCCATGCCGACATTTTTGCCCATATTAGGTCTGCATCATTCTATGGCTGGCCTATTTCAGTGCCTGGCTAAATGTCTCTCAAACATAGTGATTGTATCTGACTCCATCACCTCCTCTGGAAGTGAGTTTCAAATATCAACCACTCTCTGTGTAAATTAAACCTTCCCCTCAAATCCCCATGAAATCTCCTTCCTCTCACCTTAAACCCATGCCCGCTTGATTTTGATAACCCCACCATCTCTCCCCATAACTAAAGTCCTCCAACCCAGGCAACATCCTGGTGAAACTGCTCTGCACTCTCTCCTGCGCAGTCATCCTTCCTTTGGGGGGGGCAACTGAAATGCCACACAATACTCCAAGTGCAGTCTAACCAGTGTTTTGTAAAGTTGCAACATACAAGAAAAGGTATTCAAGAAAACAGCATAAGCCCAACAATAATAATTTGGAAGGAGTGAACACCCACTGGAATATATGTCAGGAATTGGTGGTTTCTGGAAAATAAACTGCTGGCGTCATGCAGCTATTACTTATGAGTGCTATATTCCTCAGTCATTCACCATTCATTAGGGATGTGCAATCTCTCTCTTCTACATATAAATAAACCCCTAGCGTATTAACATCACCAGGGGTCCAAATCAGGGCGAACATGCTTTATATTTCAATCTGTTCAGCAGATGTAACATGGTTGTGTACACTGTGGGAAGAGAGGAAAACATCTAAAATCTGAAAAAACTAGCACTTCCATTGCACCAGTCATTTAGCACACTGAAATCAGATCATCCTTGGAGCTGTCGTTGGGAGTCTTATTGCAAGCTCAAATCTAGATTACAGTTGGCGCACACAATAACACACCATCTCTGGACTATTTACTTTCACTGAACATTAAGGATAAGCAATTTGCATCATTTCTGAGCCCAAGACAAACTGCCAAATGGGAATACATGGAATCTTTTCCAAATTCCAAGAGGAAAAACCTAAATTTCATTTGTGATTATCGATGTCACTTGATGAGTATAACATTTACCAAAGTGGAGTCTCTATACGATAATAGATAAGTGGGAGAAAGTTCAAAATTACTCCCAGCAGTCACTGGCACTCAGAGAAACTGTTGTCATTGGTGGAAGGGTCAAGAATGAGAGGATACAGATTTAAGATGATTGGCAAAAGAACCAAAGGCGACATGAGGAAAAATATTCTTACACAACGGGAGATTAGCATCTGGGATACATTGCCTGACAGAGTCTTGGAACCAGAATCAAATCACTTCTTTCAAAAGTGTTTGAAAGTAGAACGACTGCATGGCTACAGAAAATGGCCGTGTCAGTGGGACTAGATGCATTGCTTTTCTGGAGATCTAGCATGGGACTCAAAGGGCTGAATGGCCTTTTTGTGTGCTGTTACCATTTTATATTCCATAAGATGACTGCCTATAACTCTTGTTTTATTTTTGCATGATGCAAATTATTAAGTTCTGATGGTCTTGCTTTAGTCGAGGAGAGAAAATTCAATGCAGTGACTTTTTAAACACAGAATCTTTATTGAGAACTCTTTGTCAACCAAAGAGTTGAAGACAGGATTGGCTGTATGTCTGAGCTCACCACAAAGCATTTAAGTATACAACTAACAAAGTCGCATACAATCTATTTAAAAGATTGGAGGAAACATAACCTGCAAAAGAAATTGAGCAACTTCTCCCAATTTAAGCATAATAATTTCCCCAGTAATGCACAGGGTGGAGGATAGTTATAATGTGCATCAATTCAATTTCATTCAATTAGAATAACACATTCAATGGGTTTTGAATGTGTTATTTTAATTGAATGAAATTGGTTTTGAGAAGCAGAAACTGCAGATGCTGGAAATCTGAAAATACCCAACAGGCCAGGCAGCATCGACGGAGAAAGAAACAGAGTTAAAAGTTCAAGTCAATGACCTTTTGATCAGAATTGGAAAGAAAGTTGCATAAATGGGATGTGTGGCGAGAACCAAGAGAATGTCTGTGATAGGGTGGAGAACAAGGTTGTCCTGGTGACACAACTGCTATTGATGCATACAGAACATAGAACACTACAGCACGGTACAGGCCCTTCGGCCCACAATGTTGTGCCGATATCTTATCCTGCTCTAAGATCTATCTAACCCTTCCCTCCCACACAGCCCCCTATTTTTCTATGCCGTCTAAGAGAAGGTGATGAATGCTTGTTAATTAAGCTGATCTGTCTGAGTGTGAGAGGAACAGAAGCAGTAGAGAGAGATAAAAAATGCTGGAACTCTGAAAGGCAGAACACTGCTGTTGGTGGAAATCTGTAATAAGACATATAAGATATTTATTTATTATTCATAGTTGCATAGAAACACACAGTGAAATGCATCTTTTTGCGTTACTGAGAATGTGCTGGGGGCAGCCCGCAAGTGTCGCCACTCTTCCAGCACCAACATAGCATGCCCATAGCTCCTAATCTGAACGTCGTTGGAATGTGGGAGGAAACCAGAGCACATGGAGGAAACCCACGCAGACACAGGGAGAACTTATAAACTCCTTACAGACAGCGGCAGGAATTGAACCTGGGTTGTGGGCACCGTAATAGCATCACGCTAACCGCTACACTACTGTGTCACCACATAATGAGAGGATGCTGGAAATATGCAGCAGACCAGGTAGCATATGTGGGGAGAGAGAAAATTGAGCTGATCAGATATCCCAAGTGGAGGGAAAAAAGTTGATGAAAAACTCAGTGATGCTGGAGGAACTCAGCAGGCCAGGCAGCATCCGTGGAGAAAAGCAGGCAGTCAAAGTTTTGGGTCAGGACCCTTCCTCAGGACTGAGGATAGGAAAAGGGGAAGCCCAATATATAGGAGGGAAAAGCAGAGTAGTGATTGGTGGACAAAAGAGGGGAGGTGGGGTGGACACAAGGTGGTGAGAGGCAGATGCAGGTAAGAGATAGTGATCGGCAGGTGCGGGGGAGGAGGGGAGAGCAGATCCACCGGGGGATGGGTCAAAGGTAAGGAGAGAAAGAGAAAAAGTCGAAAAAAAGAGGCTGGGAACGGGAAGAAGAGAAGAAGCGTGGGGGGGGGGGGTGGTTGGGATTACTTAGAGTGGGAGAATTCAATGTTGAGAAAAGTTCAGTTTATGTTGAGGGAGGGGTATGCTACCAAAAGGTAACTAATTGGGTAAGTTATTATTGCCTACAATGGCATTATTGCTTGGGATGGTCCACAACCATTCAGATTCATGTACCAACTGTGCCATTCAATAGGGATCATGACTGATCTTTTGCCTCAGTTCCACTTCCCTGTATTAACCCTATATCATTTGATTCGCTTAACATCCATAAACCCACTGATCTCAGTCTTGAATATAGTCAGTGATTACACCCCTACAGAATTCTGAAGATTCGCTGCCCTGTGGGTGGAGAAGTTTCCTATCTGTCCTATAAGGCCAAACCCTTACTCTGAGACTGTGACCTTTGGTTCTAAACACCCCAGACAGGGGAAACATCATCTCTGCATTGCCTGCCAAGCCTCTAAGAATTTTGTACATTTCAATGAGATCACCAAAGATGTTAATTAGGAGATAAAATTCCAGATTTCCAAATTTGAAGTAATAAGCTAAGAAAGTCAACTGGGTCAGTGGCGCTAAACTCATCAGATGGTAGTGGCTGTGCGCTCTACATTGCTCCTGAAGTTCAACAAAGCAGCCGTTAATATATATCATGTTCGATGCTGTAAACCAAAGTCATATGTTCAGTCAGTGACTTTTGACCACCTGCCTGAGTTTTAGCTCTAATGTTAGGGTTATAACCCCGATTCTAAACTACCCTCACCAGAAGGAATAATTTTAGTTTAGCCGATCAAATCCTCTAATCATATGAAACATAAGTTCGATTATTCCTTCATTTGCATTCAAGAGAATATAAACTTTGTCTATGTGATCCCTCCTCATAATGGTTCTCATTTGGATCTGCAATCCATGCTGGGCTTAGATGGGTGGAAAGGATGACTCCCAGAAGTTTGGGCACTATACTGGAATGATGCTCCAGGAAGAAATGATAAACTCCAGTCACTTGTCAGGAATAGCAGATTATCTCTTTTTCCCTTTTGTTTATCTGAGAAGAGGAAGCCGTGGGATGTTGACTGCATGGAGTGACCTTTACTTTGTATTTTCTTTTCCATTTTTGGCTTTGTTTTCGCACCAGTTCCTACCCTCAGCAATTCTGCTTGCCTCCTTCATGACTGCCAACGTCAGATCCCTCAGCTCGATTGAGTAACCAGCCTCTTGTCGACAGTCAGAACTCATGTTTAGACTTTCTGTTTTTGCTACCAACATTCTACCTTAAAAAACCCAATTCCACAAAGAGATTGCACGACCCAAAACAAAAATCAAGTCTTTGAAAGTTAAGGGTGAGGTATAAATAGCTTTATTTTCCAATTTTAAAAGTTCAGATATATTGGGTCTGAATTTCCAAAGGCTTTGTCACAGTTTCCTCCTTATAGTTGGGTAAGAACATTCCTGGAGAAATAAACAGCCCTCGTCACCGGAGATGAGCAGAACTTGTGGGGAAACTCCGCGTTAGTTTGAACATTGGTACAGAATTGTAAAGCAATACTAAAGTGATATATTCTTAACACAATATTTACAGCAGAGGGGAATGGGAATGTGTGGATGGTTGGAATTAGTGAGGATATAATTTAAATAAATGGTTTGTAATTTAACAGTCTGGTTCCTGGGATAATATAAAGAGAGAACATGCTAAGACCATGGCAAAGACATGGCAAGGACATGCTAAGGACATGGCACAAGCATTTCTGATTCCTCACGTACTCTGTGACTCCATATTGAAAAACGGGTGATGTCAGATTGGTCTTCCCTCCCAACATGTGTTTTCATTGACCCCAGTACTTTCCATCTTGCTCCATTCCACTT
This sequence comes from Pristis pectinata, assembly GCF_009764475.1. Taxonomy (NCBI): domain Eukaryota; kingdom Metazoa; phylum Chordata; class Chondrichthyes; order Rhinopristiformes; family Pristidae; genus Pristis; species Pristis pectinata. The sequence goes on from NC_067406.1 coordinate 133,311,804, forward strand.
GAGTTTAATTGTTACATCCCTTTCTGAGTTTTCTTCTTCTGTTGATTCCCGTCTCCAAATATTCCACCCCATGAACTCTCTTCTTCTTGTATCCCAATTGCACCAAAGTCAAGAAGAAACAGACAAAGCAAAGATCCATTTACGCATTGCTTCTGGATTTCTTTGTTAGTGTTTCGGTTTTGGAGGGACTACACTAAGTGTCTTTACCCTTTCACTTGGTTACAGTTTACTCCCTGAGATTGAGAACTGCCCCTTAAGAATGGCCTGCTCCATAGGTCTTGGCATTGTCTGTTGTGATGTCTTGCTCCACAGACCTTGGTGATATCATTATCTATAGGTCCTACTGTTTTCTCTCGGAGGTGTCCTGCTCCATTGGCCTTCACGTGCTCCTTTGATGATACATAGGTCCAGAGATATTGAGCCTTGGGATGGCCTGCTCCATAGCTCATGCCTCAATATCTTCATCAATAATTGCATTTATCAGAAGATTATATCCAATGCCAAAGTAATGCAATGGAAAACTTATTACATTATGGACATGGTTTATCAAATGCCAATGCAGAGGAACAGAAATGCATCCCTATGGAAGAGTTGGGAATACCTGAGAGATATTGTCCCTGAGATTCATTCATGCTACCCAGTAATCAGCTCTACCACAGCACTGAAGCAAGTCATCACCTCTTCCTCAGGTGAAAGTATGTGTGAGACAGATAGCAAGAAAAGGAGGCAGATACTACTTATTTACACATGCAAGACAAATTAGTTTACAAAACGGATGCAAGTTTTTAGGTTCAAGGCAGGTTTTTGTATTGAAGTAAAAACATCAGGCATTAATCTGTGTAGTTTGGCTTGTGGATCGTACTTATAACCAATACAATCTTCAATAGGAGATGAAGCCACTTCACTGCATTGAAATGTAAACTAAGGAAACAACTACAATTTTACAATATTTTATCACACAGAAACATGTCAAGGGGATTCACATAATATTTATATACTGCCTTTCATAACCTCAGGAAAGTGCTTTAGCCAGCATCTGCAATTTTTGATTTTCAAAACAAAGTCTTTGCCATCCTCATTCTGAGGCACTTTAATTGCCCATGTCAGGGTGATGGAGAGAAATTCATTGTGCAAATACTGCTTAAAACAAACAACTTTACAATCTGTTGTTGTCTACGTGCACCTGTATCCAAATGCCACCATTTGACATGTTCCCTAGGAGAAACCAGCCAGATTCCCATGAGGATGGCCAGGATGTAGGAGGAAGGAGTGGCCTGTGGAGATACCAGATGGTATGAAGCAGAATACTGCACCAGCTTCCCATTGTTTTTATTGCTTGCTCCAGGCTTTAGATTATTAAGAGGAAACCTCGGGCAGCATCTGTTGATGGTTCTTTTCTTTCTGACTTTCTCCCTCCCTTCCCTGAAAAGAGTGGGTCACATGGCAGTTTAATTCACTAGCTACTGCTGGCCTTACTAGTTCCCCAATTGCCCACACTTTATTTCTGACTTTTGAATTTGTGTTAACCTGATCCTATCTACAAACTCACAGAAGGATACACTTACAGACATTCAGGCAGCTACACACACACACACACACACACACACACACACACACACACACACACACACACACACACACACACACACACAGGATAGACTCATGAACACATAAACAGACACTCAGGCAGCCACACAGAAACTCTCACATTCACACACACACACACACACACACACACACACACACACACACACACACACACGGATACATTCACAAACATATAAACAGACAATCAGGCACCCACGCACATGCACACACGTTCATATACAGATACAGACACATACACAAGGATACACTCACGAACATATAAACAGGCAGTCACGCGCGCACGCACACACCCACACACACACACACACACACACACACACACACGCAATTTCCAATAAAGATTAAGAAACAGAAAAAGTGTTCAACATGAGAGTTATTGATACCTGGAACTCGCTGCCAGAGGAGGTGGTTGAGTCAGATATAATGACTACATTTAAGACACATTTAGACAGGCACTTGAATAGGCAAGGCATGGAAGGATATGGACCTAGTGCGGGCAAATGGGATTAGTGTAGATGGGCAGAAAGGCCAGCTTGGATGTGGCACCAAAGAGCCTGTTTCTGTGCTGTACAACTCTATGAATCAATGGTTTTATACACTTTCCAACTGTAGTATGTAATCCTGGTTCGGAGAGCACCAGCACAGTGATCAGATTCTGTTTTTCTTTTCACTACCTTGATGTACTTATGTATGTCGTGATCTGACTGGATGGCAGCAAACAAAAGCTTTTTACTGTACCTTGGTACATGTGACAATAATAAACCAATAACCACTGCCCGAGTTGGACCGTACAGAGGATTACATAGTGCTTCTTGCCCAGAAACAGATCATACATCAAGTGTTAATGTTTAACATCCCACATTTCTTTATCTCACCTCTTCCACTGTTCTTTTGTTTTCTCTTAAATGGATCAAACCTCAACTTCTCTTTCTGGAGCTCCACATACCAACAATACTCTGGGTGAAGGAGTTTCTGCTGAAATCCCAATGGGATTTATTAATAATTAATTTATGTTTCTGCTCCCAGATCTAGACTCAGCCTGTATCATCCAAAACTATTTGTATTGGTATTGGCTTATTATTGTCACTTGCACCGAGGTACATTGAAAAACTTGTCTTGCATACTGATCATACAGATCAATTCATGACACAGTGCAGTTACACTGGGTTAGTACAGAATGCATTGATGTAGTACAGGTAAAAACAATAACAGTACAGAGTGAAGTGTCACAGCTACAGAGAAAGTGCAGTGCAATAAGGTGCTAGGTCACAACAAGGTAGATCGTGAGGTCAGAGTCCATCTCATTGTATAAGGGAACCGTTCAATAGTCTTATCGCAGTGGGGTAGAAGCTGTCTTGAAGTCTGGTGGTACGTGCCCTCAGGCTCCTGTATCTTCCTGAGGGCACCAAATGCAATAATGTTTTATATTAAACAAATATTTGAGTCAGTCCCTGTTAATATCATGCTGTTTGTATCTTCCTATTCTCGCTGAGAAGCCTCTGGCCTTCCTTATTGTTCCTGTTCTGACAAAGCCTTCCCTTCCTCTTAATGTAGCAGCCACGAATAGATACTACCAGTCCCTAACTGGAACTTACGACCTTTGATATCCTGCATCCAGCCCCCTACCAGATCAAAAGTAGGTTAGGGTAACTAGAACCAACTGGGTCTCTACATTCCTGGACCCTCAGATGCTTCACCTTGTTCAGGTCCTGCACATATGCTCCCACCCTGCATTCCCTTTAAAATAGGGGATAACACTTCTGACATTGCAACATGCCCTCAGCATTGCAGTGATTCATGCACCCAAGTCTTTGATGTGGGCCTTGAAGTAAATGAGCTCCTGACTCAAAGGTGAGAGCTCTGGTAACAGAGCTAAGGGTGATGACTCTAATAGTAAAAAGACAAGATGTAGTCCCACTGCAGTCTGCAGTCCTTTGTTTCTCAAGATGTAATCTCCTCTGGTTCCACAAGATATCCAACTCCTCCGATTCTGAGTACCTGAGCATCTCTACCACTTGTTCTTTCAGCAATCAAGACCCCAACCTCCGAATTCCTTCCCTCTCTGTCTCTCTTTCCCCCCCTAAAAACCAACCTCATTGACCAAGATTTTGGTCACCTGGGCCTAATTTATGTTCTGTGTGTTGTCTGAACTTATATGCCTGTGGTGCTGCTGCAAGCAAGTTTTTCATTGTACCTGTACCTCACTTTACTTGTGCATATGACAATAAACTCAACTTGACTTGTTTCAGTGTCAAATCTTGTTATATTAAAAACATTCCCGTGATAAAACTCTGCTCCTCAAACATGGATCCAACCAATGATTCTGTACTCTGTCCACTCAAACCACTTGAGCTGGACCAAACTTATATTAAAGCAAATACATAAAAAGAAATGTCTCAAGCACAGCCATATGAGTGAACATGACTGAGGTCCTGCTGGAAATAGTCGCCTTTTCTTAACCAGCTTTCAAGTCAGCTGCGTCATCCGAATATAAAATGTGGTGTCATCAAAGCTGACAGCTGAGGACAGACTGATGCCTGTGGTTACTTCCTATATTCTTGTTTACCCTGGGCATCAACAAATGCATGTTGAAAGGTCAGATGTGGATAACCCAGCTTGTTTGGATTGTTCTAAAGTGGAGCTGATTAGTATCATGTTCCATGTCTCCAAGCAAATTACAGTATTGGTTGTGAGTGACTATGAAGCTACTGAGCTGTGACTGATGGAGTGGCTTCTCCTTCTGCGTTAATGGTCAGTACCTTAGATGATGGATTATGCAGTTTTGTCAATATTACCTTGTACTTTCAGCTAATTGAGAGAAACAATAGTTTTAAAGTACGTTACCAGATCATCAACCCTTGGGAATGACATCTGGATTCAATAAATTTTGTTATTGTTTGGAAGTCAAAATGCAGGAGTGGACACCATACATTTGATTTGCACCCTACTACACATAACCTTAAACATTCATTCCCTCCACCAATTGTACTGTAACAAATACAAATCACACTGCAATAATTTGGCAAGAATTCTTCACTGTCACTTTTCAAACTTAGAGCAACAGGCACATTGGAACACCACTCCCTGTGAGATCTGCTGCAAATCATTAAAGATCCTAAACTTGAAGATGTATCACTGTTCCTTCATTATCGCTAGATTAAAAAAAAATTGGAACTCCCTCCCAACAGCGCTGTGAGAAAACGTTCCCCACAAGTCAAGCAGTGGTTTAAGAAAATTGAAAAGAAACAGCACATCTGAAGTAAAAAGAGGAAATGCTGGAAACACTCAGCAAGTTGGTCAGCATCTGTGGAAAGAGAAACAGTTAATGGTTCAAGCTGGGGACCCTTCACTGGAACTGGGAAGGAGGGAGAACAAGTGTAGGTTTAATTTGCAGAGAAGGTGATGGGACACATGAGGACATGGACTGTGTGAGGACATTCCACCTCTCTTCTGCCATATTTTCTACAACTTAAAATTACCTTTTCTTCCCAGTTCTGACGAAAGGTGTCCAACCTGAACCGTTCACTCTGTCCCTCTTTCCACAGATGCTGTCAAACGAGCATTTTCTGTTTTTATGTTAGTGGTTGAAGAAGATCACTCAGTGATGGGCATTAAGTGTTGACCCTGCCAAAGGTGGCCACATCCTCTAAAGCAATGGCTGATCACATCTTTCAATGTATTTCAAGGGACCCCCAAGCATAGCTAGTTACTTTGAAGTACAGCCACTACTGTTATGTAGGGAGTTCACAGCTCTTTTCCAAATATTGCGAAGGCCTGTCTTGCATTTTGCTTCATTGTCAGTGTACAGTCAGCACCTTTCAATGTTCTGCTGCTGCAGCAGTGAGACTGTATTCTACAGAGCAAACATAATGTAAGCTATGCACCATACTTCCTCTTCCCTCCTGTTTAAAGCTGGGCCATGCTTATATCAGTGTCGATAATAAGTACTACATTCAATAAGAAATAACAGCCGGCCATTATACAGCCTTAGCTTATCCCAAAGCCCTTTGCAGCCAATTGAATGATGAAGGCGAAGGAAATTCAGCATGTCCACGATGACCCTCACTAATCTTTACAGATGCACCACAGAGAGCATCCTATCCGGATGCATCACAGCTTGGTACCGCAACTGCTCTGCCCAAGACAGCAAGGAATGGCAGAGTTGTGAACGCAGCATAGTCCGTTGCGCAAACCAACCCCCCCTCCACTAACTCTGTCTACACTTCCCGCTGCCTCAGGACAACAGCTAGTATAATCAATGACCCCAATCACCTTGGACATTCTCTCTGCACCCCTCTCCCATTGGGCAGAAGATACAAAAGCACAATCCACCACATCCAAGGACAGCTTGATCCCACCGTTTCCAGAACATTGAATGGCCCTCACACACACTCGAGGATGAACTCCTGATCTCTTGATCCCTCAGTCTATCTCGTTGTAGCCCCTGTGGTTTATTTGTCTACCTGCACTGCACTTTCTCTAACTATAACACTATATCCTGCACTCTGTTTCCTTTTTACTCCCTCGATGCGATTATGTATGGAATGATCTGTCTGGATGGCATGCAAAACAAAAGCTTTGCACTGTATCTTGGTACATGTGACAATAATAAACCAATATCAATACCACTCATCCTGCAGGAAAGCTGGCTCTGTGGGTGGAAGAATTAGCTCCACAATGTTGGGGGTCAATGCCAAACCTGTACCCTTGCCTTGGGAGACTCCATGTTGAGACCACCGGACTGTTGAATGCTCCCTGGGACTATTTTCAGTACTGACATTAATTAAAGTCTGTGCGATAAAAAACTTCAAGAACTGACAAAGGAGATTTCTTTCTGCACCCTATTAAACATCCCAACTGTACGACATCGCAATTTCATGATGAGTAGGGAGCAAGGGGGAATCTTGTTCATGTGGCTCGTTGAGGCATGAGACAAAAAAAAACAGTCCTTTGAGGAGAAGTGTTCTGGCAGCTGGAGGAAAGGCAAATCAACAGAAGGTGCAGTGAAACAGAACATTTCATTCTGTAACAATACAAGCTGCTGCTCAAATTAACGCTGCAAACCCCATCTGTTGGAAATCAGAGCCTAGGTACTGATTCTCAAGAAGTTTAAACCCCCACAGCTGAATTATAGAAGTATAAAGATCTCTGCCACAGAGAATCACCATCAAACTGCCAACCAAAGAAGACCTATTCAGAGTAAGACAAAGCAATGGAGGAACTCAGTGGGTCAGGCAGCATCTATGGAGGGAAATGGACAATCAATGTTTCAGGTCAAGACTGAAAGAAAGTTGTCCAACTTGAGCCATTATCTCTGTTTCTCATTCCACAAATGCTGTCAGACTGGCATTTTCTGTTTTTATATTACTGGGTGAAGATCACTCAGTGAAGGGCATTAAGTGTTGACCCTGCCAAAGGTGGCCACGTCCTCTAAAGCAATGGCTGATCACATCTTTCAATGCATTTCAAGGGACCCCCAAGCACAGCTAGCTACTTTGAAGTGCAGTCGCTACTGTTGTGTAGGAATTTTGTAGCTGATTTACAAAAGTTGCGAAGGCCCGTCTTGTATTTTGCTTCATTGTCAGTGTACAGTCAGCACCTTTCAACGTTCTGCTGTTGAAGCAGTGGGATTGTATTCTACAGAACAAACTTAATGTAAACTATGCACCATACTTCCTCTTCCCTCCTGTTTAAAGCTGGGTCATGCTTATATCAGTGTCGATATAAGCGCTGCATTCAACAAGAAATAACGGCCGGCCATAATACAGCCTTAAGTCATCCCAAAGCCCTTTGCAGCCAATTGAATATTCAGAGTAATCTCACTTCTATGTTTTCAGCTTGAGCCATTATCTTCATGTCAACAGCTCTGGAACAGGCTTTTTGGCCCACTGAGTCCACATCGACTATCAACCACCCATTTACACTCATCCTACGTTAATCCCATTTTATTCTCCCCACATTCTCATCAACTCTCCCCAGATTCTATCACTCACCTACACACATGGGTAATTACAGTGGCCAATTAATCTAGCAAGCTGCATAACTAAGCCATATAGGCGGAGACTGGAGCATCCAGAGGAAACTCACGGGTTCACAGGGAGAATGTGTAAACTCCACACAGACAGCAACGGAGATCAGGATTGAACCAACATCACTAGGGCTGTGAGGCAGTGTTACAATGCTCCCCCCTGAGCTTTGTTGCCCCCAGCACATCACACTCACCAGATACCCTTTAGATGTGATTTCTGCCTCTGCCACCCTTTCCTGGAGCAAGCTCCAGACCCCAATCACCCTTGAGATAGCTCTCCCACATCCCTATTAATCTTTCAATCAATTGTCTTAATTTATTTCTCACTGCACGTAGCATGTTTAGGTGTTTCCAAGAACAATGCCGAAAATATAACACAACACTCTCAATGCTGTACAAGTAAAATAACATGCAAAATTGATAAGTAGACACTGATCAACCAGCTCTCAGAATTCACGTTACACAAGTCACACTCCAGATGTCACAGTCTGTCATAGGTGCAGGGCAACACTTCATTCAGGAAGCAAGACATTGTATTTCATTAGGACCATGAAAAGACAAGTGTTCTGGGCACCCAGCCTGGGTGTGGGACAAGGGGGCGGATTGCAGCATGGGGCTACTGATGGGCCAGTTGTGGTGAGGGTTTGCAATGGTTGAGGGAAAGCTCATGTTTGTGTGTGCATCGGCACATCCATTTTGATTGGTCCTTCATCTGCATTGTGACTGAGGAGCTGTCGTTTTGATTGGCCCACGTGCTCCCATTGCAGGGGTGGTAATGTGACTCCGCTGTGACAATTTACTCTGTATTCTGTTATCGTTTTTACCATGGACTACCACAATGCACTGTGTAATGAATTGACCTGTATGAATGGTATGCAAGACATGTTTTTCACTGTACCTCGGTACAAGTGACAATAATAAACCAATACTAATAGAAAATACCTGACCCGCTGATTATTCCCTTGCTTTTCTTAGTTTATGGGCAACTTACCTCGACTCTGCTGTTGATCACAGTGATAATATTACTGTGGTGCCAATGATTATATGATAGACCTGTCCTCTGCTCAACATCAATTAGTAATTAATCAGTCCTATTAGATTTGAAGCAATAAACTTCATTCATACTACTTCAAAGGACAAGTAACAGCATGGTGGCACAACAGTTCGTGCCACTGTCTCATAGCCCAGTGACCTGGGCTCGATCCTGACCTCTGGTGCTGTCTATCTGGAACTTACATATTCTCCCTATCACCGTGTGAGTTTCCTCTGGATGCTCTGGTTTCTGCACACATCTCAAATATGTACTGGTAGGTTTATTGGCCGCTGTAAGTTACCCCTCGTTGTAAGTAATTAGCAAAAAGAATCGTGTTGGTGGACATGTGTGATAAAGAAGCTGTTGCAGGAGTAGGGAGAAATAAGGAGAGGAGGAAAGGAAATAATGGGAATGCACATCCAGGACCCGGAATCTCCCAATAGGCCAAATGACCTTCGGCTGTGTCGCCATGAGAAAAGATAACAGCTATTGCTACACAACAAGAAGCAATGAGCTGACCTTTATTTCATCTCATGTCGTGGCAAGATCCCACAAGCTGTACATGAGCCCTTCTCCTTTGAACATTCCTTAAAATCCATCTCCTCAACCAGGCTCTCCATCGACTCCCAAATACGCCGGCATTTGACCTGCAGTCCACATTTTCCTGATGCGACATCCCTGAAAGGATGGCTTTTGCTTTAAATGCATTACAGCAATGTAAGTTATTAGAAAGCAAATAAAAAAGTGCAGATGCAGGAAATCTGAAATAAAAATATAGAGTGCTGGAAATATCAGCAGATCAAGCAACATTTTTAGAGAGAGAAACCAAGTGAACATTTCAGGTTGATAACTGTTCATCAGAACCAAACTGCTGAGGATTCCTGGCAGTCTCCATTTTCATTCCATTCACTCATTTGCATTTTTAGCTGTCTTCAACCAGAAATAGCCTTTGATGTTTTTACAGCTGCTAGTTCTTGACGTATTCCCTCAGAATGTAAGTATAAGGTAATTGTGTTCTTGTGGCTGAACTGTGGAACTGAGAAGGAAGGGATTCCATCACAGCCCTGTTTTCTTTTCACTTTGATCTTGGGTAATCTTGATCATACTACCGATCACAAACGGACAGCCTGTGATTTATAGGACAGGGGGTATAATAAATACAATCACAGACATGCTCAGGGGAGTCGTTTTCATTTTCTGATATCCCTTAAGCTTGGAGCAGCTAAATTTTGATCAAATTGAACCATGTTACGAATAAAAGATCCCTGATAATAAGCATGATGAGGTGCCACATTTTTCCGTGCAGACAGCTTTCCATCAAAAACCACTTCAGTCAATCTAGCAGCAATGATTATCTATACTGGAGCAGAAAACACCCTTTGAAACATCGACTGCATTGCAGCCAATTTGATGAATTACACTTCAATTCAACTTAAGGACAAGATAAAGAGAATGCAAATTAAATCTTTGCATCTTTTAAAAACAGGTAGAAAGCAATAGCACCAAATGCCCAATGATTATAAGCACCATGGGTCAAAGATATGGAGTGGGTTAGAGGATCTCCAGAGAGGTTAGCCAGAAATATCTGAAATTAAACTCAGGGCAAGTTTTAAAATGTTTTATGCAGGTCTTCTGCCTGATTGACAGGTTGAGGGTTCAGGGAGGGAATGAATGATTGACAGGTTGATGAGGTCAGATGGAGAACAGATAATTGACAGGCTGAGGTAGTCAGGATGGAAACAAATGACTGACAGGTGGGGAGGGAGGAGTCAGGTGCGGAACAAATCATTGGCTGGATTGGTGTCAGGTGGAGAATGGATGATTGACAGACTTGGGGAGGGTCAGATAGGTAACAGATGATTGATCGGCTAGAGATCAGATGAGTAAGGGATGACTGACAGGCTGGAGGGGAAGAAGGGGACAGGAAGCTGGATAAGTAGAAGATTGGGAAGGGGACAGGTAGAATTGGAAATCAAATGAGGTGGAGATTGCAGGGGGAGTTGGAGGCCATGGGAAGGATGAACCAGAGAGGATGGAAGGAGTAAGAGTTCAGTGGGAAAAGTGTGAGGAAATGGAGATCAGGGAGTGGGGAAGTGTGGAGCAGGGAAGTGTTTGGCTGTATTGAGAGCTAAGCTTGATAGCTCGTAGGAAAACATTCCTGTGCCTCCTGACTCCCAGCACTTTCCGAATGTATCTAACCCTACCTCCTTCCATGCACTGTGGCTTCTGAGCTCTGGAAACCCAGCCTCCATAGTGCAACATATGGAGACAAATATCCTTCTTAAAACGATTTTAGTGATCAACCCTTGTCTTGAGAGCAGATCATCTGTCTGTCTCTCGACCACAGTTATGGGCAGATGGAGGTAGGTTGGGATTGGGTTTGAGTTTTAAAAATGCTTCACTTTGCACTTAGCACTAACATGTTGTCCCTCTGGACTGACAGAAAGCTACTACAGAGAAGGAGACCATTCAGCCTATCCTTGTGCTGGCTCTCTGGAGCTTTCCAGTTAATCCCATAACCTTACACCACACAGCTACAATCATTTCCTTTTGAAGAATTTATCCAATCCCTTTTTTTAATTTGTTTATTGAATCTCATAATACATTCCAATTAAATACCATTATGGTGCCTCTAATGTTAATCTTTTTCACAGAAACTAGACATTGATTAGGGCATGGAGAAGTTATAACATTAAAAAGACAAAAAAACCTCCCAGATACTGAAAGGCCTGGATAGAATGAATGTGGAGAGGATGTTTCCATTAGTGGGAGAGTCTAGGATCTGAGGGCACAGCCTCAGAATAAAGGGATGTCCCTTTAAAACTGAGATGAGGAGGAATTTCTTCAGCCAGAGGGTGGTGAATCTGTAGAATTCACTGCCACAGAGGGCTGTGGAGGCCACGTTATTGGGTGTATTTAAGGCAGAGCTTGATAGGTTCTTGATTGGTAAGGTGGTTAAGGGTCACGGGGAGAAGGAGGGAGAATGGGGTTGAAGAAAAAAAATCATCCATGATTCAATGGCGAAGCAGACTCAATGGGCCGAATGGCCTAATTCTGCTCCTATATCTTATGGTCTAATGGACATTTGGACAGATTCAATGGATAGGAAATGTTTAGAGGGATATGGGTCAAATACAGGCAAATGAGACGAGCTTAGATAGACATCTTGGTCAGCATGGATGAGTTAGGCTGAAGGGCCCAGTTCCATGCTGTATAACTCTATGACTCTACGTCAACCTGGTGGATGAGAGGTCAGGGTATTTGCCATGTTCTTTTTCTTGGTTTAGATCAAAGCAGAATGGGCTTCATCCTAAAATGATCCTGGTGCCCATTGTGGTGTACTGACACCCAGTACTTCTGACACTCCAATGCAGTACTGAGGGAATGCTGTATTATTAGATGTGCTGTCTTTTGGAGAAGACTTTAAGCAATAGCATAGCACAAGCTCTAAGAAACACTGAGGAGTCCTCTCTGTTACATGGCCCCATATTAATCTCTCAGCCAGTTTAGGAAAACTAATTATTTGTGCATTATCACATCATTACATTATTATTTTTGTGATCTTACCACCTGCAAATTGTCTGCTCTGCCTCCAACATAACAGCAGTGACTGCACTTCCAAAGAGCCTTATTGGCTATAACATACATTGGCATGTATTGAACAGTGCATGAAAGCTATTCAAGAAATTCAAATCCTCCTTTCCTTTAGAGCATTAATTTTTTTACAAAGTTATAATGAAGATAAATGTAGAACATCCACTTTCCTTGAGAAATTCTGTTTTTGTTGGCTAGGTTCATACCAATTCTGCATTATCAGTTCTACAATGTTATCATTTTCATTGGGAAGGAGGTAATCTCTCCTGGGATGGTCTAACACAAGCAGTTCTTTGCTTTTTCTTTTATGATCTCTTGGTAAATACTACTGTCTGTTGGTATGGTCTGTATGAATTTCAAGGACAGTTCTTTTAAGATTTGGGTGATAAATCTTTATCTGAAGCTTGAATTGGGTTTTCTAACAGTTACCATAGCATGAATATTATTCTACTTTCTGCAAAGGGTCCTTCATCAGATGTTCACCCAAGTTCTGAAATGATAAATCAGTCCCTACATTTATGAAACAAGTGGATTTATTTGTTATTCATGTGCGTTTCAATGCGGCTCACTTGCTAGCAACCCAGCATTTAGAAGCCTACTTCAGAGACCTGAGTTGAGCACATAATCTGGGCTAACACTCAAGGGCAGTACTGAGGGATTGCCGGATGTGGATGAGATATTTAACTAAGGCTTCATCTGCCTCTTCAAGAAAAGGTTAAACAAACCCTGAGATTATTCAAAGACGGCAAGGAGATTTGCTGGTTTTCCAACCAATATTATGCCCTGAATAAACACATCGCCGATAAATTAACTGCTCCTTCATCTCACTCCTGTTTTCTGGATTTTCTTGTGTACAAGCACTGTAATAATGAAAGCCACTATACTTGGGACATACTGAGAAATAAACTAAGTTGCAATATGACCGCATTGCTCTTTAATACCACTGAATTAGCAAATGACAAATTAACCTTGTATTCAGATCTGTGAAGCCCGGTTGGCTTTCCTTTTCAAATGCTCAGTCTCCTGTGCTATAGAAGATATTGCAGTAAACATTTTACTAGCAATCTTGGTTTTCAGAGATGCAGTCTTAGCAAACCTGGATTTTATCAAACTGACATGGAAGTAGGAAAGTGTATCTTCAGCGTACATTAGAGTTGAATGAGAATTCTTCACACACATTTTTGTGGTAATTTTATAGATAGAGAGACTTTAGATTGAATATGGAGCTGATTATCACACAGAGTGTAATTGAAAGCACTTTTCTCAAGTACAGACTAAATAAAAACACATTTTAGATGTGTACAAACAACCTTGCGAACATAATGTTTTCAATGTACAGTATCTGGTGTTTCAATGATCTATACTCAGCCTGAATAGCAAAATACCATGAGTCCTTGAACCGATTATTACAATAGATTGGAAAAGCTTGCTGCTTCCCACTGAGGTCACATTCACTGTGAATGATTACAGTTTTAAAACACTCCCCCACTGCTGAACCCTTCTCATTCTCTATTCATGTTGCCTAATTAGATTTTTAATCTCCAATTCATTTTAATGTGCTAACTCACATATCAGATATCCCATTACTGTAACACCTTACTGTAACTGCACATAGAATGGTAATACAATTTCCTGACAGTTTATTCAAGACTCATTATTGTGTAATAATTAAATATTTTAACAAGTTTAAGCCTCTTTCTGGCCATTGTTTTAATTTCAAGTCCTTCATGTCACTAGAATACGTTGCTGCATTTGGCACAGATATTTTAGATAATTTAAAAAATACAATATATTTTTAAAAAGCATTGGTTTAATAAAAGCAATGCCTCTGACTACTTTATAATATTTAACATTTTGAAAATAAACTAATTATTTTGATTATAACAACAAAATGAGTTCAATAAACATTTAATAACTATGCCAAATGAGTTACCATTTCTTAAAGGCAACCTTTTGCAATTTTCTTCCTTTTGGATATAAGGTGGTTCCTTCAAGCATGATGGGAAGGCATCAGTGAGCAGATGGATCCAATACTGCAATAGAAATGTTGGCTTCAGAATTCTGGTCAATAATTGGAGCAGATTTGCCTAATTGCCACTGTCTCCAACACTGAACTTGCTTCTTCTTCTTATATAGAACAGTACAGCACAATACGGGCCCTTCAGCCCACAATGCTATGCCAACATATATAAATACCTACTCCCAGATCAACCTAACCCATTCCTCCTACACAGCCCATAACCCTCCATTTTGCTTACTCCATGTGCCTAAGAGTCTTTTAAATGTCCCTATTGTAATTTAAGTCAATATATTCTATAACGACCCATAGGAAGAGAATTCAGATCAATTTTGACTTTGGCAGATTACGAAATCAGGCAGTAATGGTACAGCTGCCTGTTATGTTCTTTCCCAGTTTTAATTCCATTGAAATCAAACCCTGGAAGAAGGATTTAAAGAAGCAAGGGCAAAGCTGTACACTGGATAGGGGACTTATCCATCCATCACTATCACTGACCAAGCTGATCGCATCCTGAAGCACATAGCTGCTAAACTGGGTCTGTGGCATGTAGTGTGTGAACCAACAATGTAACTTTGACATCACCAATCTAAGTATGGCAGATGTACCTATTCATGATATAGCATTGCTGGAAGTGACCACCACACAGACCTCATGAAACAAAGTCTTATCTTCATAGCAAGGTCATCCTTTGTCATGTTGTGAGATATCACTATCATGGTAGCTAAGACGACGAGACCTAGGAGCAGAATTAGGCCATTTGGCCCATCGAGTCTGCTCCACCATTCAATCATGGCTGATTTATTTTTCCCTCTAGACCCCACTCTCCTGCCTTCTCCCCACAACCTTTGATGCCCTTACTAATCAAGAATCTATCAACCTCCACTTTAAATATACCCAATGACTTGGCCTCCACAGCCGTCAGTGGCAATGAATTTCACAGATTCACCACCCTCTGGCTATAGAAATCCCTCATCTCTGTTCTAAAGGGACTTCCTTCTATTCTGAGGCTGCCCCTTCTGGTCCGAGACTCTCCACTACTGCAAACATCCTCTCCATGTCCACTCTATCCAGGCCTTTCAATATTCAGTAAGTTTCAATGAGGTTCCCCCCCCATCCTTCTAAACTCCAGTGAGTACAGGCCCCGAGCTATCAAACGTGCCTCATACATTAACCCTTTCATTCCCGGAATCATAATGGGATACACTCAGAACATAGTCTTGCAGCTCCAAACTGGACATCCATGAAGTGCAGTGAGACAACAGCAGCAATATACACCTCCACAATCTGTAACATCATAGCTCGACATACCACTCACTCTACCATCACCATCAAGCCAGGGAATCAGTCCTATTCAATGAGGAATGCAAAGGAGTCTGATGGGAATTGCACCAAACAACCTATAAGTCAGCTTCAAGACAGTAGAACATGTCTGCTTAACAATAAAAAACAGCATGCAATAGAACTTCCACAAGCAACAGAACAGATCCAAGCTCAAAGGGCCTGCCATATTATCCGTGACTGGTGGTAGACAATTAAGCAGCTAACAAAGGCAGCTCCAAGAATGTCTCCATCTCAACGGATGGGCCCCAACAGGTGAGTGCTAAAGACAAAGCTAAAACATGAATTCTTGATCTCTCAGTCTACCTCATCATGGCCCTTGCACTTTATTAGTCTACCTGCACTGCACTTTCTGTAACTGGAACTCTATATTCTGCATTCTGTTTTCTTTTTACTACCTCAATGTAATTACGTAGAGCATGATTCGTCTGGATGGCACGTAAAACAAAAGCTTTTCACTGTATAGTGGTACATGCGACAATAGTAAACCAATATCAATATCAAAGCATTAGCAACCCTGTTCAGCCAAGACTGCCAGATGGATGATCCATCTTGGCTTTCCCCTGAGATCCTCACTATTACATCTTCAGCCAATTTGATTCATTCTACATGTATCATTACAGGCTGAGAGCACTGGATACAGCAAAGGCTATGGGACCAGCCAAACTCCTAGCTGTACAGTAGCCTTGCACTCCCAAACTACCCATGCTTCCTGGTGAGCTGGTCCCAGACAGTTACAACACCAGCATATAACCAACAATGTAGACTTGTCTACAAAAAGCAGGACAAATCTACCTCAGCAAATTACTGCCCAATTCCAATCATCAACAAACTTGACAAAAGTTCATTAGCTATGTAACGATAAAAGTTACAGTCATAAACTTGTACAAAGCAGGCCACATTAGCACAGTATCTATTGTCAGGAAAATGCTTCAGAACAGCTTAAGAGAGGCTTGCAATGATTGTGAGAAGAGCTTCCAGAATGGAAGGCATGGTCAGTTTTAGAGCAATAAGTCATGAGTCAGGAACCTAAAGATACATTGTGCACAGGTACTGAGTTATTGGGGAAGGATTATCCAATGAAGTTAATGCACCTATGTTTTCAGAGCCGGTCTCCTTTAAATACCTGTTACAGAGTATTTAAGAAGATTAAGTTTTGTTATTTTCATGAGCTTAATTACCTAGATTGACAACTGTCAGGGTGACAATCAATAGTAACATTTCTCAAGAATGTGTTTTCAGACTCCCTTTGTTGAGACCTCCCTGTTTGTTCAGTTATAAGGAGGAGCAGACATCTAGAGCATATAATATGAAGTTGCTGATGATGCCAAGACCATGTTTTCACACGATGGTGCCAAAGTCGCGACTAAAGAGTGGCAGAAGGATTAAAGGTGATTTATGCTGTTTTTAGGAAACACATTTAGGTACAATGAGATGATGTACACAAGTAACTAAATGGTTTGGTAATGTAAAAGCTATCATCCTCCATGGCAATTGAATTCTTAGAAGCATATCATGGGGAATTAAGTTACAAATTGCAGCCAGTTATTCTAACTCGTTTATTGGTCGCATTTAGCATACTTGTGAAATCCTGGATACACTGCTTTAGGAGACGTTGGTTCAGTAGAGAGCTCTCAAGCATGAGTGATAAGAATAACCAAAGCTTGGGTCTCTCATATTAAGAAAGAATTAAAGAGATGAACAGATATTCTTTGGACAAAGGATATAATTGAAGTTGTAAAAATGTAGAGTCAAGTAATGTAGATGCACTTAACTTATCTTACAGAGGCTTAGGCATTGATTACACCAAAGAGAAGGCTCCAGAGCCTCAACTAAACTGAAATGAAATATTGTAGTGATAATTAATTGTTTTAACTGTCATATAACTCTAAAAAGAACTGGATAGGGACTTGCGTAGGAGATAATTGAAGGCTACAGGACTAAGAACAGTGAAAGATTATTAAATATGCTGCATTATGTCACTGGTATGCAAGAGTGTAGATCTTCAGGAGAAACTGGAGGTCATTTAAAATTCTGCTGTCCATGTACCATATTCTGGTCACACATCACCCCTACACCTTCTCACTTCCTGGTTAGATAAATGACGGGCTTTTAAATCCTCCTCCTTGTTTTCATTTCCCTCCATGGTCTCTTCTCTCTGTCTCTATGCTCTTCTCCAGCACAATGACTCTCTAGAATACTTGGTCTCTACTTATCCAGCTCTCTCAACTGTTCCAAAATTTAATCAACTCACCATGGTAATGATGAAATGGACTCTGACTTCACGATCTACCTTGTTGTGTCCTTGCACCTTATTGCACTGCACTTTCTCTGTAGCTGTGACACTTTACTCTGTACTGTTATTGTTTTTACCTGTGCTACATCAATGCACTCTGTACTAATTCAATGTAACCGCACTGTGTAAAGAATTGACCTGTATGATCGGTTTGTAAGACAAGCTTTTCACTGTACCTCGGTACAAGTGATAATAATAAACCAATACCAGATGTTGTGTGAGAAAGATCCTTTCCTTTGAGAGATCGATATGTATGATTGGATGTAACATCAAAAAGCCAAAGGATGAGAAAACATTAATAGTCCCGGGAATGTGCCAGAGAAAAAGTAAGTCAATATTTCAATTTACTCTGAAGAGCCATGATTAGCCAATACTGAACAACAATAAGTAGGGCAAATAGAAGTTTTCAAAGCAAAAAAGGTACAGCAAAAAGTAAATGCAGTGTAACAATTTCTGCTGTTACAAAGAGGAAGTCGGGAGACCACATGCCGATTCACACTGGTGGGTCAGAGGTGGAGAGAGTAAGCATCTCGGATGACCTGTCCTGGGGCCCAACACATAGATGTAATCACAAAGGAGGCTTGCCAGCGCCTCTACTTTCTTAGAAGCTTAAGGAGATTTGGTATGTCATCAAATACTCTAACAAACTTCCACAGAAGCACTTTTGAAAGTATTCTGACTGGTTGCATCATCGTCTGGTATGGCAATTCCAATGCACAGGAACACAACAAGCGCAGAGAATAACGGACACAGCCCAGAACATTACAGGCACAGCCCTCCCTACAACTGTCAGCATCTACAGTAGACGCTGCCTCAAGAAGGCGGCATATATCATCAAGGTTCCCCCACCATCCGGGTCATGCCCTCTTCTTGCTGCTACCATCAGGCAGGGGGTTCAGAAGCCTGAAGTCCCACACCACCAGGTTCAGGAACAGCTACTTTCCTTCAACCATCAGGTTCTTGAACCAACTTGCACAACCCTAACCCTACCTCAGCAACAGAACACCATGGACTACCTCTTGCACTGCCATGGACTTGTCTCTGATTGAGTCGATTTTGTTTGCACTCAGGTCTTGTTTTTGCACAGTTTTTTTTTCTCTCTCACTTCACTCTCTTGTACAATTTATGCCTAACATGTAATAATTTATATTATGTGTGTTGTCTATACTTGAATGCCTGTGATGCTGCTGCAAGCAAGTTTTTCATTGTACCTGTACCTCATTGTACTTGTGCACATGATAATAGATTTGATTTGACTTGACTTGAGAAAGGTAATGGCTGAGGAGAGAGAAGCCATCCTGAGTCTCAAGATTGTACTCCATGTGTGAACTTCCATTCCATGGAATCAAATTACAGACCTAGAGTACAACGCCCCTGCATTCCAGTTTCACTCTTCTTTCTCTTGGGCAATCCCTCAGGGTTGACAATGACCTGCTTCCACCACAGTTCTGTAGGTCCTTAGGCCAAGTGGGTCCTGCAACCTCTGTCTCAAGTGAAGGAGGAGGTGCTTGATGTGGGGGAGGTAGTGGTAATTTCAGCAGTGGTGTGCTCCTTATGGCATTTATGCTGAGCTTCGAACAAGTGGACTTTCGGTTCTCAATACCATAGTGACTAGCTCCTTCACTTTGACCCATAGGATTTCCATGAGTTCGTGGGGATACTGCACTTTTGTGAGGAGACTTTGAGAACAAGAATCACTTCCTCTGTCTACCTGGTAATCTCTTGCCTTGCTGGAGTTCCAAAAGAAGTGATTGTTTATCAGCCATGCAAACACTTAGTTTAAGTGTTAGCTTAGCTTAGCACAAGGATGATTTTTAAGTGCAACTGATATGTAAATCTTTAAATGTAATGTGTCCTTCTCTTCCTATCAGTTTAAAATAATCCAGAGTTCCCACTCATTGAGGACAAATCACATCTGCTACACAGCCCCAGCAAAACAAAAAAGCAAAGTGAACGTCACTGATTTGTACCTTGGTATCAGACACTGTAATATTGTTGTAACTTAGTTTTGCATGAGCTTCCACAGCTGTTATGGTAAACATCATGACAGTGGACCTTCATCTACTTTTATGACTTGAATTCACCCTTTCCTCCCTAGCATGGAAAATGGAAGTTTCTACCTAAGGTGCTGAAAATCCTGGAATAAGTTACTGCTCTGGTAAACAATGATTGTTGTTGCTTCCTGTAGACAAAGGCACCCTGGTTGACTTCAGCAGTAGTTTCAGCAGCAGATTGTATTAAGTGACATTGCTGTGCAGTGCATCTTTCAATAATGAGTGAAAATATCATCACAAATGATCATTTAAGACTATAAAAAAGATTTACCAAGCATCACAAAGTACCCTTTTCAGTGTAATGTTCATCTAGAACTATCCAAGCTTAATTTTAGATCTACTAAAATCTACAATCTAAATAAATTCCCAGGAAATCACTAGAATTGTGGCAGGGTTACAATTCTTTGATGCTTGGAAGAAATTAGAGATGCCAGATGAGTACTGCTCCAACCAGAGGGTAAGAGAGAAAGACTTGCACTTATATGGTGCTTTTTTGGATGTTACAAATTACTTTGCAGCCAATTAAAAACTTCTAAAGCATTGAACACAGTTCATATGCAACTAATTACAAGAAATGGAGTAATAAGCAAAATATCAGTTTGATTCTGAGGTAAACACCTCCTCCTAATCCTGGAAGAAGTTCCTTGGGATCATATACATCTTGCCCAGGACAGCAGACAAGTCAAGTTTTCATCACATCCAGAAGATGGTACCTCCAGTAACATTGTCCACCTTCGAGCCTCCAGAATGAGATCTGAACCCACAGCTTTCTACATCAGGAGTGAAAGTGAGCCACAGTCACATAGTGGAACTGAAGGGTTTAATACAGGAGATTTACTGAAGATTTCATCCTTTTTTATTCATTCATTGTTTAGGGTTAGGACTTCAATGGAAAGGCTAGCATTTATTTCCCATGTCTAATTGCCCCTGAACAGGATGGCTTGAGGCGTTTAAGGTCCAACCATATTGATCCATCTAGGTCTGGAGTCACATATAAGCCAGACTGGGTATAGACTGCAGATTTCCTCTGATGAAGAACACGATGAACCAGATAACTTCCTGATAATCCACTGGTTTTGTAACTACCATTACTAAGAGTAGCCATTCTTTTATTAACTCCAGGCTATTACCTTGGTTTAAATTCCACAGCTGTAATGGTGGGATTTGTCAAACAAATTGTTGGAAGAACTCAAGAGGGAAAGGCTGTCAACATCTCTGGTCGGAACCTTTCGTCTGGACTGTCCAGGTGAAGGGTCCCGACCCAAAACGTCAATTGTCCATTTCCCTCCACGGATACTGCCTGGCCCATTGAGTTCCTCCAGCATTTTGTGTGTTGTTCCAGATTCCAGCATCTGTAGAATCTGTGTCTACATGATGGGATTTGAATTCAGACCTCTGGATTCTTAGGCCAAGCCTCTTGGTGACTTAACTCATGCACCACATTCTGATGAGCTTTGATAAGAGTTAATAAGAAGAAACTATTTCAGTGACAGAAAGGTCAGTAATCAACGGGCATAGACTTGTGGTGACTGAAGAAAAGACAAGAGTTGAAATGAGAGGACTATTTATACAACGAGTTGTCTTTTTTATTCAGTTTTTAGATCTAAGCATTGCTGGCAAAGCCACAGTCTATTGCCCTTGCAAAGGTGACGAGCTGCCTTCTTGAATTACTGCAGTCTTTTAGTGATGGTACTCCCACGTGCTATCGGGTAAGGAGTTCCAAGGCTGAGACTCCCCAACAATGAAAGACCAACAATCCATTTCCAAATCAGTATGACGTACAAATCAGAAGGGCGGTTCCTATGCACCTGCTGCTCTTGACATTTTTTATGGTAAAGTGCACAAGTTTAGGAGGTGCCGTTGGAGTAGCCTGGGTGAGTAACTGCACTGCATTTTGCAGGTGGCACGGACTGCAGCCACTGTGCGCTGGTGGCAGAGGGAGTGAATGTTTAGAGTAGTGGTCGTGAAGTGGAGTCCATCACCAAAACAAAAAGAGTGGAAGAAGATTCAATGAGAACGTAAGGAAATTGTACAATTACTCAAAAGGAAAAAAGATTCTCGAGAAGGAGGAGGGGGAATGAGACAAATTAGACTGATCTCTCAAACAGCCAGTATAGATATGATAGACCAAATGGTCAACACAATATCTTTCTATGAATAATGTACAATGGATGCATTTTTTATGTTTAGAATAGATCAGCTAATTGCATAATTAACAGTCCAGCTTGTGAAATAAGCTTCCTAAACAGGAAGCACATGATCATAAAATTTAAGAGCTTGTGTCGGCCTGAGTTCCATTTTAGCTCCATTTTCCTGCACTGTTCCATATTACTTTATTCCCCTGGGCTGAAATCACTTTTGCGTATGTTCATTGACTGAATCTCCACAGCACTCTGGGACTGGCGTTTGAAGACAGTGGGCGGGTCCATAGTGATGGACATGGAGAGTGACCAATGGGGCATAAAGTGGAAAAAAAACTTAAAGGGAGGAAGTCAAGTCATGAACCTCCCAGAATATGCCCAGCTAGAACTGGCAGCCCTTTTTGTCTGTAATCTCCATGAATGAGGAGCAGGAATTTGAATAAAGAAATTCATCTTAATTGGCCAACTTCTTACTCTGAGGCCATGACCCTTGGTTTTAAACTCAGCAGCCAGGGAACTATCCTATCAGCCTCCTCAAGAATATTACATGTTTCAATGGGATCACCTCACATTGTAAACACCAACAAACATCCATCTAGTCCACAAATTCTGTCCTCTTGGGACGATTCCATCATTCCAGAATTAAGTCTATAGAACCTTTACGGCACTCCTCTTAAGGGAAGTACTTGTTTCCTTAGTTAAGGAGACCAAAACTCTGCAGGTATTCCTCAATTTATGAAAAGGTAAAGGCTGGGTGAAGTGCGATTATGGGTATTTTGCTACTGTGTATTCCAATCCGTAAAGAGTGATGCACTATTCATCACAGTAAGAAATGGCTTGGTAAATCAAGGACACAAATCCTAGGGAGTCAATTGCATTGTAGCAAAAATTCATGAATCAAACTTTCATAAGTTGAGGAATACCTGTACACTGTGTGTGGGTTGACTCAGTCCCTTTGGTATAAAAATTCTCCTTCCACCCAAATCCCTTTGAACACCTACATATTTCCAGTGTATTACCACCGAATTGTTCTCCACATTCTATTTCATCAGCTACATTCTTGCCCACTCCCTTAACCTAACTCAAGCAGAACTTTTAATGATTTTACTGGTTGTGTCAAAGTAGGAACCAATGGTTCCCATCTTCATGTAAGTATTTCCGATACATTTTCCAGTTTATAAAATATACAACTTTGTCAGATTATGAGAGGCATGGATAGGGTAGACAACCAGAATCTTTTTATTCCAGAGCAGAAATGTTGAATACTAGAGGGCATAGCTTTAACGTGGGGTGGGGGAGTAGTTTAAAGAAGATGTGCAGGGCAAGCTTTCATCTTACACAGAGTGGTGGGTGCCTGGAACAGGTTGCCAGGGGTAGTGGTGGAAGCAGATACGATAGTGGCGTTCAAGAGGCTTTTAGATAGACACACAACTATGCAGGAAATGGAGGGATATGGATCATGTACAGGCAGAAGGGATTAGTTTAATATAGCATCATGCTTGCCACAGACATTGTGGACTGAAGGGCCTGTTCTTGTGTTGTACTGTTCTAAGTTCTAAGTTCCACTTGTGTCCATGGAATTGGTTTATCTGTAATTCTCACAAACTTTGACTTTAACAGGCACATGCTCTGCAGCAGCATGGAGATCCTAAAGACAAAATGGGGTTTCCAACTGCAGAGATTGGGCAACCAGCACTGTGTATCACTCACTTGTTGGCTGTGGTTTGAACCTTTCCTATACGACCACTGAGGATAGTCTTTTGGACAAGGGCATTCATGTTTTCACCTTGCCAAGCCCCCAGGCTTGTCCTGGAGTTTAGATGAACTTAACATTCAGAATGCTGCTCCAAGCAAGCAGGAAGAATAAACACAGGAATAATATGAAAAGAGGGAATTTTTAAAAGTTCCCTTTGAGTGTTATCTTTTGTTTATTAGTTTAAAAGTATTAGAGTTGGGGTTTAAAGGCTACTTGTCTGACAGGAAGGAACCGCCCTCTCAGGACGTACTTGAAGACAATGGGTAGGACCATGATGATGGAGATGGAGGGTGACCAATGGTGGTAGAGCAAAAGACAAGCTGGAGGTAGGAAGTCATGTGATGAAATTCCCAGGAAGATGTCCATTGGGAGTTGACAACCCTGCTTGGGTGAGCTCTCCAGTACTGAGAGGAGGAGAAATTTCAGACAAACCATTGTGTTTTGGATCTTTCTGTCCCGGAGGACCATTCAATAGGGTTAGCCTGAGTTACTGAATATATTTGAAAGGTGAAAGCAACATATCTTGGTGAACGTATGAAATCAAGAGGAATGGGATGGGGCAGGAAGGTGAACTTGAGGTACAGGATCCACAACCCATTCCTTTTGGCCTTATGTTACTTCTCCATTGTGGGTTGGTTGTAAATGGTTGTTTCCACCCATTGCTTGATTTCATGTTAAAATTTGAAGTCAAACATTGCCTGTATAAATGAGCTGATATGAATTTGACAGGAGTTACCCATGCTGTAAGTAGAGTCATAGAGACAAACAGTACAGAGACAGGTCCTTTGGCTCACCAAGGCCACAATGACCACCTTCTTACATCAATCTTACATTAATCCCACTTCTTAAATTCTCTCCGTATTCTCATCAAGCTCTTCCAGTGCCGCTCACCTACACACTCTGGGCAATTTACAGTGGCCAATTAACCAAGCGGCCTGCATGTCTTTGGGATGTGGGAGGAAGCTGGAGCACCTGGAGGAAACCCATATGGTCCCAGGGAGAATGTACAAACTCCACACAGACAGCACCCAAAGTCAGGGGTGAACCTGGGTCTCTGACGCTCTGAGGCAGTGGCTCTACCAGCTGTGCCACTACGCCACCCACAGAAAAGTAATCTTTCCCTATCTTCAAATGAATGAGATATTTATTCATGGGACTTTGAGACAACATACTTTCACTGCATTCTCCCTTCAGAGTATCTATAATAACCATTACACCTTTCTCAATTAAAATGAAATTAATTTATAATGAAATGTTATTTGCTGTGTCAAAATGTTATAGGGAAAGGGACTCGCAATACTGGGAGCCAGCTGAATTAATTTAACTCCACTGGAACATATTAAACCGTTCATTATAAAGGGAATTCAATTATAAGAATCCATTATAACTTTGCTTCAGTGTGCTTGAATGCTTTCATTTACCGCAGCATGCCAACAAAATATTACATTCTTTTTCTTTCCTCAAATATGATCTCCAACAAAAAGATAGAAGTTGTATTTACCTCAAAATGTTGTCACATGTGACTGAGTTAATCGTGGGCACCTCCAGAAACCTCTCAGAAGCTGGTGGAGAAATGATGTACCACAACATTATATATTGACTCTATGCTTCCAGCTACCTTGGGAAAGCAGTCAACATAATCAGGAACCCCCATCTCTTGTCCCCCCACCGCCACCCCCCCCCAACCTGGTCATTCTTTCTTCTTCTCCATTCCATCAGGCAAAAGATACAAAAGCTTGAGAACACATGCCATCAGGCTCAAGGACAGCTTCTATCCCGTTGTTATAGGACTCTTGAACAGACCTCTTATAGGCTAAAGATGAACTCCTGATCTTTCAATCTACCTCATCATGGCCCTTGCACTTTATTTATCTACCTGCACTGCACTTTGTCTGAAATTGTAACACTATATTCTGCATTCTGCTTTTGTACTACTTCGATGTACTTATGTATGAAATGATCTGTCTGGATAGCATGCAAACAAAAGCTTTTCACTGTATCTCGGTACATGTGACAATAATAAACCAATTACTGTAATAAATATTGGTAATTGTTCCTGAATGGTCCCACTCCAACTTGGATAAGGTAGAAATCTGTACTCAGTAGCATGCATCAGACGCACAATATGATAGTGTATATGGGTTGAATTCGACACCTGAAGTTTGACTTTGTGGAAATTTCAGAAGCAGAATTCATCACACAAGTTACCAGTGAAGACAAATTTCAACATCAATATCTTTCCAGACTCTAAAGTGATGAAACTGGCTATGTATTGGCACTGATATATCATAATATTTGTGCTTTGGGAAGGACTGAGGCATTTTAATGTAAGGCTGTGACTATCAGGAACCAGCGTTGTAACAGTTGCTGCATTAATGCAGAGTATGGAGTTCAAATCCCACCAGCACTGCTTGAGAACTTGAATTCAGCTTTTGGAATAAATAGGCTGGAAATAAAAGTCCAGTCATAAACGTTACCACAAAACTGTCAGCTTGTGAGATGGGTTCTATCACATTCCTTAGAGATGGAAACCTGTCTATGCTAAAGCCTGTCTGTGACACCAGTTCCACTCCAACATGGTTGACTCTTAACTGTTCTTTGAAGCACCAGTTGGCTAGGCCATCACATGTTACAACTGTGAGGTTCCTGTATAATGCAAGTCTCAAACTTCCTCACGTCTGATTATGATGTTTTCTTCGAAAAACCACTGGATGCCTCATGGATCCACCATCAGAACATTACCTTCATGCTTGTGCTAAGCTGATTGCTTGGCCTAAAGACAATTAAAAGACAATCTCATTGGTGGATCTTCATTCCCATATCGGCTGGACCAGATGCAACCTGAAACTTTCATCGTCAATATTATTCATCCAGGTTTCCCACTTATTTATTTACTTGAACGTTTGAAAAGGTATGAATTAACATCCCAGGCTATTGTATTTCAATCCAGTGACATATTCACAATGCTTTTCTGGACCTGCATTTTAACAGTAGCTGTTGTCTTTTGTTATAGGAAGGTTGTATTTGTTCCTATGAACTACACAGTCAATGCTGAGCCTTTTGGAAATTTGAAGTTTTAGCCTGTGCACTCCTGTGGCAAATCACTAGAAGGAAGTTCATTTATATAGCAATTTTCAGAACCTCAGGACTTTCCTCTGGGCATTTTACAGCCAAAGAGTGCCTTTCGTTGAGTGGTTGCTTCCCCCAGACCAACCAAGTGTCTACATAGCCTTTCCCATTTTTAGCCTTTCCCCTCATGCACCTTCTGACCCTGATTCTTCTCCCAGCCCACTTGTTCTGGTTCCTGCATCATGTTCCTTCACTGTTTACACATGCTCATTGATATGCACCATTCCTGTTCTTTCTTTCCAGACAAACTAGTTGGTCTAAGCTCTTCTTAGCTCTCAGAATATCTACATCTCTTGCTGTGATGAAGTATTCATTTTCACCAGTGTTTGCTTTAGAAAATTTGCATCACTTTGCTTCAACAACCCTGTTGTTATCTGCTGATGGTATTTATCCTATTAAAGCTGTCACAAATTTCTCTGTTTATGATGGTGACTGGGGAGGGGATTGGGCAAGGGGTGGGGTTCTTTCTAAATATTACTCATATCCAGTGCAAAAGAAGCGACACCTGTTAAGAACAGAGACAAAGTCACTGGGTTCAACATGACTACCACAGTGGATTGTTAAGGCTTAGTCATGTTGCACCCAGTGACTTTGTCTCTGAAATTGCACAGTATTCCCATGGTGGTGCAGAGGTGTAAAATCAACTTGGATTTGTTTGGAGTCTCCAAGATATGAGCATTTATCTCCAAGTCATCTGGTCTCACCCTATCAAAGATATTCTTTGTTCTGCCCATCCCTCTCCCACTTTCTCTGTTACTTAGAACTAACTTATTTTATCTCTTTTCGTATTGATGAAGGGTCTTGGACCTGAAACGGTAACTGCTTCTCTCTCCACAGATGCTGCCTGACCTGTTGAGTGTTCACAGCATTTTCTGAAGCAAGGAAGCCAGGAAGATTCAATGGGGCATTGCACCAAACCATAATTTTCTCTGAACATTTTCAGTTATTATATATTAAAAGTTGTAGCATTACGTGTATCAAGGAATGGTGGACTGGACACCAGCAGATGTAGGAATTCCAAAGTTTCTACTGTGCTGTCAACTACAGCAAGAACAGAGTTCTGGGGAAGATCTAATGATGCAAGATAGAGACATGCTCAAAATAGTCTGAAGGCACATGACCTTAATGATAGTTGGTGGGTTACAGGCATAAAGGACAGAGACTTGCATGGAGCACAACCTGCAAGATTGGAGTTCATGGAGAACTCTTGATCTCTCAACCTACCTTGTCGTGGCACCTGCACCTTACTTGTCTACCTGCACTGCACTTTCTCTGCAACCGTAACACTGTAATCTGCACTCTGTTATTGTTTTCCTTTTGTCCTACCTTGATGTACTTACGTTTGGAGTGATCTGTCTGGATGGCATGCAAACAAAACCTCTTCACTGTATCTTGGTACATGTGACAATAATACACCGATTACAAGATAGATGCAATACATTGCATTAAATGCATTATCCATATTATAAGAATGTTAAGAGCTTCACTGACAGAGTTAATCCCCCTATATGGATTGACCTGATATAGCAAGGAGTCTAGAAGATGGAGTGATGGCAGGAGCTAAGGTTGTGTTCAAGGTAGGTGGTTATGTAATGAAACCTTCGGGAATACACCCAATCAGAGCTGGTGGTCCTGTTGTAACTCCAGACCTCCCTAACACCCAGAGAAGTGCAAGTGATCCTCAAAAAGCAATCACTCATTACCCAAAATATTTGGATTTTTGTGGGGAAATCAGTCAACTACCCTGAGCCACTTGGTCCACCCAGGCTGAGTCTCGGAAGAGGGTGAGCAAATAACTCCCGGTGCAACATTACACAACTGCTTTAATACAAGCAGAATAAGATCTTTCAGTGTCTTGCACAATTATTTTTAGCAGTCAGTTATTCTTATCAGGCCAAAATAGTTCCTGATAAATTTATCTCCAATTTATTCTTGTGCATTTGCTCAGTATGACGTTTATGCTGCTTTGCAGTATGTCAGTACCGCCCTTCTGGCTTTGTGGGGTTGTACTGTGTATCAAGTACAATATTTCTTTCTGACTACCTCAGTTAGGCAGATTCAATAGCAAGGAGACTGTGGACTGCAAGCAATTTCCCTTTGGATAAGACTAAGTTATCAGAACAAGATTTCATCCCATCTTAATGCTATTAATGGAAAACAACACGGGAAAAGACAACTTGCAACCACTGAAATGTGAATGAGGTTTCCATGATGACATCAGCTCCTGAAATGAGCAAAGACCTTGGTAATACTGATGAGGCAGGAAGGGAGACTCATCCATCAGGAAACCAAAGGCACATGTTTCGCTGAGGTCTGCTGTATTTAACAATAGAGCTTGATTTAAGAAGTATTTTCCACCAGTAGTCAAGGAATTCAAGTGTCATCTGAAGTGTACAGACAATGGGAAAGGAGTAGTCTTTAAAGAGAGGATTGGAGATGGAAAGGACAGCAGACAACAGGGGAATTGGTTGAATGTGGGGTGGGAATATTGACATGGAGAGGACTTTATTGGATGGAAATAGGCATTCAGGAGGAGAAGGCACCGGGAATAAGGGGATTGGGAATAAGGGGATTGGGCATTCAGGGGCTGTAAGGTTTTGAGAGCAAGGACACTGGATATTGGGGAGGGTCCCAAACTTCAGAAACAATAATTCCATTAATTCTCAAGCCGTTGAGATGCCTTGGGCCCATTCGGGTGAAGCAGTTGAGATCAGTCAAGTAGAATTGTTTTAGTTGGGTTACAGCTGCTGCCAGATTGTTCTATGGGTTTCAATGCAGTGTTTAATTAGCATGAACACATGTTGCAGCACCTGACCTAAAAACTCACTCACCACGACAGGAGACTTGTCCTTTCACGCTGCACAGTACAGCTGCTGACTGATCAGCCACAGTTAGTTCTCCAGTAAAGGAGATGAGTGACAAGTAAGAGAACATTGCAGAGTGGGAATGCTTATTCCTAATGGCACAACAGAAGTACCTTATCAGCTGTAAAACACTTTGGGAGAGCTGGAGGTCACCAACAATGCTATAGAAACAGAAGTCTTCCTTCCTTAAAGCTAAGGCTGCTGGATTCTTCCAAATTCAGAAAGGAAGCCACTGCCACCCCTTGTGTCATAATGGAGTGAATTCCGTTTGCTTGAAACATCTTCAGCTAGAAGTCCCAGCAGGTGATCCATCTCAGCTTCCTCCTTAGGTGGTCATCATCTCAGAAGCTAGACTTCAGCCAGTTTGACTTACTCATAGAGTCTTAGCATAGAAACAGGCCTGACTGGTCCATGACAACCAAGATGACCCATCCAAACTAACCCCATTTACCAGCGTTTGGCCCATAACTTTTCAACCTTTCCCATCCATGTGGCATAAACAAAAGGCAGAAAGTACTGGATACAGCAAAGACTTTAAGGCCCATCTTTCATGCTGAAGACTTGCACTCCAGAACTTCTGCACCTCTCACCACACATTCCAGCACTGTTACCACACTGGCATCCACCCAACAATGGGGAAAATTGTCTGGGTACATCACAAAATAAAGCAGGAAAAATCCAATGAGATGAATTACTGCCCAGTCTATCTTCAGTCCTCGGTAAGGTGATGGAACGTGTCATTAATAGTACCATCAAGCTGCACTTATTCAGCAAGAACCTGATTTATTGAAGCCCAATTTGCATTTTACCAGGATCACTCAGCTCCAACCTCAATACATAGCCACATGAGACTTTCAGGGCCTTGTCCTTGGTCCATTCATCTTTAGCTGCCTCCTTCCATCACAAAGTCAGAAGTGGTGATGTTTGCACAATGCCCGGTTCCATTTGCAACTCCTCAGTAAATGAAGAAGCTCATATCCTAGACAATACTCGGGTATGGGCTGACAAGTGTCAAGAAATGTTCATGTTACAAAAATGCTAGGCTGTGACCACCTCCAACAAGAATAAGTCTAACCACCTATTCTTGACACCATTTGTTGTAAGGGTAAGAACAGAGAGGGATAATAACTAGTAAAATAGGGAGTAGCCTGTGCCGATGTGGCAACAGGGAACGACTGATCAGGTTCAACAATAGAGAGATGGAATGCAGCTGTAACTGCACCAAGGTACAGAGGCTTGATGATTATGTTATAACACGCCACTATTGTTGTGGCCAAAACTTAGGTTTGCCATTAACTAAGTTAGACTTGTGAATAATTAAGCATTTTATTCTCGAACGAAAATCCAGTTTTACTGTTAATTAAGTCTGTGTAATGGTGTAATCAGAGAAATGTAACAATCAAAATTCAGTTAATTAAGTTTTCTGCATAATCATGTATGCAGAGAGGTGCATAAGGCTGTCCCGAAATTGTGTTCGGGGAGATCAGCTTTGTCTGGTCTCCTGGTGCACACCAGTTTCAATAAATTGTTTGTAGTTTGGACACCAACTCCATGTGCCTTTCTCGTTTGCCCCTACACCAGTACCATTGCCAGGTCCCCCACCATCAATTCCGGGGGCATGAAAAGGTGTCACCATTGACCAGACACTCAACTGCACCACATACACAAATATTTTGGCTAGAAGAACAGGTTAGGGCTGGGGATCCTGCAGCAAGTGAATCTCCTCCTGACAACCCAAGGTCTTTCCATCATCTACAAGCCACAAGTCAGGAGCAAGATGAAGTACTCTCCACTTTCCTGTATGACTGTAGCTCTGCTAAACTCATGAGACTCAACACCATCCAGGACAGACATTCACGCTTCCACCATCAGCATATCATGGCTACATTGACGCCATCTATAAAAGCTTCTTCAACAGCACATCCCAAACTAACAAACACTACCAGCATGATGACAAGGGTGGTAAAAGCTTGGCAATACCTCCACCTGCAGGTTCCCTTCCAGACACTCTCCTTATTCAGAAATACATGACCGTTCCTTACTCACCACTGGGCCTAAATCCAAGAACTCTCTACTCAACAGCTCTTTGGAAGACAAAGTGTAGTGGTTTAAGAAGTGGCTCACATCTGATCAAGATCAATTGACCAATAAATAATTGCCTTGCCTGCAATAGCCCCACCCTGTAAGACCAACTAGAAAACCTAAACAGATTTTACTTGCAGCACGTTTGTGGAATCATCCTGCACAAAAAGAGGCCAATCAGCCCATTGTGCCTGTGTTGCTTCTTGGAGAGGGTGGCCATATTATTCCCACTCCCTTGCTCTTTCCTCACAGCTCTAATTCCCTTTGAAGGTTTCTATTGAATCCATTTCTAACACCTTTGAAAGTGGTGCATTCCAGATCATAAAAATTCACAGCGCCACAGAAATACTGCCTCATCTCCCTAGTGGATCTTTTGCCAATTATCTAATATCTGTGCCCTCCTGCTCCTGTCCTCCCTGCCAATGGAAGCAGTTTCTCTTTATTTACTCTGTCAAAACCCTTCATGATTTTGAACTCTTCTAATAATAAATATTCCCTTAAACTTCTTTGTTCTGAAGAGAATTATCCGCATAATGGAGAGCATTTGTCATATTCAGAATGGCCCATAATTTACTGTCAAAATAATGGCAAAGATAATCATGCTTGCCATTACTTGGATGGAAATGCACCAGTGACTTCAGGCAAAGGCAGATACAAAGTGAAAATTGGAAATCCAGAAGTTGTTTCTGGTACATACTTTATGTCATTGTCAGGGTCACCATTGAAATGCATTGAACAGCAGGGATCTGTTGCCCTGGAAATTCTATCATGTAGTGCATGTTTTTTTTATTGATTCAAAGTGCAAAATCAATGCGTTCTTCAATGTATGCATGGAGAAACTGATTCACCGGCCTCCTTGCTATGTGCATGGAAAACATGCAACTAAAAGCACTCTACTCATGTAATTCTTGAAATTACACTGGTCTGGATTTCATCATGCTTCTGCACTGCGTTAGGGCAGTAGAAAATCACTCACATGCAGTCCCAGAAGAAACAGCTGCAGGTTCCATGCATAATTTAGTGCGTGTTTTCACATGTAGTTGCTACTCTTCTGTATTTGTGCAATGGAGACAAACTAAAGCCCACTCTGGAAGCTAACTGGAGGCATGGAGACACAAGAGCCTGCAGATGCTGGAATCTGGAGCAACACACAATCTGCTGGGGGATCTCAGTGGGTCGAACAGCATCTGGTGGGGTGGGGTGGGGGGAAGGAATTGTCAAAATTTCAAGTTGAAACCCTGCAGCAGTCCTAATGCAGGGTCTTGAAATGTGTACAATTCCTCTGCCCCACAGATGCAGTTCAACCTGCTGAGTTCCTCCAGCAGGTTGTTTGTTGTTCTGGAATATAACTCTGGTCCAAGTCAACTTATTGATATTGATCAATGGATATTTATTTATTAGTCACACGTACATTGAAACACACAGTGAAATGCATCTTTTTTTCGATACTGAGAATGTGCTGGGGGCAGCCCGCAAATGTTGCCACTCTTCCGGCGCCAACATAGCATGCCCACAGCTCCTAACCTGTAAGTATTTGGAATGTGGGAGGAAACCGGAGCACCCGGAGAAAACCCACGCAGACGAGGGGAGAATGTACAAACTTCTTACAACTTAAGTGCCTATTTAACATTGCAAAAAGTATTAATCTGAACTAACTGTGACCACACAAACTCTCAGGTAGTGCAACATAATGATATGCAAATCCTCAATCCTTCAGCATTTAAATACCACAGATGTTTAAAAATGTTGCATTTTAAAGTCATTTTCAATGAATTTTTTTCCCTGTTCAATCTCTTTTTCTCTCAATTTATTTTCCTTTCAACACCTAACTTGACACTGACTTCACCTGGTCCATCTTACATTTCCTTCCCAGTCCTTACACTATTCATTTCACAATCCTTCAGGTTAATTGGTTAAGAAAATACACAATTGATTTGTCTGTTGACTCATGTCCTAGATTCTCAGTTTTCCTTGGCTGTAAGATTATCAAATAACTTTCAACAACTTGCTACACAGAACATTATCCAAAAGCAAAACATTGCATTTGCCAAGTTAACAGCAGACTTGGTTAGATTACTAATACACATGTCACAACTAACTTGTACACCACAAATCCGATTATCTGCCTCTTTGAAGAATGGTACTTTGGCAGACATTTGGCAAAGATCATGTGTGTGGCATTCCTCAAAGTAGCCTGTGGTATCAGAAAGGTGAAGGGCCATAAAGTATGAAAACCATTTAACGGAAATGTGTCATGTTTTGGCTTCTGACTGAGGTCCAGTTGTTTTTCTAATTGATGCATTAACTTTAAAGAAAGGACTTACATTTATATGTCATCTGTCATACCTGTGAATGTTGCAAGGCTTTTTTTTGGAGCCAATAGATTTTTGATGTTGTGTGGAAGTATTGTCCTGGAGTTCAGAGGGGTGAGGGGAGATCTCATTGAAGCCTACTGAATATTGAAAATAATGGATAGAGTGAATGTGGAGAGGATGTTTCCATTAGTAGGAGAGTCTAGGATCAGAGGGCACAGCTTCAGAATTAAGGGACGTCCCTTTAGAACTGAGATGACGAGGAATTGCTTCAGCCAGAGGGTAGTGAATATGTGAAACTCGTTGCCACAGAGGGCTGTGGAGTCCAAGTCATTGGGTGTATTTAAAGCAGAGCTTGATAGGTTCTTGATTGGTAAAGGGGTTAAGGGTCATGGGGAGAAGGCGAAAGAACGGGGTTGAGAAAAGAAAAAAAAGAATCAGCCATGATTGAATGGCAGAGAAGACCCAATGGGCCAAATTCCCTAAATCTGTTCCTATATCTTATGGTCTTATGGAAATTGAGAAACCCGTTTGCACGTAACAGCTGACTAACCAGAATATCAGTGGAACTGGTTGCGGGAAACACATGAGCTTTCCTAACTTAACTCAGTGCTAAAATGACTGGAATTGATCCTTTCTGATAATCTCTCTGAATGAGAATCATCTGATTTTCTCCATAAGCTGAATGAATTTACAATCTCTCAGAACTGTAATAACTTTTAGTCACTTTCTCACTTGTCTGATCTAACACTTTGGAAAGTATTGCAACTTGGCAGCATTAGTAACGATATACGTAAATATTGTTTTGCAATTGAAAAACAAATATTCAGGGAACTCATTTTGTACTTTTTTAAAGTGGTCTGCACATGACAAATGAAGATTAACATTTTGGTCAGTGTTCCCACTGTGTCAAAACCCATCATTTGCCTCCAACAGATTTTGTCCTGTCTCTCTAACCAAGTACCAGCCACTGTAATTTGGTTTGCTGCATCCGTGAATGATTTGTGTCTGCTGAGGTGAATATTAGTTAGTTCAGGGGTATTCCTCTGGTGGAAATGCATCCTATCACCTTGAACTAAATACAGAATTACTGGTTATTCATGCATTACCTTAGTAGATCCTTGCGGGATGCACACTAACAGAGCACACTGACTACAAAAATAATTTGTTGATTATGCAGCATTTTAAATCATTTTGTAAATGGCATTTGATTTTTCTCCCTTTTATTCATTCAAAGACACAATGCAATGCAACACATCCTGTGTAAATGAAAATCAAAAAAATCTTCATATGCTAGAAATTTGAAATTAAAACACAAAATGTAGGAAACACCTTATGCAAGACCTGTTTCTCAACTGCATGGTAATCTATATTTAACCTGCTCATTTTTGGGATCTGGACACTGGAGGCAAGGCCAGCATTTATTATCCATCTCTAATTGTCCAGAAGGTGGTGGTGAACCACTTCACCAGTTGCTGCAGACCTTTTGGTACAGGACATTCCAGGATTTGAACCCAGCATTGATGAAGGACTGTCAACATATTTCCAGCTCAGGATGGTGTACAACTTAGATGGGGAGCTGCTAGTAGTGGTAGAGTTGGGGGGTAAGGACTTTCAATGGCAGGGGGGTGGGAAGTAACTCAACTCCTAATTACCTTGCTGCACCAGGACACCTCGTAGCTCAATCATTGAAATGTTGGCCCCTTACATTACATGATGAGCAGTATGTGGTGTTTACAGAATACAATTAGTCCATTACGCCCAACAGTCCACACATGCACCTTACCACCTTCTTTCATCGTACATACCTTCCTACCTCTTCCCATCTTGTGTGTGTGTGTGTGTGTGTGTGTGTGTGTGTGTGTGTGTGTGTGTGTGTGTGTGTGTGTGTGCGCGCGTGCGCGCGTGCGTGCAGTTTCTCCTTAAACAGATCCATCCTATTAACCTCAACTGCTGCCTGAGGTAGAGGCTTCCACATTCTGACTACTCTGGAGAAAGAAGTTACCAGTAAAGATTCTGTTGGATTAATTACAGACTATAGTTTGGAGCATGCCCACTAAAGGAAGCATTGTTTCTACATTAGACTTCAGAGGAGAGCAAGAGAAGGAATAGAAGTTGTCTATGGTCACTTGTGCATCCAGCTGCCATCACCCACACACCTAGCCACCTGGGTTTCTCCTCCCTTGGTCTACTTTTTCAATCCCCTCCCCCACCAGGTTCCATCCACCT
The DNA here is from genome assembly GCF_009764475.1 of Pristis pectinata. Classification (NCBI taxonomy): domain Eukaryota; kingdom Metazoa; phylum Chordata; class Chondrichthyes; order Rhinopristiformes; family Pristidae; genus Pristis; species Pristis pectinata. Next base: position 133,348,288 of record NC_067406.1, read on the forward strand.
ATTTTTTTCCCTTACCTGTTTCCACCTATAACCCATAATCTCTGTTTCTAAACTCTCCCCCTCCCCCCCTGCATCCCACCTGGCTCCATGTGCCCATCATCCCCCACCTCACCTGGTTCTACCTATCACCTTCCAGCCCGTCTAACCCCTCCCCTCTCACCTCTTTACACTGGCTACCTTTCCTCCACACTCTCAGTCCTGATGCAGAGTCTCAATCTGAAACATCGACCATCCCTTTGCCTCCACAGATGCTGCTCAACCCGCTGAGTTCCTCCAGAAGATTGTTTTTTTTGCTCCAGATTCCAGCATTTGAAGTCTTTTGTGTCTCCATAGATGGACTCTTTATATGATGAGATGGACTCTGACCTCACGATCTACCTTGTTGTGACCTTGCACCTTATTGCACTGCACTTTCCCTGTAGCTGTGACACTTAGAGTAAAGTGTACTTTTATTGTTTTTACCTGTACTACCTCAATGCACTCTGTACTAACTCAATGTAACTGCTCTGTGTAATGAATTGACCTGTACGATTGGTATGCAAGACAAGTTTTTCACTGTTCCTCAATACAAGTGACAATAATAAACCAATGCCAATACCAAATACTTGCAAGAATATAGATTTCAGCACTCTCTATCTTTATTCTTTCACCTCCTGTCCCTTCACTGCCCCCCAACTGCTCACAATGGCACAGTTAGCAGAGCTGCTGCCTTACAACTTCAGTAACCTGGTTTCAGTCCTGACCTCTGGTGCTGCCTGTATGCACTTGGCACATTCTCACTCTCCCTTGCAGCCTCACACCTTCCTATAGTGTGCCAACCAGAAATGCACACAATATTCCACCTGTGACCTATCCATTACACTTTAGAAATTTGTAGCATGACTAGCTGAATGAAGGCAAACATCCTATATACCTACTACGCCGTCCTATCCATCTGTACTGCCACCTTCAGGGATCTTTGGACTTTTACACCAAGTTCCTTCTGTTCCTCAACACCTATGGCCGTGCCATTCATGAAATATGTCCTAAACTTCCCAATGCATCGCCTCATATTTATCAGGATTAACTTCAATCTGCCACTGCCCTGCCCAATTTACAAGCTGATCAATATAACTCTCTAGCCTTAGACTACCCTCCTCACTACTAACAAAACACCACCATTTTTGTGTCACCTGCAAACTTGCTAATTATGCCTCATACATTGACATCCTAGTCATTAATATGTATAAAACAAACAGCAAGGGTCCTGCACTGATCCTAATGGTATATACCACTTGTCACAGGCTTCCATAAGCAACCCTCTATCCCCCATAATGATGCAAATTTTGGACCTAATTTGCCAACTTGCCTTGTTGCCAACAACCGTTTGCATTTGCCTTCCACGTGGGTCCTTGTCAAAGGCCTTACTGACGTTCACGTAAGCCACATCAACCATTTCAACTAAATCAACACATTTAGTTCCCTCTTGAAAAAAAATCAATTAAATTAAGGTTTTCCGCCAATAATCTGTGCTGAATATCCTGCAGCAATCTCTGTTTTTCCAAGTGCAGATTAATCCTACCCTTCAAAATTGTTTCCAATAATTTCGCTTCCACTGGCGTTAGACTAACTGGCCTATAATTGCCTGGCTTATCCCTGCTGCTCTTCTAGAATAAACATATTACATTTTCTGTCTTCCAGCCATCTAGCATATCAGCTGTGGACAGTACAGATTTAAACATCTCCGTCAGGGCCCCAGCACTCTCCTCCCTTGCCTCCCACAGCAGCCCAGGACACATTTCAACAGGACCTAGGGATTTATCCACATTTATCCCTGCTAAGACATTTAATACCTCATTGTTAATCTTTAAAAGCTCTTCAATTTCACCATCCCAACTGAAATCACTCCAATGTCTTTCTTCATAGTGAATAGAGATGAAAAGTATTCATTTAAGACCTCAACCATTTCCTCTGGCTCCAGACACAGATTGCCCCTTTGATTCCCAAATAACCCCATTCTCTTACTTATAAAATGCCTTGGAATTTTCCTTATCAGCCAATGACATTTTGTGGTCCACTTTGCCCTCATAATTAATTTTTAAACACCCCCCCCCAACTCTCTACACTCCTGAAGGTCCTGTCTCCCAAGCGTCTATTCCTACTATATGTTTCCTCTTTATCAAACCTCGATATCCCTGGACCTCCAAGGTTCCCTGGACTTGCCATCCTTACCCTTCACCCTTACATTGGCCTGAGCTCTCACTATTCACTTTTAAATGACTCCCATTTCCTGAAAGTAGATTTAGCTGCAAGTTGCTACTACCAGTCTACATTGAAAGGACCTATCTAATGATATTGAAATCAGCCTTCTCTTAATTTAGAACATAGAACATAACAGCACAGTGCAGGCCCTTCAGCCCACTGTGTTGTGCTGACATTTTATCCTGCTCTAATATCTATCTAACCCTTCCCTCCCACATAGACCCCCATTTTTCTATCATTCATGTGGCTATCTAAGAATCTCTTAAATGTCGCTAATGAATCTGCCCCCACAACCTCTACCAGCAGTATGTTCCACACATCCACCACTCTCTTTTTTTAAAAATTTTATTTACAACGTGGTAACAGACCCTTCTGGTCCAACGAGTCCGTGCCGCCCATTTTAAACCCAAGTTAACTTACCTGTACATCTTTGGAAACGTACGCCTCTGTGTAAAAAAAACTTACCTCTGACATCCCCCTTATACATTCCTCCAATCACCTTAAAATTATGCCCCCTCGTGTTAGCCATTTTCGCCCTGGGAAAAAGTCTCTGACTGTCCACTTAATCTTTGCCTCTTATGATCTTGTACACCTCTATCATCCTCCTTTGCTTTAAAGAGAAAAGCCCTAGCTCACTCAACCTATCCTCATAAGACATGCTCTCCAATCCAGGCAGCATCCTGGTAAATCTCCTCTGTACCCTCTCTAAAGCTTCCACATCCTTCCTTTCAGACATTTAATTTCTGGACTATCCTTATTCCTTTCCGTAACTACTTTGAAACCTCTAGTTATGATCACCATTCCCATAGTGCTCACCCACTGACACTTCATCCACTTGCCCGACTACATTCTCAAGTAGTACCATTTATCTTATCTTACGTACTTGCGTACAGAGCTCTTCTGGATACACTTTAAAAATTTCACCTCATCTAATCCTTTCACACCAAGGTGATCCCAATTCTGTATTGGTAATAGCAAGACTCTCTTTCTCAATTTTGACCAAAGGTCCCAGTCCTGCAACATTAACTTTGTTTCTCTTTCCACAGATGCTGCTTGACCTGCTGAGTGTTTCCAGCAATTTCTGTTTTTATTCCTGAGGTCATATATAGCTGCTATTGATATCTTTTTCTTTGAACACCATGTCAATAATTCTGCTTGGAATAAAATTGTAAAACACCTGACAAATCAGCTTGAGCCTCTATGAGTGTGGGATAGGAGACAGGTATACTTTGAATGGCATGTATTCACTATTATCTCTGCATGAAATCACATCCAGGCACTTTGTAATTTAAATGTTTTTGCATGTGATTGACTAGATCTCAGGAAAGCAAATTACAGAGTTTGATATTACTGTTTTATTCTCGTGTATCATTAAGAATCCTAATTTTCCAGACCTTTAATTTAACTGTCTTTTGCTTTACAATTTGAAAATCAATCCTTAAGAAGTAGCTAACAATTATCTATATGTTTAATCGTAACAATAGTGTTTCTATAAAAATTTCAGGTGCTTTTTTTTTACTCTGGAAGACCAATATTTCACAGACTAAAAAGAACAAGGTTGTTTTTTCATTACTTGTTGGTTCCTTATATGACATCATCAGACAAGATTAAACCTAAAACCAGGAGCTTGACATGGGAGTGTGAAGGTCATTCAGTCCCTCTGGAAACTCAGCTCCGTATCCATGATTTTCCATGAATTTAAATGAATGCAAGATCAATGGAGGCAAGTTGTGATTGCCTCGCACTCTGTAATACTCATTTGGAGAATTGGCCCCAATATTCCTGCACAAAAAATCCATTATTAATTATATGCTCTGCCTAATCAGATCAACAAAATCAGTAAGACCATACAGTAAGACATAGGAGCAGGATTAGGCCATTCAGCCCATCGAGTCTGCTCTGCCATTCAATCATAGCTGATTTTTTTTAACCCCATTCTCCCGCCTTCTTCCTTTAACCATCAAGAATTTATCAATTTCTGCCTTAAATACCCAATGACTTGGCCTCTACTATCCTCTGTGGCAACAAATTCCACAGATTCACCACCTTCTGGCTGAAGAAATTCCTCTTCATCTCAGTCTTAAAGGGACATCCCTTTATTCTGAGGCTGTGTCCTCAGAACATTCTTTCCCTCCTTCATAAACAATTGTTTTCCTGCTCTGTGCAAAATCTGCATGATCTATCCATGATCTATCTCTCCAAGAGTGCTTACTGTGTTTCAGGATACCCAGGGGTAATTTAATGGAGTCTTGATAGATGGGAACAAAGTTGAGAGACAGTTCTATAACTTCCCATTGAGTTAGAGTGGCTTCACATGAGGAACAATATAAACCAACACATGAAACTTCTGTGGTATTGACTTCCTCAAAGTTTCTCCTGATGGTAACTTTTAGTGTAAATTGATCATGAAAAGTTATGCTAATCCTACACGGAACCTTGGGTCAGTCATGTGGAGCATCATGGTCTTCAAATCACATGGTGAGATCCAAAGATTCTTATAGAACTAAGAGGTTAGAATTACCAGAAAGACTGTGCAGGCTGAGAGCTTGTTTCCCAAAAGAAAGGCTGAGAAAATGATGTATTTTATTTGAAAGGTGTGAAAGAAGTGGGCATCAGGGAGAAATCCCTCTGTCCAAAATCGCAAAATGCAAGAGAGAGTATTGGCCGTCAGTTGGAGATATCTCCACACTTTCCGTATCTCTGAAGCCAATGGAAGCAAATGTCAGCAACCGAGTGCAAATGGTAGCCAATATTCTGAATGGTTTTTAACACTGGCAACCAGAAGCAATTTCTCAATATTTGGACTCGATAATAAATTCTACAACTCCAGGTGGCTCACTCTTTTTTTCTATCTTATTTTCAAAAAAGTAGGCATGCAGACAGAGGAGGAAGAGCTCGACATCATGACGGGCCTGGAACTCATTGCGGATAGAACACTCAGCAGAGTGGGGGAGGTCGGGATTGTGATCTTGATGTAGGGTCTTCACCTGAAACATCGACCATCCCTCTGCCTCCACAGATACTGCCTCACCTGCTGAGTTCCTCCAGCAGTTTATTTTTTGCTCCAGATTCCAGCATCTACAGTCTCTTGTAACTCTCATGTCTCTCAAACACATAATGGGCTTCTTAATTGTAACATTAACCCATTTGGTCTCACGTTATTAGAGTTATTACCTCTGTTCTACCCATCCCTCACCTACATCCAGTTGGTTTCTCTCTTTCCCAGTTCTGACAAAGGGTTTTGGACCAAAAACATCAACTACATGTCACTTTCCACAGATGCTGCCTGAGCTGCTGAGTATTTCCAACATTTTCTGTTTTATTTCAGATCTACATTTTTTTTTGATATTCATAAGACCTCTAAGCATCCCTAAACTTTGTAGCCAGAGCAAGTCTTAACAAATCTGTGTTAGCTATTCAGTAATAATAAATAGTTGAAGATTAAGAAATAATGCATTTAATAACAATATTATCCATTGCTATTTTCCACTGAGCCATTGAACTTCAAAGATTAACACATGCTAAGGAAGAGCAAAGGACTATGGGGATCAGAGAGTGAGAGGAAGTACCTTGCAAATACAAAATGGTCATGGCCTATTCAGAACCCTCAATGGATTAAGATATTGCCCACCCATCAAGGATTAGGCTAAAGGAAACCTTTGTGGTCATACACACTCCAATTTTTGCCAAGCAACCTGTCTGTTGAGAGCCTGATGATACAAAATCTAGTTTGCGGCATCAGTGCCCAACAAAAGTCTGACCAGAGCTTCCAGGTCATAGAGTTAGAGTCATAGAGCAACAGAGCATGGATACAGGCCCTTCGGCCCAACCAGTCCATGCTGACCACGGTGCCCACCCAGCTAGTCCCAATTTCCTGCATTCGGTCCATATCCCTCTAAGCCCCACCTCTCCATGTACCTATCCAAGTGCTTCTTAAATGATACTATTGTACTTGCCTCAACCACTTCCTCTGGCAGCTCAGTCCAAATACTCACCACCCTCTGCATGAAAAGTTGCCCCTCAGGTCCCTCTTAAATCTTTCCCCTCTCACCCTAAACCTATGCCCACTCATTTTGGACTCCCCTACCCTGGGGAAAAGACTGTTACCATCCACCTTATCTATGCCTCTCATAATTTTAAACACTTCTATAAGGTCACTCCTCATTCTCCTACGCTCCAAGGAATAAAGACCTAGCCTGGCCAACCTCTCCCTATAACTCAGGCCCTCTAGTCCTGGCAACATCTTCATAAATCTTTTCCGCACTCTTTCCAGTTTAACCTCGTCTTTCTTATAACAGGGTGACCAAGAATGTACAAGGTACTCCAAATCTATCATCTCTATTTGGAGACTGGCTAAAATTCCCCAGAGCTGTTCTATGTCCCTTCCTTCCAAAGCCTCCTGTTTGTACCTACCAGGGCATCCAACCATCTTCTGATTCCCCCAAATATCCCTGCTACCCTCTCTCTTGCAATCATTTCAAGAGTTGTTCTTGATCGTTGCAAGCTCTTCCCTGTTGCACACACCCCTCTATCCATTCTGTTAGCTGATGCTGTGGCTATGTTTTCTGTCAGATCTTAATAAAAATCAGAAACCTGCCTGTTCCATTATTGGTTGAATTTGAAATAACTAGTCCTCTCCAATCCTCAGTCATTGGCTCTGCCAACTACAGGAAGCTTTTCAGCTGCATTGAACCCTCAGGCCTTACTTTGCTTCTGTCTTACTCCTGCTTTGGGCCTTGAGACACATTAAGCTCTTCTCCGTTCAAGCTTCCATCCCAACAGGTGAGTGTGCAAACACTCGGAGAATTTCAAAGAGTTTCTTTGACCGAACAGCCAAAGGATGGTGAGAAAAACAAGTAACTGGGGAAGTAAATGGCTACTTTTAAAGAAGGGAAGAGAGATACCGAGGCAGAAGGACATAAAAGCCTTCCAGAGAAGTGGGATTCAGATGGATGAAGATTTGTCCAGCTTCTCAGAAGGCTGGTAGCCCTTCCTCACTATCATCAGGGAACTAAAGAGCAAGAAAGATGCAAACTTGGTGACTTTGATGCCAGACAAGATTCTCTTTGGAGTCCGAAACAAACCTGAAGGCACTCATAGGAACGTGGTGTTTACTTAGAAAAACAAAGGGGAAGAGGTTTGTTGCTGGTTGCCATCAGTAAATACACATGCTCCGTGACCATTTTTACTCATCTCTGCATTTCATCTCCACAGACCCAGCCTGACCTGACTGCCGAGTGAACACAACCAGCAGCCGAGGCTCGTGTGTCTGTTTACTGAAGCCAAATTTCTCCCCCGGCGTTACCCTCCCCGGCAGCTTCTGTGCTCATTAGTGTCATTGTTAAGGTGCAAAAAAAAACAAACTGCTGGAGGAACTCAGTGGGTCAAGCATCTTTAATGTCATTGGCAGAAGAATTAGATAGGAGCTGAGAGTAAAGCAATACAATGCAATGGTTTCACAGAATTATATCTGCACATAGATGAATATTAAATTAATGATAATCAAAGATTATACTTCAGCCCAAACAAATTAGGCAAACTGGAACCAGGTTCAACACTATTCCACTTAGCTGATAGGAGCTGAGAGCTGAGCTGAGAGCACAGTGTTATAAACTGGGATGTACCTTGACGGAGTGATGAAAGCCAGCAAGCAGATCATATCTACACTCTAACTTGCTGGAGTATGGGGAATGACTGGGTGGAGAGGCACTAACTGCATCACTGTCAAAGAGCAACAGCTGGCAAAAATGGACAGAATGACTTCTTTCCGTGCTGCCTGTACTGTAATTCTAGCAGACAATCACACCGAGTCTCGACAATGTATCTGGTCCGAGAAAGTTACTCAAAGGCAACATAACTGTATGTATTTTTTTTCTCAAATCAAGCAATTCGATTTCAATCTGGTGACACACTTGCAAAGTACTCACTTGTCATATGGGCATACTCAAAGGTTGAAATCCTGATTGAGGTCAACTCCAAATCTGCTTATGCATCTGGAGGCTCGCGGTAACAGATGTAGGCAGCTGCAGAAGCCAAGATGGGAAAAGAAAAATCAAAAACAAAATCAATTAGGTTTTATTTTAACCCCTTTTTCCTCAGGCCATGTGTTGTTGGGCCTGTAGCACCTATGAAACCTAATTGACAGCTAGTCTTTTGGCCAGTGATGTTAACAATCTTATGATATTACTTCTCAGGACCATGGAGCAGTCAGTTTACTTTCCAGTCTGGATGTGCCTTAATGCAGGGAGTCTCTCTCTTTATAAATTACACGGTAAATAAAATATCTGGCCTATACAAATGGTCTGGGGTTGCTACTGGGAAAAAAAATCCATTAGTGAGTGAACACTGAAAATGTCCTTTACACCTTTTAGTCTGTACTATATTAGCACAACAACCTGTTATTTTAAATAGATTAACACCCTTTTCGAAGTAGCAGGCAGAGTAATGACACGTGACCATGTGAACTGCCAGTTTACTGGTAGCATCAATAGTAATCTATGAGTCAGTGTACAGGAATGAGATTGGACACCTGGTTGAGAAGTGCCGCAATAATAACCTTTCGCTCAACATCAGTAAAACTAAAGAGCTAATTGTTGACTTCAGGAAAGGGAAGGAGGGTGAACATGCGCCAGTCTACATTGATGGATCAGTGGTGGAGAGGGTCAGTATCTTTACATTCCTGGGTGTTAATATATCAGATGACCTGTCCTGGGCCCAGCACATAGATGCAATCACAAGGAAGGTGCACGAGCATCTTTACTTTCTTAGAAGGTTAAGGAGGTTTGGCATTTCACTGAACACTCTAACAAACTTCTGCAGACGTACCGTTGAAAATATTCTGACTGGTTGCAACTAAGTCTGGTACGGCAATTCGAATGCACAGGAACGCAAGAAGATGTACGAGTAGTGGACTCTGCCCAATACATCATGAGAACATCCCTCCCCACCATCAGCAGTATCTACATGAGGTGCTGCCTCAAGAAGGCAACATCTGTTATCAAAGATCCCCATGATCCAGGCAATGTCACCTTCTCACAGCTACCATCGGGCAGGAGGTACAGAAGCTTGAAGTCCCACACCACCAGGTTCAAGAACAATTACTTTCCTTCGATCATTTGGTTCTTGAACCAACCTGCACTACCTCAGCATAGCAATGCCATAAGCATTTTGCACCACAATGGACTTTTTTGTCCTAACTGTGTCCTTTCTTGTGCAATTTGTGTTTAATTAATGTTATTTCCTGTGAATGTTGTGTCTCTGATGCTATATGCCTGGGATACTGCTGCAAGTAAGTTTATCATTGCACTTGTGCATATGACAATAAACTAGACTTTCACTTTAATATTCCTATGTAAATAATTGACTACCTCCTCCACAAGCATATCCTGGAAAAGTTCTGTAATTGTTAATACTTATTTTTACTCACTCACAGAGTAGTTAAAAGATTATGGCCTAGATATTGTTCAGCTTAGACCAGGAGAAGACTTCTGATAGAATATTGTACATGTACAGGATGGACATGCTCTCCAAAATGGGCTCTGGGAAGGGAAGCTGAAATTTGATACAAGTGCTTGACACAGATGTCACTAGCGCAGTCCAAATTAACAGAGTATGGCCTGGATATTGTTTGACACTGCTTTGTCAGTCTGTTATACGAGTTCCCCTCAATATTGGTGAAGGTTTTCTGACAGTGAAAGAATCAGAGGCAATCACATCAACTCCAGAAAAAGCATGCAAATTCTGCTCGTTGTATTTGAGAGTCTGCTCCATTGAACAGGATACGTTCACACTTCTTCTTCCAAAAGACTCACAGAGTGCGTTTTGTGATTCATAGCCTTGAGGAAGAGGACAGCTCAGTATTAAGGATCCACAAATTCTTCTACGCCAGCCTGTATGATGGGAAGTCCTCAGAGAACACAGCCTCACAGAACTTCCTGTCTCCTGGGTTGTACAGCATAGCAAGTGGGAGAATCTGGACCAGCAACTGACCCTGGATGAGCTTCAACTGTTCATTTGAGATGAATAGAATTCCTAAAAGTGAGTCCATGTCGTACTTGGATCTGTGAGACTGGAGGGCCCGCCACCTGCTGGAAGTGTACAATGCTATGTTTCTAGCTGGCAGCATGAAGAAGGGCATTGTCACACTTGGCTACAAGCAGAAGGGGGAGGGGGAAAGATCAGAAATTGGTGACCCATCTCATTGTGGATTCTGTCCAAGGCCATCACCAACTGAGTCAAATCAGCTCCGAGGCAGGTGATCCACCTGGACCAGAATTGCGCAGAAAGCTCTCTGACATCCTTGCCCTGCTCGGGGACACAATTGCATATGTGTGGCACAGGGTGTTGGACACTTGCCTGGTCAGCTTGGACCAGGAAAAAACTTCTGACAGGGTATGGCACTTGTACAGGATGGACATACTCTCCAAAATGGGCTTTGGGGAGGGAAGCTGAAGTTGGATACAAGGATTCTACACAGGTGTCACTAGCGCAGTCCAAATTTACAGATGGGGAACTCAAAGCCTCCTGATCAAACATGTAATCAGGCAAGGCTGCCCTCTCTCCCCTGATTTGCTGTTTGTCCCATTAAACCATTTGCTGAATCCATCAGAAAGGACAAAAGCATAAAAGGGGTGACGATCCCGGGTAGCAGCAGCACTCAGTCAACCCTCTTTGTAAATGGACAATGTTGCCGTCTTCTGCTCGAACCAGTGGTTTGTCTAGAGATTAGATGAACTAACCTCAGGGGCCAGAGTCAATCACAGCAAGACAGAGGTCATGTCGTTTCGCAACTGGTCTGACAAATCCTTTGTTCCCTTCAGCACTGGATCTGTGAAAAGAATTGGCTGGAGCGGATAACTATGTTGAAGCAGAGGCTGGAAATGTGGGAGGGAACCTCCCCCCTTACCCCAGGAGAAAAGCCTAGTCATCAGCTGGGAGGTGCTTTTGGTATTGGTGATGCAGGCGTGGCCCATCTCCTGCTCCTATGCCATGGCAGTCTCCTGAATCAGTTTCCATTTCATCTGGAGATCCAAAATGGATCGTGACCGCAGGGATGCGATTCACAGCTCTCCTGGGAAACTGGGGGCAAAATACACCCAATGGATTCCTCATCAAGATGGTCGTCATTGTATGTGGCTGCATCAAGCTGTGCATGGAGACTGGGAACACGAACACCAACTGTATTTACATGCCAAAGGTCTACCTGTCTCTGCTGTTATCGAGGATGAGCCTGGCCTCATTGACATGGACCATGTTGTACCACCTGTTCCTCATAGAAATGTTTCTGTGGGGAATAAAAACCTTTGGCCACAAGGTGCTGGTCCAGGTTGAATGTTCTGGAGCTCCTGTAGGAGACGGATGCAGCTGGTGGGACTCGATACCAATTCTCCCACCTTAGGTTATTCACTCTTTCCTTCTGTCTTTATCAGAACCGTCCACTTCTGCCTCTCCTCGTATTGGCTCAGTTTTTCCTTTATCTTATATGGTCTCACTTTCTTCCACAGCCTTCCCTTTAGTACCACATTACAAAGAAGCTTAATCTAATCTTAACTGCTGCTTAATTCCAACGTTAAGTTATCTGGTCTCACCCTACCGGGGATATTCCCTTTGCTCTAACCATCCCTCCCCAATCTTCTCTGCTCCCCAAAACTAACATGTTTTCTCTCATTCCCAGTTCTGGTGAAGGATCCTGGTCTCGAAATTCTTGCAGTTTCTCTTTCAGCAAGAGAGCACAAGAAACTCAACACATCACAAAAAGCAGCCTCCCCTCCATGGACTCTGCCTACACTTTGCATTGCCTCGGTAAACCAGCAAACATAACCAAAGACCCCTCCCACCCCAGACATTCTATCTTCTCCCCCCTCCCATCGGGCAGAAGATACAAAAGCCCGAAAGCACATACCACCAAGCTCAAGAATAGTTTCTATCCACTGTTACAAGACTGTTGAATGGATCTCTTGTACGATAAGATGCACTCTTAACCTCACAATCTACCTCATCATGGGCCTGCACCTTATTTTCTGGCTGCATTGCACTTTCTCTGTAACTGTAACACTGTACTCTGCATTCTGTTATTGCTTTTCCCTTGTACTACCTCAATGTATTAATGTGATGAAATGATCTGTCTGGATGGCATGCAAAACAAAGTCTTTCACTGTACCTCAGTACACATGACAATAATAGACCAATTTTGTTTATCAATTTCCACAGATACTGCCTGACCTGCTGAGTATTTTTTCCCAGCTTTTTCCATTTTTAGTTATTACTATTGGACCCTGTGGGATGGTTCTCCAAGCAGGCTGTCAAAGTAAAGACCCAGTCATGGGAGTTGAGATTCTTTCCTCAAAATTACAGGTGGCTGGATTCAGAACAATTGGCCGAGAACCTGAACAAAACCCCTTAAAGGGACAGGCAGTGTTCACTTCCAGAGAAGCAAGTTTAAAAAAAATCTTATCTGAATCTGGAGCTAGAACTGAAGTTCATTTAAGTCACACATTTAACCCCACGACCTTGCCCCTTACTCCTCAGTTGTACCCTCCTCCCAAGCTTTCTCTACTCCAATTCCCTTTGCGTCTCATTACCACGGGGTAAACAATACCTATTTTCGGGGAGGCAGCTGGATTAGTTGCGTACAACTCAAGTGACAAATTACCTCCAAGTGCCTAATGGGCACGGTCAGCTAACCATCAAAGAACCAAGCTCAATCTGTATGAACAACTGAATTCTGACCAGGCAAGTGTTTGCTGTCTGCTAATTATTTCAGGCTAGAATAAATTCACTGCCTTTAAGGTCACACTCAGAGCCCATTGGCATCTGGAGCCACTAATCTCTTTCCCCTTTCTTCCAAACTCCCCTCAGGAATCACTTTCACTGACAGTCAGAACTGCCTATTAACTCTCAGTTAACACATTAATTACAAAGGCTTTGAATCACTTTTATATGCCCTTGTACTTATCAATGATTCAAGCAACCAGCTTTCAATTTTACGACCCTAAATTACGCTAAATACTAAATTGTTTTGTAATTAAATGCAGATTGTTTAAAGCCTGGGTATTATTACTGTTAATAATATCAATTAGACTGGAGGCACTATCCTTTCCTAAATTAACCCTGAATTTTCATCACCACCTTCAGCAGCCAAAGGGGGTTTACAGGAAATTATTTCTGTAGCCACTAAAATCGATGTGAAGTACGATTAGTTACTTTTTTTGAAACAGCACAGTGCACCATTTGTGTTATTAAAGACTGGCAAGCAGTCATAAAAGTATAAAATCAGACTGTGGGCTTCTCAGGCTTGTTTTTCACTCAGTGCAGTATCACATTAAAGAAACACTCACACTTATGGGGAACCTGTCCAAGCCACAAGACAACCCAAAGTGACTTATAGTCAATAAAGTACTTTTCAAATGCAGTCTCTGTTCCAGTCCTGGAAGCCAGGGCAGCCAATTTGTGCACAGCGATGAGATAATGACCAGATAATTATATTGTTAATAATGTTGATAAGAATATAACACTTAAAATGGGAGAATTCAACATTGAGTCTGGAAGCTACAACGTGCTCAGATGGAAGATGAGATGTTGTTCCTCGAGTTTGTGTTAGGCTCATTATAACGTCGTACGAGGCTACAGACTGGCAGGTCAGAGTGGAAGCAGAATGTCTGAAAAGTCAACCATCACTTTGCCTCCACAGATAAGACCATAAGATGTAGGAGCAGAATTGGGCCATTCGGCCCATCGTGTCAGCTCTACCATTCGATCATGGCTGATTTTTTTTCAACCCCATTCTCCCACCTTCTCCCTGTAACCATGAACACCCTTACCGATCAAGAACCTATCAATCTCTGCCTTAAATACACCCAATGACTTGGCCTCCACAGCCCTCCGTGGCAGCGAATTCCACAGATTCACTGCCATCTGGCTGAAGAAATTCCTCCTCATCCCAGTTTTAAAGGGGCATCCCTTTATTCTGAGGCTGTGCCCTCAGATCCTAGACTCTCCCACTAATGGAAACACCCTCTCCATGTCCACTCTATCCAGGCCTTCCAGCATCTGGTAGATGCTACTTAATGCACTGACTTCCTCCAGCGGTTTGTTTTTTTGCTGGGAATTAACATGGCAGGAAACCAGGAGCTCAGGACAACTTTTGCCCTGACCTCTTTATCTGTGACCTTCTGCACTGTTACAATAAGGCCCATCACTTGAGGAACAACACCTCTTCTTCCATCTAGGCACATTAAGTCTTCTGGACTTAAGTCTCCAACATCACCCACTAGATTTACAAGGATGTTCTCGGGACTGAGTTATGGAGAGAGGTTGAGCACGTTGGGACTTTTCTCATTGGAGCATAGGAGAATGAGGTGTGAGTTGACAGAGCTGTCAAAAATCATGAGGGGCACAGATAGGGTCACTATGCAATGTCTTTTTCCCAGGGTTGGGGAATCAAGAGCTAGAGGGCTCAGGTTTAAGGTGAGAGGGGAGAGATTTAATAGGAATCTGAGGGGCAAATTTTTTACCCAGAGAGTGGTCAGTATATGGAAATGAGCCGCCAGAGGAAGTGGTTGAGGGAGGTACATTAAAAGGCACTTGGACAGGTACATAGGTAGGAAAGGTTTGAAGGGATATCAGCCAAACGTGGGCAAATGGGACTAGCTTTGATGGAAATTTTGGTTGGCATGGACCAGTTGGGCCGAAGGGCCTGTTTCCATGCTGTATGACTCTAAGTTTAGATAACTTACCCTTTCTCTCCCTCTGTATCAGAGCTGGCCAGTTCTGTCAGTCATCCATGTCTGGGTTTGCCTCAGTCTTTCTCTTTTCATTAGCATATACTGATCTGGTGGGCACATCAAAGAGAAAAATTTGCAGGGCAACAGAACTGATAGCTCTACCAGGGAGTGGCAAAGATGTGATGTCCCACGGACCTGCAGCAATTCCATGATTCAAAATTATTTGCTACAATTAAAATCATTTCCAAGTATTCTAACTCCTAGATTCTCACCTCCTGCCAGCATCTTTTAGACCTGACAGATTCACAGGCATTCGACTCAGAAATAAACACCACCCATCTATGTCATCTCACCCCCACCCTGAGCTGAAGGTTGACGAGGATCAGAGATTCCTCATAAATCCAACCCTGTTGGGCAATGGGCGAGCAAGGATCATATACAGCTGAACTGTGAACCAACTCTCTCAACTCCTTTTGGGCTCACCTCTCCCACTGTCTCCTGGCGTGATCCAGTGGGGTAGTACTGTAGTTAGTGCTGTTGCCTCACAGCTCCAGAGATTCCTGAACTGAGGGTCTAGAGTCTGCACGTTCTCCCTGTGACCAGACGGATTTCCACCAAGTGCTCCGGTTTCTTCCCATGTCCCAAAGTCGTGCTGGTAAGTTAATTGTCTGCTGTAAATTACCCCTCAGTGTACATTACTGGCAAAAAGAATTGAAGGGGAGTTGATGGGATGTATGAGAGAGAATATGTTGTAGGGACACAGGGAAATAAGGAGAAGGGATGTGGGACTGATGGGAATGCTCCCTTGGGACCTGGCATGGACCCAATAAACTGATGAGATGTGTTAGAAGATAAATTGAGTCTGTTAATGTTTCTGCTAGGTGCCTGAAGGCATTTTACTAGGTTAAACCTGTTAACTGCAAGTCGTCTCTGCGCAAAGGCTCCCGAACACTCATTGAGATGCTGGTGGAATTTCAGTTTGACCTTCATCCTGATCTATTTATAACTCTCAGGCAAAAAGGAAAAGAGCCTGATTGTCAGCATGTCGCTGGGTTGAATGATGCTGGCTTTAAAACTGACTGAGCTGAAAGGGTGAGTGGCAGGGCTGTGTTTGAGGTCCTCCACAGAACATCAGCAGCAACAATAGGAAACCATAGCAGGCGTGAAGAGAGAGAGCAAGAATCCCATCATTCATAAGGGTCAATTCAACACTCAAAAGTTTATTTAAGTTTATGGATTCATGAAGTGTTGACAAGGACAACTTATGTCACCCATCCCATTCCCCTGCCATTAGGAGTATCGCAGGATCATTAACAGCATTAATGGATAGAGGGATCTTGGGGTCCAAGTCCATACCTCTCTGAAAGTGGCCATGCAAGTAGATAGAGTGGTAAAGAGTACCAGAGTCAGGAAGTCATGATGCAGTTGTACGAACCTTTGGTTAGGCTGCACTTAGAGTATTGCGTGCATTTCTGGTCGCCCCGTTACAGAAAGGATGTGGAGGTTTGGAGTGGGTGCAGAAGAGGTTTACCAGGATGCTGCCTGGATGAGAGGGGATGAGCTATAAGGGGAGGTTGGACAGACATGGGTTGTTTTCTCTGGAGCGTCAGAGGCTGAGGAGAGGCCTAATAGAAGTTTATAAAATTATGAGAGTCATAGAAAGGGTAGACAGCCAGAATCTTTTACCCAGGGTAGCAGTGTTGAATACTAGAGAACATAGCTTTAAGGTGAGGATGGAAAGTTTAAAGGGATGTGCTGGGCAAGTTTTTTACACAGAGAGTGGTGGGTGCCTGGAATGCACTGCCAGGGGTGGTAGTGGAAGCAGATATGACAGAGGCGTTTCGATTGGCACATGAACGTGCAGGGAATGGATGGATATGGATCATGTGCAGGCAGAAGGGGTTAGTTTAATTTAATATCTTGTTCAGCACAGCCATTGTGGGCTGAAGGGCCTGTTCCTGTGCTGCACTGTTCTATGTTCCATGTTCTATTCCTGTGCCAGTTCAGAGGAAAATCACAATGCTCTGGGGCTGGAGTCACATCCAGACCAGGCCTGCTAAGAACGGCAGACTTCTTTCCCTCAGGAAGACCACTCTCATGGCCACCATTGCCAGCACGAGCCTTTTAATTCCAGATACATTTAATTAGCCGATTTTAAATTCCCAAGCTGCCATGGTGGAGTATTAACTCATACTTTCTGCATTACATATCCAATGAGAAAGCTACTCGCTTACACTACCACAATATAACTGCACAATGTGGGCACTGGACTGAGTTTGAACATCTAGCCAAAGGCATTTTAATGAGCATCAATGATTATGCACTCACAGTACTCTGACAACTTTGGAATATGACAGGAAACACATCACTGTCAGTATGTTGAATATGCCACAGCTCTTCTCCTTGTCCCTCTTACCTAGAAGGGCATTGCATTGGATGACAGCTCAATACTCAAGCTGTAATGACCCATAAGTTGGATTCAGTAGACACACTATGAGGGGCCTGCCAGTAATATTTGTTTGTGAAGCCATTGCCTGTCAGTGAGTTGCCCTCGAATGAGCTGCCATGAGAGGAAGTCTGACTGATACTGATTTTCCTGTGGTTCAGAACAGCCAGACAGCCACCACCTCAGAGACTGTTTGGAAAAATTAAAAGTGAGACCTCAGACTTGTTTATAAGATAAAAACGTACTGACCACATGGCAAAATCCTAAATTCACTCTCTGTGAGATCTTAAATGCAATTTTAACCTAAACTAACCACGTGATCAATACTAATTTAGTGCCTGCCCTATGTTAATATCCTTCAGAGAAAACAGAGAGTTACAAACTGAGCACTGGTAAATGACTCTCACCAGCTTTTACTGATGCACTATAGAAAGCATCCTATCTGGGTGTATCATGGCTTGGTACGGCAACTGCGCTGCCCAGCACCGCAAAAAGCTGCAGAGAGTTGTGGACACAGCCAAGCGCATCACAGACTCCAGCCTCCCCTCCTTGGACTCTGTCTTTACCTCTCTTTGTCTTGGTGAAGCAGCCAGCATAATCAAAGACCCCACCCACCCGGGACATTCTCTCTTCTCTCCTCTTCCATCGGGTGGGAGATACAGGACCCTGAAGGCACATACCACCAGACTTAAGGACAGCTTCTATCCCATTGTGATAAGACTATGAATGGTTCCCTCATACAATGAGATGGACTATGACCTCATGATCTACCTTATTGTGACCTTGCACCTTATTGCACTGCACTTTCTCTGTAGCTGTGACACTTTACACTGTACTGTTATTGTTTTTACCTTTACTACATCAATGCACTTTGTACTGACTCAATGTAACTGCACTGTGTAATGAATTGACCTGTACGATCGGTATGCAAGACAAGTTTTTCACTGCACCCCGGTACAAGTGACAATAATAAACCAATACCAATACCAGATAGGAGACACAAGAGACTGTAGATGCTGGAATCTGGAGCAACAAACAATCTGCTGGAGGAACTCAGCGGGTCGAGCAGCAGCTGTGAGGGGGAAAGGAACTGTGAAGTGCCCTGATGCAGGGTTTCGACCTGAAACGTCTTGTGACCTTGCACCTTATTGCACTGCACTTTCTCTGTAGCTGTGACACTTTACTCTGCGCTGTTATTGTTTTTACCTGTACTACCTCAATGGACTCTGTATTAACACAATGTAACTGCACTGTGTAATGAATTGACCTGTACGATCGGTATGCAAGACAAGTTTTTCACTGTACCTTGGTACAAATGACAATAATAACCCAATACCAATACCAATTCCTTCCCCCCCCCACAGCTGCTGCTCGACCTACTGAGTTCCTCCAGTGGATTGTTAGGGTAGATAGACCCTGATGTCAGCATGGACATGTGGGCTGAAGGGCCTGTTTCCGTACTGAATGACTCCAATATTGGATTTTATAATAATATTGAAAATCAAAAACACTGCAGCTGCTGTAAATCTGAAATAAAAATAGAAAATGTTCAGCAGGTTAGGCAGTGCCTGTAGAGAAAGAAAGAGAATTAATGTTTTGTGTCCGAGACCCTTCGTCAAAATTGGGAAAGAAGGTTGTTAACATTGCTCTCAAGGTTTCACTTGAACCTGAGACCTCATTAGAAATCAGGCACATAACTTGAGGAAACCCTTATGGCCCAGTTTCTGCTCCTGATCCGCTGGACTGGTTGTAAGACTGGCTTCTGTTCGAGGTCCTGATTGGCAGGATGTTTATATACTGGGCCCTTCCGTGCAGGTAACTCACTCCTTTTCCCTTCTCTGCTTTCCCTCACCTAACCCTGCTGGACCCGGTAAAAATCAAAGGCTAATCTTCTCAAAACCAAATGGCCCGTCAATTCAAAGTAGCAGCACCTGCTTCACCCTGCATCTCTCTTTCAGTCACTGTCCCTCCCCACCCCCCAAAACCCTGACCACAGGCAAGCTGTGGCTGCATCTGGGAGAGTAGTCAACTATGTAATACCAAATTTCATTCATATAGTGCCAGACCTAGTAAAATTCCCATAAATGCCAATTTAATTCTCCATCTCATTCCCCCTCTGACATCTGTCAGTGGCCTCCTGCACTGTTATAATGAGACCCAATGCTAAACTGGGAAACAAAACTCCATCTTCTGTCTGGGCACGTTGTTGTCTCAGAACAGAGAACATAGAACATTACAGACAGTCTGGATTCAATATTGCATTCTCCAACTTCTGATCATTTGCTTCCTCTGTCCATATCAAAATAGGCCAATTTTGCTGTAAGTCATCTGTCTGTGATGCTGACTCTCCATGAGCACACCCTGACCAGCTATTTGAAACACATCATCCTTCTTTGTCACCCTCTGACTGCCCCATTAACAAACTATCCCCACACCCACCCTGGTTCCTACCTACCACAGGTATTCCCTTTAGCAGGAGCTATCGGAGAGTATCCTTAGGAATAGGGTTCCCTCACATTTGGAAGAACCTGGGCTACTTAGGGACAGTCAGCATGGCTTTGTGTGGGGCAAGTCATGTCTTACAGACTTGATTGAGTTTTTTGAGGAGATTGGTGAGGGGAGAGCAGTGCACCTTGTCTACATGGACTTCAGTAAGGCATTTGACAATGGTAGGTTGATCAAGATGTGTGCCTATCTGTTAGAATGAAACATGAATACAGAGGGAATAGAGGGATATGGATCATGTGCAGGCAGAAGGAATTAGTTTAATTTGGCATTGTGCTCTCTGCCTATTCACGTGCCTATCTAAAAGCCTCTTGAACACCACTATTGTATCTACTTCCATTACCACCCCTGGCAGTGTATTCCAGGCACTTACCTCTCTCTGTGTAAAAAAACCTTGCCCCACAATCCCCATTAAACTTTCCCCTTTCTCACCTTAAAGTTATGCCCTCTAGTATTCGACATTTCAACCCTAGGAGAATGAATCTGCCTGTTTAACCTGTCTATGTCTCTCATAACTTTATAAACTTCTATCAGGTCTCTCGTCAGCCTCCAACACTCCAGAGAAAACAATCCAAGTTTGTCTAACCTCTCCTTGTAGGCTGAAGGGCTGTTCCTATTCTGTACTGTTCTATGTTCTAGGTCCCATCCAGCCCTCTGCCACCACATTCTCTGTAACTTAAAACTACTTTTTTCTCTCTGTGTACCAATTCTAATGAATGGTTCTTAATAGTCGACCCTATTTCCCTTTTCACAGATGCTGCTTGACCTGCTGAGTAAACGTAAGAGCATAGGAATATAGGAGCAGGAGTAGGCCACTTGACCCCTCATGGCTGATCTACCCTAGTTCTCATCTGCTCCCCTGCACCAGTTCCACATAGCCTTCAAGTCCCTGATCTTACAAAAAGTTATCTTCTCCCTCATTAAATACCACAGTCAGCGAGCCTCCAGCAGTTTCTGTTTTTATGTCAGATTTCCAACATGTGCAATTTTCTTTTTTGTTATTGTTCTGATAGGAAAATAACCCTTCACAGCAGCTCCTTGAAACAAAAATTGACGCTGAAGCAGGTGAGGTGTCTTTAGGGCAGGTGAGGTAAAGCTCAGAACATTGTAAAGGAGCAGAGAGTGGTGAGAGGGTGATAGACTGAGGCAGGGGTTTCTTGAGCTTAGTGTCCAGGCAGCTGAAGGCATGGACACCATTGGAGCAGTGATTACATTCAGTGAAGAAGAAAAGAACAGAATTAAACTAGTGTGGGTGATTTCCTGAGCTGGAGATTAGAGAGATAGCAGGAGCAAAGATTCTGAGCAATATACACCATCAGGCTCAATGACAGCTTCTATCCCATTGTTATCAAACTCTTGAACGGAGCTTCTCATATGCTAAAAGATCAAGGGTTAATCTTTCAGCATATAAGAGCTCGTTCAAGAGGTTTGATAACAGCGGGATTTCCCAGTGTACTTTATTTGTCTACCTGCACCGCACTTTCTCTGTAACACTACATTTTGCATTTTGTTTTCCTTTTAACTACCTCAATGCACTTATGTATGGAATGATCTGTCTGGATGACATGCAAACAAAAGGTTTTCACTGTATCTCGGTACACGTGACAATAATGAACCAGTACCAGTACCAATGAAAATTCTTATGTGATGTATGTTACTGCACCATTTATGCTACCAACAGCCAGATTCTAGACTGCCAGCCCAGACCAGTGCTGCCTGTGTGCTTTCAGCAAGTAGGCTCGATGAACGACACCAAGTCTTGCTGTCATGCTCACCCTGAGTTCTGATTACGCCTCTCTGACACGCACCATTTAGCTGACGGGAGCAGATTCCATAGATTGATGAGGACTGGAGCGCTGCATCCCAAGGTTCGCCGGCTGCAATTCATTTTGGCAGATAAATCTCATTGTTGTTCTTGAGTGATGGGCTGATATCGTCACAATATTAGTTTTCGGTCTCGCCACATTGTGAGTTATTGGTGCTGTCAGGCACCAGGGAGTTTCGTCGCATTAGGAATTCCCAATGTAATGGATTCTCCCGTCTGAAGGAATCAAATGCATAAAACATAACCCATGCAGCACTGTGCAATGCTCAGGATTTTTCAAAGAATAAAAATATCCAGCAATTACAAATTTCAGGGTCTATTCGAAGGGCAATTTTTCTGAGAGACTTGATATTTCAATGTGTCTTTTTTTAAATTCTTCACTCTTGTTTCAATATATATCTGTTCTATTCTTACTGCTGTACTATTTTGGTACAAATTCTGCTGCATCCTGCCCCTCCTTCACTGCTTCGTCATCTGTTTATTGTTTTATTCTTTTCTGAGGTGTGGGTGTTGCCGGCAAGGCCACCATTTATTGCTCATCCCTAATTGCCCTTGAGAAGGTGAAGGAGAGCAGCCTTCTTAGATTAATAAAGTCAGAGAATTGTTCGGCAAAGAAACAGGCTGACTATCATACCTCCCTACACTAATCCCGCTTGTCTGCATTAATTCTATATCCCTCTATGCCCTGCTCATTCAAGTACCTGTCCTCTGGCAGCTCATTCCAGATACCAGCTACACTTTATGTGTAAAATGTACCCCTCAGATTCCCTTCTAACCTCCTCCCTCTCACCTTTAGTCCATGCCCTCTAAGTTCAGACACCCCTCCCAAGAGGAACAGACTCTGGCTAGCTACCCTATCTCCACCTCTCATAATTTAACATACCTCTATCATGTCAACCCTCAGCCTCCTCAGACCCAGTTTATCTAATCTCTCCTTATAACTCAAGCCCTCCGATCCAGGCAACATCCTTGTGAATCTTTTCTCCGCCCTCTCCAGCATCAATCGTATCTTTCCTGCTGTGTGGTGAGCAGAACTGCATGCCATACTCCAAGTGCAGCCTAACCAATGTTACATAGATCTGTAACATGACGTCCCAACTCTTGTACTCAAGGCTTCAGCCGACAAAGGCAAGAATGCCATTCGCCGTCTTTACTACCCTCTCTACCTGAGTTGCCATTTTCAGGGAATAATGTACTTGCACCCCGAGGTCTTTCTGTTCAACAACACTCCCTAGGGCCCTGCCATTCACTGTGTATGTCCTGCCCTGATTCAACCCAAAATGCATCACTTCGTAATTGACTGAGTTAAATTGAGGAGCTGCAGTCCATGTGAGGAGGATAGTGGCACAAGGAAGGAAGTCCCAGGGTTGTCATTTCTTATTTGGCAGCCAGTATGGAACAAAGAGAACACTACAGCACAGTACAGACCCTTCAGCCCACGATGTTGTGCCGACATTTTATCCTGCTCTAAGATCCAACTCTTCTCTCCCACATTGCCCTCCATTTTTCCGTCATTCATGTGTCTATCTAAGAGTCTCTTAAATGTCCCAAATGTATCTACCTCCACCACCTCTGCAGACAGTGCATTCCACACACCCACCACTCTCTGTGTAAAAAATTTACCTCTGTTATCCCCCTTATACCTTCCTCCAATCACCTTAAAATTATGTCCCCTCATGTTAGCCATTTTCACCCTGGGAAAAAGTCTCTGACTGCCCACTCGATCTATGCCTCTCATCACCTTGTACACTATCAAATCACGTCTCATCCTCCTCCACGCCAAAGAGAAAAGCCCTAGTTCACTCAACCTATCCTCATAAGACATGCTCTCCAATCCAGGTAGCATCCTGGTAAATCTCCTCTGCACCCTCTCTAAAGCTTCTACATCCTTCCTATAATGAGGTGACCGGAACTGAACACAATACTCCAAGTGTGGTCTAAACAGAGTTTTATAGAGCTGCAACATTACCTTGCAGCTCTTAAACTCAATACCCTGACTAATGAAGGCCAACACACCATACCTCTTCTTAACAACCCTATCAACCTGCGCAGCAACCTTGAGGGATCTATGGACGTGGACCCCAAGATGCCTCTGTTCCTCCACACTGCTAAGAGTCCTGCCATTAACCTTGTATTCTGCCTTCAGATTCAATCTTTCAAAGTGTATCACTTCACACTTTTCCAGGTTGAACTCCATCTGCCACTTCTCAGCTGAGCTCTGCATCCTGTCAATGTCCTGTTGTTACCTACAGCAACCTTCTACACTATCCACAACACCACCAACCTTCGTGTCATCTGAAAACTTTATCAACCCACCCTTCCACATCCTCATCCAAGTCATTTATAAAAATCATGAAGATCAGGGGTCCCAGAACAGATCCCTGTGTAACACCACCGGTCACTGACATCCAGGCAGAATACGCTCCATCTACCACCACCCTCTGTCTTCTTATGGTGAACTAATTCTGAATCCACGCAGCCAAGTTTCCCTGGTTCCCATGCCTCCTGACTTTCTGAATGAGCCTTCCATGAGGAACCTTATCAAATGCCTTACTAAAATCCATGTACACCATATCCACTGCTCTCCCTTCATCAATGTGTTTTGTCACATTCTCAAAGAATTCAATCAGGCTCATGAGGCACGACCTGTCCCTCACAAAGCCTCAAAAATATGTGCTATTTTATTATCTGGTTTAGGATCAGTGTGTTCAGAATCTCTATTGTGGGACAGAATCCATTCAGTGCTGCTTGGTAGACTATTTGACTATGGAAGGATGGCAACTAACCTTGAGCCCATCTTCAATTCCCAGCCAAGATAGTTGGATGGGTGGGTTTACCTGTGGGGAAACTCCTGGATTGTTTTCTCCTCCTGAGCTGAAGGCCACAAAGATCAATTCTAGCTAAGATCAGTTGTATCAGTTTAGAGCAAGGAATCAGACCTAGGATCCTACTCTGCATGGCTCTGCTACAAAACAATGTTAAATACCCAGGCCATTAGCAAAGTTAAAGACAAAGGAAAAGGATTAGGCCTTTCAGCCCACGATTCTCGTACTGCCACCCTATTAGCTCTTGGCTAAATTTTCTTCTCCATTCACGAGCTATTGATACTCTTACAACAACAACATATTAATACTTAGCACCAATAACTTACAGAGCTCCCACGATGCTTCAAAAATTTGTTGATTTCAGTTTTGAAATTTTCAATTGACAGAAAATTTCAGAGATGTGACAGACAATTTACATGCAGCAAGCTCCCACAAACAGCCTCATGATAATGATCATGTTACCGTTCTGTGATGCTGAGACTTTTAGTTCCAGAACACTGGAAATATCTTCTTTGCTCTTTATTCAAAATAGTGCCACCATTCCCATTTGAGAGAGCAGATGGACATAAAGGCCTCACTGTTTAATGACTCTGCTGTGAGACTGTGCATCATTCCCTCGGTACTACATGGGAGCATTGACATGGATCTTTGTGCTGAAGTCTCTGGAGTGGGATTTGAACCCAGAACCTTCCCCACCAGACTTGTGAGAACTGCCACCTAGGACACAGCTGATCAAAAGGTCTTGGAAAGGATAGGAGGGAGAGACAGGAGAAGTTGGATTGCAGAATCAAAGTTAGGATAGGAGATGTTTTGAGTTGGATTTGGCTCAATGGATTAAGAGGAAGGGGTCATGTGGAAAATGTAGATTCGGAAACAAGAGATACTGCAAATACTGGAACCTTGAGCAAAAGATAAAATGCTAGAGAAACTCAGCAGGTTAAGCAGCATCTGTGGAGGCAGAGGGACAGTTGACGTTTTGGGTCAAAACCTTTCATCAGGATGGTCCTTTGCCTCCACAGATGCTGCTCAACCTGCTGAGTTCTTCCAGCAGTTTGTTTCTTGTTAACAGTAGATTCAAGTGCCTTGAACTTGGGTTGTTCCGGGAATGAGGGGAGTCTGGAGAAAATGGGGTGTTCAAAGAAGGTTGAGGAAAGGTTGATGGATCTATACAAAGCTGTGACCAGTTTAAACAAATAGTTGAAAAACCGTGGGCACAAATTTAAAGTCTTGGGCAAAAGATACAAGAGAGATGTGGGGAAAAAGAAGCTTTTTATTCAGAGAATGTTTTTGACCTGGAATTCACTGTTGCAGTGGTGATGGATGGAGAATCAGTCACAGGTTTCTGAGTAAAATTGGATAATCTCTTGAGAGGGAATAATGTTCAGGGGTTATGGAGAAAAAGCAGGGGGAAATGGACTGACATGATTGGTCTACTGGGAGCCAGTATAGGCTCAATAGATCAAATGGCCCCCTTCTCTGCCTTAAAAATTCTTTGAATCCATAATAAATAATTCCATGTGGTCCTTGTTCTAGTTGTGGGAGGTGGGAGTGGAGGAACCTTGAGAGAACTAGAGGTTAAAGGAAGTGGTTTATGGTCATCTGAATTCTTCTCTCTCTGGAATGATCATGAGCTACTTTGACAGTACGAATAAGGCCCAATGTGTTGAATGTTAGATGACTATTTTTTCTGATGGTTTGTTAGTCTGTTTATGCACCAGAATCCTTACCAGGACCCTGTGTTCAGCTATAATGACATTTGACTCAATTTAGGATGACACAAATGTTTTAAGTGGTAAGTTTGAAAATCCTACAAGTGAATGGAAATTTACAATTGACTTTATTGGTGGATCAGGCAATGGGGAGGAATATAAGAAGTTCCCGTTCTCCTGAACGGGATTGGTGACTACTGGAAGGTACAGCAAGAATAGAATGGGTGACTTAGATCTCTGCACCCTATTAATGAGTAGCCTTCCCAGGTTACACATAGATATAGATATTTATTTATGAGTCACATGTACATCAAAACACACAGTGAAATGTATCCTTTAGCGTAGAGTGTTCTGGGGGCAGCCTGGAAGTGTGGCCACGTTTCCCGCACCAACATAGCATGCCCACAGCTCCTAACCTGTACGTCTTTGGAATGTGGGAGGAAACCAGAGCACCCAGAGGAAACCCACGCAGACACACGGGGAGAATGTACAAACTCCTTACAGACAGCGGCGAGAATTGGATCCGGGTCGCTGGCGCTGTAATAACATTACACTAACCGTTACACTACCATGCCACATGGACAGAAAACAAAGGAGCCACCAACATTAATAAAACTGGACCCCAGCAAGAAGCACTGGCTACAGGAGGTGAAGAGAAGGAAGGTGGAGGATCACTGCACAGTTATCAAAGGTGGTGAGACCATTTCATGGCAAGAAGATTTCTTGAGGAAACACAATCTACATTAATTTGAAAAACAAAGTGCCTCCTGAACAGCACAATAAAATGAGAGCTTTCCATCTCTGTCATGTAATATCTGAGTTAATTAGGAATCGCACAACTACGATGTAGCCAGTCACTTTATACGTGGCAAAAATCAATAAGAGATTTGAATCAGTATTCGTGGAGAGTTTGAACATGAAGGTCAAAACTGGAAACGTAGAACAAGGCATAGACATGAATTTATTTTAGAAAAATGTCAATTATATCTGAGCTTTGAACTTGATTCAGTATGTCCTGCCATTTTAATTAATATTCTTTATATTATAATGGCTTGTTCTACTAAATTCTGAACAATAGATCATGCCACCCCATTCCTAGCTCTGCCCGGTTGCTATAGTTAATTAGTAAATGTGGGTCAACATACTAATTAGCTAGGGGATTTTACGTCTATTGTACAACCAAAACGGTTTCCCTAAAATGATTTAGAAGGATTTTAGCACCATTATAGATGAAATATGAACAGGATCTATCATCAGATTAGGAGATAGTAAAAGCCATTTCTAATTTTGATTGTGAATTGCATGTACAAAGAAGATAGAGAATGAGACAGGAATCAACAGCCTTTCAAGCAAATACAATGCAGAATACAATTAATCTGAGTTCCAATTAATCACTGGTAAATGCTGCATGGTTAAAATAGCACCGGTAACCAATAACAACTACATTCCTTCCATTTGTTGAATGCAAAGAAATTGGAAATTCAATGGTTTATTCTACAATAGGAAACGCTGAGTTAATTGGGAAAAAAATGTTAGCATGGAAAATCATTTCAGGAATTTTCCAAACAGCATTTTAAAAACCTGTATTTCACAAGGTAGCAATCTCCCTATCCTACATTATCTGAATTCATAAATAGAACACAGCAATATTCTAACCCTTCATCTTTCTATTACATTTTCCCAACAAGCAAGACAAAAGGATGAAAAAAGCATTTTTAAAGGCCAGATTGCTGACGTCTTGAATGCTGTAGTTCCTGTGTTGGATGAGGTTGTGTTTCAGGGTTAACTCCTGAACTTGGAGGGCAGAGACTTGTTGCAGTATTTCAACTTGTATTAACCATGAGTGCCTCCTGCTGGTGACAATTTATGCAGAGTCAGGACTATCAGGTGCCATCTGTCCTCCCACTCTGTGAGTGGGACATCACAACTGGAAAACGCCAGAAGATTAAAAAAAAAGTGTGATATTTCCACAAATGCCTATGTTCATTGTGTATACATTGTGGTATTAACCTAGAAAAATGAAAACTAACGGCAGTTCTTATTTTAATGGAAATTTAGGGAAGACAAACAGATAAATTAAACCTCATAGATGAGTAGTAATCTGCCAGTGTGGAGACTCTGAGTCCTAACAAGCGCACTTGGAGTATTCTGTACAGTTTTAGTCGCCCTGTTATGGGAAAGATGTCATTAAACTAGAAAGAGTGCAGAGAAGATTTATGAGAATGTTGCCAGGACTTGAGGGTCTAAGTTACAGGGAAAGGTTGGGTAAGTTAGGACTTTATTCCTTGGAACGTAGGAGATTGAGGGGTGACCTTATAGAGGTGTATAAGATCATGAAGGGTTTCGATAGGGTGAATGCACACAAGTCTTTTTCCCAGGGAAGGGGAACTAAAAACTGGAGGGCACAGGTTAAAGGTGAGAGGTGAAAGATTTAAAAGGGACCCAAGGGAAAACTTCTTCATGCAAACAGTGGTGCATATATGGAATGAGCTGCCAGAGAAATGGGTACAATAACATTTAAAAGTCATTTAGATAAGTACATGGATAGGAGGGGTTTAGAGGGATATGGGCCAAAAGTGGGAAAATGGGTCGAGCTCAGTGGGCACCGTGGTCAGCATGGACAAGTTGGGCCGAAGGATCTGTTTCCATGCTGTATTACTCTTTGACTCTGACTCTAAACCAATGGAGCAACTTGTAATGCCCCACCAGTGGGTCTATCCAGATAACAACCCTGTGTCCATTAGAAACTGGAATAACCAGAGGTTTTTATCTAGTTATATAAGGTTGCTGTTCTTTTATTGTTTAAAAAAACATTCATGCCACAGGTCATTACACAGAGCAGACAATCATGTGATATGTCTAAGCGCAGCTATGTGCTCCCCCATAAATATGTAATAAATATTCAGAAGATAAATGAAACACTGATGATTTGCTTCTCTGGTATTTGTAATAGATTATCAAATTCCAGAAAACATTCCAGTGGACTTTTATTGTGGATTTTTATATCTCATTTGAAATAGATGTGTACATGAATCTACAATGATAACTGATAAAAATTAATTCTTTGTTGATTAAAGCTAGGTTTAAAAATTGCCATTTACTTGTAGTTTGGGCTATTGCAATAAAAATGTTTTCATTCTCAGAGCTAGCTGGAGTTAGCAGTTTACAGCTTTTTGTCCTGAAGTGCTGGCATCAAGAAATCACAGGTCAGATACAGCATGGGCTGCAGCACTAAACTTTAACATCTTTGGACTTTAATTGAGTTTAGTCTCACATGGTCAACAGCAATCTTTCCATTCTCAAAGCAATCTTTCTCATGCCTACAGGGGTGGGATTGCCAATTTATCCAGAAATGTTTCAATCCATTGAGCGATTTTAGATCACCAGTTATAGAGTTGGAGAGTCATCGAGAGACACAGCGCGAAACAGTCCCTTCAGCCCACTGAGTTCACTGACCATCAACCATCCACTCACACCAATCTTACATTAATTGCATTTTTTTCCCCACATTCTCATCAGCTATTTCCAGATTCTCTCACCCATCTACACTCTAGGGACAATTTTCAGTGGTCAATTAACCTACAGACCTGCACGTTTTGGGATGTGGGAGGAAACCAGAGCACTGAAGGAAACCCATGCAGTCACAGGGAGAATGTGCAAACTACACATAGACAGCACCCAAAATCAGGATTAACCCCAAGTCTCTGGTGCTGTGAAGAAGTGTTTCTAATTTGCATGCCAGTATTTCATTAATTGGAGAAACTCCTCCATGATAGGTGCTGAATTATATACCTAGAATCCCTTTTTTTTGGATCTAAGAATGTGACTCACAATATCTCAGAATCTTTCTTGGATGGATGCCTGATCTTGTTCATCATACATTAAAATCCATAAGATATTTCAGCGGGCAAGTTCAAATCTAATCCAATTACCCACTGGATGAAACTCTCTGCTAGATATAAACTCCCAAACTGAAATGTTTCTGGGCAGTCCCAGTCCAACACCTCATGAGGAGTGAAGCTACACTAAGCAGTTGGTGTAATGTAAGAAGGAATCAAGGATCTCAGTTAAAATGTTCTAAAGATGGACAGAACAGTCATCATTACAAACCGGAAACCCTCTTTGGCTCTTTGGAATATTGTGCACAGTTCTGGTCACCACACTACAAGAAGGATGTGGTCGTAATAGAGAGAGTGCAGAAGAGATTCACCAGGATGTTGCCTGCAATGGAGGGCTGCTGTTATAAGGAGAGATTGAATAGGCTGTGTTTATTCTCATTGGAATACAGGAGGTTGAGTGGAGACCTTATAGAGTTGTATAAAATTATGAGAAACATAGACAGTATAGAGTGTCGGTGTCTTTTTTTCCCGGGGCTGGGGAGCCTAGAACTAGAGTTCACAAATTTAAGGTGAGGGGGTAAAAATTCAAATGAGACCTAAAGGGTAGGTTTTACATGCAGAGGGTATTGATTATCTGGAATGAGCTGCCAGGGGAGGTGGTCGAGGCAGATACTATTATATTTAAGAGGCATTTGGACAGGTACATAGATAGGAAAGGCATAGAGAGATACAGGCCTGATGCAGGCAAATGGGATTAGCGTAGAAAGGTATCATGGTCAACATGGATGAAGTAGGTCAAGTGGGCCTATTTCTGTGCTGTATGACTCTATTATTCTAAATTGGTCTAAATGGAAACATTGCTGGGACATTGTAGGTCCAAAACTATTATCCAGGGAGATCTTTAATGCAATCACGATTATCCCAAACTATTATCTAAGGTAAGATAAAATAAGATATCTTTATTAGTCACATGTACATCGAAACACACAGTGAAATGCATCTTTTGCATAGAGTGTTCTGGGGGCAGCCCATAAGTGTCGCCACGCTTCCGGCGCCAACATAGCATGCCCACAACTTCCTAACCCATACGTCTTTGGAACGTGGGAGGAAACCGGAGCATCCGGAGGAAGCCCATGCAGACGTGGGGAGAACATACAAACTCCTTACAGACAGTGGCTTGAATTGAACCTGGGTCGCTGGTGCTGTAATAACGTTACGCTTACTGCTACACTACCATGCCTGCCTATTATCTAAACTATTATCCCAGGGAGGTAATTAATTAATACTAATTAATTCTCTCAGACCAATATCTCCCACCTTAATCAATGTAGCACTCTATTTCCACCACCATAAAAAAGAAGTCTTGCCTTTATTAGAACATAAATATAAGTAAGTGGAAAGCTGAGAAACCAGCTCTTCAAACTGTATTTTAGCAATGATGGCACAACATATTACAATGCAGTACCTTCCACTGCTAGACACAATAACTGCAATATATCACTGCTTGAACAGGTAGAACCAACATACAGGTAGAAACAAGAGTTTAGTATGTTACAGTGTTATATTATATTACTGTTTTTAACATGTTACAAAACTATATCAAAAAACTATACAAAACTATATATACAAAAAATATCATTGTGTTATACTACAGTTTTATTTTCGATAGGACAGAAACCTTATCTAAAAGCAACCACTACAACTCGTTCCTTAATGTAATTTTATAAAAGAAAATGATTTTGTTTTCCGCTCATTATCTTGATCCTCTGCACCAAGTAACTCAGTGCATTCCTTATAAAATGTCAAAGTCACAAATGTTGCATTCGCAAACAGTGCATCAGTGAAGTGTTTCAGATCCTCTCAGAATCGAATGGTAGCAGGACTTTACACTGTGGTTTATCCCATAGAGCCTCTGCAGTGGTTGAACCTCAGTGAGTTCCTCAGGACATATTCATGAACCTGGAATGTGCCAGTCAGCAGTATTCGCTTGTGGACATCCTACACTCGAAAATCAATGAGTTATGGGTGGGCCAAAGCGTTCATGATCTTCCAGCAGCAGTTGATGGTTGTCTCGGTGTGTGCCTCTGCAAACAGCCTGCAGAGAACAGAGCCCTGAAGTACGCAGTTGCTTTAAATGAACCTTGACAAAGACCACTGCATCACTTTCCAGATATTGTTAGCAAACACAGTCCACAGTTTCCAAGGCAGCATGCAGTGGGATCTCAACTCGGGTAGGACATGAAGGATCTGACAGAGAGGCACAAGCCAAGTAAGGGCTTGGTGCTTAGTTGATAGTTCTGGCGATGAAGCATTCTGCCAAATGACCTTGACAGTCTGCTTGGGGAAGCATCCCATAGAATCTACCATCTCCTTCTCCCACATGACCTCCAGGATATTCACTGCAGACTGCTGCCTGATGGACTTGTGGTCAAAGATAATTTTCTGCAGAAATTTTTTTGCAAGAAACAGGTGGTGCAGCATAATGCAACTGAGAGGAAAGTTCTGTGGCAACAATACAGGCCCATTCTTCTCAAACCTGAGCACATAATGAGACGGTGTTTTCGTACTCAGGGTCTATGCACAGCTTGATGCAGTCACACACAATGGTGGCCATCAGGATAAAGGTTACATTGGATACATTTCTCCCCCCTTTCTCTGGAGACCGATACATCATGTCTCTACAGGCATGATCCATTAGGCTGTATCTCAAATAATGATGAGTCAAGGGTACAGGAAGGAGATAGAGAGCTTAGTGACATGGTGTCCTGACAACAACCTTTCCCTCAATGTCAGCAAAACAAAAGAGCTAGTTATTGACTTCAGGAAAGGGGGCAGTGTACATGCACCTGTCTACATCAATGGTGCTGAGGTCAAGAGGGTTGAGAGCTTCAAGTTCCTAGAAGTGAATATCACCAATAGCCTGTCCTGGTCCAACCACGTGGACGCCACGGCCAAGAAAGCTCACCAGCGCCTCTACTTCCTTAGGAGGCTGAAGAAATTTGGCATGTCCCTTTGATACTCACCCACTTTTATCAATGCACCACGACTTGGTATGGCAAGCAGCCAGCATAATCAAAGACCCTACCCACCCAAGTCATTCTCTTTGCTCCCCTCTCCCATCAGGCAGAAGATACAGGAGCCTGAGGGCACATACCACCAGGTTCAAGGACAGCTTCTATCCCACTGTGATAAGACTATTGATGAGACGGACTCTCAGCCTCACAATCTACCTTATTATGACATTGCACCTTATTGTCTACCTGCAATGCACTTCCCTGTAGCTGTGACAATTTACACTGTATTCTGTTATTGTTCCTAACCTGTACTACCTCAATGCACTCTGTAATGAATTGATCTGTACAAATGGTATGCAAGACAAGTTCTTCACTGTACTTGGTACAAGTGACAATAATAAACCGATACCAATACCAACACCAGATGAAATGGAAGATGGATCCAGTGACTGCAATGGTGCAGGAGCAGAGTATGGACTAAATCTGTCCCACAAGCATCAACACTCAGAGCACCTTGCACCTGATGACCAGGTTCCTTCCTGCCACTGAGAGGGAAGGCCGCTCCCACATCCCCAGCTTTTGCTTCATCTTAGCTATCCACTCCAACCAATTCCTGCTGCATGTTCTTGTTCCTCCTAATCAGATTACCAGCACCTTCAGGTTGTCGGGCCTGACGGTGAAGGAACAGAGGATCAGTCAGGCCATTTGCCAAAGAACATGGCCTTGCTTTTTCTGCACTTGACTCTGGCCCCGGAGACAAGTTTAAACTGGTTGCATATGTTGACCAACCTACGGACTGTCTGTGGGTCTGAGCAGAGGATGGTGACATCATCCATGTGCAGTCAGGCTCTGATCTGAGTGCCTGCTCTCTGGGATCATCACCCCTCTTATGCCTTTTCATCGTACTTGATGGATTCAGTAAAAGGCTCAATAAACAAGCAAGACAGGAGAGAGGCAGCCTTGCCTGACTCTAAGACTGATAGGAAAGCTTTCACTTTCCCACACATTAATTTAGACTAGGCTTCTGATGTCTATGTTGAGCAGTTGAATCTACTTTCCGATTCCCTCTCTAAAGCCAGTTTTGAAGAACATGTGCATGATATTCCATGAGAAGCCTTCTCCTGGTCTGAGGTGACCAGGCAAATGTCCACTCCCCTATCCCATATGTAGGTGATGGTATCCCTGAGCAGTGCAAGGGCGTCAGAGATCTTCCTCTCGGCTATGGCATAAAACTGGTCTGGGTGGATCACCTGCCCCAGAGTAGATGTGACTCAACTGGTGATGGACTTGGACAAAATCTTATAATCCATATTTAACAGTGAAATGGGACACCAATTCCTGCTATCTGCCCTTCTACTTATAAACAAGGGTGATGATACTCTTCCTTATAGGTCCTGACATGCTGCCAGCAAGAAACAAAGCACTGTATGCTTCTATCAAGTCTACCCCTATCCAGTTCCACAGAGCCAAGCACAACTCAGTTAGTAAGTCGCCAGTTCCAGAAGTTTTATTCATCTCACTGGAATGGCTGGAGCTTAAACA
This sequence comes from Pristis pectinata, assembly GCF_009764475.1. Classification (NCBI taxonomy): domain Eukaryota; kingdom Metazoa; phylum Chordata; class Chondrichthyes; order Rhinopristiformes; family Pristidae; genus Pristis; species Pristis pectinata. Next base: position 133,382,956 of record NC_067406.1, read on the forward strand.
AGTTGGTCCAGACTCTCTGGTTTGTTTAATACTTCCAAGATAGAGAATGGGAAGTTCCAGGAGGCTTTCCATCACACGTGCCAGCACAGAAGGATTTGAAGGATGTCCAGCTGTGAGGATGTTACTGAGCTGTTCTCTTCCTCAAGGCTGCTGATCACAGAGCTCCCTCCATGTACCCTTTGGGGGAAAAGAACGTGAACACATCTCATCCTGTTCCACAGAGCATGAGCATGTCTCATCCTCCTCCAGAGAGAGAGAGAGAGAGAGAGAGAGAGAGTTAGAGAGAGAGCGAGAGAGAGGGAGAGTTAGAGAGTTAGAGAGAGAGAGAGAGAGAGAGAGAGAGAGAGGGAGAGAGAGAACGTCTCATCCTGCACTCTGGAATTCACCAACGACAAATGTTGAACCGAAAGACTTCACAATGTTCCAATAAAAGTGTGCAAGTGCTTTACATTTCTGCCTGCTTTTTCCTATGTTTACTCTTTCATGAGGATGTGAGTGAGTTTGTTTTAATCACTTTAACACCTCTGTCGAGATAGATAAAGGAACTTCATCAGGATGCACTGAGTGTTTGCAGGAAATTATTCACTGTGTAATTTCAAGTCTAATCTGATGATAATAATCAGTTCAGAGATGAATGTTATTGAACTGTTTTAAAATCACAGCAATGCCCCCATTAACACTGAGATTTGCATTTTATGTTGACAAAGCCCCCCAGGGTAAATGCCCATCATCCTTCTCATTAATGGTTTAACCAAATTATATGCTATTTTCAGGTAGGTTGCAGGAATTAATCGAATATTTACGGCACTGGATCACACTCATCCAATCCATTTTCCCGAGTTATTAATGTGTCACTGTCATCTAAATGTGTAACCCAGTATTCCTGCCACCATTTAATTACTGATCAAGAAGCAATGCTGCAGTAAATTAGACCTGAATTCCATAGTCTCGTTGTGCCAAACTTTCGACCTCATACTTTGCAATATTCAACCTTTGTCCACTTCTGATAACAATGCTGCTGCCCTTCTGCCCCAGCTGCCAGTGAGTGCTATTATTTGCCAAGCGAGATCTATATTTATAGATTACCACTCAAGCCCAGAACCTGACCAGAGACCTTGAGGTATATTACACTGGGCTGCAAGATGCTGATAGTCTCATTAAGACAATATAAGACTATTGTAGAAATTACAGGGAAAATGAGATTGTTGGAAATCTGTAACTTACTTGTGTAATATCACACTAATAAAAACAGTCAGGGACTTTATCCCAGGCTATGCAGGTACATTGGGGAAATATTAGCAATTCTCCAGGAACATCCCTGCACCTGACATAAAATGTAATCAAAATTGAGATTATTGTCACATGCACAAGTCAATATATGCACAGGTGCAATGAAAACTTACTTGCAGCAGCATGACAGGCACATATCATTGGAGACACAACATTCACAAGAAAAACATATTTTACATAAATTATTCAAACTTATACAAGGAAGAAGACAATTAGAACAGAAAAACAAAATCAATTGCAGTGCAAAGTTGTCATAGTGTTGCTACAATGAGGTTGTGATTAGGGTTGTGCAGGTTGGTTCAATAACTAAATGGTTGAAGGGAAGTAGCTGTTCTTGAACCTGGTGGTGTGGGACTTCAGGCTTCTGTACCTCCTGCCTGGTGGCAGCTGCGAGAAGATGGCATGGCCTGGATGGTGGGGATCTTTGATGGTAGATGTTGCCTTCTTGAGGCAGTGCCTCCTGCAGATACTGCCGATGGTGGGGAGGGATGTGCCCGTGATGTATTGGGCTGAGTCCACTACTCTCTGCAACTTCTGATGCTCCTGTGCATTAGACTGGTTTTCCAGTGCTGCAGATGTGCTGCACTGTCAGAAGTACTGTCTTTTGAATGAACCATTAAACCCCACAACCCATCTACTCTCTTAGTGGGATGAAAAAGATTCCAACATAGTATTTCAAAGAAGACAAGGAGAATTCTCCCCAACATATAGGTTAGTGCTTTTAGAACTTAGAACAGTACAGCACAGGAACAGGCCCTTTGACCCATGTTATCTGCACCAAATATGATGCCATATTAAACTAAATCACCTCTGCCTGTACATGATCCATATCCCTCCATTTCCTTCATCTTCATGTGTCAATCTAAAAACCTCTTAAATGCCACTATCACATCTGCTTCCACCACCACCTTTCTCCTTAAAGCTCGTCCCCTCTAATCCAGGCTGCACCCTGGTAATCCGCTTCTGCACCCTCTCCCAAGCCTTCACATCCTTTCTGTAATGGGGCAACCAGAACTGCACACAGTACTCCAAGTGCAGCCTAATCAAAGTTTGTATCTCCCACACAAAATCACAGAACATATTGCTATCATATTATTTTTACTGGAACAACACAAAAGAGGCACTGGAGGGACACAGCGGGTCAGGCAGCATCTCTGGAGTGAAATAGACAGTCGACACTTTGGGTTGAGACCCTTCACCTGGACCAGATGTGTCATCGGGTTCGGTGCAGACCCTTCATTGAGTCCAGATTAAGGGACTCGACCCAAAACATTGACTGTCCATCTCCCTCCATAGATGCTGCCTGACCCGCTGAGTTCCTCCAGTGCTTTGTGTGTTGCTCTAGATTCCAGCTTCTGCAGTCTCTTGTATCTCCATATGATTTTTACTGCAAGCTTGCTGTGGACAAATTGAGTGTTGTGTTCTCTGCATTCCAGCACTTCAAGAGTACATTGACTACAAAGTGTTTTGAGACATTAAGGAGTTATGGAAGTTGCAAGTTTAGCATATTAACAGGAAACAGCCTGATGTAATCAATGGTTCAGATACCAATGAGCTCTGGTCGCTGTTTCCTCTTGGTGTAAGCAATTCATCAGCTTGTCTGTATCTAATAAGCACCTCCTAACCACTGTAACCATCAAGGTTGGCACTGGTTTAATGAGCCTCACCTCCTGGTTTGGTTCAGACAAGCTCAGGTACAGTCACTTCCTGAAATTCCAGCCACTCATTTTTTTAATACTTACTCATTAACAGGATGTGCATGTTACTGACGATCCCAGCATTATCCCCCATCCCTCATTACATATTGAATTAGGATCAGAAGCAAAATACAGCCCCTCGAGCCTGCATTAATATTCATTAAGGTCATGGCTGATGTGTTCTTTGTTGATCTTGCCTTTAAATACATTCATCTTCTCCACCTCCACAGGTCTCTGCAATAGAGAACTCCAAAGATTCACAACCCCCTGAGAGAAGAAATTCCTTTTCATCAATGCCTTAAGTGGGCAGTATCTACTCTGACGAGCCCTCTCAGAATCTTACTTATTTCAGTAAAATCACATCTTATTCTCCTAAATTCTAATATCTGCCTAACCTGCTTAACCTTTCTTCATAAGTCAACCTCTTCATCCTCAGAATTAAGATAAGATAAGATACGATACGATAAGATATTTATTAGTCACATGTACATCGAAACACACAGTGAAATGTGTCTTTTTGCATTAATGAGAACGTCCTGGGGGCAGCCCGCAAGTGTTGCCACTCTTCCGGCACCAACATAGCATGCCCACAGCTCCTAACCTGTACGGCTTTGGAATGTGGGAGGAAACCGGAGCACCCGGAGGAAACCCACGCAGACACGGGAGGACGTACAAACTCCTTACAGACAGCAGCGGGAATTGAAACTGGGTCGCTGGCGCTGTAATAGCGTTATGATAACCACTACACTACAACCGGCTAATTCTCCTCTGCACTGCCTTCAGCACAAGTATGTCCTTCCTTAAATAAGGAGACCAAAACTACACCATACTCCTGGTGTGGTCTTCCCAATGCCCTGCACGGTTGTAGTAAGACATTTCTATTTATAATACTCTCTCTCCTTTGGAATAAAGCCCAATATTCCTTGCCGATTACTTGCTGTATCTGCAAGCTAACTTTGTGTGTTTCGTGTACAGTAAATTTCTGTAGTCTCTCTTTATTTGATCCATTTGCTCCTTTTCCATTTTACCTGCCAAAGTGGCAAACTTTATATTTCCCCACGTTATACTCCATCTGCCAAATGTTTGCCCACCAGCTGAACCAATACCACAGAACTGAGGGAGTTAAAACTTAACCTGGCGTCACATACAGGCCAGGCTGAGAAAGAATGGCAGATTTCCTTACCCAAAGGACATTAGTGAACCAAATCTGCTTTATAGTATCGAGTAGTTCTATAGTCACTATTTTAGAGACTGGAGTTCTATTTCAAAAGCACTCAAACACGAAACGTAATCACATTTAGAACCCTTGGTAAGAGTGAAATATTGTTTCTTAAAAAAATTGGAAATCTACAAGAAGTGAATTCCTGGTTTACTTTTTTTTATTGTTTCTTGTGAATGTGGTTAATACCTGAGTCACTGGCAGCATTCGAAAGTTGTCACATTACAGCCTTGTTCTTGCTACTGAAGTCTTTCAGCGTATGAGAGAACTAAGGGTCTGCAAAGTAATAGATACCAGAATCTAACTATAAAAATAATTACGTTATAGTAAAAGGACTTATGCAGAATGTTAAGAGTTTTTTGGGGGTGAGAAAGTTATTAAGTTTTGCATTACTGATCTCCGTTGTGCTATTGTGAGAAATTGGTGGTGTGTGTTTCCCAACATGAAGAAAGGGAATATCAGATTAATTTAAACAAGTAAAACCTGTGGTTTCGTTTTGAATTTTCTGCATGAATTTGGAGAATGTCTCATCTAATTCCTGGGGCCTCAACACTCCTACATAAATGCAATGTGGTAAAGAAAGCTAGAAACATTCAGCAGATCAAACTGCAACTGTGGCAGGAGGAAGGGAGCTAATACTTCACATTAACGATCTTTTGTCAGAAATGGGAATAAAATTCGAGATAAAAGAAATTCTAAGTTGCAGAGAAAGGGGAATGGGCAGATTGAATGAACGGGAAGGGCTGGAATAGGGTGGAGAATTGTGAGGCAAGTGGTGACAGAGGGTGGTAAAAGCTGACACAAAGTATTAAAAGGTTGACGTAAAGTATGAGTTCCTCCAGCAGATCGTTTGTTGCTCCATACTCCAGCATCTGCAGTCTCTTGTGTCTCCTCTGACATAAAGTATGTCAGCGGGAGGTATAAGTAGGAGGCAAATGAAATCAGAATTGACTAAAATTGTAAATGTTGGAGTGGGTGATTATCTGAAACTGTTGAGTCCCAAGGGCTACAGTGTGCCACGTTGGAAGACAAGGTGCTGTTCTTTGCACTTCAGTTGAGCTTCATTGGAACTGTGTGAGAGGACAAAGACAACGAGGTCAGAGTAGAATTCGAATGGAGAATCAAAGTGACAGATGACTGGAAGCTCAGGATTACTCTTGTAGACTGAGCGGAGATGTTCTGCAAGTGGTCACCCAATCTGCATTTGGTTTCCCAATGTATAGAAGACCACATCAGAAGTACCGAACACATTATATATGAGAACAGTGTAAATTTTAAAAGTATTACCAAATTTAAAGAATACTCAGTAGATAATAAATCCTTCTAATAGTAATGCTGTAGTAAATTGAGGAAATGATTGATGATTTCAGGGGAGATGTCAGGGGGAGGTTTTTCACCCAGAGAGTGGTTGGTGCATGGAATGCACTGCCTGGGGTGGTGGTGGAGGCAGATACATTGGACAGGTGGTGGTTTGATGGATGGCACAACATGGTGGGCCGAAGGGCCTGTTTTGTGCTGTATGGTTCTGTGGTTCTGTGGTTCTGTGAAGCGTGGAGATATAAAGACCGGTAGATCACAGCTTCACCTGGAAAGAGTGTTGGGGACCCAGGGTTCTGGGAAGGGTGAAGGTGGTGAGAGAAGGTACCATGAGAAGGAAGGTGAGTATTAGTGACGACGTAAGAGTGGAAACATGCACTGCAGAGGGAATGGTCCCTTCCAATGGAGATATATTTGGGCGGCATTGTACTGAAGATCTTGGAAATTAGAGAGGATGATTTTGAACATGAAGGCTGACAGACTGGATGGTCAGGACAGTGGGAACCCAAACCTAATTTCTTAATTGGCCGCATCTCATTTCTCCTATTTCATATTTTCTTATGACATAGAAGGAGGCCATTTATCCCACTGAGTCTATGCCGGCTCTTAACAAGGCCATAATAGGCTTTCAGGAAATGGGTTATGCGATAAGCCTAAATATTGGATCCATTTGCACCCATTTGTCTTGTGCAAATGGTGCATAAAAGAGATTTTAGACAGCACCAGCAGTCATTTCCAAGGTGAAATCATACCCATTGGGAAGTAGGACCAGGCACTTCTGTGCACAATGCCCCTTGGCATTGTTGATGCCTTCCCAGTACCATCGCACTCCAGTGATGCAACAAATCATGCACAGATGTGTCCTCCCTTACTGACATGAATTGCAACTTTCGGTGAACACTCAAAGAAAACTAGAGCACATGGTGCAGGGGTCTGCACTGTGGTGTTGATGTTTAACACACAGCATTTGCCTGCCTCAGTTTTTGATGCTCAGGATAACGGTTGTTCCATTACTGATTGCAGCCTTTTTGCCCAAAGGGCTGTGCGCGACAATCTCCAACCCCTTGATCATCCACACCCAGCAGTGTCGTGGGACTACTCAGAGCATAAGATTTGATCAGACCAGACTATCATGTTGGGGGAGTGGGAAATACTCCAGCAGAGTACTGTGATAGATTACTGTGAGAGGTAGCACATCTGACAAGTGCCGCTGCCAAACAATATCTGTAGCAAGAGGAAGAGAGCTAATGCCCTCCTCTACCATGTGTTCCTTCACCAATGCAGGCTTTTGTGCAGTTGGGAACAACCAAGATGTATTTCATGTATTTCACCAAGATGTGTGTTTCGATGTACATGTGACTAATGAAGATATCTTATCTTATCTTATGATCAGCGCTACAATGAGGCACGGGCTGGGAGCTTCCCTTGCTTCAGAAACCACACAGGTCCTGTTTTGGAATGTGATTCAAGAATTCAAGAAGATTCAAGAATTCTTTATTTGTCATTGTACTGTTGCAACAACAACACAATGAGATTACGATGGCACTCCCTTGCCTAATAAAAACCAAAACAGTAAATTAATAAGTGCAATTATAACTATAAAATGAAACAAACATACTTACACAAATATAAAGTATAAAAAAATATAAAAAGGCAGTGTGCAAATGAACCATGATAATAATAATGATAATCAGCAGCATATCAATATCGCTATATTAAATAGCACCATGACGAGTCCAGCCGGTAAAGGGGGGAAGACATAATATGTGTATATATGTATGTATAGGAGGTGTCAGTCCATGTTCAACAATTTAACAGCTTTGGGAAAAAAGCTGTGTTTCAGTCTTGTAGTGTGTGCATGTATTGTCCTGTATCGCCTACCAGAGGGGAGTAATTTAAAAAGGTAGTGAGCAGGGTGAGCTAGTTCTTGAATGATGTTTAAAGCCCTGCTCTGACATCGAGCCTGAGGGATGTCCTCCATCGCTGGTAACTGAGTCCCAATGATGTTTTGGGCCGTCTTGATAACCCTCTGCAGAGCCTTCTGCTCCTTCCTAGTGCAGCTGGCATACCAAGCAGTAATGCTGTATGTCAGGATGCTCTCCACCGCACACCGGTAGAAGTTCACCAGTATGTTCTGAGACAGTCTGGCTCTCCTCAATTTCCTCAAAAAATAGAGGCATTGCTGTGCCTTCCTAATGACAGCTGAGGTGTGTATTGCCCAGGAAAAGTCCTCGGTGATGTATGCCCCCAGGAATTTAAAACTGGAGACTCTCTCCACAGCCTGGTTGATGCTTTTAGAGAGTCGTACATCACAGAAACTTGGTCCTTCAGCCCAACTTGTCCATGCCAACTGTTAAACCTCTCCATTTTTGACCAATTTCGTCTTTTTTTTAACTGGGTAATCTAATTGGATGTCAGCACAGCACATGTTCAGCACATCAAGAAACAGAAAATCCAATTTCTCAGCACTTCACTCAAGCCTGGTTCTGCTACACCAACCAAAACATGGTTAAACCGGAAAGAGTGCAGAAAAGATTTACGAGGATGTGTCAGGACTAGAGGGCCTGAGTCATAGGGAGAGGTTGGCCAGGCTAGGTTTCAATTCCTTGGAACATAGGAGAATGAGGAGCGACCTTATAGAAGTGTTTAGAATTATGAGAGGTATAGATTAGGTGGACAGGAACAGTCTTTTCCCCAAGGTAGGGGAGTCCAAAATGAGGAGGCATAGGTTTAGGGTGAGAGGGGAAAGGTTTAAAAGGGACCTGAGGGGCAACTTTTTCACACAGAGGGTGGTGAGTATATGGAATGAGCTGTCAGAGGAAGTGGTTGAGGCAGGTACAATAGTGTCATCTAAGAAACACCTGGAGAGGTACATGGAGGGGCTGGACTTGGAGAGATATGGGCCGAACGCAGGAATTTGGGACTAACAGGGTGGACAATGTGGTTGGCATGGACTGGTTGGGCTGAAGGGCCTGTATCCATGCTGTATTGTTCTATGACTCTATGACTATGACTTGAAGGGTCTGACCCCAGCGATGGGAGGCTACATTGAAATATGCTCCTTTATCTATCTCAATGATCTTATCATCGTACTGTTTAATCACAAGTACCCAGAAAACAAATAATGACTATAAAGGCATTTTTTTAAAAGATCCTTTTACATGTTGGAAGATACTTTTCTCAGATTAAGCAATTAGTTGGCAATGAGTATGTATCAACAAAAACTCTCAATTATACAAGCATCATTAGCACAGTAAAGCGCCCCAAGGCACTTCACAGAATCATAATCAGACAAAAACTGACACTAAACCAGTGAATAAGACGTTAAGGTGGGTGAATGAAAGCTTTGTTAATGAGCTATTTTTAAGGACCATCTTAAAGAAGAGAGGGAGAGAGAGGGTGTGATGCAAAGAGGTTTTGAAAGAGAGCTCCAGAGCTGAAGCCCAAGGCTTCTGAAGGCACGGCTGCCAAAGGGAAGTCAAGGAAAAGCAGGCTGCACAAATTAGATATAGACTCAATTTTATATTGCAGATTCTGGACGGAAAACTCACAGTGTTTATTTATCTTGTAACTCATTATGAGAACAACATGATGGTTGCCAAATCTGTTACATAAAACAGTACAGCACAGGAACAGGCCTTTTGGTCCACGATGTCTGTGCTGAGCATGATGCTAAATTAAACTAATCCCTTCTGTCTGCGCGTGATCCATATCCCTCCATCCCCTGCATGTTCATGTGTCTATCTAAAAGTCTCTTGAACACCACTGTTGTATCTGCTTCCACCACCACTCCTGGCAGCACCTATCAGGCACCCACCACTCTCTGTGTAAAAACTTGCCCCACACATCCCATTTAAACTTTCCCCCTCTCACCTTAAAACTATGCCCTCTAGTATTTGTCATTTCTACCCTGGGGAAAATGTTCTGGCTGTCTACCTCATCTATGCCTCCCATAATCAGGTCTCCCCTCAGCCTCTTGATGCTCCAGAGAAAACAACCCAAGTTCGTCCAGCCTCTCCTTATAGATAATACCCTCTAATCCTGGTGTTCTTTTCCAGATCCAAATGTTCCTTTCTACTCTTCCTCATGTTTGCCAAAATGTGGTTTATGGCGTAACATTACTCTGGAGAAGCAGATCTTCATTATCCAAGAGATTGGGGCAGTGTACAAGAAAGCTCCTGCTACTTCTACTGACAAAATGCCCAGAACAAGAGTCTTCTGCTCAACTCTTCCCAGATGTGAAGCAGATCCTATTTGTGCTTCTACTCCTCAGGAGTATGGGCTTGTTCTGGGAGCTGAAGTTGAGAGCAGGTTAAAAATAATAGCACGCAGTGTTATTTTAAATGTACCTTAGCTGGCATAGTGCTTGGAGCCTGGTCCACTTTCACCTTTATTAGACAGTTCCAGTTTCATCCTAAGAGCACAAACTTCAGTCCTGAGGGAGTGCAGCACTGTCAGATGTGCCACCTATCAAATAAGGCCCATACTACTCTCACAAAAGATGTAAAAAAATCCCATGGCAACATTTTGAGCAGGTAACTGCTGTGCCCAAGACCACAAGAAATTGCAGAGAGTTGTGAATGCAGCCCAGTCCATCATGCAAACCAGCCTCCCCCCACTGACTCTGTCTACACTTCCATTGCCTCAGGAAAGTAGCCAACATAATCATGGATGCCTCCCACCCTGAGCACTCTCTCTTCTCCCCCCTTCCATCAGGCAGAAGATACAAAAGCCTGAAAATACATACCACAGGGCTCAAGGACAGCTTCTATCCTGCTGTTATAAGACTCTTGAATGGACCTTTCCATTCAAGAATGGACTCTTGAATATGATAAACATGAACTCTTGATTTCTCATTCTACTTTGTCATGGCCCTTGCACTTAATTGGTCCACCTGCACTGCGTTTTTTCTGTAACTGCAACACTATATTCTGCATTCTGTGTATTTTCTTCCCTGTTGTACTGCCCCTATGTACTTACGTATGTATGGAATCATCTGTCTGGATGGCATGCAACATAAGCTTTTCACTGTATCTCAGCACACTTGACAACAGTAAACCAATAATAATAGTGTATGTGTTAACTATTCATCCCACAAGTTATATTGAAGAAAACTTGATCATTGACACATTCCTTTAAGTGAGAACTAACTGGAAGCAGATTGACCACTGCTTTCCCAGTCCTACAAAATTAAACACAACAATCATGGTCTACCCTAACACAAGAAACCTGGCAGCTTCAGAGTACTATAGGCTAAAGGCCAGGGACAGTTCACTTCACTCACATGAAGACACCTGCTGATTCTCTCAAAGTTCAAATAAATCAAGAAAAGATTAAGGGTCTATCCACTGGGAGCACACTTTAAAAAATACGAGTAATTTTAAAGTACATCACAGAACATCCATTTGAAATAAGCCATTTTTTCGTCTCTTGCTGCAGCCTCTTTGAATTTAAGAGTCTCTTTAAGTAAAAGGGTATTTCACATGAAAAATTAAGGTCAAACACTCATTTTAAATCTAAATGATCTTAACTCGAACCAAAGAAAATGCTGCACTTTTATTCACAGGAATCTACGTAAAAGAAACAGGAACAGCCTCAGGCCTGGTGTGCCATTCACTGAAGTTGTGATTGTTCAAAGCTCTCTCAACTCCACAGTTTGGCCTGATCCTCATAATCCTTGATCGCCCTGCATTTCAGAAATCTATTTCAGCTACAAATTTACTTTGATTCCTCATCTACAGCTCTCTAGAGCAGAGAATTCCAAAGACAGAGAAGAAATGTCACCTCATGTCCTCCCAAACTATGCCCCCGTGTTCCAGACATTTAAAATGGCCACACAAGTAGATGGGCTGGTAAAGAAGGTGTATGGCATGCTTGCTTTTGTTGGTCCGGGCACTGAGTATATAAGAGTAAGGAGGTCATGTTGCAGCTATGTAAAACTTTGGTTCAGCCACACTGTGCATTTCTAGGGCTGCCAGGGGTGGTGGTGGAAGCAGATATGACAATGATCTTTAAGAGGCTTTTAGATGGTCACATGAATATGCAGAGAATGGAGGGATATGGTTCATGTGCAGGCAGAAGGGATTTTGTTTAATTTGGCATAGTGTTTGGCGCAGATATCATGGGCCAAAGGGCCTGTTCCTTTGCTGTACTGGTCTATGTTCTATGTTCTATGTCCTCTAAACATTTCCCATAGAATCTTTAATTTTTCAGTGAGATCACTTCCCCTTCTTCTAAAGCCCTGGCAGGATAAGCCACTCAATCTTTCCCATTAACACAGCCCCTAAAGCCAAGGAATCAACTGAATAAACCATCATTGCACTGGCTTTAGCTGAATAAATCCATCTTTAAAAAGGAGACAAAAACAGTATGCAGAACTCTCAGTGTGGTCTCATCAACAATTCTTGAATTCCTTTATCAAATAGAAGCAACATCTTCGATGTGAATATCCATGCATCCTGTAATGAAACTGTCTGTGAAATAACAGGAAAACGTTTTTGGGAAAAAGGAATGCCTTACCTGGAGTTTCCTCCACAGGTCATAGCAACTTGGTAAAAATGAGAGCCACACTCTAGTCAAGCCAAGGAAACAACGTGCAAACAAATTTAACAACAAGGACAACTTGCATTCCGACACAGCCTTTAAGTACTAAGGGATGTCATGATACGGCATCAGTCCACCAAGTTCACACCTACTATCAGGCGTCCATTTACATTAATCCTACACTAACCTCATTTCATTCTCCCCACATTACCATCAACTCCCCCCCAGATTCTACCACTCAAGCACATACTGCAGGCAATTCTCTGTGGCCAATTAACCTACCACAGAGTCATAGAGTTATACAACATGGAAACAGGCCCTTTGGCCCATGGAGTCCACATTGACCATCAAGCATCCATGTACATTAATCCTACTCTAATCTCATTAATCTCATTTCATTTTCCCCACATTCCCATCAACTTTCCCCAGATTCTACCACCCACCTACACACCAGGGGCAATTTACCGTGGACAACAAACCTACCATCTGCAAGTTTTTGGGATGTAGGAGGAAACCAGAGCACCCAGGGGAAACTCATACAGTCACAGGGAGAACATGCAGAGAGCACCAGAGGGCAGGATAGAACCCTAGGCATTGGAGCTGGGAAGCAGGAGCTCCATTAGCTGTGTTACTCTGCTTTCCTCGTAAGCATATTCAAACAAAAGCCACAAGCAATCTCGGACATGACTTTGCAGTCATTAGTCACATTTTATGCAAGTCACCCAAGAAGATCTGACTACCTCTGGCACGGACTACCCCTTGGTTGCTATTGGGTGTCACTTTCTCCAGATCTCCACCACCCAGCAAAGATGACAGCATCGAGCAAACTGAGCAGCCAATCATATTAAAGAATTGTCACAGCAAACCAGGAAAGAGAAAGCACAACGTAGCTAATATTTTAAAGTTCTCTTCAAATAAAAGGGTATTGCACGTGAAATATTAAGGTCAAGCACTCATTTTAAATCTGAATGTGTGAAGTAAAAATTGGAAAACAAACATAATATTCAGTTAGAATCTGAAATTTCATAATAAAACATATCATATTATTTTAAAACTGGATTTATTTTCATATTTTTTTCTGATGGAATTGTAATTCATATACTTAAACTTAGGTCAGTAATACCAGAGTGTTTGATAATCAGCCATTGAAACTCTTTTATACCTCATGCAACAAAGTGTAATGTGTTATATTTCAGGGTAGTTTACAATTAAGATTATGAGTAAATGTCTGAAATTTTCATCAGTTTCCCTTTATTTTGCTGGGGAAAGCTGCAAAACAGTCCAAACTGTGGAGAAGTGCTGAATTACTGACAGCAACATCATGAATTTCACCTTAAAGCAGACATGTACAGGAATTGCCAGTTTCACACTGGACATGTGGTAAACACTGTTAATTTCTCCGTCATTACAGATGTAAAATTTGGGCCAGTATAACATCTGGCCAAAAAGAGGTGTAGCCTTTGAGGAGCAACTGAAATGAAATGAGGAGGTAGAGGGAGACTTGGGCAGAGAATTCCAGAGCCAAGTGTGACAGAGTAAGTGGTTCAATGCTGAAAGAGTCAAGGAGTCAAGTTACACTCCATGGCTGGCAACTGAATACAGCAGAGTGCTTCACACATGAGCATTCCCATTTAACCCTTTTTAGAGTGAACTATCTGAGCAATCACGCATCTGAGGGCAAGGGACATTCAACATTCTTTGAACTAATGCAAGAACCATTGTCCTTTGCAGGGAAAAGAATACATTTACTGTTAGTTTTAGATTAAAGCACTCCTAATGAGTTAAAACCAGTATGTTGAGATAAGGTCATCACCGGCATGGTGAAGTCCTATTATTATCCATTAATCAATATTGAAATCATCTTGAATTCACTCAATAAAATGTCTGCCAATGGTTGCTGAATAATGCCCAGAACTATACTTGGAAGTGTAATTGTGCCAATATTCAGCATTGAAAAAGTCCAAAACTCTCCCTCATATATTTGTCCCCTTCCAGAACTTGAAGCAAGCAGCTATCAATCACTTTAGACTTTTCTGTTATTCTTTAGGCTATTTATTCAAACTGATTGCTTGCTTCACATTTGTAACATGAAAACATGTCACATTGCACTTAGTGAAATAAATGGTTCGAAACTCACAATCTGACCAAGTAGTATTTTATTGATTTTTAACATGTGAAAATAAATGTAGTGTGTCCCATTTTTTTACAGTGTGAATAATAAGTAGGATTTCTATTATTTGTGTGCCATGGCTACTTTTACCATCAGTGGTTCAATGTACAAGATGGCAGCTTTAGAATTTAACTTGTTCTTTTAAAAGTCTGGAAATATAGAAAAAAAAGCTGACACCAAGAGGCCATGATGTCATTGGATTGTCATAATAATCTATCTGGTTCAACAACGTCCTTTCGGGAAGGAAACCCTTCTAACCAGAAACTCATCACTCCCCAGCTGTACTAAAGCCACCATATGAGAGTGGTGGTGAATTATACCCTGCCTCTGAAATTCCATTACATTAAAGTCAATGAAGCTGAAATTCAGAGGCAGAGTGTACTGTGCCATCACTATTAATGGTGCACTACTGATCACAGATGATTTGTAGACAGATATAAGAGATGAAGGATGGAAAGCTTCTGACTGGTTGCATTACAGCCTGGTATGTAGTGGACTCAGACAGCTCCATCGCGGGTACAGCTCTCTCCACCACTGAGGACATCTACAAAGAGAATGTCTTAGAAAGGCAACATCCATCATTAAGCACCCCCACCATCAGGCCCATGCCCTCCTCTCAATGCTGCCATCAGGCAGGAGATACAGGAGCCTGAAGACCCACATCTCACAGTTCAACAACAGCTTCTTCCCCACTACCGTCAGGTTCCTGAACTGACCTGAAAAACCCTAACACTACCTTGGACTACATTTCTTTTTTCTCTCCTTCAACCTGCACTAATGTTGTTATGTTTTTGTTTATCTTGTTGTGTAAGTTATGTATAATTTATGTTAAGTTTAAGTTAACTTATGTTTTTCATGTTTGTAATGTACTGTGCTGCTGCAGTACACCCGAGACAATAAGCTAGAACTTGAACTTGAATTTCTAAGTATAAGCCTTTAATTAAATATGATTTTAATTCCGCCCCAGTGTGGTTGACTCTTAACCACCCGCCTGACCTATCAAGCTGTTAGTGGTTCAAGAAAAGAAGGCCCGCCCACTTCCTCAGGTCAGCCAGGGTTAGGCAAGAAATGCCAGTCTTGTTAGCAACTTCCACAACCCAAGAATGATTAAGAAAGTTGGACTCTTCCCTGTCCCAGTGAACCTGTTGCCAGAGTTACTACACAGGAGGCGGACAACAATGGGGGTAATTTTACCTTCTCTCATCCCTCCCCCACAAAGATGCTGTCACATATATGATGCTGGTTGGCACCTCTTTAAGAACTAAAGCACGTGATGAATTGCTGTCTATACTATTGATGCATTGTTTCAGTGTAGAAGCTTCCAGAGACACATTGTTTGCATCTGGGAGAAGCTGCCTGCTTGTACTGTGGAAGGCACACAGGGGGGAAATGCCGCTTTGCACAATGTAAGTTCTTTTTTATTAAAAACCTACCTTTGTTTGCTGGTTCAAATAACTGACCATCTTCCAATATCTTAGTGAGTGAATAAATGATACTCAGACAGAACTCACAAAGAAAAGTGGTGAAATTGAGACCGGGGGAAAGCACTGTTTGGAATGAATATGCTTCTATAAATTGGATTATAGACTTCTCAAACCTGCCCACCCACAACTAAGAGGAGTTCTGTTACTGCAGAAAAATACATTTTTGACTTGTTTATTTCCTGATCATCCGTATTCATCCAATTCACATGGAAAGGATGTTTCTCTAACTCTGGCACCTTTCCCGTCACTTTCTCTTTGCTCCCCACCGTGCTTTCAAACCTAGGTCCTAATTGTGGAATCTTCTTCACCTCCTTCTGGACCCTCCTTGATCTCTGTGGCCGAGTAGCTCAAATGTCTCTTTGAGTTGGTGACAACTTGTGTCTGATAACCCTTTCATGAAACACAGATTCTATATAAACGCTAGCTACTGAGAGTAAGCAACAATGTGAGTGTGCGTAAGTATAAGGGACAGGATCAGTAGTAGGGTACACAGCCCCTCAAGCTTGTTCCACCATTAAACAAGATCATGGCTGGCATTTTCACTTCATTTACTTTTACCTGCTCAATCACCATCCCATTGACTCCCCAAAAACTCAATGACTTCAGCTTCGAATATATTTAATGACTGAGCATCCAACCCCCTCTGGGTAGACAATTCCAAAAATTCATTACTTTCTGAGTGAAAATGCTCATCCTAACTTCAGTGCTTAATGTTCAACCCCTTATCCTGAGTGCATACTCACTAGCCAAGGCAAACAACACCTTAGTAGTCATTCTATCAAAACCCTTCCAAATTTAAATGTAAAAGACATTTGGAGAGGTAAATGGATAGGAAAGATTTAGAGGGATATGGGCTAAATGCAAGTAAATGGGACTAGCTCAGTAAGGCAGCTTGGTCAGCATGGATGAGTTGGGTCGAAGGGCCTGTCTTCTGTGCTGTACAGTTCTATGACTATTATTCTAAATCTTAAATAATTCAAGGTGGTCATCTCCCAGATCTCCAAGTTCCAAAGAACCTAGGCCCTTTCCATTCAATCTTTCCTTGCTGAATGATTCTCTTGTCCAGGAATCAATCTAATTCATCTTTGCTTACAAGGCAAGTAAGTCCTTCCTGATAAATGAAGAACAAGACATTTATCTAGGACTGATGGCATTGTGGTTGGATGTGAATAGATGGTAAAATTAATTTCTATGGTCTCATTTTGTAAAACCCCAGCATTCTCCCCGATATTGATTTCCAAATGGCAATTGTGTCAGTTCATAATAGAAGCAGAGACACTGTTCCCTGCTGCTGACAGGAACTGTCATTGCAATCTGAGACTGTGAAATCCTTTCAGGGCTGTAGACAGACAGCATGAAAAATGTGTAATTCTAAGGATTACCTAGTTGATGATGAGATTGAAATGCAGGGTCCAGCTCGCAAAATGGTAAAGGACCCCAAGATGTATTTACTATCCAGATGTGGACCTTCCATGTCTATGTCTATCTCTGAATGTCAGAGCTGCTGCTTTATACAAGTTAAATGTTGTGAAGGACTAGAACAAAAAACAAATTGCTGGAGAAACTCAGTGGGTCAGTCAGCATCTGTAGAAGGAAATAGACAGTTGATTTTTTGGATCAAGACCCCTCATTGAGTCCAGATGAAGGGTCTTGACCCGAAACTTCGATTGTTCATTTCCCTCCACAGATACTGCGTGACCTGCTGAGTTCCTCCAGCAATTTGTTTTTTTTAAGCTCTGGATTCTAGCATCTGCGGTTTCTTGTGTCTCCATTGTAAAGGACTGGATCAAAACCACAATGATGATCAAAGTTCAAAGTTACACAGAGGTAGCTGGACAAGTTATGAGGTGTTGATATATTTCACTGAATCCCAACTCTTTCACTTTCTAACTGAACAGCTGACATTGTTTGTTGTCCACATCTCCAGGAAATGTCATTTATGTGTGACGTCAAATGGAAAGATGTTGGGGGAAAGCCCATAGAGGAAGGGACAGGACACATTGATTCTGTGAATCAATGAGTCACCACAATCTCAGCCTCTGGTGGCACAGAGGCACAGTGAGCAGAGCTGCTGCCTCATGGCTACAGCGACCTGGGTTCGATCCTGACCTCTGGTCTCTGTCTATTTGCTCGTTCTCCCTAAGACCACGTGGGTTTCCCATGAGTCATCCAGTTTCCATCCATGTCCCAAGAATGAGGTTAGTTGGCCATTGTCATTTGCTTATACTGTGTGAGGGGGAATGTGGGGAGAATAAAATGGGATTAGTGTAAATTCGTGAAAAAGACAATGATGCTGGAGGAACTCAGCAGGCCAGGCAGCATCCTTGGAGAAAAGCAGGCAGTCAACGTTTCAGGTCGGGACCCTTCTTCAGAACCTGCACGTATGTATAGTTCCTTCTTCAGTGAACCCATACAGACGTAAGATCCACATCTAGATAGTAAATACACCTTGGGGTCCTTTACCATTTTGCTTTTCTCCACGGATGCTGCCTGACCTGCTGAGTTCCTCCAGCATCATCGTGTTTTTCATCTGGATTCCAGCATCTGCAGTCCTTTGTTTCTCCTGTTTCTTCAGTGTAAGTGGGTGCTTGAAAGTCAGCGCACGCTCAATAGAACAAAGGTCTTGTTCCTGTGCTATATGACTCTATGAGTCACGCCCTGTCTCTACAGCGGTGCACAGGATCAAGTGTAGACCTCATCATTTGAAATGCCCCCTTGCTGGCAGCCAGGTCACAAAGGATTCAGTTCAGCTGCCTAATTTTCCACAAAAATTGGTGATTGGTATCGGTATGATATTGGTTTATCATTGTCACTTGTACCGAGGTAGAGTGAAAAACTTGTCTTGCATACCGATCGTACAGGTCATTTCATTACATAGTGCATTGAGATAGTACAGGGTAAAACAATACAGCAAGTGTCACAGCTACAGAGAAAGTGCAGTGCAGGCAAACAATAAGGTGCAAGGTCATAACGAGGTAGATTGTGAGATCAAGAGTCCACCTTATCATACTAGGGGACAATAATTGAATGTCTTATAACAGCAGGATAGAAGCTGTCCTTGAGCCTGGTGGTGCGTGCTTTCAGGCTTTTGTATCATTTCCCCACTCTGCACACCACTCATTAGGAAAGAAATCCATGGATGGAATATGATGTGAAAGATTTCTGGTCCTCCACTATCCAAGAGCAACTTTGTTATGCCTTGACGACCAAGTCTAATTTTAGGGTAATATCCTTGGAAGAATCAAGACATCATAGTTTTGAAGTGCACTGCTGTAAGATCAGAGTGTGAGTCATGGACTTCTACAGCACAGAAACAGGCTCTTCAGCCCACCAAGTAATATTGTTGATGGCAATGGAAGTTAAAAGTCAAAGCAACATCTTCCTTCAAATGGGTGGAAGCTTCAGGAAAGAAGTTGCTTCCTTCCAATAAACCCAAGTATGTGACAAGTAAGTTTTGGTTCAAAGCAAATCAAATGATTGTTTCCACTTTAAATTCCTTCATTGGAGATTTTTGCCTTGCTTCATTAACCACTGGTTGAACTGATGGATTTGATAGTTCAATGAATGAGTCACCCAGCCACCTTGTGATTCTCATTTGTTAATAAATCAACAAAACCTGAATTATCAATATCACTAATGCAAGTTAAAATACTCTGCACTGGTAATTTTGCTGATGGCAATGAAAACTGATAAATCAGTCTATCATATCGAGGAACTTAATATCAGTTTAATTAATTGGGTAATTTTCAAATAATTTAGTGGTTGTGAAGTTGCACCCAGAATAACAATATCCAGGGAATTAAAGGATCAGTAATTCCATTAGGGATATAATTATTTTGCATTTTCTTCTTCATTCTTTCAGGGACCAGGTTATTTTATTTTTGTTTAACTTGGGATGTGAGTTTGGGGAGTGGGAGTGTGAGGATAAGTGAACTTGGATGGGCATCTTGGTCAGCATGGATGAGTTGGGCTGAAGATCCTGTTTCTGTGCTATATTGCTCTATGACTCCATGACTTCAAATGGAGGGTAAGGATTAGTAAATTATTTATACTCCTGACCCTTAAACTGAATCTGGTGAGAAAGACCAGCAGGTTAGTTATGGAGGTGGGGGAACAGGATGGGGGGAGAAGAAGGTCAAGGGCTTCACCATTTCGTTCTTCCAACAGCTGGTCTATATATGACTCCAGATACACATCAGTGGTGTTGACTCTTGCAGGGCCTTCTGAAATAACTGAACAAGATGTTCAGTTACACTAAACTGACTTAATAATAAAACATGACAGATTGAATTGATCTTAGGTACTGCATTGGGAAAGTCTCCAGCGAGCTCCCCCTTCTCTACATTTGGGTCTCAATTGGTCCTCACCAATTTACCTGTTAGAAGAGTCCAAAGGAGTCTTGGTAGGAGAGACCACCACACAGTGGCGGTGAAGAAAAATTCCCATTTGACACTGCCAACACCCTCCATTGTGTTGTATGGCACTCCTGACAGGTTAAATGAGTTGGATTCAGAACAGATCCAACAAAACTGCAAGTCCATGAGGTACTGTGAGCCATTCTACTGTAATAAATTCCCAGCATATCTTTCACCCTAGCATTGTTCTCAAGCCAAGAAACCAAACCTGCTTCAATGAGGTGTAGAAGGGCATGTCATGAGCAGCAACAGCTACACCGAAAAGTCAGGGACCAACCTGCTGAAGATGCAGTGCAGGACTACATACATAACAGGGGCATGCAAAATGCAGTGCCAAGTGAGTCCATGGACTAAAGATCAGCTCAAAACGTTGTAGTTGTGCCACATTCAGCTGTGGGGAAGCTATACAACTAATAGGGAGAGACCTTCATGAACACCTTGATCATCAAAAACAGGAGAACGTGTATCTTTTTTGTATGTGTCATGGTGAGGCTTGTGCGATGTGGATGGGACATGAATTGCAAGCAACCATCTAACACAGATGTTGGATTTTAAACAGCTGGATATACACAAGGCCTCTGTACCAAGACCCACCTTAGGTCTAGGCTCAGGAGAAAGTTCTTGCTCCAGCACTTCCCCATTTCCAACACCATGGGTGACCCTCTTCCTGTTGAACATCGAACAGTTCTGAGACTAGATCAGAGGCATCGATACCATTTTCCACATAGTGAAGTGATTAGGTATAATCTTCTGCATTAGGCAAGGTCAGAAAAATATAAAGGAAAAATAAATGAAAGCATTTGTTTTCTTGTTCCACCTGTCAAAATGTGAATTGTAGTGGCTTGAATAGTTCAGAAAGTTTGTCATCTGGAGACTTATTAACTTAAAGAGTGATGGATTGCAGGTTACATCGCTTTGTGCTTGAACTAGACTGCTGCACCAATCATTTTCCACCTTATTAAGTAGATGCACCAATCACAGTCAACAGTCTGAGTAAAGACTAATGACAAAGATACATTGGTGCTGATTGTAATATCCCATCTCCATGGAAACTTACCGGGGTTGGTATTTACCAGCTCTGACACCCTAACCTTAACACCATGTCCTCCTCTTAACCAGTAGTATGGAGGAAGTGAGCAGGTCACCTGCAGGAAGGCAGTGGGATCTTTAAATATGCAGATCAAGCTCGATGATGTCACCAGGTTGTGCAAAGGAAGGGGAAGTGCTGCTGCTACTGCTGAGAGATGGATCATGATCCAGTCTTATTTCTGTTCTAAAGCAGAAGTTCCTCTTCCAGGCCTCACAGGGAAGTTTTCAGGCTCCCCTAACCTGATTCCCACCCCTTCCAAAACCCTGAACGTGTCCAGGATCCCCAACACCTCCTACTACTGAATTCCTAAGGCACAGTATTAAGTTCCCAGATGACCACTTTGTGTCTTACACTGTCACAACCCCTGCACTAGAATCAGAGCCGTCATTTCCAGACACAGAACGTAAAGATCTGATTCATAAAAGTGACAAACTTTTCAATAATTCTTGAGCTATGAGGGGGGCTAGTTGTCTCAATTCCGACATCAGTCTGGATCGGTTTATGGTCCAACAGGTTGCTCTTATTTTCCATGTCACATTCCTTTTGCAGCACTAAAATCTCAGCTCCGGCCCACCTTTCTGGACATTTTGCTGCATCTGGTCACAATTTCCAGTTTGAGGCAGTTAAACTGGGTTTCGAGATGACTGCTTTCTACCATTCATGGCATTACAGAGCTACTTCCAAATGAAGGCCAGTAAATACATGAGACTTTCCAGCACAGAGGATCTGATGATTTATAAAATAGATAATATAATCATGGCTTGTATTTGTGTGTAAATCCATGTAAACATCTGTAGCTCAGACTTCCGTCTGCGTCAAATGCTATTAGTGAAGTGATAAATCAGCATCATCAGAGCGTTACATTTTCGTATGATTCTTTGTGTGGTTTTATTATGCTCATTGTTGAGGTTTGGAGTGAAGTTTCAGGCATCCAGTGATTGCATCAGACTTAGGACAACAGGAAACAAAGGCAGTACATGCCACAGACCCAAGCTTAGAGAGAAAGTTCTTGCTGGGTCAGGGGCGGAGAGTTTTTCTCCATTTCCCAACCCAGCCTTCACATGGCTTCCCTGACTGATCCTATTCCTCCTCCCATTTGAGACTATTCCGAGCTTGGATCAGTGGGTAGCATTCTTCCCCTTGAGTTAGAATGCTGTTGGTTCAAGAACCAATTCTGACACAAGATCACAGCATCTGATGTGGAGAAGGATGTGGAGGATAGTGAGATCAATGTGGAGTGTGTGAATATGCTGGGGCCTTTTGAGATGAAGAAAGACATAGTTTTGGGTGCCTTGAAGAATGTTAAGGTGGATAAGTCCCCAGGGCCTGATGGAATATACCCCAGGTTATTGAGAGAGACAAGAAATGAAATTGCTGGGGTCTTGACCAAGCTCTTTGACTACTCTATAGCTACAGGCAAGGTCCCAGAGGACTGGCAAGTAGTTAATGTTGTTCTGTTGTTCAAGAAGGGAAATAAGAATAATTCTGGAAACTATAGACCAGTGAGTCTCATGTGGATGGGGCTGTGGATGTTGTCTACATAAATTTTCGTAAGGCATTTGACAAGGTCCCCCATGGTAGTTTCATCCAGAAGATTTAGCTGGAATCCACAGTGACTTGGCCATTTGGATTCAGAACTGGCTTGCCCATAGAAAACAGAGGATAGTGGTCAATGGGACTTATTCTGGCTGGAGGTCTGTGACTTGTGGCATTCAGCAGGGGTCTGTATTGGGACCTCTGCTGTTTGTGATAAATACAAATGACTTGGATGAAAACATGGATGGGTGGTTAGTAAGTTCACAGATGAAACCAAGATTGGTGGCATTGTGATAGTGTAGAAGATGCCAAAGGACACAGTGGGATATAGATCAGTTGCAGATTAGGGCAGAGAAATGGCAGATGGAGTTTAATCTGGCCAAATATGAGGTGTTGCACTTTGACAGATAAAATGTAAAGGGACAGTACACAGTTAATGGCAGGACCTTTAACATTGTTGATATACAGAGAGATCCTGGGGTACAACTCCATAGCTCCATGAAAGTGGCTGCACAGGTTGATAGGGTTGAAAAGAAGGCATGATGGCATGCTTGCCGTTATTAGTCAAGCCATTGAATTCAAGAGTCAGCAACAACATCATAAAACTTTGGTGAGGCCGCATCTGGAGTACTGCATTCAGTTCTGGTTACCCCATTATAGAAACAATGTGGAGGCTTTGGAGAGGGTGCAGAAGAGATTTACCAGAATGCTGCCTGGATTAGAGGGTATGAGCTACAAGGAGAGGTTGGACAAACATGGGTTGTTTTCTCTGGAGCAGTGAAGGCTGAGAGGAGACCTGATAGAAGTTTATAAGATTATGAGAGGCATAGATAGAATAGACAGCCGGTATTCATTTCCCAGGGTTGAAATGTCTAATACTAGAGTGCAAATTTAAGGTGAGAGGGAGATGTATGGGGCAAGTTTTTTTACACAGTGTAGTGGATGCCTGGAATGTATTGCTGGGCATGGTGGTGGAGGCAAATACACTAGAGATGTTTAAAAGGCTCTTAGATAGGCACATGAATGTGCAGAGAATGGAGAGATATGGAGTTGTGTTGGTAGAAGGGATTAGTTTGGTTAGGCAATGGGGCAGGTACAGTAGTGTAGTGGTTAGCATAACGCTATTACAGTGCCAGTGACCCGGGTTCAATTCCGGCCACTGTCTGTAAGGAGTTTGTACGCTCTCCCCGTGTCTGCGTGGGTTTCCTGCAGGTGCTCCGGTTTCCTCCCACATTCCAAAGATGTACAAGTTAGGAAGTTGTGGGCATGCTACGTCGGCGCTGGAAGTGTGGCAACGCTTGCGGACTGCCCTCAGAATACTCTATGCAAAAGATGGATTTCACTGTGTGTTTCGATGTACATGTGACTTATAAAGATACTGTGGCGACTCACCGTCTAGTCGGGCGAACCGGCTCGGCAGTCGGGTCGCGCGGCGTCGGAGCGACGAGGCCCAAGATGGCGGCGGGCCTCGTCTTTCCGAGCGACGGGGAGAACCCGCGCGCGGGAAAGTCCTGATGACGTAGGACTTACGTCATTGCAGGTTTTTTTTGGGCGGGAGTTTTTCTCCCTTAAAGGGCCCGTACAAGGCGGGAAAATAAACCAGTTCTGTTTGGCAATCCTCCGAGTAGAGTCTTGTTTTATTCCGCGGTAGCAACCGCTACAATACCTAAAAAAATGTAATAACCAGCTTAATTAGTTCAGCACAACATCATGGGTGAAGGACCTATTCCTATGCTGTACTAATCTATGTTCAATGTTCTATGAGATGAGAGGAGTGGTGTATTAGCAGAGTAGTTCCAATTTTTCTGATAAAATAGTAAACTATGGTTCCATCTACCTGAGACACAAGAAATTCTGCAGATGCTGGAATCTGGAGCAATACACAAAATGTGCTGGAGGAACTCAGCAGGTCAGGCAGCATCCATGGAGGGAAATAAACAGTTGACGTTTCGGGTTGAGACCCTTCATCAGGACTGGAAAGGAAGAGGGAAGAAGCCAGAATAAGAAGGTGGGGGAAGAGGGAGGGGGAGGGGGAGGAGCACACGCAGGCTCGGGATAGGTGAGTCTTTCCAGTCCTGATGAAGGGTCTCAGCCCGAAACATCGACTGTTTATTTCCTTCCATAGATGCTGCTTGACCTGCTGAGTTCCTCCAGCACTTTTTATGTATTGTCCCATCTACCTGGTTTGGCAGATGCAAAAGTAAAACACCAATTGAAGAAGAGATTAAGGTAGTTCGACAGCTGTCAGCAGGTAGCCCCCAATTAAACACTGCAAGGACCAGATTATCTGGACTTTGTCCTTTTTCTATTTGTGCCTGGAAACGAGCTGCTGGCTTTTCTACATAACAGCAGTGGTGACGTATCTAAAGTACTTATTAGTTGTAGTACATTTTGAGATCACTTGGGATGTGCATGATGTCAGTTCTTCCTACCTTCTCTGCATAAAGCACACCACTGCTCGGGGCTGACAAGACTGTCCAAACACAGGAACCGTGAAACTAGCAGAGATCGAATACTTTTTTGGACTATACTTGAGCCCAAATCCTGGGGGAGAAAGGGCATCTGGCCCACAGTACCGAGCAGTGTGTTGCAGAAGCACTTGCTGTCACTTGTGTTATTTATTTCACTGATCCTCACACAAGAGTCTGGTAAAAGTCGCTTGGCATGCTAAAGAGTATATGAAGGATGAGCCTGCTCTTTATTGCCACAATAAGGTGAGTGAGGCCAACAAACTTTAATCATTGAGTTATTTAGTTATTCATGAAAGTAACAACAGAAATTGCTTTGACTAGTCACACTCAGTCCTTGTGGCTGTGCCGAGAGGCAATCCATTATAATGAGCAAATCCATAGGTGCTGGCTCTCCTGCTGAATTTTACTTTCTTCTAGCAATGCAACCCATCAATAGCCTTTCATTTAGGTTAAGATTTGATGCCAATAGTCCTCTGAGTCTCATGCACTTTGACTGTTGTGGTTTACCTTGTTTTCTTCTTATTGATTGCTTGCCAAGAAGCATGTGGCAACTGGAAACCATACATCCTTCAAGCACTACGTAAATGCACAAATGCACTGCATACTCCCCTGTCTCACACACACACACACAAACACAGCATGCTGAAGTTTTTGCTACCAAGCTGTAAAAAATAATCTCCAACAGAGGAAGCTTTTGAGATTTATTTCCTTTCTTGCTAATTACATCACCAAAGAAAAGCATTATAGCAAGGAGGCAGGTGGAAATCACCAACCCTGAAGTTCTTGAGTTACAATTGACAACAGGATCAGAACTGGACACACTTGTCTCAAGGACGGGCCACCCAATCTTTGGACAGTGTCCCCCATGTCCCTTATCGGCACCATCTTAAATATACTCAGCCCTCTGGGTGGGGAATTCCAAAGATTTTCAAAGCTTTGCATGAATAATCTCTTGGTCTGGAACTGTAACTTCTATGTCTCGATCAAAAGAGTCCAAACTTTTGGGTTTAAGGGATGGAGAAGACTGATTCTGAAATTGTGGGCTGAAATTGTCATTGGCAGGTGAAGCAGTAGTGCAGAGGCTGCTGGATACACTAAATGGGCTGCAATGTTCATCTGGTATCTACTTGACACAAGAGGACAGAAAAAGGACTGAAGCCGATCTTACTTGAACAACTGAGCCCTGCTTCATCATTAGTTAAAGAACCCACTTTAACTCAGCCACTTTCAGGAGTCAAAGCATCCATTTACCTTTTTAATTTTTGTTATGGTTCACCCCACTGTGCTCCCTCATCGCTGATGTCCTCAGTGCCTTCCCCCCAACCATCTGCCCTGATGCTGCTGTTGCCTCTCCAACCCCACCTTGTGAGCCTTCCTCAAAATTCCGCCCTGCACTGTCTCCACTCTTTCTGGTATCAGGAGATCATGGAAGAAGGACGATCACACTGTGTGCAATGCCCCGGGCTTCAGGCTTGATTGAGTATCTCAGCCTCACCCTCAGAGTGCTCCTCCTTAGCAAGCAAAGCCAAGAATTGCTAGAAGTCAACCCTGGCCCTGAGTCTTACTTGAGGCTTCCCTGTTCACAACTCTCCAGATAGGCACCTCCATATCTAGCCTATCAAGCCCCTTAAGAATTTTACGTTTTTCATTGTACCTGTACCTCACTGTACTTGTGCATATGGCAATAAACTCAACTTGACGACCACATATTACAATAATTTCACCTCATATTCTTCTTAGTCTTATTCATAAAATGTCAACGCACTCACTCCGCCTGGAGCAATCCTCACATCCCAGAAATCAGTCTAGTGAACATACCTCCACAGTAAGGATATCCTTCACTCAGAAAGTAAAACCAAACTACACAGTATGCCACTTGTCGTCTCAACAAGACCCTTTGTAAGTGCAGTAAGGTTTCTTTACTCTTGTTCCTTTGTATAAAGACAGCATTTGTCTTTTAAATTGTTTGCTGTACCTACAACATCAGCTTCCTTTGACATGTGCTAGATCAGTCAGGCCACTCTAGACAGTAGCATTTCCCTGATTCTCACCTTAAAGATAAATCAGATTTTCCATTTTTCCTGCCAAATTAGCTAACCTCATTTCTCCAAATTATATTTTATTGGCCACATCCAACATTCTGCAACCTCCTCACAATTTACACTCTCGACTATATTTGTGTCAGCATGGATATGTTACAGTCTCCCTCATTTACATTCACTAGTACAGGTGGAATCTATCTCAGGCCCAAACACTGACCTGTGGGGAATTTGCAATATACCAACTCATTTATTCCTATCTGTCCTGGCTGATATATGATTCATAGCAAACTCTTGAGTGGGGCCTTATTGAAAGCCATTTGAAAACCAAGAAACCTACAACTAGTGCAGAAACAGGCCAAAATTTATACTCCCCATACACCTCCTGTTTTTTTTATCTTCCAGCGTTATCTCCATAACTCTCTATTCCTTTCACTCTTATATACTTGTATAACCTCCTCTTAAATAAATGAACTACTTGCTTCCACCACTCCCTATGGTAGTGATTTCCACATTCTCACCATACTCTAGGGGCAGAAGATTTTTTCTGAATCCTGTACTGGATTTCTTGGTGATAATCTCATGTTGGTGGGTCTAGTTATGCTCATCCTGACAGGTATAAACATTCTATAGGAATCCACACTTTCAAACACATTATTTTAAAGACCTCTATTACATGACCTCAGTCTTCTTTTCTCAAAAGAATACAGACCCAATTTGTTCATCCTTTCTTGGAATGTATACTCTCACATTTTTGTATCATCTTTCTTAATATTTTCTGCACCCTCTTCAGCAGCTCTATATCCTTTCTATAACACGGTGACCAGAACTGTAGACAGTACTCCAGTGTGGTGTAACCAATGTTCAAAACAGGTTTTGCAAAATTTGCTGATAGTATACTTAAAAACCCAACAAATTTCTCTTTCATAAATCCCTCATAAATCTCCTTTGGAAGTTCTGAAATGGAAGTGAAAGACGCTAAATCAATGTAAGGCATTTTGTTTCTAAGAGCCACGTCTCTAATAATAGACTATAATGTTCTCCCTATTACTGATGCTGATCTAACTGGCCCATTATTTCCTGTTCTCTCAAAGAATTCTATGAGGCTTGTCAAGCTTGATCGCAGCTTTTGAAATCCTTGATTACTTCCAACTCTTTCTCTTTTTCTCAATACGCAGTAATTTCAACCTTAATTAAAGACTCACATATTCCTGACCACAGATGTTAAACTAACTGCCCTGTTATTATCCAGATTATCTCTGTCTCCCTTTTTAAAACTGGAAACCATTTCTGCCAGTCTACAGTCCCTACAGCTCAGCTGAACTCAGTGGAGCACATTGTTTGAAGTATCTCCCTCAGTTCCTGATGCTTGGTCTTTCATTTGTTTACTTAACACTTAACACTTTTCCTCTATTAATCATTCGATCACTCTTCGTCACTGGGTTCTAACCTTGACCCATTGCCATTCTATTCTGTACGTGATCCAAGTCCAGTGGGGTCACTGGATGTCCCAGACTGATGCCTTGTGCCTTCAGTGCTCGCCATGTGTCATTGTTGAATGCCAAAGCAACACCAGATATCATCCATAATGACAAAGAGGCTTCTTAAGATTCTGACAAAGGACATCAACTTTTCAAGCTCCGAGTTCTAATGAAATAAGTATTGGCAAAGCAACTGACATCTTCTCAGAACTGATTACCATTCCCTAAATAAAAAAAACTTTGTAAGACCCAAAGGAAGATTTACACCAATTCTGGTCACTACACTTCAGGAAATCTATAAGGAAATCTAATGGTACATGAGAGATTAACTGAAATAGTTCCAGAAATGCAGTGTTTTAGCTGCAAGGTTTATCCTGTCCCATTGTTGGAGTACTTTTACCCCATGGATTGGAGTGGTTCAAGAGAAAGGTTCACCAGTATCTTCCCAAGGGCAATTAGAAAAGGAAATAAATGCTCACATCCAGAGAGTTCTACTGAGTTATAAAGGACTGTACACTGGTAGACTTAGTTTCCAGCTGGGATGACTGTTACTGGAGCAGAGAAGCTTAAGAGGGGATCTGACAGGGAAATAGGGAGAAGTTGATTCTGCTAGAAATTGGTTCAAGGACCATGATTACAAATTCAAAATGATGTGCGAAAGGGGGACATGAAGAAAGTGTTTTGTCTTATGAAGAAATGGGGATGATCTGGGATTTACAGCCTGTACAGGTGGTGGAAACAGCCAATCAAGGCTTTCAGAAGTGAATTGGATAGGCACAGATGGGAAACTAGTTCGCAGAGCCGTGGGAACAGAGAGCTCTCACCAGGAGCTGGCATGCACTCAATAGATTGAACAGCATCTTTTGTTTTATATTCAGTTTTGGAATCAGGGAATCCCTAGCAAGGCAAGTAATTATAGCCGATCAGATAATAACATGGTGGAGAGATCCTTTCTTGAAATACTGTAGTGCTTCTGGCGAAGATAATTCTACAGTGCTAGTTGAGCAGGGAGACCCAGGAGTGAGACCCAGTGATGGTAGAGGACCAGCGATATACTCCCAAGTCAGGATGGTGCGTGACTTGCAGGGGAACCACAGATGGTGTTGTTAAACTGCACCTGCTGCCCTTGCCCTCCTGGTGATAGAGCTTGTGGGTTTGGGAAGTGCTGTAGCAACAGCCAGAGTAACTGCAGTGCATTATGTAGGCAGTACATCCTGCAGCCACTGGGCACCAGTGATGGAGGGAAAGTATGTTTATGGTGGTTGATAGGGTGCCAATCAAGTGGCCTGCTTTGTCCTGGATGGCATTGAGCTTCTTGAGAGTTGTTAGCACTGCAGTCATCCAGGCAGGTGAAGAGTATGCCATCACACTCCTGATTTGTGCCTTGTAGATGGTGGAAAGAACTTGGGGTGTCAGGAGATGAGTCACACACCACTGTGCCATAATGATTCTATAATTATATGATTGTACATCAGTTGATTAGACTTTACAAGGAAATACTGTCTGATCTGCTGAGCATTTCCAGCATTTTCTGTTTATATTTCAGATTTGCAGTATGCTGTTTATGCGTCAGAACTATATTTGCCTGGCAGGTGTTGAATCGGCTCCAAACTCTGTGATTCTAAAGCTCCAAAGCATCACCTCCAAATTCTGTGACCTCTACCAACCCCGCTCCCCTCCCCCACCACTTGCAGGACAATGGCAACAAACACATGGGGACACCACCACTTCCAAGCCACATATCACCTTAGCTTGGAAACACACTCCTGTTCCTTTATCTTCACTGGGTCCAGATCTGGGTACTCCCAACCCAACAACATTGTGCGAATACCTTCACCTCATGGACTCACCTCAAGAGGAAAGCTTGCCACAGTCTTACCACAGCGGGCACGGTGGTGTAGCGGTTAGCATAACGCTTTACAGCGCCAGCGACCCGGCTTCAATTCCGGCCACTGTCTGTAAGGAGTTTGTACATTCTCCCCGTGTCTGCATGGGTTTCCTCCAGGTGCTCTGGTTTCCTCCCACATTCCAAAGACATATGGGTTAAGAAGTTGTGGGCATGCTATGTTGGTGCCGGAAGTGTGGCGACACTTGCGGGCTGCCCCCAGAGCACTCTACGCAAAAAGATGGATTTCACTGTGTGTTTCGATGTATATGTGACTAAAAAAGATATCTTATCTTATCTTCTCAAGGATAATCAGGGAGAGGCAATAAATGTTGGCCTTGCTACATCCTGTCAATGAATAGTGGATGCTCAGTTATTGAGGGTATTCAAGGATGAGCCTGTAAGATTTGTGGACATTCCTTTACTAAGGAATGAGAGGATATGGGAATTGGACAGGAAGTCCTGGACACACAAGATCAGCTCTAATCCGATTGGCTGAGGAGTGCAGCGAGGATCAGGTCTTCTATTCCTGCTTCAGATCTGATGGTCTTGTGCCAGAAATTCCCCCAAATATGCACCTTTGGCTTTGAGTGGAGTCTCACCAGCCATCCTGCCCCATCCCGTTACCCCATTCCATCTGACTATCCACACCTAGCCTCGCCACCCCATGCCCTCTCACCACCTCAACCTCTCTATCACTCTCGCCCAGCCTCAACACCCACCCCTCCATCGACCACCAACACCCTGCCCTGTTTCACTTCACTAGCCATCCTGCCGCACCCCATCTCACCACTCACCCTGCCCCGTTCTGTCACCCGTCCCTCACAGACCCCAATCCCCTCCCTTCCCTACCCTACCCCATCCCCTGCACACTGCCCCACCACCAGAACTTGCCTGACCAGCAACCCCTCCTCCACCACCTAACCAGTTCATTCCTGTAGCTCCCCTTCCTTCTCCACCCCACCCACTTCCTGAACCCAGCCTCACCAACCCATCCTGTCTCTCCACCCTCAACTGCACAGTCCCTTCCCTACCCTGCCCACCCTTCCACTGCCACACCATACCCCACCCCCACCCTGCCCCATCATTGTGCCCCACCCTTCCACCTCACCCTGTGCCACCACCATATCCCACCACTTTGCTGTGCTGCACCACCGCATGGCACCTCACCACCCCATCCTACCCAACTACATCCCCTCAATCCCACCACTCTACCCACCCCACCCCATCCCATGTATGTGCCCCGCCACCACCCACCCTCCCTTCCCTGCTGTCAGGCTCCAGGGATTTCACGGCCCCAGTCTCATGCTGAGCGTAGAGTGTGTTTGAGTTCTTTTATTTTGTTAACATGGTTTGAAATACATTAGGAGCATTATTCCTGTAGGAATTGGCATAGAAATGGACTGGGGATTATAGATTTGAGTCACGGTGCCAAAAAAGAAAGCTGCTGCTGTTTGGCACAAAGTATTTTCTTGACTGCTTAATCACTTCACAGTCGTTTGAAACAGGCTACATGAGATCCATGTATGTAAACTCAGGAATATCGGAGGGGAGAGACGTACGCAGATTAGCAGCCCATACTTAATGGTAAAAATCCTGGAAAGGGTTTGCGGTTTTATTATCTTTTTTCTGATTACTCCCCCTCGCATTCTCTTTTCTCAAAATTAGGGAGGGGCAGTGATGTGGGACAGGTGTTAGTTTCGGAAGTGGGGAAGGGTTCGTTGAACTCACAATGTGAAATAGGGAATTAATTATCAGAGGAATGCAGTGCATGGAATTTGTCAAACAACTGTCTGGATAGCATGGTGGTTATGTTACTGAGCCGGTAGTCCAGAGTAATTCAGAAGCAAGAGCTGATGATCCTGAGACATGAGTTCAAATCTCTCTGTGGCAGATGGGGAATTTATTTAAATAAATTTGGAATGAAAACCTAATATTGGAGGCTACTGGAATGGCATAGAATTTCATCTAATCTAGTGAATATAATTTGCTGTTCTTACCCAATCTTCCCTATATGTGACTCCACACCAAGTGCCGGATACATCACAGCTTGGCATGGCAACTGCTCTGCCCAAGCCCGCAACGAATTGCAGAGAACTGTGGACACAGCCCAGTCTACCACAAAAACCACTGACTCTGCCCACACGTCCCGCTGCCTCGGGACAGCAGCCAACATGATCAAGGACCCCTCCCACCCCAGACATTCTCTCTTCTCCCCCCTTCCATCGGGCAGAAGATACAAACGCTTGAGAACATGTACCTCAAGGACAGATTTATTCTGCTGTTACAAGACTCTTGAATGGACCTCATACACAATAAAGATGAACTATCTCTCAATCTACCTAATCATACACCTTGCACCTTATCTGTCTACCTGCACTGCACTTTCTCTGTAATTGTAACACTCTATTCTGCATTCTGTGATTGTTTTCCTTTGTACAACCTCAATGTACTTATGTATGGAATAATCTATCTGGATGACACACAACAAAAGCTTTTCACTGCATCTCGGTAGGTGTGACAATAATAAAGCAATTACCAATTACCCTCTGAAATAGCCCAGCAAGCAAGGACTGCAGTAGTTCAAGGAGTTGGCTCACCACCACCTTTGTAACAAGGGTGGATGGACAACAATATGGAAATAAATAAGAAGCATAGATGGACAAGCTGTTGTCTTGGATCCCAGAACTTGGTTGGCTTGTTTACGTTTCCCAGCAGTAACATGCACATCTCTGGTTGAATGTTTTCTCTGAATGCTCACAATGAGGTGACATCACATTTGATTGGTGACTATGGCAGTGTATTAAATCACAGCACCAATCCACCAGTAAGATAATTGGAGAACGAGATAGCAACAACTTGACATTTTAAATGTAAGTAGGTCCAGTTAGTCTCAAGGAATGGCATAAAGTAACCAAGCAGCTGGAAGATTCAACATTTGTTCAAGGATCCCCAGTGATTTTTATCCCGGGAAGGCGGAATTTGTAAGTCCTGAGAGCTGCTGGTCAACATGGGAGGTTTAGCAAACCTACCAGTGAATGGCAAGGATTACTGGTTGCATGGTTCTCCTGTAAACTGTACAAGTCCTTCAATCTGTCACAACTGGTTACTGGAGTTACTGAGTACAAGAGCTCAGACCTGAGAAGAAAAGGCAATCTCGCATGTATCTTGTGCCTTTCAGTTTAAGCTCTGTATGTCCCAGAGCTTAAACTGAAGTCCAGTCGACGTCACATTGGTGGCTATATGACAGGCAGTTTGTGCATAGCAAGGTCCCATGGGATAAAATTAAAGAATAATCTGATTAAATGATGCCACCTGCAAGTTAAATTTTGAGAGCTGTCTGGTGTTTCGTTGGACTAATTTGTGGGATTCTTTACTTGCTAGCCCGGACATGCCGCACCTGAAAGCTGGTGTCTGTCAAGGTCAGACTGGGATGGGATTTAACCAACAGCATCCTAAGGAAGGGCACCTTTTTCACTTGTACCATTCTGCAGCATAAGAGCCTTGTGCTAGCCCCAAAACTAAGAACACAAACCCTCACCTCCAGTACTCAAAGGCAGCTTCGCCCTCTCCTGAGTCCAAACATTGATAAATAGGGGAGCGCTAAAGAAGAGTGTGGTTCATGGTTTGTAATAAGATTTTAGCAGCAGAGTAGCAGGCCACTTAGCCCATTTTGCCAGTGCTGATTCTTTGAAAAAATGATCTGATTGATGTCATTGCACCCTGGTGTACATGGCAATAAACTAATCTAATCTCTTTCTCTCTCAGGTCTACAGCCCTTTCATCCTGGAAGAAATATTTCTGAAGAGAAATCTATCAGAAAACCCATTCCTGTACCATCTGCAGCACAAGAGCCTTGTGCTAGCCCTAAAACTAAGAACACAAGTCCTCACCTCCAGTACTCGAAGGCAGCTTCACCATCTCCTGAGTCCAAACATTGATAAATATGGCTAAGTGTATTTAACCCATTCTAATCTTTATGACAAGATGTCAAATGGGCAGTCATCACTGGGGTGATGTAAAAGTATTCAGAGGACTGAACCATTTTTACCATCCACTCAGTTAGGGCCCACTGCACCAGCCTGGGTAATTAGTGAGTGTCTCACCTTCACCCTTGGTGAGCTGTGCTGACAGAATTTATTCTGCGGGCAAGACTGGGTGCACAGCTGTAAAGTGTGGAGTTGCCGAGATTTATGACACTGACATTCTGATATAATTGGCAACACTCAGTCAAAGCTTGAGCAGTGGAGGGCACTTGCTGCACTCTGTGACCGGCTGAAGCAGAAATATACCTTGGACTGCTGTACCATTCCACTCAGATTTATAAATGAGCACAGGTAATTATAAAAACTGAACAATCTGCTTGAGTTCAGGGCCTCTCCCAGCTACATCATCACGGAATAATAACCTACTGCGGCATTTAAAATCAATAGGCAATGGCATTAGTCTGAGTGTACAAGAAAGCCTAATAGTGGGCACTTTTCAGGATTGGTGCTATGAATCTCTTTAGGATTTATGATATACCAATCTTGCCTCCAAGACACAGTCAATTTATCAGTCACTCAGCACATTCTGTCCTTGGAATCTTCAGTAGCCAAGTGGTGATTGCTGACTGGAGCTCATCTCATTTCACAGTGTACAATGGCCCCCAAAATATTACTAATATTGTTCATATCTCACACCAGTAACTAACGGTTCCCACCACACAAATTTTTCACTCAGTGCAATGATCATTGGATTCACATTAGTCTTTATTATTAATTCACACTGAGTAGCAACAATTGCATCCCCTCCTATCACAGCCAGTTAGTTCTGATGGCTCATTAACAAGAGGGAATGACCTTTTCCGGTAGATTAGGCAGAGCTGAAGTCAAAGTGTCCCTAATATCCTTGGCTTTGCATCTGGCATTCAATGGATTTGTGATTCCAGAGACTGCAAAGTGAAGATATACAGAGATAAGGTCCAAAACTCACAGATAATGTTTTGTTCTCAATTTCTGTCACTGAACTTTGAGCCAAATGGAGGGTGGTTTGGGGAACAGACCAAGAGTGGTGGGAGTGGGGTGGTTTGACATATCAGGAGGAGCGATGGACTTGATTTTAATCTCCAAGATGGTAAAATGGGATGGGATGTAAGTAAGAGGCATCTTGTCTAAACCAACTAGTCTCACACCATGCTGGTTAGTTTAAAGCCTTTCTCCAACATTAGACAGGATGGTAGAGGAGGGGGAACCATGTTAA
Organism: Pristis pectinata; assembly: GCF_009764475.1. Taxonomy (NCBI): domain Eukaryota; kingdom Metazoa; phylum Chordata; class Chondrichthyes; order Rhinopristiformes; family Pristidae; genus Pristis; species Pristis pectinata. Next base: position 133,418,834 of record NC_067406.1, read on the forward strand.
CATTTGAAAACCAGAATGAAAATTTTAGGCATCACTGAGATGTCTGGTGACAATTTACTTATATTTCTTTCAAGATCCTTTTTGGAAATGACATATAAAAGAGCTCAGCACCTTGGTGCTTTATTGGGCACTATTTACCCTGAGGCTCCTTGTTGCTGGCGAAAGCCTCAACTCCTCTGCTTCCAGCACCATTGCCCCAAGTGGACTCTGCTGTGTTGGCTCTCTCCCATCGGGCAGAAAGTACCAAAGCCTGAAAGTACGTACCACCAGGTTCAAGGACAGCTTCTATCCCACTGTTATAAGACTATTGAACTGTTCCCTGGTACGATAAGATGGACTCTCGACCTCACAATCTACCTCTTGCACCTTATTGTCTACCTGCGCTGCACTTTCTCTGTAGCTGTGACACTTTATTCTGCATTCTGTATTGTTTTACCTTGTACTACCTCAATGCACTGTGTAATGAATTGAACGGTATGCAAAACAAGTTTTTCACTGTACAAGTGATAATAATAAACTAATTCCAATTCCAGTTCAAGCTGCTATAAGGCAAAATGAAGACTTAGTGGGCTGAAGGACCTGTTTCCAGACTGTCTGTCTGTATAATTCTATACCTCTCTGGGCCACACCAAAACTGAAAATCAGAGACTGCTTCAGGGCCAGGTTAGAACAAAGAGTGTAGGCCAGAGGTAGATGGTCATGTGTCTCAAGGCAACAGAAGATCTGCCCGAGTGATGCAGCTCTGACCCTGACCTTCTTCCACGTGATACATTTAACTTGCCCTCATCTCCACAAAATTCAGGACAGGGTCTTGTGAAATGACTGTTATTGTTAAAGTTCACCTGGACATTGGTTGTGTCTGCTGTCTTACCATTTCCTTCTAGCCAGGCTCCTGCTCCTAGACCACTTGCCGCTTAACAGTCAACCCATTGACAAACCAGTGAAGACTGTGTGTTCAGGATGATTCTTTTCCCATCTGCATTGTAGCAGAGTATGACTCAGAAGCCAAAGTTTGTGAAGATTCAGCACCGCTACAATGAATCAGCTTGCTTGTTCATCCTATTCACTGTGCAGTAAAGAAGGAAGTGATTTGTAACAAGATCCACATATAATGAAAACTAAAAGGTGCTGGGAATTCTCAGCATCAATGACGGGACAAAGAGTCAAAGACCTTCCATCAGCACTGAGACACTTTTGTTAGTCCGAGGCCCTTAACCACTTGCCGCTTGTTTGTTCTAACGTGGCTCCTATTTCAGTTTTTGGCTTCCAGTACTGGTGTGGCCTGGAGTGGTATTATGTTAAAGAGTCTTGGAGCATAGAAACAGGCCCATGACCAACTGAGTCCACACCAACCATCAAGCACCCAGTTAGACTAATCCCACACCAATCCCATTGTATTCTCCCTATATTCTCTTCAGCTCCCCCTTCAGATTCTACCTCTCACCTACACACAATGGGCAACTTACAGTGTCCAATTAACCTACCAACCCATATGTCTTTGGGATGTGGGAGGAAACTAGAGGAGTGGGGAAACTCACCCAATCACAGGGCAATGTGTAAATTCCACACAGACAGCACCCGAGGTCAGGATTGAACCTGGGTCTCTGGAGCTGTGAGGCAGCAGCTCTGCTAACTGAGCCACTGTGCCAACCACTGAGGCAGGGGCTGTCTCAACACAGGAACTGGCTGCACTCACACAATGGCTTCAACTAATGGTGAGGCTCCACCAAACCTTACCAGCAACACACTCAGATTCATTGGATGTCAACATTTCACTTTTATTGCTTCTTAATAAAATGTTAAAAAATTGTTTTTTTTCACATTTTATGCACTGAAGTACACACTCACACTGAAAAACATTCAAACATTGAAACGAACTTCATTACATAATAATCTACCTACTTATCTCCCAGCAGCCAACCTCTGCCATTCATTTGAATGTGGGCGGTATACTTGCCCCAGGTTAACTGAGTTCAGGCAGAGCAAAGAACCAGAAGTTCCACAGGGAAACATGGGTAGGTCCTGGCATCAACGCTGCTGTGGAAACAGAAGGTCTGGTCCATTCATTCTGTTTCTCTCTCCCTGCCACCAAATTGATGGACTCATCGCAGTGGGAATGGGGGAAATCGACAGACATTAACCCACACCTGTATGAGCTGTGGTTAACAGACACCATCACTGTGTCATCCTGAGATTATTATTTTAGTGATCTGTTTATATTCCTTGCCTCTTTGTGCTGCCATATGATCAATCAACTCTAATAACACAACAGAAAGCTTCCATTTGTATAGTGCTTTTAAGGTAGTAAAACGTCTAAAGAGGATTCACGGGATCATCATCAGACTGAGTTTGACATCAACTCAGACGTTAAGACAAATGACTAAAAGCCTGGCCAGAAAGGAAGGCTTTAAGGAGCTCTTAAAGGGGAAGTTTCATCACATTGAAATAGGACTTGGTTTCCACTTGCTGTGATCTTCAGAGCTGTGACCGAGTGCCGGAATGTAGGATTAAGTGCCTCATGTGAGACATGATGGGCTGAATGGCCTCTTTCTGTATCATAAATGTTCTACAAAGTTTTAGAGCTGAGCTGGCTAAATGCCTCAAGTCAAGCTTATTGTCATGTGCACAAGTCCAGGGAGGTACAGGTACAATGAAAAACTTGCTTGCAGCAACATCGCAGGCACATGGATTCAGACAACACACAGAGCATAAATCGTACATATGACGTCAATGACAGGAGTGCTTAAGAGTACAGAGAGAACTGCAATGGGTTTTTGGGAAGGTAGAGTAGGGAAAGTCCATGGAAGCATTTGAACAAGGGTTACATGTTCTAATCTGAGACAACCCAATGGAGGTTGGCAAGCTCAAGAGGGAGGGAAGGATGCAATGCTTCGATCAGAACCCGAGGCTGGTATGCCTGGGTCCAACAGTAAACTCTTACAAAGGGCCATGATGTTGGAGAGGCCATTATTTACATTTTGCAGCCTCTGGTTTAGTCAGGCTCCTTTGCCTTGTATAGGACAATGTTCTCAGTCCTTGCGAGTTAAAGTTTTGCATGGATTTTCAAAGCAGTTTCACATGCATAAGTTTGCACATGCTTCATTATTGCTATTAATTGCTCTGAGTTTTAGCTCAGTACACCGGCAACCTTGAAACACTGGGAGCTGTACTTATAATAAGGAACTCGGTAGAGCAACCGCGACTGTTAGACAATTCCAGAGGTATAAACTGAATAGTATTAATTTTGAAACCAATATATTTTTAATAGGATTTTACTGCAGTCTACTGTAAATTGAATAGATTTTTTTGCTGATATAACTGAAATTTCATTTTCGCCCAGTAGCAATGAGAGCAGTTCTGATATAAATAGCAAAGTGATTCTGGAACACTGCTATCAGGCAAATGGAATCCCAGAAACACTGCAAATTAGAAATGACTCTCTGAGTTTTGTGCAGTTTTGCTATTTAACATTTTAGCTTCTTGTCCCCTAGAAATTATCGGGCAAGAACAATTGAAGGCTCCTATTAACACACACACACACACGCACGCACGCACGCACGCACGCACGCACGCACGCACACACACACACACACACACACGCGCGCGCGCTTTGAAAGCAGTAAAAAAAATTCCTGAGAGATGTAGGATAACATTGTCACTCAACTCATCAGGTCAAAAACAAAGTGTAAATGAAAGTTAACGTCAGCCAAAAGAAGTGTGTATGCTGTATTTTGCTGATCAATTGATTTGAATGATACCAACACATTAATATACTTTGCCACAGTCTGTACTGTTTGGGAGCTCTTGATTTACACGAGGGATGATGATGGTTCATTTGCTATTCCTTAATATCAGGGATGCAGATAATTAATTTGTTAGTGAAGCAAGTTGCCCTACAAACATTTGATTAATAGTTGGACCATCAGGGGGGTGGGGGTAGTGGTGGGGGGAAGGAAATGCACATTTAAAGCTTGATAAAAGCTGTGTTTCAATATTTTATTACAGGAAATTCCACTGCCTGCTGGATGTGCTAAATTCACAGATATCTCCTTAAACTTGCTGGCTTCAATGTTGAGTGCAAACCAAGCAGTGGTGGCAGATGCAGCACAGGAACTAAAATACACAGTATAGGACTACAGTTAATAAAGGACATATTCCAAAGCTAATAAATACTGGTATTGATATGACGTGGGAAACTCTGGGAACTTTTTGGTAACCTGTATGAAAGAAAGGGAGGCTTGCATTTATATAGGAGCTTTCACATCCTAGCACTTTTACAGTAAATGAAGCACTTTAAAAGTATACTTCCTGATGTAATAAACAAAATGGCAGCTGGGTTGAAAATGGGTTGAAAATCTCAAATGATCTGACCTTCTTGTCTCAAACATTCCTAATCTTTCTGTGAGCCATGTCATTTATTTGATATCTCCTGATCTCATCTTGCCACATTTTTATACATTACTTCCATTGTTATTGTGAATCCAGTGTTCAAAAAGCCCCAGACAGTTTAACTCATTGAACTTGGAGTCAGGTTAATTTTGCTGGCACTGTCTGCAAAAAAACAGGAGCAAAAAAAACAAACTGCTGGAAGAACTCAGCAGGTCAGGCAGCATCTGTGGAAGGAAATGGACAGTCAATGTTTCAGGTCAAGACTCTTACGTAACAACATAAGAAATAGGAGCAGGAGTAGGCCATCTGGCCTGTCCATTTAGGAGTAGACTCTTCATCCAGGCCATTTCCCACAACCCACAGAGTTCCACCAGCAGTTTGTTTTTTTTTGCTCCAGATTCCAGCATCTGCAGTCCATTGTGTTGCTACAAAAAGCAGGAGGTAGATTACTGCTTGTAAGTTCACAGAATGGAATGTGAAACATATTTTATGGTGTAGTAACAAAGTGATATTGGAATGTTAAGACAAGAAATCCTGAATCAGATTTCTATGGCTATTTTCTCCAAAAGCCATAGAAATCTGGTTAAGGATTTGGGTGCCAATTGTATTTCCACCTTTTGGCTTCCTTACATTCAGTCCCCATGCGACAGGTGAGATCAGTTGGGGAAATGCTAAGACAATATGGGAGGTGGATACAACTGGGACAAAGCAGCCATTTGTTTCAACAATAGGACTCACCTGTGGTGCCAAGGTGAGATCAATATGGGGCCTTAATGGAATCTGGGAGTTTGGAGGTTGTAAGAGGCATAAATTCACCAGGCACAGAATGCAATGAATGATGCTAATGCAGTCTCCATCAAGGAAAGTTTATATATCCTTTGCCTATCAAACTAGGCAGTCATAGACCTATAAGATATAGGAGCAGAATTAGGCCATTTGGCCCATCAAGTCTGCTCCGCCATTCAATCATGATCTTTTTCTTCAAACCCGTTCTTCCACCTTCTCTCTGTAACCCTTAACCCCCTTACCAATCAAGAATTGATCAATCTCTGCCTTAAATACACCCAATATCTTGGCCTCCACAGCCCTCCATGGCAGTGAACTCCACAGATTCACCACCCTCTGGCTGAAGAAATTCCTCCTCATCTCAGTTTTAAAGGGATGTCCCTTTATTCTGAGGCTGTTCCCTCGGATCCTAGACTCTCTACGTCCATTCTATTCAGGCCTTTCAGTATCCAGTAGGTTTCCGTGAAATCTCCCCCCATCCTTCTGAACTCCATCAAGTACAGGCCCAGAGATGTCAAATGCTCCTCGTATGTCAAGACTTTCATTCCTAGGATCATTCTTGTGAACCTCCTCTGGAACTTCTCCAGGGCCAGCACATCTTTCCTTAGATACAGGGCCCAAAATTGCTCACAAGAAGCATAAGTTAGATTCGTTACTTGAATTATTTTTCCATTCGTAATGCAAAATGAGCTGTTAAATCGTTCAACTTCAACAAACTGCAATGATTAATAATCAAAGGAAAATCATTAATGAGATTTCATGTCCAACTCACAATAATGGGCAATTGACCATGATGGTGACCCAAGCTGACGTTAGCACCAAGGCTGAGAGCTCTTTCCCTCCACTCTCTGTAGTACATAAGCCTTGACTTTTATCACTTATTTGTTGCGACCTTGTTGCATCAATCCTATCATTCTCAAGTTGAATCTAGGCTTAATGTTAGAATCTTGCCTTTACACACAATGGAGAGACCATCACCCGGAAAGTCTTGTGTATCTGAAAAAGCACAAAAACAATGCAATGACTTACAGAAGTGACAACCTTCTGTAAACTCTGCTTCATGTGAGTAAGAATTGGTCTTCAATGCAATCTCCTGCAGAAATCATGTGTCAGCTGCAATGACACTTGAACTTCAGAGTGTGATTTTCTGTCTCTGGTGATAAGTTCTTACGATGGGAAACATCACTCCAAACAGTGAGGCTGGTTTAGGTCATTAATGAAACAACCTCCAACAACCACAACCATCTTCTTTGGTGCAAGCTATTACTCAAAACATTGGAGTGTTTTCACCATGATGCCAATAACTTCAGTTTTACCGGGTCTCCTGAATGCCGCAAGAGGCTGGAATCTGGAGCAACAAACAATCTACTGGAGGAACTCAGCGGGTCAAACAGTATCTGTGGGAAGAAAGGAACTGTCGACATTTCAGGTCGAAACCCTGCAGGCAGAGTTCTGGTGCAGGGTTATAACCCAGAATGTCAACAGTTTCCTTCTTCCCACAGGTGCTGCTCGACCTGCTGAGTTCTTCCAGCAGACTGTTTGTTGCTCCTTGATGCCATATTTGGTTAAATTCTTCCTTTGATGTCAAAGGGCAGTCACTCCTACTTCACCTAGAAAATTCAGACTTTGGTCCATGTTTGAACCAAAGCTGTAATGAGGCTTGGAGCCAAGTGCTCCTGGCTAAACCCAAATCAGGCACTGGTGAGCAGCTTATCAGTGAGGAAGTGCCACTTGAAAGCACTGTTGATGATACCTTCCATGACTTTGCTGATGGCTGAAGATAGCCTAATTGGGCAAAAATTAACTAGACTGGATTTATCCTGCTTTTTGTGAACAGGACATATCTGGGCAATTTTCCATATTGTTGGGTAGATGCCAGTTTTGTAATTGAACTGGGACAGCTTGGCTAGAAGTGCAACTAATTCAGGAGGGCAGGTCTTCAGCGTTATAGCTGAGATGTCATGGGACCATTGCCTTTGTTGTGTCCGGTGCCCCTAGCTGTTTCTTGATATCACATTGAGTGAATTGAATTCGGTGAAGGCTGGATTCTTTGATGGGGTCTTCGGAGGAAGCCAAGATGGATCAACAATTCATTACTTCTGGCTGAACATAGTTGACTGTCCATCGAAGGTCCAATGTAATTGGCAGGATATGTGCCACCCTGCATATTGAATAAGCCCCAGCTGCTGGGAGCATGGGCTCAGGCAGGGAACATTCACAGGGCAGAATCAAGAACCTGTACTTGATCTTTGAACACCTTGGCTTTGACTCATCCCATGCTGAACTCCCAGAAATTCAACATGATTGTAACCAACAGCTGAATGCAGAGTTAGGAGGAGCAGACTACTAATTCCACTCCATATTCTGTTCCATTTTGGGAAGTTAAACCAGGGTAGGACTTAGGGGAGGTGGTGGAACAGAGGGACCGAGGAGTACAAGCACATAGTTCGCTGGAAATGGCACCACAGGTAGACATGGTGGTGAAGAAGGCGTTTGGCACACTGGCCTTCATCTGTCAGAACATTAAGTATAGGAGTTGGGACATTATGTCACAGTTGACAAGACGTTGGTGAGACCGCACTTGGAGTATTGTGTACAGTTTTGGTCATCATGTTATAGGAAAGACATCATTAAACTGAAGACAGCACAGAGAAGATTTACTAGGATGCTGCCAGGACTCAAGGGTCTGAGTTATAGGGAGAGGTTGGGCAGGCTCGGACTTTATTCCTTGGAGTGTAGGAGATTGAGGGGTAACCTTATAGAGGTGTATAAAATCATGAGGGGCATAGATAGGGTGAACGCACATGGTAATTTTCCCAGGGAAAGGGAAATAAAAACTAGAGGGCATAGGTTTAAGGTGAGAGATTAAAGATTTAAAAGGGACTTGAGGGTCAACTTCTTCACCCAATGGGCGGTCAATATGGAACAAGTTGCTAGAGGAAGTGGTTGAGGCAGGTACAGTAACAACAGACAACATGAAAAAGACATTTGGATAAGTACATAGATGGTGGGGGGGGGGATGGTGGGAGGGGGCTGTTAGAGGGATATGGGCCAAATGCGGGAAATGGGACTAGTTTGGGGGACACAATGGTCAGCATGAATGAGCTGGGCCGAAGGGTCTATTTCCATGCTGTAACACTCTATGACTCTATGACATCTCCTGACGAACAAGCTCATCTGCTCCAAGTGTCATCTATTAAAATTCCCACAAATAATTTCTGCAAACCCTTCCAACCATCACCTGACAATCAGTCCCCTCTGGAATTAGATCTGAAGTTCTATTGCCACATCCACCATTACCAGTAATAAATCATTCTGCTTGTCATCTCCATAGAGGCTAGACCCAAGACCGAATGTCAGGGCACCCTCAGAGCTCACCCCTCAGACCCAGGAGCTGCACCCTCTGCTCTACAAAACACCACGTCAAAGAAAGTGCCCGTCTTCAGATTTCTCATCCTGAGCACTTGATGGGAACATGGACACCTTTACATCTTTCTCCTGTTTTAACTTTATATTCACCCTGTCAGGCAGCACATCTGTGAGTGAACCCAGAGCATAGCAATAAAACAGAGATCACCGTACGTGAAGAAACTACTACCCAACAAATTCAAAAATTAAATGCCATCGGAGCCGCCAGCAGAAACATTGAAGAGGTAATTCCAATGAATTATTTATCATTCTTTGTGCAGCACAGCAAATGGCCTCTGGGCTTTACGCTGATTGTGATATTTGTTTATGAAAGCTGCCGCGGTTAAACATAGGGATTCTGTAGCTCAGGTGCTCCAGGCAATCCAGCATTTAATGGCACAGCAGTTCTTTTCAGCATGCTAAATGCTGCAAGGAGGGAGATTCTCCACCTGATGTAGCAGGCAGCAAGTGAACGTGACTGGTGAAGCCACAAATGTGTGATACAACGAGAATTGCTTTGAGTCACTGAATACTACAGCAGAGAAAGGCTGCTCAGCCCAGTGTGTATGTGCCTGCTCTCTGAGAGAGTGGTCCAATAATTGCACCACCTCTTTCCATTAAAATTCCCACCCTTTTTCCTCTCTGGAGCTTATCCAATTGCCTTTTGAAAATTAGAATTGAATCTATTTGATTTTCCTTTTGAATGTTTCAGATCATTGTAACATTCTTAATAAAAAATATACTTCTCTTCCTCTCTTCATGGCTTCTTTTGCCAATCATCATAAAATTGATTCCACTATTTAATGACCCTCCTGCCATTGGAAACAGTGTCTTCTGATTAACGTTGTCAAAAATCCGTTTCATTTTCAAGACTTCTATTAAGCAAGGGTTAATCAAGGTCCAGACAGATAGTGAAGGAACTGAACACCCTGAAAATTATGGTGAGCACCCTCAGTGGGAAGTAACTGTGCCTGAGATGGTTTGAAGCCATTTCTGGGGCATCAAGGGGAACATTTTGCTCATCCTCATGACTTGATTAATGGCAGCATTTCCATAGGGGTGAAGGAACTCTCTCTGCTACATCTAAATTGGAAGATTGCAGGTCCAAATTGCCCTCCAGAAACAATGCAAGCACTCTAATGCATTGCAGAAGGAGGTGCCCTTTTTTTGACTAAGACCTCAAACTGAGAAGCCATTTGCTCCTTCAAGGGATATAGATGACCCTACAGCAACATTTCAAAGAGGGGCAGGGGCTTTCTCTCCAGTGTCTTTGCAAGTAGTTGTTGCTGAGCTAGCATCACTAAAACAAATCATCTGCTCATTCTCTTGTTAATGTTTATAGGAATTTGCTGTAGGCAAATTGGTTGCTGTGCCTCCTACGTTACAACAGGAAATGCACGCCAAGGGTATTTCGCTGGCTGTAAAATACTCTGGCACATGAAATGCTTTGTAGAAACCCCTGTCCTTTTTTAAAATCTCCGTAGATTTTGGGATCAGAAGCAGGTGTAAGGGTTTGGAGAACAAGGGGTTTGGAGAAGTGGAGAGAGGGAATCAAATCAAGTTGAGTTTAGCTTCACGGTAGTGTAGCATTTAGCGTAACACTATTACAGCGCCAGCGACCCGGGTTCAATTCTGGCCGCTGTCTGTAAGGAGTTTGGAGTTCTCCCCGTGTCTGCGTGGGTTTCCTCCGGGTGCTCCGGCTTCCTCCCACATTCCAAAGTCGTACGGGTTAGAAAGTTGCGGGTATGCTATGTTGGCGCCGGAAGCATGGTGACACTTGCAGGCTGCCCCAGGAACACTCTACGCAAAAGATGCATTTCACCGTGTGTTTCGATGTACGTGTGACTAATAAAGATATCTTACCTTATCTTATCTATCTATTGTCATGTGCACAGGTACGGTGAGGGACAGGTACAGTGAAAAACTTGTTTGCAGCAGCATCACGGGCACGTAGGTACAGACAACACACAGAATATAAATTATATATAAGTTATCCAAGACAGTGGAGAGAGAAAAAAAATGAGAGGGGAGCAAGCAAGACCCCTCCTGCCTTATAATTATATAAAGAAGATATGATGTAATGGATGCTCACTCACACATTTGCCTCATGGTATTAAGGGCCTGCCCCTTCAAAAGCCAGTCAATTTATATTCCTTCACACCCACCCACAATCATGGGTGAAAATAAAACACTAAAAGATAAACAATTGTAAGTTAAGTCCACTTTAGGGTTGCCCATCACCCAGGGATATGCCATGTTTTCTTTTCCCAATATTCCCCTCACCTGCTCCCTTCTCCACAGTCTCTTTGCTACAGTACAGTACCACAGGCACCCTGCATTCAGTTTGTTTATTCCTGCACAGGATATGGACAGTGCTGGCAAGGCCAACATTTGGTGGCCCATTCCAATTGCCCTTGATCTGAGCCATTGCTCTGGGTCTTGAGTCTCATATACACTAAACCACTTAAGAATGACTGAGATCCTTCCCTAAAGGCGTGAGCAAGCATTTAGGTTTTCACAGTATGTTCATGATCACCCTCAATGAGACCTCATTGTTTAATTTTCAGAAATAGTTAATTAACTGAATGTTAGCTCGAACATCTGTCTTTGGAATATTACCCCAGATCTTTGAATTACTAGTCCAGTAACTAGACCCCACCAGATGTGGATTCTTAACAGCATTGATGCAAATGAGTGACACCATCACTGGCAATTCTCATTCCATACATGTGTCATGTGATGTTGACCAGGAGCAGTGATATCTCATGATTTACCTTTGCCTAATCTAAACGCAAATTGAGGATCCGTTATATTGTGCATGTTACAGTTAGCTGCTTGTGTTCCAGGTGGAGTCTTGCAAACATGAGACAAAATCCTGTCCAATGTATCGAATCCATCAGTTGAAACGTAATCACGATTCCCAATATTTTGATTCCCTGTTGGACACAGTTCAATGAAAAAAAACATAACTGCTTGGGCTCACAGAACATGACTCGTTGTTGGGCAGGCAATAGGGATGTAAGCAGAGGTAAAAGCTGAAACCTTGACGAAGGGATTCTCGATCGTATCTGTCAGGTAGTTGAGTTTGACCGTGTGACAGTCAGCCAAGGTGATGCTATATTTTCAGCCACTGTGATTGAATATTTTTCTCTTGGTTTCCATTTGCCCACAGCCACAAGCTCAGTGTGAATTAGATGAGCTGTTAAACAAGGTGGAGATGGGATTTCACTCGAGTTATTGTATTGAAAGTGGCAGCAGCAGATTGGGATTCAGTCAGCATTTAACAAGCTCTGTACAGCCGTTATATGCTGGAACAGCAGAGCCCATGTAAACAGTTCCACAGCTGAAAAAGATTGCACATTGCCTGTGGGCAGTGAATGAGCTGGAATATCTATTGAAAACATTGCATCAATCAATGAGGTGCATTGGGCCAGCCAGTGAGCTAGATGGTACTTACAGCAAGTCCCACAGAAAACAGTTTACTTTATACAAGACAAAGTCTATTAACTTAACACATAGAATCTGTTCACTCAGTGCAGCAAACAGTCTACAGATTCCATTTAAAAAGTATCTATGAACTGCAGAAAATGGTTCAAGGTTGAAACTACAGCAGCATCCCAGACCCTCAAGCCTGTCCCACCATTAAGCACGATCATGGCTGATCTACACCAGCCTCAATTCTTCTTCTGTGCCGATTCCACATAACCCTCAATTCCTCAATTTTTCAAATATTTATCTGTCTTTACCTTAAGTATATCGAATGACCTGATCTCCACCACCCTCAGGGGCAGAGAATTACAGACATTCACTACCCTCTGGAGAGAAGAAATGTATACGCATCACAGTTTTAAATGGCCGGCCCCTTATTTTGCAACTATGTCCCCTTGTTCATGTCTCTCATTTCTACTAAAAGCATTTCAATATCTTTCCTCTCAAGACCCTTTAGGATCTTATCTGCTTGAATAAGGTCACCCCCCATTCTTTGTAACTCCAGGAATACATGCCCAAACTATCTCGCCTTTCTTGACAGAACAATCCTTTCATCTCAGGAGTTAGCCTGGTGAATCCTCTTTGGACTTCTTCCAATGCTACTATATCCTCTTTTACCTCAGTGGACCAAAAACTGTGCACAGTATTCCAGGTGTGGCCTCACCAACACCTTGTACAACTGTAACTAAACCTCCCTATTGTTAAACTCTATCCCCTTCACTATAAAGGCCTATACACCTTTTTAGCTACTTGTTGGACCTGTCTGCTAACTTTTTGCGATTCATGCACTAGAACATCCATTTACAGTCTCTCTCCAGTGAAAGCATAGTGATTTCTACAAAAATGGTGAGCTGAACATAACATGGGACACATTTTGTATGTAAAATCAATCCTGGTCACCATCTTCAGGGATGATTAATGGAGGAATCACTCAATCATCTCCAGCCGGGAGTTGTACCATAAGTAAAACAGAATATGAGTCAGTACATGTATTCACAGGAAAACCAAAATATCCCAAAGGGCAGGTGGGGTTGCCCAAAAATTTGGACTCATTACTGATGTTTATTTTCCAAAACATTCATTAAAAACTACCAGGAATCGCACTAACTATTTGATGTATTTCCGTTGAAGGTTTGCTGCTGAGCAGCTTTTGTAGAATTTTCTATTAGCAACTGAGACATCCATTTTCAATTAGCTCAGCGCCACTAGCTCTATACTCCCTGATCAGTAATGGCAATGTGTGCTAGCGATCGATTAATGGGCTTGTTTCATTTGGGTCACATTACCAGATTAGCATGGTCAGCATTAATGATACTGATTTAACATAGTGGTTGGTTAATAGGGCCATTTTGTTTGTCTTATTGTGTTTTCCCATTAAAAGGCTTTCTCGGTTCTCCTGATCAGAAGACAACAGTAATACAGGCATAAATAATCACTCTGTAATCAATCATTGAACAAGGGATAGTGCCAGAATGTGATTCTGTGCTTCTAGTCAACTTAGTCAATGTAGAACACATTTTCTATAAAACCCCTCAAACCTACTCTGCCAACCACTAAGGTCATTGGCTGATCTCAAACAACAAACAAACTGCTGGAGGAACTCAGCGGGTCGAGCAGCATCTGTTGGCGGGGAGGGAATTGTCGATGTTTCGGATCTAAATCCTGCATCAGGACGCATCCCACAGATGCTGCTCGGCCCGCTGAGTTCCTCCAGCAGATTGTTTGTTGCTCCAGATTCCAGCATCAGCAGTCTCTTGTGTCTCCATTGGCTGATCTCACCTCGGTGCTGGCTCCTCATTCTTACCTGTTCCCTGTATCACTTACCTCTCTATGAAACAGAAGTTTACCTACCTCAGATCTGCTAGTAACTAATGAGTTGACTTCCTCATCCCTCTGGAGTAAAATCTAAAGATCCAGAATCCAGATCCAGAAAGACAGAATAAATTCCTCTTCATCTCAGTCTTAAATGAGTGACCTTTATTCTGCAATCATAACCCCTGGTCTTATATTCCCCCACCAGAAGAGACATCCTCCCAGCAACCATCTGTCAAATGCACTGAGGATCCTTCCCACCCTGGACCTTTCCCACTCACCCCGGACATTCTCTCTTCCCCCCCTCCTATCGGGCTGAAGATACAAAAGCCTGAAAGATACGTACCACCGGGCTCAAGGACAGCTTTTAACCTACTGTTATAAAACTATTGAACGGACTTCTTGTATGATAAGATAAACTGTTGAGCTCACAATCTATCTCTTTATGGCCTTGTACCTCATTGTTTGCCTGCACTGCACTTTCTCTGTAACTGTAACACTATATTCTGCATTCTGTTATCAACTTCCCCTTGTACTACCTTGATGTACTGATGTGGTGAAATGATCTGCATGGATGGCATGCAAAACAAAGTTTTTCACTGTACCACTGTACCAATAATAAACCAATTACCAATTACCAATGTCATCAGACTAAATCCAGAGTGAGGTTTTGTCCAGTTTTATCTGTTGATACTCTGAAATTGTTTTATGAACACTGAGCACGAAAGTACTCCCTTTTAACCATCTGTCAGAAAATGAATTGGACAAAGGTTGAAATAAAAGACCCAGCTTGTTTTTAATTTGAATGTGAAAGGGAAGAAAAAAAGAATCACGCTTGGCTTTTGTGAGGAAAATCCTTGAGTATCCTTTCCTCACACTGTGATGGAAATGTAAATTAGGTAGCAGCTAATAGTTCAGCAGTACAAGGAGAAGAAGTTGCTCAAAATAAGAGCAACCATTGCCCTGAGCCTCTGGGAAGCTCAATACATCAAAGCCCTTGCCGCCTACGCTAGTCTCAAAATAGAATGGATTTTCTAATCTTTGGCAGCAAGGACACAGACAGACTTGTCCACTGTCCATCAAAATGCAACAAAGCATCACAAGCAGAAGGAGTTTTACCAGCCATCAGTGATATAGAGAGTTTGAGGTAAAACTTCATTATCACAGCTCCCAGTATTTTTTTAACTACATCTGTCAGAACTAAAGAGTTTATGAGCAGTGCTCTGCAAACAGTGCTCCATTCTAACTGCACAAAGACAAGTTAAAGAGCCGATGCTTTGATTTATCTGAAATCATGCAGTTTGCAAGGGTATGCTAAATGCTCACATTACAAATGCTCACAATGAATATTGAAATTAAGTGAAAGAAAGACTTGTACCTGTCTGGAATAATTCACAGACTGAGAACGTTCCTGTTCTTCATAGCATCTAGAGTACTGTTAAATGTGTTCATGTTGCAATGGAGGGAGATATGATAGAGAGTTTGCAAATAAATAGGTCCAATAAATAGCAAAAGAAGGATTTGCATTTATATAGCACCTTTCATGTCCCTTCCTGATATCAAAGCATATTAGGGTTATTGATGTATTTTGATGTATAATCACTATTAATGTTGCACATCAAAATGATTGGATATACTGATTTTAGTGATGTGGATCAATAGATAAAGTAAGGTTGTGATATCACAGGGGAAACGGCTCTGCTCCTCTTCATTATAGCCTATGATTTAGTGGCCTGCAAAGGGAGTAATGGAATTTCCGACGCCTTTGTACTCCCAGAAAAGTATTAGACAATTGAAGAAAATGGCCCCAAAACAATTAAGGATTGATACAAAAAGAATCATTCATTTTAAAAACTGAGACCAGATTTTAACCGGATTTCAAATATGGGTCTTTGCAGAGATGCTGAATGTGACTTTCATTCTCAGTCCATTGTGCTGAGTGTGCAGGTGTGCATTGTACTTGCATTCATAATTCCATTGAACCAAATTTCCAAAGTAGAGTGCATTAAGCACCCGCATTGTATTCCATGCTTAGGGTCTGAGGGTATATCCTAACTCGTATGGAAGGAACAGATATTAAATAGATTACATGGGAGAGTCTGGCATGCACCCAATCACCAAATGATTAAAAAGAGATACTGGAAGAGACAGCGGTGAGGTTGTCTTATTATGCCAGGAATGATTTCATGATGAATGACTTTGAGGAAATTAAAGCAGGGAGATAACAAAACTTACTTATTTTTAAAAATAGTTTAGTTTATATTGGGAAATGTTGGGCAGTAACAGCAATTGTACTCAGAAGGGTGACGTTAGTCAGACAGGGAATTTCCTTTCATCATTGGCACTCAGCAGAAGAGTTGGTTCTGAAAACAAAAACTGTCTCTAATTTGTTTGCATAGAACATACAATATGGAACAGTACAGCACAGGAACAGACCCTTCAGCCCACCATGTCTGTGCTAAACGTGATGCCGAATTAAACTAAACCTCCTGATGGCAGTCCACATCCCACCACAGACGGACATGAAGCCTGCACTCAATGAGCTATACTCCGTGGTCAACAATCTTGAGACAGGATACCCTGAGGCCCTCTTCATCATCGCGGGGGACTTCAATCAGGTCAACCTCAGGAGTGTGTTACCAAAATACTATCAGCACATCTCCTGCTCCACCAGGGGCGCCAACACCCTTGACCACTGCTATACAACCATCAAAGGTGCCTTCCGAGCCACCCCTCGTCCTCACTTTGGGAAATCAGACCACCAGGCTGTGCTCCTTCTCCCTGAATACAAGCAGAAACTGAAATGGGAGGATCCGGTACGGAGAGTCGTGCAATGCTGGTCTGAGGAAGCAGATGAGCTTCTACGTGACTGCTTTGAGACAGTGGACTGGAACATGTTCAAAGACTCAGCTGCCAGCCTTGATGAGTATGCCACCACCATCACAGACTTTATCAGCAAGTGTGTGGAGGACTGTGTACCAAAGAGGACAATACAAGTGTTCCCAAACAGGAAGCCATGGATGAACCGGGAGATCCACTCCCTACTGAAGGAGAGGACCGCTGCACACAAATCTGGTAATCCTGATCTGTACAAGAAAGCGAGGTATGACCTTCGTAAAGCTATAAGGGATGCCAAGAGGCAATACCGACTCAAAATAGAGTCCCTGACCAGCCACCAGTTATGGCAGGGCTTACATGCCATAACAGGCTACAAGATGAAGTCAGGCTGCATAGCTAACAACCGTGCATCCCTTCCTGATGAACTTAACGCATTCTATGCACATTTGGAACAAAAAGGAAGTGGATTGTCACCATCCACTCTGACAGCCACCAACGCAGCTGAACCTGTGATCACAGTGGAGGGCATAAGATCAGTCTTCCGAAGAGTGAACACGAGGAAAGCACCTGGCCCAGATGGTGTCCCGGGCCGCGTGCTCAGATCTTGTGCTGATCAGCTGGCAGAAGTATTTGCGGACATATTCAACCTCTCCCTGCTTCAATCTCAGGTTCCCTCTTGTTTTAAGAAGACCACTATCATCCCGGTACCAAAGAAAAGCAAGGTAACATGCCTCAATGACTACCGACCAGTGGCTCTGACATCCACCATCATGAAGTGCTTTGAGACGTTGGTCATGGCACACGTCAACTCCAGCCTACCAGACAACCTGGACCCAGTGCAATTCGCCTATCGCCAAAACAGGTCTACAGCGGATGCCATCACCCTGGCTCTTCACTCAGCTCTGGAGCATCTGGACAGGAAGGACACTTACGTTAGACTATTGTTTATTGACTACAGCTCTGCCTTCAATACAATAATACCAAGCAAGCTTGTCACCAAACTCCAAGACCTAGGACTCAACACCTCCATCTGTAACTGGATCCTTGACTTTCTAACAAACAGACCGCAATCAGTGAGGATAGGCAGCAATTCCTCCGGCACGATTATTCTCAACACTGGTGCACCTCAAGGCTGCGTCCTCAGCCCTCTACTCTACTCCCTATACACTCATGACTGTGTGGCCAGATTCTGCTCTAACTCCATCTACAAGTTTGCAGATGATACCACCGTTGTAGGCCGTATCTCAAACAGTGATGAATCGGAGTACAGGAAGGAGATAGAGAGCTTAGTGGAATGGTGTCATGACAACAACCTTTCCCTCAATGTCAACAAAACTAAAGAGCTGGTCATTGACTTCAGGAAAGGGGGCAGTGTACATACACCTGTCTACATCAATGGTGCTGAGGTCGAGAGGGTTGACAGCTTCAAGTTCCTGGGAGTGAACATCATGAACAACCTGTCCTGGACAAACCACGTGGATGCCATGACCAAAAAAGCTCAGCAGCGCCTCTACTTCCTCAGGAGGCTAAAGAAATTTGGTTTGTCCCCTTTGATTCTCACCAACTTTTACCGATGCACCATAGAAAGCATCCTATCAGGATGTATCATGGCTTGGTATGACAACTGCTCTGCCCAAGACCGCAAGAAACTGCAGAGAGTTGTGGACACAGCCCAGTACATTACGGACACCAGTCTCCCCTCCTTGGACTCTGTCTTTACCTCTCGTTGTCTTGGTGTAGCAGCCAGCATAATCAAAGACCCCACCCACCCGGGACATTCTCTCTTCTCTACTCTTCCATCAGGTAGAAGATACAGGAGCCTGAGGGCACGTACCACCAGACTTAAGGACAGCTTCTACCCCACTGTGATAAGACTATTGAACAGTTCCATTATACAATGTGATGGACTATGACCTATGACCTCATGACCTCACTATCTACCTTGTTGTTACCTTGCACCTTATTGCACTGCACTTTCTCTGTAGCTGTGACACTTTACTCTGTTTTTTTTTACCTGTACTACATCAATGCACTCTATACTAACTTGATGTAACTGCACTGTGTAATGAATTGACCTGTACGATCGGTTTGTAAGACAAATTTTTCACTGTACCTCAGTACAAGTGACAATAATAAACCAATACCAATACTCTTCTGCCTGTTAATGAACCATATCCCTCCATTCCCTGCATATTCATGTGTCTATCTAACAGCATCTTAAATGCCACGATCGTAACTGTTTCCACCACTATCCCTGGAAGCCCATTCCAGGCATCCACCACTCTCTGTGTAAAAAACTTGCCCCACACATCTCCTTTAAACTTTTCCCCACTCATGTTAAATGCATGTCCTCTAGTACTTGACATTTCTACTCTGGGAAAAAGGTTCTGACTGTTTACCCTATCTATGCCTCTCATAATCTTATAAACTTCTATCAGGTCTCCTCTCAACCTCTGATGCTCTAGAGAAAACAACCCAAGTTTGTTCAACCTCTCCTTATAGCTCAGACCCTCTAATCCAGGCAGCATCCTGGTGAACCTCTTCTGCACCCACTCCAAAGCCTCAGCATCTTTCCTGTAATGGGGCAACCAGAAACTGCACACGATTGCAATTTGCAGGAAGCATCACGTTTGAGATGGAATGAGAAATAACCAAGACTATTGAACCTTGTTTTTGATGGCCTCAGTGTTTTCTGAATATGCCTGTTCGAATTTTGACATTAAGTTTAAGTTAGCAAGAAGCTTGTGCCAATGTTAAATTGAGTATGGCTGACTGGAAGTGACATTCCTTTGTCCCAAGTAAGTGGCAATGGTTTCACTTAGGGTCCTGTATAAAATGGAAACATCAATTGCAAGTCATAAATAGATTTGCTTAGTCCGTTATACACTCGCACTCTACTTAGTTTAACCCACAGACCTAAAATGGTGCAGATTTTTCTGCACATATTTACATTTCAATTCCATGTATCTGTCAGAGCACCCCTCTCTTTCAAGAACAGCTGTGGAATTTTTAGTGAATCATATTATTTTGTGTGCCTTTGGAAAGATTTGTCACAACAGATAATGGAATGGTCTGCAATATATTTGCCTGCGGTCTCACAGGATCATTGAGATAACCACCTTGGAAACTGCGTCAGATAGTTGTTTATCAAGGACTGTGCAGTTTCCAGTGTGAGTGGGTGTTTATCATGCATCAGTAATATACAACCTGGCATGATAAAAGCCAGTGACCTAACTGCTCATATCACTAAATATTTATGTCTTAATGAATGTAATTGTGGAATGATGCCAATTAGTACTTCTATTGGTTTATATGAAACCATAGTGGTCTTATGGTCTTTGGATGACTAAGTATTCTTTCACCTTAATACATCATCACTATGTTGAAATAAAGGCTCATCACATAATATTCCAAATAGCAATGTGTCACATAACCTCAGAAATGAGCCTCCTTTATGCAGTCTCCTCAGCTTTTGAATACCGAGCATCATTGGAACTACAACAAATCAAAACCTGAAGATTTAGCCCTGCCTCTTTTCCACAGCAGAACAAACCTCAAACGATTTTAACTATGGTAGCTGGCCCTAGTTGTCTTTTACTCTTTGGAAGAGTAGATATCACATTGAATCTATTCATAATTTTCCCGGCCACTATGATTTGGCAGTTGATGATGCATGCTATGTTAAATACACCAATAAATCTTCATTATTGTTTTGGGCAAATTTCTGCTTGTGTTTAGCAGTCCCTTGAAATCACATCTGCTCACATCTGTAATGTTCAAAGATAAGCAATCGCCATGGGAGACAGTGCAACTTCATACTCACTTAAATGTCTTGTGTATAGTTATTGGAGATCTTATATACTTGGACCCTTTGAAAAAAAAAACAAAAGGATTGATTGGCCATACTTTTCTTTCCTATTCAAATCCACTAATTAGAACGTAATTAGCCAGCTATTAGACATAATTATTTCCTTCCCCCAAAACCCCAAAGAGGGCAATTTAATGCAACATAAAATCATCTTGCAACAATTAAATGTAAACGTGATACCTAACAATCACATCTGTATTGACATACACTGGATTAATAATCCCCTGTGTCAAATGTTATAAATTGGAATAATTTGACAGGCTTCTAGGAACTATCTATGAATTATATCAATTATTTCTTGAGATCTCTGACATGCCAGAAAAAGCTTGTTTAATTTAATAAGCGACATTCAGTCTGAAAAAAATCTGATCTCCACTGAGACACCTGGACATTGAGTTTTCAGCGGGATAATGTGAGAAGGGGATTAATTCCACCCAGAGTGACAGATCAGGCACATTGTTTGGAAGAGGCCGAGTTGAAGAATGAAACATTTAACTTCCTGACAACTAAATGTTTTCTTCTGCTTGACTTGGGTGCAAATCAAATCAAAGAGAAGTTCCTTTGAAGCCCTCTTGTTATCTGTATTTATCCCATTGTGCTTTTATTTAGATTGCTGGAGGGAAGTGCCTATCCCTAGGAGATAATTTTGGAATTTCATTAAAAGTCTCACTGAAAGTTTAGGGCACACAGGATTGCCATTCTGCCTATCAGGTCTATGTTGTTTTTAATTTCAAAAACAAATGTTATTCATAAAAATATATGCAAGAAATACAATGGTTTCTTTACATTCATAGTGTCCTTCAGTCTATACATTCACAGTGTTATCAGTTCTAGACATTGGTAATGATGCAAGTTCTGTCTACAGAGCATCATTGCCACTCATGTGGCCTCCTGGATCGCTACAAACTTCAAGTGTTTTAGAGGCTTTTACACAGGGCTTAACCCCTCAAAGTTTAGACAGCAGTCCTTCCCGACAAAGTCTTTGCACTGGCTGCACTAAGCTTCAGTGCGTCCCTCAGCACGTACTCCTGCAGCCTGGAATGTGCCAGTCGGCAGCTTTCCCTTATGGGTATTTCATGTCCTGTCCATGCTGGTGGGAAAAAGATGACCCGGCCTAATCCCACCCTCCAGAACTTGGTCCATAGCCCTTCAGACCTTGGCTCTTCAAGCTCAAATCTAAGGTGATGAGGGTTTCTGCCTCCTCAGAGCTCCAGACTCACACCGTGCTCCAGCTGAAAAAATCTTTCCTCATCTCCCTCAAACCTTTCGACTAACTACCTTAAATCTATGCTCCCTGCTTTTTCTTTACTAATGGAAATAAATCCTAACTATCTATACTGCTCATAATTTAATACACTTCTATTAGGTCCCTCCCTTAGCCTCTTCTCTGGCAAAGAAAACAACAGCAGCTCATCTAATCTTGCCTCATAGCTAAATTTTTCCAATCTTGGCAACAGCTTCATAAATCTCCTCTGCACCCTCTCCAGTGCAATCATCTTTCCTGTAATGTGGTGACCAGAAATGTACACAGTTCTCCAGCTGTGTATACAGCTGTAGTACAACTTCCCTGCTCTTATATTCTATTCCTCAATTCATAAAGGGAGGCATCCCGGTGTGCTGTTTTAACCACCTCATCTGACATGTGGAGGGTGTTTAAACACCAGCTGCACAGAGAACAGGACGTGTATGTTCCAGTAAGAACAAAGGACAAGGATGGCAAGGTAAGGGAACCTTGGATGTCGAGAGAGGTGGTAAATTTAGTCAAGAAGAAAAAGGAAACGTATGTAAGGTTTAGGAAGCTAAAATCAAACAGAGCCCTTAAGGATTATAAAGAAGCCAGAAAAGAACTCAAGAAGGGAATTAGGAAATCCAGGAGGGGTCCTGTTACCTTTATGGACCATTAGACATCCACTCCCTCTATCCTTCTCAATATCTTCCCATTGATATTCCCTGCACCTCACTAAATGCATTACACCACACTTCTGAAGCTGGTTTAGAAGATGCATATCTTGCCTTAAGGCTGAAATTTTGGTTGGCCAAGGTAAGAGAAAGGGGGAACAAGAAATCAGCCAGCTCCATCCCATCACTGATAGATTTGGAAGAGCAGGGAGCTAATCCAATATTGCAATTGATCTCAGGCTAAGAGCAACCTGGTATGGTACCGAGGGACTAAGAGGAACTACGCTTTCAATGTTCACACCTAAGTTTAGAAAGCTGAACATATCAATTCCAGCATTTGCCTCAACCATCACCTGTGTGGATGCCCACGTCATTTCAGGTCATCCGACCTGAGTTAAAATTTAATTAATCCTTAGTCCGATAATGTAATAAATTGCAATGAGTTGTAAATCAGCATTCATCATTGTGTTATAGGCCTGGCTAGTGTTAATGGAAGGGTAGAAGACCCCAATCTGCCACTCCCACCACCTAGAAAGAAAGCAGCAGGTTCATGGGAACAGAACTAGGTCTGAGTTCCCATCCAAGGCACACACCTTCCCTGATTGGACATACATCACAGTTCTTTTATTGACGCTGTGTTGAAATGCTGCAACTCTTTACATAAACACACTGCAGGAGCACCTCCACTGCACAAATTGGAGCATTTGTAGAAGGCTTAATTGGCAAATAAATGCCAACCAACTGCCAAAAAGATAGACAGTACCATTGTCTATGAAAACATGGACAGTACTGTTCTGTCTATGCAACTCACTGTTGAAAAGTGTGTTCTTCTTTCTGTTTTCATTTTCATTTCAAAACCATTTTCATTTTTATGTTATCATCCAACATAAGAAAGAGTTGACAACAATACAATCATGATGTTACTTAAAGGAACCTCATCTCTAAACAGGATTAGCACAATGAGCAATAAGTGCCAACCTTGCCTGTTATATCAAGAGAGTAAAAGAAAAAAAAATAAGAAAAAATTAGGGATTCTAATAAAGTCAGGCCCCATATTGACTTGCGGCTTTAGAAAGGCGAATTCATTGGCACCATGTTTCCAGGGGGTAGCTGTAGTCTTAGGTCAGGGACTTGTGCATGTTTCTGCTTTGGCTCCTGTTGAACAGGCCTCCTTTCGAGGAGTGGGGGATGCTAGATTCAACCCTGGATGGATTCCAGGTGGTGGTACCTCCCCAAACAGGCACCATTACCCATTAAAGGAAGCTGCCAGATCCCACAGGCCCCAGCATGGGCAGGGAACCTTAACCACGTCCTTGGACGGAAAGCCAACCTCAGGTTACAGTTAAATGCCTTCATCTAGAGGCAGAGGCTTTTTGATTAGCTGGTGAAATGGATTGAAGTTCATGTGTAGATGTGTCCATAAGTCAGGCATTTGTATGGAAATCTTCCATTCTTACTCAGTTGTGCCTATATGTGACTCCAAACGTACCAATGTGGTAAACTCTGAACTGCTTTGTGAACCATTTGGTTCAAGGGGCAATTAAGGACTGGGCAATAAATGAATGAATCATGAATGAATAAAGCAAGCTGCTTTTTCATGATAACATTATTTTATTCTTTAATAACCACCTCCTTCAAACTTAGTCACATTGTTCTATCATCTTCACTCCTCTGTACCTTTAGATGACTTAATGTCCTTTCTAACTGCATGGGACAATTTTGTGGCAGAGTGAATTAAAGGATCTCACCCCTGATGGACCACCCATTGAAATCATTGCGGGGCGATTGGGGTGGGTACAAGTAGGTGGTGGTGAGGGAATGGAGATGAAGGGATCTTCTCCAACACGTGGTAAAGGAGAAAATTTACTTCAATATCTTCTGTACTTCTGAAATACAAGCTGCTATCTGTTACACAATTTCATTTACAATTCTGTTTGGACCAAGATTGTTGTTGAGTGCATTCAGACAATATGTGAGTATATTCTGTTGAAAATACCGTTGTACGAAAGAAATCATTAATCATACAAAAGTGCATGTGCGTCATTGGTATGAGCTGTTTGGTGTTACATGAAGAATTTAGAAAATGCATTGAGTTAGGGATCATTCTGCGAATATTTTGCAATTTGTCTTTTTAGCTTGATCAATTTGAGCAATAATTTCAACATCATCTGCTGCTTATTTATAATGCAGCTGAATATGAATCACATCACTGAAGAAATATGTGCAACAGCACCAGAGCTTGTGTAACTCTTTATATCTTTTTATATTTTTTTGGAAATGAGAGCGATTTTTCAAATGACAGGACTGAGATATTTCACAGTCTCTGCTGTCTCCTCCCTCTGAGCCTGGACATTCTCCTGTGGTCTTGGGTCTCAGAGGTTCCTTTATTGCCCAGTCCTTAATTGCCCCTTGAACCAAATGGTTCACAAAGCAGTTCAGAGTTTACCACATTGGTACATTTGGAGTCACATATAGGCACAACTGAGTAAGAATGGAAGATTTCCATACAAATGCCTGACTTATGGACACATCTACACATGAACGAGCTCCCATAATATTATTACATTCAAAGGTCCAACATATATACATATGTTCGTTCCCACAAACGGCAAAACTAGAATCCTCTCTCTCTACTCATTTTTAGCAATTGTACTTGCTTATCAGTCTTATGTACTTTTGATGCCATCCATGACAATACTGTGGAGGTATGGTTACCATATCGAATGATTTTTGTGTACTTTCTGACTTTGTGGATAAAATTGACTTATGGAAGTCTGTAAAAACAGAACCCATTCATTACCTGGGAACAGCCTGTACCAGGAACCGAGGAACTTTGATATTAATGAGATGGCTTCATGGTCACCATAAATGAGGTGGCTTCGAAAATAATAAAATTGTAAATTTTATTCACATTGAAGGCAGCACAATAATTAGACATTTTTCTATTAATTATTTTCATGTTGTTTAATCCATTTTTCCAAGCCAGCAACAGACCTTAGATAAAGTAACCTAACATCGTGAATCCATAATGTTAAATGATAGTCTTAATTCATTCTTTTTTAAGGGTGCTTGACGGTTAGCATAGACTCAGTGGGCCAAAGAGCCTGTTTCCTTGCTGTATCGCTCCATGACTCTATTTCATTTGGGATAATTTAGTTGCTAATTTAATGAAGAAAACAATACTTTATGCCAAATACAAACCTTAGGAAAGTAGATTTTCCCTAATTTCTGAACTCCAAGGGTTAAAGGGGAACTTCCCCAGAATAAACTGCATATATTATTTTGGGAGTTGGTAATCAGAACATGTAGATTTAGAACAATTAGTGATGTGCCAGGTAAGGACATGTTTTTCGACACAGCAAGCTGGGCATCCTACAAGGGTGGTGGAACCAGGTCTACTATGGACTTGGAAAGATTTGCAAGGCTATGGGAAAAGAGCAGGGGAACAGGATTAATGGGAAGACCTTTCAAAAAACAGAGATCCAGCAGGCCAAATGTCTTCTTTCTGCAGGAAAAGGTTTCCTTACAAAGTAGGTCATTTGGCCCATTGAGTTTATGCCAGTTCACAGAACTATCCCAGCAATGAGAAAGAGAAACAAAGGATTGCAGATGCTGGAATCTAGACGAAAAACACCATGATGCTGGAGGAACTCAGCAGGCCAGGCAGCACCCGTGGAGAAAAGCAGGTGGTCAAAGTTTTGGGTTAGGACCTTTCTTCAGGTCCTAAAGAAGGGTCCTGACCCAAAATGTTGACCGCCTGCTTTTCTCCACAGATGCTGCCTGGCTTGCTCAGTTCCTCTAGCACCATTGTGTTTTTCACTATCCCATCAGTTCCATTTCTCCACTTTTTTTCCCTGTAACCAACTCTTTCTCATGCTCTTCAACACCATCCTGATTCCTCTAATGTCCACCTAACTTACAGTGGCCAATCTGCATGTCTTTGGGATGTGGGAAGAAATCCCACCTGGGGAAAACCCATGTGATCATAGGGAGAAGTATTCACTGCACACGGACATCACCGATTATCAGGACTGAACCAAGGTCACTGGAGCTATGAGGAAACAACTCTACTGTGATTCAGACTTTGCCTGGTTCAGAAGAAAATTCAAGAGGAAAATCTTTACAAGAATAGACTTCTTTAAGTCACAAAAATAGCCTCGCCTCCATTGACTCTCTCCACATTTCCCACTGCCTCAGGAAAGCAGCCAACATAATCAAAGACCCTTCTCATGCTGGACATTCTTTCTTCTCCCACTTCCCATCAGGCAGAAGATACAAAAGCTTGAAAGCACACACCACCAGGCTCAAGGATAGCTTCTATCCAGCTGTTATAAGACCCTTGAATGGACCTCTTATACGATAAAGATGAACTCTTGACCTCACAATCTACCTCATCGTGGCCTTGCACCTTATTGTCTACCTGCACTTTACTTTCTCTGTAACTGTAACCCTATATTCTGCATTCTGTTATTGCTTTTCCCTTTGTACTACTTCAATGTACTGATGTTTTGAAATGATTTGTATGGATAGCGCGCAAAACAAAGTTTTTCACTGTGTCTCAATAAATGTGACAATAATAGACCAATTACCAATTGCCAATCCAACTTGCAAACTAACAGGAAGTGCAATCAACTGGGCAATTGCATCAACACTGAGCAATTTTCTGGGACATTCTCACCTCTTGCTGGTGGTTCATTAAAGAACTGACGATGAGGTGCACTTTGCAGGTCAGCTCGTGTTTGGCTTTTACATCTGCACACTGCGATGCCAAAGTCAGGAACACGCTGGAGGTGATGTGTCAGGAATTCCTGACCTTAGGCTTTCTTGCTAGATCTAGCATTGAATCCAGGGATGGAACTCAGCTGTGCTGAGCTGAGGAGGCGGATGCATCTTGCATCTGACCCTTCAGCTTAACGCCTGATTTGTATGTATCACAGCTGTGCTCATTCAAATGGAGTCGTGGTCATGGATTGAGAACGTAACTGTAGGTAAGTGGTTTGATTTTTTTCTCAATATTTCCTTAAAGTTTTTAATTTATATAAATTAAAAGTGAGTTATGTAAATATAATATTTTTAATTTTTTAAATTATTTTTAATTATCTTAACTCTTTTGAACTGTTTTTAAATATCTCTGATTATCAAAGACATTTAAAAGCAATTCAATGGCTGGTCAAAGGCCATCAGGGCGGCCTGAGGGATCCACCTCCTGAGGCTTAGCTGCCACTTGCAGACCACTCAGCTTCGTGGGACATTCGTGGCAATAAGACCTGGAATTTGTTTGGACTCATGAGATCACAATAAGTAGGTGCAGCTGCAGTATTAGTATGGAGGTGGGCTTCAGAAGGTGGGGAGGGTGTCAGTGTGAGGAGCGGACTGGATCAAACATGATTCGACCCATTGTTAAGAATTAAGCTAAGTAACTCAGAGGATGATCATAACTCAGGGCTCATAACTCAGAGGATGATCATTCGGAACTAGCCATGAAAGGCTGTGAATTCAGCTAAAACAGAAACCAAAAATTCTATCAGTGTAGTTACCCCAAAGCTGTTGGAATTTTTTCAGAAGGCCAACCAGTTTACTGATGACTTTGAGAAAAAGAAATCTTCCATTATCTTGCTGGCTGGGCTATATGCTGGTCAGGATTCACACATGCGGTTGAATCCCTAGCAATGGGGCTGTATTTACACCTAGTCTGCTCCATTGACCTCACAATCTACCTTGTTTGACCTTGCACCTTATCGTCTACCTGCAATGCACTTCCCTGTGGCTGTGATACTTTACTCTGTATTCTGTTATTGTTTTTACCCTGTACTACCTCAATGCACTGTGTAATGAATTGACCTGTACGACCGGTATGCAAGACAAGTTTTTCACTGTACCTCGGTGCAAGTGACAATAATAAACTAATACCAATACCAGTAGTCTGTCCCATGTCATTCACTTCCAAAACGGACACTCTATTCCAAGCTCTGTCACAGGAAGAGATACCCAGATGGACAGAGGAAAAGATTCAAGGATGTGCTTAAAGTCTCCTTGATCAATGCAACATCACCACCGACTCTTGGGAATCTCTGGCCCATGACTGCTCAATGTAAAGAAGGGGTATTGGGGATGGCACTGAGAACTTTGAGTCCATCATTAGTAGCACATGGAAGCTTGTCAGCAATGCCCGCACCTGGATGCTTATAGGCTTCTGCAGATATCATATACCGTTGTCTATAGTAGGAAGCACAGAGAAACAATAGGGTAGTGAAGGAGGCTTTTGGCACGCTGGCCTTCATCAATCAGGGCACTGACTATAGAAGGTGGGATGTAATGTTGCAGTTGTACAACATGTTGATGAGGCTGCACTTGGAATATTGTGTTCAGTTTTGGTCACCCTGCTATAGGAAAGATGCCATTAAGCTGGAAAGAGTGAAGAGGAGATTTACAAGGAGGTTGCCAGGAATTGAGGGACTGAGTTATGGAAAGAGGTTGAACAGGTTGGGACTTTTTTTCTTTGGAGCGTAGGAGAATGAGAGGTGATCTTATAGAGGTGTATAAAATCATGAGGGGCATAGATAGGGTCAATGCGCACAGTGTTTTTTCCAGGGTTGGGGAATCAAGAACTAGAAAGCATAGGTTTAAAGTGAGAGGGGAGAGATTTAATGGAAACCTGAGAG
Source organism: Pristis pectinata (assembly GCF_009764475.1). Lineage (NCBI taxonomy): Eukaryota > Metazoa > Chordata > Chondrichthyes > Rhinopristiformes > Pristidae > Pristis > Pristis pectinata. Next base: position 133,447,985 of record NC_067406.1, read on the forward strand.
GCAACTTTTTCACCCAGAGGGTGGTCAGTATATGGAATGAACTGCCAGAGGAAGTGGTTGAAGCAGGTACATTAGTGACATTCAAAAGACACTTGGACAAGTACATGGATAAGAAAGGTTTAGAGGGATATGGGCCAAACATGGGTAAATTGCACCAGCTTAGATGGGAATGTTGGTTGGCATGGACCAGTTGGGATGAAGGGCCTGTTTCTGTGCTGTGTGTTTCTATGACTCTAATATTTCAGAAATCCTTTGTGAGGGAAAATTGGAAGGATGGATAACATTGGCTACCCTTAATTGAAATGACAGTGAGTCACAGAGCAGTCATGTGGAATAGAATCCAATTGCCAGAGCCTGAAGCACTGCCACACAAAATACTATTGCCTCAATAATGCCAGATCAAGGGATAATTTGAAGTTCTATGATTAAAAAAAATCCACTGATATGAAGAAATAAATTTCTGTTGGCAGCTAGTGAGAAACATTTGGCAAAGCTCTCACCACTCGCTTTTAATCGCAGTGTTTATTCAACTGTATAAATGCTATGTGGTATTTTATAGAGAAACAGCAGGACTGTTGACTGTGAGCACTGGTTCATCTCAAGGACCTACAAAATATTGAAAAATTTTCTCCAACAAATAGCAGATAAATCATCTTGCAACATTCCCCTTGCTGTGCCCTCAACTAAGATAATCAAAAGCTGACAAAATATTGTGACACTGATGGGTATGTTAACTTGTCACGGCAGTGCATTGACTTGGAGACGTGCAGGGTACGAATGTTTTCATGTTCTGCAAATCTATCTTGAAAAGCACAAACACACAACATTGCACGGCATCTTTTGATGAATCAACTGGGTGAACTTTGTATGTTAAATGTGCCCTTGCCACTGAGACTCGATGTTTTGGGGCCACTCCTGATGCTTGATCACAAATATCTTGCTTTGTGGTGAGGGAATTTGGTTCATTTTTCAAGGCCAGCATTCATCACCCATCCCTGACTACCCCTAGCTTACTGGGCTATTTTCAGAATCAGTCACATTGCTGTAGCCCTGGAGTCACTTGAAGGCCAGAGCAATGGAAGGACGGCAGATTTCGTCAGCTGAAGGATATTATTGAAGCAGATGTTTTTTTTTTACAACAATCCTCTACTTCCATGGTCATTATTGACAGGAATAAACTTTTGAAAGATTCTCGGTTATTGAAAATTTAAATTCCACAAATGATCTTATTAAATAGCAAATCAGGCTTGAAGAGCTGAGTGGCTAACTCCATTGTCGACTGCCTCTGCATTACTATTCCAGCTGTTGGAATCACCATAGCCAGGCAGTGTAGGATGCAGATGGGAAAATAAACCCACCTCTTCATAACATAGCACTGAGAAAGCACTGTTTTTGGATGAGTTATTAAATCAAGGACTTGTCCACTGTCTCAGGTGGATGTAAAAGGACCTATGGCACCATTCTGAAGAATTCTAGCATAAATTTCCAAATCAGATTAGATGTTATAGAGTCATACAGCAGGGAAACAGGCCCTTTCACCCAACTGGTCCATGCCAACCAAGGTGCCCACCTTAGCTAGTCCCATTTGCCCACATTTGGCCCATATCTCTCTAAAGCTTTCCTATCCATGTACTTATCCAAATGTCTTTTAAATATTGTTATTGTACCTGCCTCTACTTTCTCTGACAGCTCACTCCACATATGCACCACCCTCTACATGAAGAAGTTGCCCTCATGTCTCTTTTAAATATTTCCCTTCTCACTTTAAACCTATGCCCTCTAGTTTTTGGTTCCCTTTCCCTGGGAAAAGGACTGGTGCATAAACCTTATCTTTGCCCCTCATGATGTTATATCCCTCTGTAAGATCACCCCTCAGTCTTCTATGTTTCAAGGCATGGTCTTAGACTGCCCAACCTCTCCCTATAACTCAAGCCCTCAAGTCTTGGCAACATTCTTGTAAATGTTCAGTGTTGTTGGTGGGAGCTTGCTGCATACAAACAGGTTCTGTATTTCCTACATTGCAACAATGACTGCACTTTTACTTGGCTGTAAATAATCTAGGAGCAACACAAAAGAAGTTATATAAAAGCAAACTTATATTCACAAGTCTGAATAGGATTCTGCTGCTTCATCAGTACTATGCGGCTTTTGGTATCAATGTCTTGATGGCATCTCATCATCTTCCAGATCAGGAGGATACAAATTAAGAGACTTCTTAGTTAAGGGGCAATTGTTCCATAGAATGTTGCTTTTCCGGTTTTGGGAAACATGTGAACATACAAATTAGGAGCAGCTGAAGTCCACTCAGTCACTCAAGAATACACTGCCATTTAATAAATCATGGTTGATCTGACTGTAACCTCAGCTCTGTATTCCTGTCAAGCAAGTGAAAGTGTATTCTTTCACTTGCTTGCTTATCAACTGTCTATCTACTTCTGCCTTAATATTTTTCAATGACTCTGCTTCCACTGCCCTCTAGGGAAGGGATTTCAAAAGATTCATGGCCCACTGAGAGAAAAGATTGTTTCATTTCCATTTTAAATGGACAACCCCTTAGTTCTAAACAGCAATACCTAACTTTAGATTCTTCCATGGGAAAACAACCTCTCCAGATCCATTCTGTCAAAGTCTCTCAGAGCCTTATCTATTTTAATCATCCCCTCTCACTTAACTCCAACAGTATACCAAGCCTAGCCTCTCCTAACTTACCTCATTAGATAACATGTCCATTCCAAGTGCTAGTCTATTCTGGCTTCTTCCCTTTTCCTTTCCAGACCTGATGAAGGGTCTTGGACTGAAACGTCGACTGTTCATTTCCCTCCATAGATGCTGCCTGACCTGTTGAGTTCCTCCAACACTTTTTGTGTTTTGCTCCAGATTCCAGCACCTGCAGAATTTCTTGTGTCTCCATGACTGGTCTATTAAACCTTCTCTGAACTGCTTCCAAAGCATTAATATCCCTCCTTAAATAAGCAGATCAATATTACACACAGTACTCCTAATGTGGTCTCACCAAAGCCCTGTGTAACTGAAGCACAACCAATTGCATCCAATTTCTCTTGCAATAAATGGTAAAATTCTGTTAGCTTTCCTAACTACTTTCCTGCTAGCCTTTTGCAAATCCTACTCATGGGCACCCAGAAACTTCCATCTACCTTATCTAAGTACCTCATGATTTTATGAATGTCTATAATGTCATCCCTCAGCCTCCTTCACTCCAGGATAAACAGTCCCAGCCTCTCCAGTCTCTCCTTATAACTGGGAGAAGTAACTCTAAGGTCATCAGTACATAATAACTGCAGTGAAGAAATGACCTTTTGGAAACCACAGTGTAAGATTCCACCTTCTCATTGTCCTATTGGGTGGACGTGAAAGTACCCTTGGTACTGTTTCAAAGATGGACAGGATTGTTCTCCCTAGCATGTGGTCAACACTTATCCCCAACCAACATCACTAATAGCAGATTATCTGGCCATTGAGAGGAGACCTGATAGAAGTATATAAAATTATGAGAGGCATAGAAAGGGGAGATAGAGTCCCTTTCCAAGGGTAGAAATGTTAAATGCTAGAGGGCATATACTTAAGGTAAGAGGGGAAGAGTTGAAAGGAGATGTGCAGGGTTAGTTTTTTATGCAGAGAGCAGTAGGTGCCTGGAACATGCTTCCAGGGGTGGTGGTGGAAGCAGATACGAGAGTGACATTTAAGAGGCATTTAGACATACACATGAACAAGCAGAGAATGATTGGATATGGATCATGTGCAGGCAGATAGGTTTAGTTTAATTTGGCATCATGTTTGGCACAGATATCATGGGGTGAAGGGACTGTTCGTGCTGTATCGTTCAATGTTCATTGTTGTATTGATGTTTTGTGGGAACTTGTTGCTTATGCATTGCTTGGCAGGTTTCCCAAATTACAACACTGTTTACATTTCAAAAGTATTCAAATTATGCTTTGGATGTTCTGAGCTTGCGGAAGACATTGAGTAAATGCAAGGTCTTTCCATTGCTGGAGACACAAGAGACTGCAGATGCTGGAATATGGATCAACACACAAAGTACTGAAGGAACTCAGGACCCTTCATCTGGACTGGAAATAATGAGGGGAGATAGCCAGTGCAAAAAGGAGGAAAGAGGTGGAGCAAGAGCTGGCGGGTGATAGGTGGACCCAAGGGAGGTGATGGGCAGATGAGGGCAGGAATGATGTCAGAAGCTGTGAGGTGATATGTGGAAGTGAAGTAAAGGGCTGAAGATGATGGGATCTGATTGGAGAGGATGGTGGGGCATGGAATTAAGGGAGGGAGGTGGGGAGGGGAACCAGTGAGACGAGTGTGTGGATGATGAACAGATGGAGAACGAGAGAGAGGAGGAGGGAGGGGAGGCTTTTATCCCACTGTTATCAGACCCTTAAAATGCTAACTCATATGCTAAAAGCTGAACACTTGATCTCCCAATCCACCTCGTCGTGGCCCTTGCTCTTTCCCCTTCCCCACCCTCTCCGGTTGTTTGTAGCAAAGGTAAGAAGCAAGAGGGCACTTGGAGACCACAAGTCTTTCCTATCAACCATTTGTCAGTGAAGCTCTGTGATTCCTGGACAAGGGCAATTTCAGATAGCAACTGGTCCAATCTCTATTCCATCATTTGCTCAGATAGTGTCTCAGTCTCTCCCTTTGTCATGCTCCACTGAGAATAAAAAAAGGAAAAACATGCACTTATATAGTCCCTTTCACAACCAAACATAATCAAAGACGTCTCCCACCTCAGTCATTCTCTCTTCTCCCCTCTCCTCTCGGGCAGAAGATACATAAGCCCTAGAGCATGAACCACAAGACTCAAGGATAGCTTCTATCTCACTGTTATCAGACCCTTTAACACTTAAGTCATACACTAGAAGATGAACTCTTGATTTCCTAATCTTCCTCATCATGGCCCTTGCTCTTTATTTGTCTATGTGTATTGCCCTTTCTCTGTAACTGCAACACTATATTCTGCATTCTGTTTTCTTTTTACTATCTCAATGTAATTACACACAGCATGATCTGTCTGCATGGCATGCAAAACAAAAGCTTTTCACTGTAGCTCGAAATATGTAACAAAATTAAACCAATACCTCGCGACATCCTCAAGAACTTTGGAGCCAGTGAAGTATTTGGTGTTTTATTATGGATGTAAGATACACAGTCACATCAAATACACAGAAAGGAAATATACCTCTTTTTAATTCCAATGATATTGTTTGGGGGGAAAACAGCAGCTATGACCCCAGTGGTAAATCCTTCTATCAAAGTAGTGTCTTAGGATCTTTAATATTCACCTAAAAGAACCTCAGTGAAGCACCTCATCTAAACATTGGCATCCCTGACATTGCAACACTTCAGTGCTGCATGCAGTGGCAAATTATATTTTCAAGCTTAAGTCTCTGGGGAAGAACTTGAACCTACAACCTTCTGACTTGCTAGTCAGAATGCCACACATAAAACCATAGCTCATGCTTAAAAAACAATCTTGGAATAAGGTACTTGGATTTGTACACAGCTTATTCACTGACAATAAACTCAACTACCTGTAAAGTTGGGACTGATATTATCATACCTACTGATGTAACTGTGTAAATTTAACCATTATCTTTGCAGACTGTTGAGTTCAGTTTTTTTGCTAATTTGCTGGATATGTATTTGGATTTTATGAAATACTGATTAAAAACAGACTTGACAATATATGTATTGTGTACTTATCCATGATTGCTCAACAGCATGATCTGAATTAATATTTCCTGAATCTCACCAATAATGGCATAACAGTATTTTGAATGTTTTGTGCAGTTAGTCAGGTTATAGTTTCACTCATAACATAAGCTCTGTGCATAGAATGTGTCCACATTTCTTGACATTACTTTGTCCCCCTCATGAGCCTTGCTTTTGGGTCACGGTCTGGGTGGTAACGTCAAATGGAAGTGGCTTCAGAAAAGCCAAACAGCTGAAGTGCACTGAGTGGCTCAATGCTGTAGCTGTTATGGTAACTTTAAATCCAAATGGATTTTGTCTGTGTACAGTCGAATGGAGAGTAAAGGATACTCTTAAAGCTGGTATTTCAGTGAAGGAGTTTGTAGCTATCAAAAGCATCAGTCATTGCTCTGTAAATTGATAAATTCAAACTACAAATAAACCACAATGATCCAATCTGTGTAATATTTTGCTGTTAAAAATCAATAACACTTACACAATCCATACGGTGTCAATGACAAGTTTATTTTCAATTATTTGTTCATAGAATGTTATCATATATCCTGAATAAAGAGCTTTTAGGTGAATGTAATTTGATGGTGCTTATAGCATGAAAGTTAAGAATCTTCTAAATAAAATGGAATCTTCAAGTAGGATCCCCAGCTGTTGTTCTTGTCAACAATTTGTATTTGTCACTCCTTCCCTTAATCTTAATCTGGACGTTTCAATTTGCTCATCCATCACTTCCATTTTTACTGACCTACACAGGCTCCCTGGGCCCAATCTACTTATCTTGTTATTATCTTGTTATTATCTTGTTTATTATCTTGTTCGAAGATATTCGTGCCTCATCTGACTCCACCCACAGAGCCTTCTCTGATCTTAATTCCCACCCCACAACTGCTTCATCTAGTCACACAGTTGCCCTTCGCTCACAGTTCACGGTGGAGATCCTTGCTCTTTCAGGCTTGCTTTCTTGAGCTTTCTCCCTGAATCCTGCTGAATCCCCACTATTCCTTCACCCTTCAAAAGGCTTCTTAGATTCCAACTGCTTTAATTAATCCCATTCTTTTCTTTTTCCTGGTTTCCATTAAACACCATTGGGCATTTCATGGTTAAAACTGTTCTTAATGGCATGCTGTTTAGATTGTTTTTCTACAAGATATGAACTAACATGAACGATTTCTATATCTGACCTTTTAAAAAAAACTCTTAGAAGTATCTTACTTGCTTTATTTGTTTTTTCCTCCCAACTCCAGCTAATGCAAAATTGGAACAAGATGTTCTTTTAAATGTGTGTCATTTGATAAGAAAAACTCCAAAGGCCATTGTTTCGGCCAGTAAAAAGCGAAATTCATCATGATCCTGCCATATATCTTATCACTTTAATCTCTGCTGTCTTTTTCTGCTTTGAAACAGAAATGGGAAGTCAAATATGCTCTATATACCCACAGTCTCCAGAAAAAGGGAATGGCCTAACAAGTAAAGTCTTACTAGGTATCTCAAAATAAGAAATACATAGAACATAGAACAGTACAGCACAGAACAGGCCCTTCAGCCCACAATGTTGTGCCGACATAGCTAATCCCTTCTCCCTACAGAATGCCCATATCCCTCTATTTTTCTCTCATTCATGTGCCCATCCAAGCCCCTCAAAAGCCACCAGTGAATTTGCCTCCACCACCCTACAGGGCAATACATTCCAGGCATCCACCGCTCTCTCAGTAAAAAACGTACCCTTCACGTCTGTTCTGAACCTACCCCTTCTCACCTTAAATGCATGCCCTCTGGTATTGAATCACTCAATAATGGGAAAAAGATATTGCTTGTCCACCCTATCTATGCCCTTCATAATTTTATACACTTCCAACAGATCACCCCTCAGCCTCCGCTGCTCCAGAGAAAAGAGCCCAAGTTTGTCCAGCCTCTCCTGATAGTACATGCTCTCTAATCCAGGCAGCATCCTAGTAAACCTCCTCTGCACCCTCTCTAAAGCCTCAACATCCTTCCAATAGTAAGGTGACCAGAATTGCACGCAATACTCTAAATGTAGCCTAACTAGAGTTCAATAGAGATGCATTATAACTCCTATACTCAATACCCCGATTAATAAACGCAAGCATTCCCATAAGCCTTCTTAACCACCGTCTACCTGTGTAACCACTTTCAATGAACCATGCACTTGCACCCCAAAGTCTCTCTGCTCTTCAACACTGTTAAGGGTCTTGCCCTTTAGAATGTACTGCCTCTCGACATTAGCCCTACCAATGTGAAACACCACATTTATCCGGGTTAAACTCCATCTGCCATTTCTCTGCCCACATCTGCAGCTGATCTATATCACATTGTATCCGTCGCCAGTCTTCTACACTGTTCATGACTCCACCAATCTTAGTATCGTCTGCAAATTTGCTAATCCATCCATCAACATACTCATCCAAGTCATTGTTGTACATCACAAACAGCAGAGGTCCCAGCACAGGTCCCGGCAATTACCTTTGAAGTACAGTCACTATTGTTATTCAGACAAACCCAACCATGAATTTGCAAATGGTTAAAGTTCTACGCAAAGTAAATATCACAAAAACTCAGTTAATCTGATTTTACTAGAATTACTTTGGCCAAGGCTCTCGGAAAGATTCTGTGTCCTTCTTCCAATAATATAATTGGATTACTCATATCAAAAGCAATGAGTAGAAGATTTGTCCAAAAGGCAGCACTTCCAGCACTGCCATGCTCCCTTGTGGTCAGACTACACTGTTTGCTCAGTCCCCAAAGTACAACATACTAAATAATGACAAGATTGTTACAGACTGAACCAAGCTGATACTAAGCTCTCTACACTGTAATAACCTACAAAAGGATATTCCTGCATCAGGTATTCTTCTAGTGTATCACTTGAGCAGGAAGTTCCAGTAGTATTTAGGTTTTCATTGTGCAAGTGACACTTCAACATGCGTACTTGATACCGAATTTACAGTACTTCCTTCTGTGAAAGAACGATGCTTCTTGGAGCAGTTTCCTGCTGAGCTGTGCCTTTCAAATCCCTTCATCGTAACGAGACAATATAGTGAAAGCAACCTCTCCTGCATTAGAGGCTAGAGGCTTTATTAGACTTTCTGCAATTACAGGCATGACTATCAATATATAATAACTTTCTTTGTCAACCTTTGAAAGATGAAGCATCTAAAAATAATGAGATATACAGGGGAATATGCTCCAGAAACTGTTTTTATTGTTCGGTGCTTATTCAGCTTAGCTAACTGATCACTTCTTCCAACAGATTAAAGATCTTAAAAGCATGTCATGTAGTTTTAAACATCTCAGTTATGAAATGCCTCTGGGTAATAATATCACTGCTGCACAAGACCCACAGGTATTTGTAATTTAATCGTTGGAAATCTTGCACATTCTTATGAAAATAAAGCGTTTTCTTTTAATGTGGGTGTTAATTTTCTTTTACTATGAGTACATTTATGGGGACAGTTTGATAATAAAATTGCACTTACAAAGCACTGTGGCAGCCTCTTTATGACGAGTGCTAATAAAGGACACAAAATTAAAGTGTAATTTTAAAGAAAAACTATTCATTCTCAGGATGTGGATGTCATTGGCAAGGTCAGCATTTATTACCCCATGCTAATTGCCCGTAACTGAATGGTTCATTTGGCCACTTCTGAGGGAAGAAAGGAACATCTGGTTAAATGGCAACACAGTGTGTCTGAATGGATATAATTTTTAAGCAATCCTCAGCTGCACAATAACATGTTGCAGTGAAAATAACTGTTCGTTATATAAAGCAGAGCCCAGAGCAACAGAAGTGGTTCTGATTTTTTATTTTGTAATCTCTGAAGCCTTGCTGGTGAAATCTCAACACTCGCTCAGTGAATTTAATCTATTAGCAATCCCCACGTTTAGCAGTTTGTAGATAGGTTGCTTCACTTCCCCTGTTGCTCCAGACTGTTAATTAAATACAGACAATCCGGCCACTGAAACTGTGCAATCCTCCTGTTACTGTGTCGCTTAGGAAAGAAGGTTACCTGCCAGTAAGCTGTAACTGTCTAATCCACAATGTCGCCTGCTGAGTATATAAGGGTACTGAGGTCTCACTATTCTCCAAACAGTTGACTTCTCTGAAGAACTGCTTTGCTCCCTGACATCTGTGCACACCAGGCACAGCCCAAAGCACAGTGGGGAGCTTGATCCCCTTCCCACGTGACTTTCAAACCATCAACAAAAAGTAGGGAAAAATGTGACTCCAGTTGATGGGTTATTTGTGGCAGACTGTTAGTCATTAAGAAAATAATAAAAGGGAACTAGATTAGACCATGCAGATGGAGTCATAGAGTCATACAGCACAGAAACAGGCCCTTCAAGCCAACAGGTCCATGCCAACCAAGATGTCTAACTAAGCTGGTCCCATTTGCCCGCGTTTGGCTAATATCCCTCTAAACCTTTCCTATCCATGTACCACTCCAAGTGCCTTTTAAATGTTGTTTATGTACCTGCCTCAGCCACTTCCTCCGGCACCTCATTCCATACACTGACCACTGTCTGGGTGATAAAGGTGACTTTCATGTTCCTGTTAAATCTCTCCCCTCTTCAAGCCTGCTTTCTCATTCAGTGGGATCATGACTGATCTGATCTTGCACTCAACTCCAATTTGCTGCTTGTTCCCCATAACCCTTGGCTCATCCAAAGATTATAACTCTCTCTATCTTGGTCTTAAATTCAATGATTCAGCTCCACAGTTCTATGGGGTAAAGAATCCCAGAGAGGGCAAGGTCTATACCCGGTTTTCCATTGGCAACATGCACCCAGTTTAATCTATTCTATAGCAACAAAAGCACAGCATAAAAGCAAAAGGTATGCATGGAGCATATGGAACATGTAAGATCCTCCTTTTCTGAGACACAAGAGACTGCAGATGCTGGAATTTGGAGCAAAAAACAAGATGCTGGAGGAACTCAGCAGGTCAGGCAGCATCTGTGGAAATGCAGGTAGAAGATACAGGAGTCTGAGGGCACATACCACCAGGCTCAAGGACAGCTTCTATCTGACTGTGATAAAACTATTGGACTATTGAACGATTCCCTTATGATGGACTGATGGCAGATGGAGTGGAACTCTGAGACCCTCCTCATATTATTGTTAGGAAAATTGAAGTTGAAATCAGAGATGGACTCTGACCTCACAATCTACCTTGTTGTGACCTTGCACCTTATCGTCTACCTGCACTGCACTTCCTCTGTAGCTATAACACTTTACTCTGTACTGTTATTGTTTTTACCTGTACTACATCAATGCACTCTGTACTAACTCAATGTAACTGCACTGTGTAATGAATTGACCTGCACGATTTGCATGCAAGACAAGGTTTTCACTGTACCTCGGTACAAGTGACAATAATAAACCAATACCAATAGGACAGTCAACGTTTCGGGTCAAGACCCTTCATCTGGACTGAAGGATAGAGGGGAGATAGCCAGTATAAAGAGGTGAGGCGAAGGGGTGGAGTAAGAGCTGCTGGTGATAGGTGGATCCAGGTGAGGAGGGATGATAGGCAGATGGAGGAGGGAAGTGTGGAAATAATGACAAGAGGCTGGGAGGTGACAGGTGGAGGCAACAAAGGGCTGCAGATGATGGAATCTGATAGGAGAGGAAGGCAGAGCATGGAATCAATTGAAGGAGGTGGGGAGGGCAGAGGGGAGTGGTGGGGGAGGGGACCCAGTGCAAGGAGTGTTTGGGTGATGGGCAGATGGTGTGGAACTCTGAGACCCTCCTCATCTTATTATGGTTAGGAAAATTGAAATCTGAAACCATGAAGCCATTATTTGCACGCATTCAGTGCAATGTGTTTAAGAAAATGCAGATGCGGCAGATTTTCTAAATCTAACAGATTCTGAATGTCATAAAAAGCATCCAAAGATATAAAAATATACAGTGCAGGTAAATTGTTTTAAAAAGCTATAAAAATGAATCTGCCCTCGATCGCACACATTCAATGCATAAGTTACATCTCATCTTCCATTTACAAAATTCAGTTCTACAAAACCCTAAGCTGGAACGCGTGCAGAAAAGATCCATGAGGATATAACTGGGACTGGAGGGCTTGAGTTAAGGAAAGGTTGGGAATTTTTTCTTTGGAGTGCAGGAGGCTGAGGGGTGACCTTACAGATGAATATGAGGGGCATAGAAAAGGTGGATGGTCACTGTCTTTTTCCCAGGGTAGAGGAGTCTAAAACTAGAGGGCATAGATTTAAGGTGAGAGGGGAAAGATTTAAAAGGGACCTGAGGGGAAACCTTTTCACACAGAGGGTGGTGGGTGTATGGAACGAGCTGCCAGAGGAAGCTCTAGAGGTGAGTACAATTACAATGTTTAAAAGACATTTAGACAGGTGCATGGATAGAAAAGGTTTAGAGGGTTACGGGCCAAACACAGGCTAATAGGACTAGCTTGAACAGACATGGACGAGTTGGGCAGGAGGACCTGTTTTCCATGCTGTATAATTCATAAATCTTAATGGGACCCAAGTTTCAGAAGCACAACTCCCATTGCTGCTATATTGCACATTTAACACAAGCGACCAAGTATAAATTTCTACCCCATGGTGACATTAGGTGCTGTTGGCCTTAAAGGTTTCATTGTGTTCAGTACTGGTGGAAATGCAGGAAACTCACATTTTGTTGCATGGGCATTTCTTCATTGATGAACTATCTGAATAAACTTGTGGCAGATGTAAGTTGGGAGCAGGGAGGAAGGTAGAGGTACTTTTCATGCAGTGATATTTTGACATCGAAGCAACACATCAATTATATGCGAATGCTGTTTAGGGGGAGAAAAGAAGAGGTGCAACATCACTCTGATGCCATTCTCATGCCAAGATCTTCCAGGGCATTCCTGGACAATGCTGTCTGTGCACAACCTGGTACCACATAACCATGAGGTGGCTGGCACTTGCCTTGCAAGACCGGTGCTGCTCAGTTATACTTTCAGAAATAGCTCTGATATCAATTTTTAAAAAGGCCAAAGTGAACAAATGGTGCTTTGTGGGTGGAAACAGATTAAAACTGTAACAAGACAAAGTGCATGTTACTTTACTTATGAAGGCATGGCACTACATTTAACACAATATGGTGCATTTTAGAGATCTGAAACTAAATTAAGTACTGCTAAGTTGTCAGAAATTAACACCGAGGCAGAAATATTTCTGCCCTATAAAACTTTGCTATAGCTTTAAATAATCAACAGTGCCTTAGCTTGTTCAATGCATTTAGAAACATAGAAAACCTACAGCACAATTCAGGCCCTTCAGCCCACAAAGCTATGACGAACATGTCCCTACCCTAGAAATTACTAGGCTTACCCATAGCCCTCTATTTTTCTCAGCTCCATGTACCTATCCAACAGTCTCTTAAAAGACCCTATCGTATCCACCTCCACCACCGTTGCCGGCAGCCCATTCCATGCACTCACCACTCTCTGCGCAAAAAACTTACCCCTGACATCTCCTCTGTACCTACTCCCCAGCAGCTTAAACCTATGTCCTCTCGTGGCAACCATTTGGAGATAATTTATACCATTTTGGAGATAAATTAATGAAAGCTTTTCCATATTAATAAAAGTCTATTCCCTGTAACTTGATCTAGAGGTTTGTGTTTAGGGCTCTGAGGAATTTTTCCTCATTGAAGTTTAATCCTTGCTAGCCCACCATTTCAGAGGAAACAATTATAAGACTATGTTAGATGCATACCTATACCTGCACCATTGGGATCCTAGATTAGGATTAATAAACATTTTGGCATTATAAAAATAATCTCACATTATAATTATGAACTATTGAGTTGGTGAGTTGTTGGCATTTTGTTATGACAAGCAATTTCTCATAAAGTCAGAAGGGCCCAAATAATATATAAATGCTTATTGTTTGCCATATAACAAGTAACATTCTGAGCTCCAGTGGAATTGCCAATTGTGAATTAACTGAGCGGCTGATAGCAGAGTATGACAAAGAAAGTGTGCACAGAGGGACAGAGATTTGCCCTTTGTCACTAGCACTTAATGCATTGAATACTGACAGCCGTACATTGCTCCCCAAGCTCCTAAAACATAGTTCCATTCAACACTGGTAGTGCAGGCCACTAAGGACAAGTTTCTACCCCCAAGCAATTCAAAACTTTACAGATCATAATTTAACCTCTGAGGTGAAAGTGTGAACAATTAGTTAAAAAAAGAATAGTTTTTATGTATTCTTTCCAAATGGCTTGGAATGTTGCCTTCATAGTTCAATGGTCAGATATCAGCAATGGATAACTGGCAGATCCTGTACTATTTTTCTTTTTCACTTATTTAAGATAATTTCTTACAATGTCCATTGCTCTGCAAGCTTAAGGTTTATGTTGTGGCCCTGCTCACAATTAGTCCCACCTACAAACCCTGCCCACAATTAGCCCCACCCACAAACCCTGCTCACAATTAGTCACAGCTACAAGTCCCACTCACAACAGATCCCACCCACAATCCCTGCCCATAATAAATCCCTACATAATCTGTCCCATACATTTGGAATATAATGTTGACCAACCTTCCTTCAAGTCACAAACCAAAGTCAAAGTCAAGTTTATTGTCATAAACACAAGTACATGTATGCACAGGTGCAATGAAAAACTCACTTGCAGCAGCATCACAGGCACATAGCATCATATAAGCAGCTTTCACAAGAAAAAACAAATTAAGCATAAATTATACACATATTTTACAAGAAAGAACACAATTAGAACAAAAATAATGAAGTCCATTTTAGTGCAAAGTGGTCATTGTGTCGCTAAACTGTAGTGATTAGGGTTTTGCTGGTTGATTCAAGAACCAAATGGTTGAAGGGAAGTAGCTGTTCTTGAACCTGGTGGTGTGGGACTTCAGGCTTCTGTACCTCCTGCCCAATGGAGACTGTAAAAAGATGGCATGGCCCGGATGGTGGGGATCTTTGAATATGGACGCTGGAACTGGAAATATATCACTATTGCTTCATCAATGTAATATCTTGAAGGTGACTTTAAGAAATTTTATGATCCTATTGTTCAATTCTCTCTGGTGGTTGGGTGATGCAAAAAGTGAAATGGTTTCATACAGAGAAAAAGCAAGTGAATTGTACAATGCTTGTTCACACTCAACCGTATCATAATGGTAGTTGATTGGCCCAAATCCCAACACGACAACTCTATGAGGTCACCTTCACCAGAAAGACTGATATTGTTCAAGAAGGTGGTTCACACTATCTCCTCAAGGGCAAGGGGGGATGGACATTAAAAGCTGGCTCACCAGTTATGCTCACATCCTGAAATGTGAATAAAAGGAAATGTGTGAGGCAAGACCAATTACTTTGAAAATCTCTATTTTTCTTGTCCCTGTGCTTTTCAGATTAACTTTGATATCCTATTGAGCATTTTATTAGATGTTAAGATTAGACTAACTGACTTAAATTCTTTGATTTGTGTACGACTCCTTTTATAAATATCCTGAATGTGGTACAGTGATATTGTGAGTCAGCCGATTTAAGAACATGGAGCTTTTTTTTCCATTTATTCATTGAATGGCCCCATCCCATTATAAATTCATCTGCTTACAAATTTGTTCTCATTAACTCCTACTTAGCTCCATGGGGGGTACTGTTTATATGGGATATTATTAGAGCAGTGAATGATCTGATGGCAATATTTGAAGACTCTGGAGTTTTCCTGATGGCCTGACCAACATTCCCCTTGCACCCAATGAGAGTAAAGAAAGATTTACAATGAAACATCACCTTACATAACCTGCAGGTACGCCAAAGCATTTTACAGACAATTAAGCATATCTAAGGTGTGGTTAATGTGACAAATAAGGCTTGGCAGTGAATGAAGGCACAGTGAGATCCCATGAAAAGCAAAGTGATGATCAAATAATCTCCTTCAGTGATGCTGCTTGAATTGCCTGCAGAAATGGGAGAATTCCACAGCTCTTCATGGTGTCATGGAAATTTTATGGAGATAAAAGGTTATTTGGCCCATAATGTCCATTGCAGTTGAAAATGAAAAACAGCCTCATCCCAGACAAGTTCTTAGTCCCTGGTACTCCAAATATTGTTTAGTGTGATGAGGGTCTCTGCCTCTCCCACCCCTTCAGGCAGTGAGCTCTTGACCCCTATCACACCTGGGATAAAATCCCCTCTAATCCTTGCATCAAAAACATTAAAACTATCCACTGACTGTTGTTCCATCTGCCCGGTAAAGTAGGCCATTCCTATTTATACTGTCTTGGCCACTCATAATTTTATACACCTCGGTCAGTATCCTCTGCTATAAAGGAAACTAGCCCAGTTTATGCAACCTTTCTTGAAAGCTAATAGTTTCCAGTTCTGACATTGTCCTCATAAATCTCCCGTGCACCATCTCCAGTACAATCACTTTTTTTCCTGTAATGTGGTGACCAGAACTGTATGCAGTGCTCCATCTGTGTTATATGCAGTCCTAACATAATCTCCTTACTCACATTCCAAGTCTCAGCTGATAAAGAAAAACATCTGATATGACTTTTTAACCACTTATTGTCATGGGATTTGTTTTACATCCATCACAAAAAGACAAACAAAGCTTCAGTTAAACATCTCCACTGAAATCCACTGAAGTAAATGAGACTTTTTTTTGAACTGTGATGAAGAAGGCCTTTTATTGAGTCAAACTAACACAGATGGCTCTGAAAAGAACTGGGGTTATCCTTGGGAACCAGAATTATATCTCCTGCTTCTACAGCCGACCATGATCTCAATGTCCAGCTCTAAGTCAGTGAAGGGCGACATGAACATTTTATAAACACGAAATAGTCATAATGTCCATGAGCAGCAGGTGACTCACACAAACAACATCACTGCATCGGACTGCCGATGTTGTTTGTGTGACCTACTGAGAAAAACATCATTCTGATTATTTATGATTTTGGTTCACTGAGTCAAATGCACAATATCGTCAATGAAGAGATAGTATAAATTAAAACATGACAAAAACAGTCATAAAAAGAGGGCAAATTGATCCTGTTACTTTGAAATAAATTTGACCAAAACCCTTTCAGGAAGCAAGCAATAATAACTTGTATTTGCTTAATATGATGAAAATAAGCCTATGTTGTTACATAACATGGTTGAATTAGACATGCCATATATTTTATAGGATACCGGCTGTCCCCAGGTAATGAATGGGTTCTGTTTTTAAGGACGTGCATAAGTCGATTTTATCAGTAAGTCAGAAAAGTCACTTTATATGATAACCTTACCTCCGCAGTCTTGTAATGAATGGCATCAAGAGCACATAAGACTGATAAGAAAGAACAATTACTGAAGGGGAGAGGGGGAGAGGAAACTGGTTCTGCCGTTCATAGGAACAAACGTACTGTATGTATGTACATTGGATATTTGAATTTAATAATATTTTGAGAACTCGTTTGTATGTAAGGGCATCCATAAGTTAGGCACTTGTAACTTGGGGACATCCTGTATCGACAGACCAGGGACACACCAGGGACTAAAGGATTATTTATTTCAAGTGTTCTGGGGAAAGGTCATCAACCTGAAACTTTAACTGTGTTTTCTTTCCATGTTACTACCTGACGTGCTGAGGCTTCTGGTTTTCAGGTCATGCTTCTGTTATCACAATGTCACATTCTCCTTTCTCTAGAGAGTGAGGAGTAGTCAGCATTAGCATTTTACAAATGCCCTTTCAACAGTTGTCAATTAAATAAAGCACAATTTTGTGCCCTAAAAACTGTAGGTTCCTGGTCACACAGGCTAAAACATGTTGTGGTCTGTCTTTCTTTATACAGCTCAAGTAGATGTAAGGCAACAAGAGCAATTTTGGGTCCAAATGGGAAATCACAGATTGCTTAAGGAATGGCAGGGAGTATCACAGCAAACCCTCTACCATATTGGTGAATTGGACATTAAATTGTTCTGAGTTTTCATAAGACATAGGTTCATAAATAAAAGGTCATTAAGCCCCTCAAGCCTGCTCTGCCAACCATCAAGGTCAGGGCTGCCCTCCTACCTCAGCACCACAGGATGGAGCTCCACCAACCCACGTTCAATCCTGGCCTCCAGCGCAGTCTGTGTGGAGTTTGCAGGTTATCTCTAAGGTGCTCCGGTTTCTTCCCACATCCCAAAGATGATTTGATCAGTTACAGGGCTACGAGTGTGAGTTGTAGAATCAAGGGAGAGTTGATGAAATGAGAGGAGAATAAAATGGGATTAAAGCAAATGGTTGCTTGATGGTTGGTGCAGATCGGTGGGTAGAAGGGCCTGTTTTGTGCTGTATAACTATGCCCACCCCCCATGTCCCTTGATTTCCAGGCATCTCTGTTTTGTCATAGAATCATCCAGCACAGGAACAGACCCTCCAGCCCAACTCATCCATACCCACCAGGTTGTCTACCTGAGCTCGTCCCATTTGCCTGCATCTGGCCCATCTCCCTCTGAACTTTCCTATCCATGTAGCTGTCTAAATTTCCTTTTAATGTTGTAATTGTAGCTGCCTCTATCACCTCCGCTGGCAGCTCGTTTCAAATACCCACCACCCTCTGTGTGAAAAACTTGCCTCTCAGGTCCCCTTTAAATCTCTCCCCTCTCAATTTAAACCTCTTGAAAGCAATCTATGATTAAGCCTCCACAACTTTGTTTTTTTTAACCCACCACCCTCTCAGTGAAGAAATATTTCCTCCCAGTCCTTATGTTGAGACCGTGACCTCAGTTCAGCCAGGGAAAACATCCTTTCTGTATCTATTCTGTCACCTTCTGAGAATTTTATTTCAATGACGTCACCTCTAATTCCTCTAAACTCTAGAGAACAAATAATTAGCCGACTCAGTCTCTCATCAATTGATAGACCTGCTATCCCATAAAACTATTTGGTGGACCCCTTTATTGCACTCTGTTGCACTCTCTTTAGAAAAAGTATATCCTTTTTTAAGATAAGCAATACTGCTGGCATGTTCTCACTAAGACCCTATATCTTGAAACTCAGTAGATCTGATGCAGAACCTTTGTTAATTGAACGGCACTCTGGCCGAATGTGCACCAATCCTCAAGGTGTGCATGTGCTACAGACGTCAGACCTGAGAGTGCGCAATACGCATCAGCCCTTTCAGGTGGCAAGCTTAAACTTACACCTGAGATTGGGCGGAGTGGGGGAGGGAAAGAAATAGGAGCAGAATTAGGCTATTTAGCCCATCGAGTCTGCTCCACCATTCAATTATGGATGATTTATTTTTCCTTCTCAACTGTTTTCTCCCCATAATCCCTGACACCCTTACTAATCAAGAACCTACCAACCTCTGCTTTAAATATACCCAATGACTTGGCCTCTACAGACGTCTGTGGCAATGAATTCCACAGATTCACTACCCTCTGGCTAAAGAAATTCCTCCTCATCTCTGTTCTAAAGGGACGCCCTTCTATTCTGAGGCTGTGCCCTCTGGTCCTAGACTCTCCCACTACTGGAAACATCCTCTCCATGTTCACTCCATCCAGGCCTTTCAATATTCGGTAGGTTTCAATGAGATCCCCCCTCATCCTTCTAAACTCCAGTGAGTACAGGCCCAGAGTCATCAAATGCTCCTCACGTGTTAACCTTTTTATTCCCGGGATCATTCTTGTAAACTTCCTCTGGACCCTCTCCGATGCCAGCACATCCTTCCTTAGATATGGGGCCCCAAAACTGCTCACAATACTCCAATGCCTTATAAAGCCTCAGCATTACATCCTTGCTTTTATATTCTAGTCCTCTTGAAATGAATGGTAACATTGTATTTGCCTTCCTTACTATCAATGGATGTCACCTTTGGCAACTTCTTTGGTTGACTCCTGAGCTGGAAATCTCTGCTCACCCTTTAGGATTACCAATGGATTGCAGTACCATGTAGGTACCTGACATAACCACAGTACAGACGGCATGGCACAAAATTCTCTGAAAGCCAGAAGGAACAGGTTGGTCATTCATCTACTTGGCAGCTAAATCTTGCAATCTCTTGACCTCAAATTTACCAAACTAATTTGGTGGTCTACTCGTGGCTGTGTTTGGGTTAATAAAAATTGTAAGACAGCCTTTGGTATTTCTGCAGGATGTCATTTAACCTCTTCTAACACTCAACTAGTCATAAAAGACACCTTAAGTGCCCCTATAATTAGGTGTCCAAATCAACACACCTGCACCATTGTGACTATGCCCTCAGTTCCTATTAGACGTCAGTCAGTGTCAGGCATCTAGTACTGCCAACTGATACCCCAGCAGCAGGTAAAAATGGGTTAGTTGTGTGACATTACCGTGGTATAATTTAATTGCTTTGTGAGGAGTGCAGCTTAATAAATAACAGCTTTGTTAGACTAAGAGGAATGACAATGCCCATCTAATAAACCATATGCTTGAACTTCACCAACATTGTAATAGTGAATTTGAGAGCAGATATCAGTATAACAGTGAATAAATATCCAGTAATATCTGTCCAGAGCAACTTGCCCTACATAAAAAAAGGACCCAGCACAGACAAGGTGAGCCTAGTGGATTCTCTTTATGCTGCACAACGTTCTTATTCTAAGTAGAACAATATTCAACCATATTCCCTAAACACTATCTGTGTAAAAGATCCAATCTTAATTTAATTAGCCTGATTATTTTTGTAATGTCTGCATACTCCACAGGTTACATTTCAGCGTAAACACCAGAACTGTATCTCTGAATGCCATCACTGTTTATGCAATTTAAAGGACTCCCTTCCTTTAACTCCTCTGCAGAGGACACCCTTTGAATAACATGCTGCGCTATTTTTAACCTATTCAATCTTCTATTCCACCCACAAGCTGTTGTTTTTTAAATGGCCTGCAAGCATCAAATTTTATCATTCAATACCCATCACACAGGGAGGCTAATTTTAAATCCGATTTATCACTAAGAGACAGGGCAGATGCTCAATACACCTGCCTATTGATTTTCTTTATTTTTAAACAGTCCAAAATTAGTTTCATTAATTGAGTGGCAGGAACTTTGCCTGGGTGAAAGTAGTGATTCTGCAGATTTATTTCAGGAAAACAAAATCATTAAAAACCTTTATTTGTGTTCACATTTCTTTTTCATCACTTCTTCAGGGTTATTTTTTATGTATGTGTTGCTCTTTTTCATCACTGCTCTCTTAATCCGGAGTGGGACTGGTGAGGGAAAGGATGTGCTCTCCTTTTCCCTAAAATGTGCATTTTTTTCAGCGTCCCATCCCTACACTTCAAGACATATTTTATTGCCTCTTCCATCCCACACACTCTATCTCAGTTATTTGCCACCTATAGGTCTGACTTATTGAGCCTGACATTATATCACCAGTAGCAAAGTGTCTGAATGGAAAGCCCATTCCTGCTCATGCTAGTAGGTCAGAAATTGAGTCATTATGTGTTTTAGTCTGTTCTAGATGACCACAATTGGAGAATTCTTAATTTTCTACCTGTGTATCAAATACCACTCTCCAGGTTTACATAGAACAGTACAGCACAGGAACAGGCCCTTCAGCCCACAGTGCTACATAATTAAACTAGTAATTAAATGCCTAACTAAACTAACCTCTTCTGCCTGCACAATGTCCATGTCCCTCCATTCTCTGCACATTTATTTGCCTATCTAAGAGCTTCTTAAGCACCTCTATCATATTTACCTCCACTACCATCCCTGGCAGTGTCTTCCAGGCACCCACAATTCTCTGTGTAAAAAACTTGCTCTGCACATCTACTTTGAACTTACCCCCCTCACCGTAAATGCATGCCCTCTAGTATTAGACATTTCGAACCTGGGAAAAAGATACTGACTGTCTACTCTATCTATGCCTCTCATAATCTGATAAACTTCTATCAGGTCTCTACTCACCCCCCGCCGCTCCAGAGAAAACAACCAAGTTTGTCTAACCTCTCCTCATAGCACATGCCCTCTAGTCCAGACAGCATCCTGGTAAACCTCTTTGGTTAGTGTAACACTGTTACAGCGCCAGCGACCTGGGTTCAATTCCAGTCACTGTCTGTAAGGAGTTTGTATGTTTTCCCCGTGTGTCTGTGTGGGTTTCCTCCGGGTCCTCTGGTTTCCTGCCACATTCCAAAGACGTACGGGTTAGGAAGTTGTGGGCATGCCATGTTGGCGCCGGAAGCATGGCGACACTTGCGGGCTGCCCCCAGAACATTCTTATCTTATCTGTAAGGACATAGTTTAGAGTTGTCTGTAAGCATTGCAGATCAGAGCCAATGACCTTCTGCGTTAAATATGTCTTGAAATCTTTGTTCGTGTTGTCTTGTAAACTCCATTTGGTTTCCCAAGTTCCATGATGGTTGAAGTCACATGACTGAACATTAATTTATGGAGTCCAGAAGGGCTCACATATCTTTTAGTGGATGGCGAAGGGCAATGTTGAGGCCCTGGCAGATGAGCAGGAATTTACTGGACTTCCTATGATTTGCAGCAAATGGCTGAAGGAATAATGTCTGACAACACAGAGTAATGGGGTCAAGGGTACATGGCATTGTGAAATACAGTTAGATGCCAACAAGTTATGAGTGAGTAATTCTGGTTCATGCCAGTGCCATGGATAGTACAGACTGAGTGGCTCACACCTGTATTTGACAGACATGTAAATTGCCAGCAGTTTTCCCAGCCATTTCCACTGGGAAAGTGTATGAGATCCTATCAGAGCATCTCCAGAGCTGCACGATTGAGATTAGAAGTTCAGTAGAGTGATGGTGTTTAAACTACCCAGTCTTCCAACCACTGAAGAACAATTTACTACCCTTACAGGCTTAGCATCTTAAACCTACTAAAATGTTTCTGGGGCTTCAGAGAAGCTTTACCAAACAAAGTTTGACTCTGGGTCACATATGGAGATATCATGAGAGTTGACCAAAAGCTTGGTTATAGATGTAGGCTTTTTAAGGACATTTTAAAGATGATGAGAGGTAAAAAGGCAGAGGTAGTTAGGGAGGATTTTGAAGAGCCTAGATCCTTGATGGTTGAAGGCATGGCCACTGGTGGAGTAATAATTAAGGCTGGGGGTAAAAGACCAGAGTTGAAGATCTCAAGGTTTGGAGGAGGTCACGGAGACAGGGAGGGAATAGATGTCGCTGAAGTGGCAGCTAAGGTCGAAGGGTGCGTGTAGGGCAATGAGTGAATGAGGTCTGATGTCAGGAAGGTTTGGGCAGCAGAGCTTTGGATGAGTTCAGGACTTCAGAAGGTCTAGCCAGGAGAACATGTCTAAGGTGACCTCCTAATGATTTATATGACCAAGGGAACAACCTTCTGAACCCACAACCCTCTGTTTTGAGATTGCTATCTAATAGTGTTAAGAGGGCACACTTTAGGCTGTTGAAAATGTTGGCAAAAGCTCTTGTCTTTATTTAATATTAATTTTGTTGCCTCATTGCAGATGATATTTAAAACAAATTGAGCTTTTGTTGTGATTAAATTGAATCAATTTTTCTCAAAACCTGTTTAAGAGGAGCATCATTAGCTAATCTCCTTTAAACATGAATTGAGGAGCACTCTGTGTAACCTTGAACGACCATCCAAAACAAACATTAGCTGCAGACGAACAGGCATGAGTTCCTGGAAGTAAGTCTATGGGATCAGCAGGGTTGGCAACCATGGATCCCAGTCTACTGAGCTCTCCGCAGGCAAGGCTTCTGGCAAAGCTGAGCATGGATTGTGTGAACTATGAAAGCATTTGGAGGCTCCTCTGCCTTTGCAATCCACTATTATTAATTCTCCTCAATTTTTTTATTTGATCGATGACTGTCGGACAGACTGGCAAGTGGAGAGCGACAGGGAAGCCTGGACACACATGGGAAGGACATGATTACACTGGAGACGGGGCAGGGGAGATTCACCAGGATGTTGCCTGGGATGGTTTCAGTAATGAGGAATGACTGGATAGGCCGAGTTTCTTTATCTTGGAAGGGAGAAGGCTGAGGAAGGATCTGATAGAGGAATGCAAAATTATGAGGGGCATAGCAAGGGTAAATAATAGAAAACTTTCCCCTATAATGAAGGTATCTAAAATTAAGAGGGTATAGGTTTAAGGTAGAGGGTAAGTGGTTTAGAGGGGACCTGAGGAAGAACCTTTCAACCAGAAGGTGGTTGCAATCTGGAAAGCACTGCCTGAGGGAGTGGTGGAGGCAGAGACTCTCACAACACTTAAGAAATATCTAGACGAGTGCCTCAATTGCCAAGGCATAGAAGAGCATGTGCTGGTAAATGGGGTTAGAATAGATAAGTACTTGACGGTTAGCATAGATATGGTGGGCCGAAGGGCCTGTTTCTGTGCTGTATAACTCTATGATTCCTTGACACTTATTGATGGAAGCACTGATGGGGAGATTCAAGTGAACCATCCAGGTAATATAATATCTCAAGACCCCTTGAGTTAATGAATGTATTATTACTGATGTCAGCACAGTTCTCTTCCCTTATCAAGTGTAAACACTTTAAGAGTTCCCCAACATGACTGTCAATGCAGAAAGACAGAGGCAAACAAATTCTCTGAGCTTTACCATCTTATTCAGCCAGTCAAAAGAGGGTGAGTAGTGAAAGGCGACATGTTCAGAGTGCCCACTTCTAAAGACAGTTATTTCATCTAAAAATTCCCAAGCCGTGGTCATCACTGAAAATGCTGGTGTTTCATCCCCACCCCGTTGCCCTGGAATGGTGTGCTTCTCCCTGGAATCACTGAGCCTTAGTATTCATTCTTGATATTCTTTGCAAAGGTTGAATGGTTTACTGGACCACTTTAGATAACAGCTAAGAGTCAACCAGACTGGTGTTGTCTTATTTTTATCCAGCAGTTCCATGAGAGAAGAAAGGGTGGTCACCCGTTAATGGTCTTCATCAGTCTGTTGTGCCACATCAGCTTTTCAAACATTATTCACTGCAATGGCCCGGAATTTGAATGGGACATGATATTGGGATCATGCCCAAAGCTGTCGACCACCCTTCCCGAATCCAGTGAGAGGGTCTAGTGAGTATCCATCATTCACTCCACCCACAGCACACTGCAGCTGCAGAGAATACCAGCTGCAAGATGCAACTTGCCAAGGCTCCTTCATCAGCAGTTCCCAGACCCATGACCTCTGCTGTCCAGCAGGTGTATGGAAACACCAGTTCTCCTCCAATTCATACATCACCCTAACCACTGCCAATACTTCATTATCACTGGGTTGAAATCCTGCATCTCCCTACCAAATAACCCTTTGCAGAGTACCTTCACACCATGGACTGCAAGGTTAGGAAGTCAACTCACCACTGGCTTTCCCAGGGGCAATTAGGTATGAGGTATTCACTATTTTGGCCATATCACCTATTGCTGCAAAGCTCCAATTCTCTGTCATTTCAGCTTTGTACACCTTCTCCACAAGCTTCCTGATCATAGTTAAAGCCAGCAGTGTTAAAAAGAGACACCACTTGACCCAATCCCCCCTGTATGCCACATCCACACATTGTAACAATTATTAAAATACTCAACACATGAGGCTTTTCTCTTTGGAGAGAAGGAGGATGAGAGGTGACTTAGAGGTGTACAAGATGATGAGGCATAAATCAAGTGGACAGTCAGAGACTTTTTCCCAGGAAAACAATGGCTAACACGAGGGGACAAAATTTTAAGGTGATTGGAGGAAGGTATAAGGGGGATGTCAGGGGTAAGTTTTTTTACACAGTGAGTGGTGGGTCCATGGAACGCACTGCCGGCAGAGGTTGTGGGGGCAGATACATTAGGGACATTTAAGAGACTCTTAGACAGACACATGAATGATAGTGAAATGGGGAGCTACGTGGGAGGGAAGGGCTATATAGATCTTAGAGCGGGATAAAATGTTGGCACAACATTGTGGGCCGAAAGGCCTGTACTGTGCTGTAGTGTTCTATGTTCTAAGTCAACACCCATTCTTGTTACCTTTGGACACCAGGACCTGGGGGAATGATTGTCACAGACAGCCGGACCACCAATAAACCATTGCAGGTGTTGACAATTAATTTAATGAACAAGGGATGATATAAATAATGGGTGGGCTGACGACAAGTACTTTGAGGGAGAGGGCTATGAAAAAGCCAAAGGTCTTTTGTTTGAACTGACCAAAAAGGGCTTTAGTTAATGTTGAGACATATGATGATACAATTACTGGTTGTCTTGATCCTTAAGAGCATTGATGTACAGAGAAATCTTGGGCTACAAGTCCATAGCCCCCTGAAAATAGCAACACAAGTAGATAGGGTAATAAAGAAGGTGAATGGCAATAACTGCCTTCATCATTTGGGATATAAAAACTGGACAGTCATGTTGCAGTTGTAGGAAACTTTGATTTGGCTGCATTTGGAGAATTGTGTGTACTGTTTATTGCATTATAGGAAGGATGTGGAAGCTTTGGAGTAGTACAGAAGAGCTTCACCAGAATGTTGCCTGGATTAGAGAATATTAGCTATAAGAAAAGGTTGACAAACTTGGATTGTTTTCATTGGAGTGTTGGAGCCTGAGGGGAAAACTGATAGAAGTATATAAAATTATGAGAGGCATAATGGGTTTTTTTTTAATATACCAGGAAAAAAATGTCAAATACTAGAGCATAGTTTTAAGGTGAGAGGGGGAAGTTTAAAGGAGACCTATGAAGCAAGTTTTTATTTAATGCAGTGGTAGGTGCCTGCTCAGGGAAGTGGTGGAGTCAGATACAATAACAATGTTCGAGAGGCATATGCAAACAGGGGCTGAAGGGATATGGACCATTGTTGTGTGAAAAAGATTCTTCTGGGATCTTAAAGATGGAGGACTCTGGACACAGGCTTTGGATCTTAAAAATAGTTTAATCGTAAAGGCAAACACAGGAATAGAATGAATGGGAACGAAAGTACACTCGCACACACACAGACAGGAGATTGCAAAAGTAAGGGAACTTGCAACAGGGGTGAGATACACATACACAATAAACAAGTTACAACTTATCAAGGGATAAACACTTCAATGCCTGAACACCTTGACCTAGACAAGCATTGGCTCTAACACTCCCTGGAATCTGACTAAGATGCTCCCAAAGCTTGTGGTGGTGCACACTCTTACCAATAGTCTCTGCAGTGTTGTTTCACTATTCCTGGGGCAGTCAAAAGAGGGAGAGCTGGGCATGTGCAGCACTATTTATAGTGCTGGAGGGCTGGGTGGAGCCAGGCCAGGTACTTCAGGCAGGTCAATGATTTGGGGGTCAAGGACAAAGGTGTTTACCAAGGCCAATGGTCAGGCAGGCCCAGGAACAAAGGTGCTCTTCAAGGCCAATCCCTATGTTTACACTTGATGGGTGGGTGGAGCCAAACCTTGATTGACAGTGGCGTCACTTCTGATCTGATGAGCAATGCTGTCCTCCAATCAGAGGGGTCAGTGTTGTCACTGTCACAGGACAGCCATGTGCAGGCAGGTAGGATTTGTAGATTGACACATGGTCAGCACAGATGTGGGCTGAAAGGCCTGTTCCTGGACTGTTCTGTTATGTCCTAGAAGCAGTTCAAGTGCTTTCAAGGTGATTTACTCTTGACGTAGAGACTCAAAACTGCAACCTTTGCCTACAAAATTCACATTGTAGGTAGTTGCCGTAAAAAGTTAGTAATTCAAGGCATGGTCTCACCAAGGCCTTGGGTAATTGCAGTCAAGTATCTTTACTCTTGTACTCAAATCCTCTTGCAATGAAGGACCATGTACAATTTATCTTCCTAACTGCTTGTTATACCTGCATATTAACTGATTTGTGAACATCAACACCTTTTAGTCTACCACAATTTAAAAAGAATACCCTGCTTTTGCATTTAAGAGAATGACCTCAATTGTTTCTACTATCTGCCATGTTCTTAACCATTCTCCAAGTCTGTCTATATTCCCTTCTGAAGACTCTCATTCACAATGTGATGTCTCAGCAAATTTGGATATATTACACTTTGTCCCCTCAGACAAATCATTGATATAAACTGTGAACAGATGGGTCCCAGCATCCCTCCCTGAAACACCTCACCAGTCACAGCCTCCCAAACTAAAAATGATTCCTACTCTATACTTTCTATCCATTAACCAATGCTGTTGTGTCAGTATCTTACTTCCAATTCTATGTGCTCTAGTTTTGCATATTAACCTCTTGTGTAACATCTTAAAGGTATCAGCAGCTAGAATACCTCCCCCACCATTTCTAGTGACAGTGACAGTTTATTTTGGAACACATAATTTCATTAGCAGCTAACAGGAAATTTGGTATTGGTGTTGGTTTATTATTGTCACTTGTACCGAGGTACAGTGAAAAGCTTGTCCTACAAACCAATCGTAGAAGCTGTCAACCCTCTTGACCTCAGCACCATTGATGTAGACAGGTGCATGTACACTGCCCCCTTTCCTGAAGTCAATGACCAGCTCTTTAGTTTTGTTGACATTGAGGGAAAGGCTGTTGTCATGACACCATTCCACTATGCTCTCTATCTCCTTCCTGTACTCCGACTCATCACTGTTTGAGATACGGCCTGCAACAGTGAAATCATCTGCAAACTTGTAGATGGAGTTAGAGCAGAATCTGGCCACACAATTGTGAGTGTATAGGGAGTAGAGTAGAGGGCTGAGGACGCAGCCTTGTGGGGCACCAGTGTTGAGAATAATCGTGCCGGAGGTATTGCGGAGGTTTTTTAACCAGGCTGCAATGTCATTAAAACAAAATGGCCAACAACTTGCACTGAGCGTCAAGTCTGGTTCAATGAAACTTTGTGCTCATTTTTAAACTTCATTTAAAAATGAATCAACGGCTTGAAAAGCTCAGTCTGGGCATCATATTCAAAACTAAACATAGATGATGTTCCTAGAAGTCACCTCTCCTTCTGTGCACCTCTGAACAGTAAATACAGCCACCAGCATGGAGCAATCATCCTCTGACTTCTCTCTGACCCATACATTTGACTAATGAGGATCCACTGAGGTCCAACAGATTTTCCCAATGAACAATATTGGGAGAGAAGGGGCCTGGAAGGATCAAGAATTTGCATCCTGCTCTTGGAAATTATTGCTGATTGTTCTTTGAAGCTAAATATAGAAGTGGTGGAGAAATATATTTAAACTCTCCAGGGTTTGATTACAATCAGTGGAAACAATATTCATGTGTATGCTCCACACAGGTGAACAGGTAAAGTAGTTTCTCTGGTGAAACTGCTTCAGCTTTATGACTGAAACTCCATCAACAAGGGTTCCTCTCTGGTTCAGTTACAGCTGTCGGTTAATGCGCAGAAGCTCATACTTGTGTGCAGGGTTTCTTCAACACTAAAATACTGTCACTTCCTCAACCACCTTCCTCTCTCTCCTAAGGAAAGGAAGTTAATGTTGGTATCTGAACGAAAGCTGTGTTATTATCTCAGCCAATTTAATATAAGGAATTGGAAAATACGGGTTAAAAGATCAACCAAATCTGGTGATGGACAGCTGGTATGAATCAGTCATATTCCCTTGGGGATCTGAGAAGGCTTTCAGAAAACTTTATAATATTACCATCTGACTAAAGTTAATTGTGTTATCAGAGATAAAGGAGAGGGAAGTCTCTCCCGATAATCCAGGTTTGATGACAATGAAAACTTTGCCCTGAAGTTAAAGCATTAGCAGAACAAGGTCAAGGCGTATTAATATAATTCTTGGTTTAGCAGAGCGACTGCCATAACAATATTTGGGAATTACTTCAATACGATTGGAGCTAACAACATCTCCAAAGGCCCGTTGTGAAGGAAAGCCATCGCAACTTGAAGGAGCTGTATCCCTCCCCAGAACTAAACTTAGGTTGTGCTAAGATAGAGCGTCCAAAGACTGGCCTGACCTCCCCATTTAACAATTGGGGGGGGGGGGGGGGTAGTAACATAATGATCATACCATTTGACCAGTAAACCAGAGACTTGGCCCAGTGATCTTGGAGACCTGAGTTCAAATCCTACCATGGCATCTGAGGAGCTTTAAAGTCAGTTTGTTAAATAATGTTGACTGCCAATCCAGTGAGAACATAGGAAGTAGAAGTAGGTCATTCAACTCCTTGTGCTAGCTCTTCATTCATTAAGATCAGGACTGGTTGTTTACCTCAGCAGCACTTTCCTGCCTTTGATTCACTTAATATCCAAAGATCTTTTGCTCTCTGTCTTTGGTACATGTGCCAATAATAAAACAATACCAATATACTCAGCAACTGAGGCTCCTCAGCGCTCCTGAATTGAGAATTCCAGATAGTCACCATTCTTTGGGTGAATAAATTTCTTCTCATTTCATTCCTGAATGGCTGAGACTGTCACCCCTGGTTCTAGAGACCCCACCCAGAGGAAGCATCAACTCTGCAATGGCCCTGTCAAACCCCACAAGAATTTTACATTGCCAAAAGATCATCTCTCATTTTTAATGATGACCAAATGATCTGCTTTAATTATGCAGATAAAATCTTTCAAAGGCACTCTAAAACAATACAATGACATCTCAAGCATACACCTGAGAGGCAAGATGGCGCCACAGTTTAATGTCTCCCCTGAGGATCAAGTGAGGAGTGGCAACAGTTAGCAAAACAAATAAAATTGAAAGGCGTGCAATTTTATTCTGAGGTTTCTTAATTGCTCATGTCAGGAAATTTGGAACGTCAATGGTTCGAATGCCACTTCTGCCTTTGTTCCCAAAGTGCACCTCTGTCACAGTGGAAACCATATGCCACATCTGAGGGATGGCACCTCCGACTGAAAATCACTTTGTTAGCCTATTGACAGTCAGTCAGCCAACCAGAGATCAAGACAAAGGAATTATTGATTCATCTTACAATTTCACTTTATCGCAAAATACCAGAGGAAGCAAAGCTGACAAAATATCCGTACATGGGTAACAGATCATGGAAACTAATTACTGTAGTAATCTAGAAACTTGGATTGTGACAGCTGTTCCTATGCAGGTATGTGGCAGATGTTGGTAGGTTCTAGTGTTAATTACACTCAGTTAACTCATTGAAAGGCACAAGATTAAAGGACTGTGATCAGTGAGAATAGTCCATTGAGATCTGGGGCCAAGCGGAGAGGAGTGGGATTCTAGGCAGTGCTGTAATAGTGAGATTGGAAGAGGAGGGAGTGAAGAAACAAAAGAAAGAGTGCAGACAAACTATAGAAAGATGTGATGGTCAGAGAAAGGGTAGAAAGGAAGACTGCACAAATTAAATGAGATGCAAATAAAGATTATAGATGCCCCTGAAACATGAAGGTCCAGCTGAGGCCTGGACAGTCAAAGCATCTCATCGGAGAAGTACATTGTTCCTTCCGAAATAATGTCAACATCCACAAGGGGTAAAATTAAACATGGGTCAAACAAATCTCCAAGCAATAAAGTTCAACATTCAGTGATTGCAGAACCTACCGCACTCATGTTTTGATATGATTCAATAACATGGTTTGATTGGACGTTTATAACTTGCTTTCTACTGTATTTGAATAGGCAAAAAGGGAGTGTGAGTTGGGGCCCATCACTGCCTGTTCTGTCCAGCAGATGGGGTGACTTCATGGAGCACCTTCCATGACCTCTAATGCATACAGTAAAAGAACTTTAAGGATAAAAGGGTCTCCATGGGAAACTTTGGGAAACTTCCCAAGTTTAAAGTTGCAGGAATCTGAGACTTGAGTACATCACCTAGGCCAAAGTGTTAATGCAGCACCTGAGAAGACCTTCTGGGATGTTGCAGTGTGGAATTCCTATCATTAGGAAAATGGATGCATTTCAGAAGGAATCTCTTAGGCTGTGATGCACTTTGGGACAATATAAATGTTAATTTGCTTTTGGGACATTCAGGTTTATCAGCGTAGACAAACAGAGCCTTCAGCCCGATATCCACACTGATCTCGATGTCTATCTACACCACTCCCATTTTCCTGCATTTGGCCCTATCTACATACCTGTCCAAATGCTTTTTAAAGCTGTGATTGTACCTACCCTCTACCATTACCTCTGGCAGCTCATTCCATATACTTACCATCTTCTGTGTAAAAAAAAAACTTGCCCTTCAGATTTCCTTTAAACATTTCCCCTCTCAGCTTAACCTTTGTCCTCTAGTTTTAGACCACCGTATCCTTGGGGAAAGGCTGTGACTACCTACCCTATCTATGCCCCTCATAATTTCATGAAGTTCTTTGTCATCCCTTGGCCTCCTGCGCTCCATTGAGAATGATCCCAGATGATCCAATCTCTCTTCTTAACTAAAGCCCTCCATTCCTGGCCACATCTTGGTGAATCTCTTCTGCACTCTTTCTGGAGCTACCACATTCTTTCTGTAGCGTGAATACCAGAACTGCACATATTATTCCAAGCGCGGCCTAACCAATGTCTTGTACAGCTGTAACATGATGTCCCAAGCCTTATACTCATTACCCCTGCCCATGAAGGAGAGTAAGCTGATCACATTCCTCACTACCCTATCCAACCATGTTGCCATTTTCAGGGAGCTATGAACTTGCACCCCAAGGTCTCTCTGTACATCAATGCTTTCAAGCTCCCTGCCGTTTACGGTATATGTCCTACCAGTATTAGGTGACGCAAAATGCATTACCTCACACATGTCTGAATTAAATTCCATCTGCCAGTGCTCTGCCCAACTTTCAAGCTGATCCTAGTCCGTCTGTATCCTTTCACACCATTACACACCATCAGACTATTATTCCACCAATTATTGTGTCATTAGAAAACTTACTTATCAGACCCAAGAGAGTTTGATGCAAGTCATGTAAATATATGACAATCAACAAAGGTTCCAGCACCAATCCCTATGGTACACAAATGGTTACAGACTTCACATCAGAAAAACAACCCTACACCACCACCCTCTGCCTCCTATCATCAAGCCAATTTTGAATCCAGTTCACCAAAACCCCTTGGATCCCATGTGCCCATTTTCTGGACCAGCCTACTGTGCAATGGTAAAACAAAATGCTTTCAGAAAAGGGAAAATAGCCTGTGAGCTTGAAAGGCATCTTCTGCCACCCTGTCCCCCAACTGTAGAAAGGCAGGGTGCAGTCCCTTTGCATTCAGAAGGCGGCCACACCCATGGAAAGCAACATATAGACCTTCCCGCCCTTTTTTTGCAAATGAATTTATCTGTAGAGATTTGGGATGGGATCAAACCTGTGGCTGGAATTTTCAGGAGGCATTTCAATCTTGTATACTTTCATCTCAGTAATAATTTCCTCAACTTGTTTAATTTTCCCTGCAGCTACCTTGTGTGAATGAAGCTCAAAAATTGTTTAAAATGCCCTTTTGGGAATATATCAAAGCAAAGTAAAAAGGACCTTCATTAATGCAGACAGTTTTTTTTATTCTGGTGGAATATTTTGAAGCAGGGTTTACAGATGTATTAGACATTGTTTAAATAATGTAAACACATTGAGGTAAAAGTCAGAAAATACTGCAAACGGATAGCAGATTATTCGTGAAAAAGCAAATATAGATTTCTGGTGTTTGAGCAAACTTGTTTAAAAATTCTCTTTGAGGACATGGGCGTCATGAGCAAGGCCAGCATTTTCTGCTTATCCCCTACTGCCAACATGAAGGTGGGAAAAGCTGCTGTCTTCAAATACTGCAGCTCATGCGTTGAAGGTGATGTTTGGTAGAGAGTTCCCGAATTTGACCCAGCAACATGTCTAAGTCAGGATGGTGTGGAGGAGAACTTAGAGATGGTGGTGTTTCCATACCCTTCTAAATGTAGAAATGTTTGGTTTGGTAGATGATGCCAGAGAAAGTTAACTTTCAAATTATGGTGGAGTAGATGTTTAAGTTCACGGTGGCCTGCTGATTGAGAAGTCTGTTTCATCCTGGCTCCAGCTAAAGTTCTGGAGTGCTGTTGCAACTGTATCCATCCAATTAAATTAAGACTATTCCGTCATATTGTGGGCTTTTTGCCTTCTGCATCGTGAAGGCTCTTTGGGGAGTCTGAAAGTGATTCATTCTCCAAATATAGTCTCTGATCTGCTTTGATAACTTTGACATTTAGATTGCAGGTCAAGTTAAGTATGAGGTTAGTCGTGACCCCTGAAATTCTAGTGTTTGGGGATTCAAGGAGGGTTATGCCACTGAGCATCAAAGGGAATTGGAAATGCTCTCTCTTACTGAAAACAGGCATTGATTTGGCACTTGTGCAGTGTGAATGTTCCTTGAAATGTCAGAGTAAAAGCTTCATTATCTGCAGAATTGCAATGAAACTGGATGCGGTTCAATTGTGCACAGAGAGTCTGATGTGATAAAGGGAAGATCATCGATGAAGGAGCTGAAGATGATTGGGTCCAGGTCACTGCTGTAAGGAAGCCCAGTCATCCCAGTCCTGGGACTGAGGTGATTGAACTCCAGCATTACAGCCATCTACTTTAATATGACTCTAACCAGTAGAGAACTTTTCACCAGATCCCCACTGATTTCAGTAGCTCGTTGATGCCAAAGCATACTTTGATATCAAGGGCAGTCACTCATATCCTGGCCTCTGGAACTCAGTGCTCTTTTTTCCATATTGGACTGAAGCTGTGAGGAGGTCTTGTGCCGTGGTCTCAATACGACCAAAACCATCAGCGAGCAGGGAATCAGTGCTTGATGTCACTGCTCACAGTTCCTTCCATCACTTTGTGGATGAATGAGAGTTGATTGATGGTATGATAAAGGCCAGATTGGACATCCAGAAATTTGGGGACAGGACATAGTTGCTGGATTATTACACGTGTTTACCCCAAGCTCTGAAATTCTGTCTCAAAGCCTTTCTACCTCAACAAACCTCACTCCTCCTTCATTTGAACTGAATTGGCTGAAGAATGGCATCTACGATGCTGAGGAGCTCGAGAATAAGGCCAGAAAGGATCACTGACATGACCCTACTAACTAAAGGTGGTTAAAAATTGCTCGAAACTTGATCATTCCTTGTTACGTATGATGCTTGATGGATGACTAAGGAATGAGTTTATGGATTGAGGAGAAATACTACTCTGCCTCTGATGACCCACTAAGTTTCATGGATTCCCTGTTCTGTGCTGCTGGATGGTAATTCATTGTACAGTGCTCTCCACAACTTGAAGACATGACTTGGTCTTCCAAGGTAACATGCAATGTCATGACAATGTGGTTAAAATAAATGATAGGACACAACTTAACTCATTACAGTAAGTCGTTGTACTACCATTATGTTATACATGAGTGCTGGTGTCCCCTATTCTAAGACACAACTACCCTCAGTGTTTCCTGCAAAAGGTATTTAATAGTGAGGACTACTGATTCATCACATTAGGGATGAACTGATGCCCCATGAAGTTTAGAGTCAATCTTGAGGACTGCCAAACCTGAGAGAGTCATAGAGAGATACAGAATGGAAACAGACCCTTCAGCTCACCCAGTCTGCACTGACTATCAAACATCCATTTTCACACTAATCAAGAATACAAGAACGCAAGAGAGTAGGAGTAGGTCACCAGACCCCTCAAGCCTCCCCCACCATTCCATATGTTCATGGCTGATCTATGCTGGCCTCAACTCCTCTTCTGTATCTGTTCCCCATAATCGTCAATTCCTCAAATATTTATCTATCTCCCTCTTAAATGCATCGAATGAGCTGGGCTCCACCGCCCTCGGGGCAGAGAATTCCAGAGATTCACTACCCTCTGAGAAAGGTTCCTGCACACCTTCTTTTTAAATGACTCCCCCCTTATTTTGTGGCTATGTCCCCTTGTTGTGACTCTCCCGCTAGTGAAAACATCCCAATATGTACGCTGTCAAGCCCTCTTATGATCTTATATATCTGAATAAGGTCACCCCTCATTCTCTTAAACTCCAAGGAATACAGACACAAACTGTCTAACCTCTCTTTATAGCACAACTCTCTCATCCCAGGAATTAGCCTGGTGAATCCCCATTGGTCTGTCTCCAATGCTACTATATCCAATACTACTAATCCTACCTAACCCATTTTATTATTCTCACAATCCCATCAACGTTGCCCCTCCCAACCCGCTCGGCCAATTCTACCACTCACCCACATGCTAGGGGTAATTTACAGTGGCTATTTAACATTTAAACCCAAACATTTTTGGGTTGTGGAGGGAAACCAGAGCACCCAGAGAAAACCCACCTGGTCACAGGAAGAACATAGGAAATACATCCAGACAGTGTTCGAGGTCAGGATTGAACACGGTTTGCCTGTTTTGCCACATATGCTTGCAGCAGTGTGCAACAGAGCATCACATGTGGCAGCAAGTAAAGATCTTGAGGCAAGCTCTCTGAGAGTGAGATGACCCTGACTTTGACTTTGAGAGCAGTGCAGGCATTTCTGTTTGTTTACTACTTGAGTTAGTTTGGCAGAGAGTTGTACAGTGCTGCCTATGACCGCAGAGGAGATGTGTCTGACCCTTCAAATAATATTCTTTTCGAAGCTCTGGTGTTATTAAAAGCTGTGTCTTCTGTGAGTGAACAGCACCAGTCATAATTAAGACCGCTGTGGTTGAAAATCTTGCCAGGACAAATTTTGGGTGTTGCACATTTTGGTAGTCTGGACACCAGATAAACAGCACTAGGTTTTTAAAAGTTTATTCAATGTGTTGGCTCTGATCTTTATTTATTTGTACAATATTAATTAATTATGTAAGCTTAGTGCTTCATGTTTTACTATTGGTGTGTTCTTTACTATGTTTGCAAACTCACTAATTTTTCATATTATGGCTGCTGGATACCCAAAATCAGTTTTGAACTATTGCCTGACACCAGCAGGGATCCAAAGGTTTTGCACCAAAAAGTCGATACCTCGTTAACACAGGCATTAACTCACTCAGGAACATGCCATGATTGGCTAATGTAACCTGAATACAATTCTGCACGATAATCTCTTTGCATGTTATACCCATGAATACCCAGGTCATTGTTTCTTCTTAAATGCAAGTTGTTGCAGTTGCAAGGAGAATGATCAGCCTACACCTGCCTTACATGGTAGTGTGTAAAGAGAGGGGACTATTTCAAAGTATTGGATTAAATGTAAGCATTTACCTAGGAGATGTCTTCTTATAATTGCACAACACTTACAGAATTTGTAGTCCTGTATGTCATAATCCATCTTTACCTCTGTGCAAACACATTTGCTCACTTTAGTTTGAGACTTCTCCATTATCAAGGGGAATGCATAAAACAGCTGAATTTTAATGGGGTGAAGTCAACAGGGGTAGACACCTGTCCTGTTGTATGTACCGATCACATCATGTAGGAACATAATTAGGTCCGGAATTTTTGAAGTGGAATTCATCATTCATACCTTACCACAACATGTGTTTATCATATACAAAGAGTGAATTTCTACCCTGCTATGCTCAAGCATTGTCCACTTATATAAAGTCATGTATTTTGTATAAGCTTTGCCGCAGCAACACTGCTTATCAGTGCAACTGGAAGACTGTGAGAGAAAGCTTGTACTTCATTACATTTGGGGAATTGCTGAACTCCAGTTTGATATAAATATTTAAATGGAGTTGATCCTGTTCAAAGCTCTGGAATCAATGCCCAATGAGAGGATCCAGCGTATGGAACTGCTGATTATTCTTATCTGGTGTATTACTGTGCGATAGAAATCAAAGTGATATCAGAAACTGGTGTCATAGGGTTTTTGTAAAATACCATCTCATCTCCCCACAGCAAATATCAACCAAACTTCTGAAAAAAAAACACAACCTTTCCCACTGTGCATTGTAATGAAAAAAAAACAAACAAGATGGAACAGTTCCAAATCCCACAGTGCCAGTGTGGGAAACAAGCAGCTTCATTTAAAAAAATACGAGATGTGCCAGTGATAAGGAAGAAACTCTCTACTATTTGTTGTGGGGTGGACAAGGGGAATGGGGGTTCAAAGTGGATTTTTCCACACCCTTGTAGCTGGCCAGAAATGAACGTTAAGTTGTCCAATTTAGCAAGGTAACTTCCCGCACCCATCATCAACATCATGGTTCAAACACTGTTGCAAGACCTACTTAAAACAGGTATTGCTATATGGGAAGAGCTACTGCATGAGAGAATTAACTTTAGAAAATTCCATGCAGACTTGCAAAGCTTCAGAGCTATCCACAACAAGACAAGAAATGTTAGAAGACCAAGTGAAGGAAGTACCCAACATAAAACATTAGACAAGTGAAGTATGGAAAGGGCTGTCATGATTACTGAGATGTTACAAGTACAGTGGACTGGAAAAGGAGTGGCTGAGAGAGAAATACCTGGGTAGGGGAAAAAGTGTGTGCAGTGATGATGAGAAGACTATTTCTACAAACAGTACACAATGAAGGAGATGTTGAATGTCTATGGAGTGGAAGAGATGACCCATACAGGGACAGAAACAGGTTCAAACTCACAGATGAAGACAAAGTACTTGGTGTCATCAGAGATGAATTCTCTGGAAGCAACACCCACTAGATATATCCACTGATATTTAAATTTGACTCAGGTGCAACATATAATGTCCTCCTGAAGCAAATCTTTAGTTTTGAAGTGGTGCAATTGAGACCATCAAGTCATGTACTGTTGATGCAACAAGCTATCTACTGAAGGAACTTAGCGGGGTGAGCAGCATGTGTGAGGGTAAAGGAACTGTTGACATTTCAGGTCAAAACCCTACATCAAGACTGACGTTTCGAGCCATCATCCTATGAAGAGGACAGCGAACATTTTCACTGTGCTGGATACAAAAAATGGTGGTTGACATGTCAAGCTTGATCAGTAAGCTGACAGCAAAGGAGAACTCTAGTCAATCCACAATGTCCATATTTCAGCCTGTTAGAGTATTCCAAACATAATCCCATTACCTCACTCTCTATCTATAGCCTTGGTATCTTCCTCTGCTTCAAATACTTGATGGATTCACAAACAACACTGGTACGTTCTCACAGTTTCTTAACCTTTTTGTGTGGACTGTTCATCAGTCATTACTTTCTGGGGAAATTCCTTTCAAAAATTGTCCCTTTATACCTTCCTTTGTTTGTTTACAGGATGCTGGCATTTATAGCTTATCTTTTATTGCTCAGAGGAAGATGGTGGTGAGCTATCTTGAAGCTGCAGTCCTTTATGTGAAGATACTCCTACAATACTGTTGGGTGGAGTTCCACGATATAGAATGGTGAAGGACTGCTGATATATCAAGTCAGTATGTTGTGTGACTTGGATGGGAACCTGAAGGGGGTGTTATTCCCATGCATTTTTGCTCTCCTTGAACTTCTCGTTTGTAGCAATCATGGATTTGGAAGGTGCTGTCAAAGTAGGTTAGGCAAGTAACTGTGGTGCATTTTGCAGATTTTAAACGTAGATTTTAAAATACCTCTTCCAAAGAAAAACAAGATTTTATTGGCACTGAGGTCATCACTGACCAGAAAAGTAACTGGATCCACTACGTAAGTTCTGAGGTGTCAAGAAGCTGGGTATTCTATGACAAAAGACTCACTTGCTGACACCCTAAAGCCGTTCCACTATCTACAAGGCACAGATCAGGAGTGTGATGCAATATTCTACACTTGCCTGGATGAGTACAGCTCTAACAACTCTCAAGAAACTCAACACCATCCAGAACAAAGCAGCTCGCTTGATTGGCTGCCCATCACCACACTAAATATTAATTCTCTTCACTAATAGTACACTGTGGCTGCTGTGTGTAGCATCTACAAAACACACTGTAGTTACTCACCTCAGTTACTCCAACTGTATCTGGGTATCTGAAGGAAAAGTTCTTTACACAGACAGTGCTTGATATCTGGAACATGTTTCCAGAGGAGGTAGAATCAGATACAATCACTACATTTCATAGGCCTTTTGATGAGTACTTGAACAGGCAAAACATAGAAGGATACTGACCTAATGCAGGCAAATGGGATTAGTGTTGATGGGCATAAAGGTTGGTATGGATGTGGTGGACTGTAGGGCCCATTTCTGTGCTGTACAACTCTATGCCTCTATAACAACACTGCCCAAATTTGCAACCTCTACCACCAAGAAGGACAAGGGCAGCAGGTGCTTGGGAAAATCACTGCCTGCAGGACCTCCTTCGAATCACGCACCATCCTGACTTGGAAATATATCACAAGTCCAAAGTTGGAGTCAAAGTTGAGTTTATTGTCATATGCACAAGGATGTGTATGCACAGGTGCAATGAAAAACTTACAGCAGCATCACAGGCACATAGCATCACATAAGCAGTAGTCACCAAAAAAAGCATAAATGAAACATAAATTATACACAATTTTTTACAAGAAAGAACACAATTAGAACAAAAAAAGACAAGGTCCACTTTGGTGCAAAGTGGTCATAGTGTTGCTGAACTGTGGTGATTAGGGTTGTACAAGTTGATTCAAGAACCGAATGGTTGAAGGGACTGGGTCTAAATCCTGGAATCGCACCCAACAGCACTGTGAGAGTACCTTCACCAGAAGGAGGGCAGTAGGTCTAAAAAGGCGCCATTGTCACCTTCTCAGTGGCAGTAAAGGATGTGCAATGCATCCCAATGACAGGCAGATTTCAAAAATGAAAAAAGAAAAAGAATTCCAGGAAAAGACGCACATCAGAAAGTAAAATGTATTTATTAACTTCTTGATGAGAACATTGGGCAAAGTGACTGAATACCAATGGACAATATTGAAATATGTTAGTGACATCAATTAAGTGATTGACGTAAAGGGACACTCTGCAAATTGAACTGGTTATGCCGAATCACCCAAGCAGTTATGTTTAACTAGTTGTTGAGAAAATATTTGCTACTTTAGAATTAACATTTCAGGGATAATTTGTTCCATGGGTATGAGTTGAAGCTTGTGCTTTCCCCAAATTGCCCACAAAAGAAGCCTTACATTAGAAATGTTCTGAATGATCAGTTTAATGGCTCCATTAAATCATGACCAAAGCCCAGAATAGATTCCTACAGTAATGGATTGAAGAGCATTTATAGTTTGATTGCAGTGAAAATATAATAATACAGTATTTCCAATACCACTGTATATTGTACTAATGAATGAAATTTCCAAACATCACTCTAAGCAGTGACAGAATCGTCTGTGCAGAGATCATGCTGGGCTGTGGCTCACGATGGGAACAGTATTAGACAAACAGCTGCCAAGTTCCGTCACTTAAAAAGTATTTCATTGTCAAACAATTTAAGTGCAGTTGCTGATGAAGTGCATGAAACCTGGCAGCCAAGTTGAAGTCATAGACACATAAAGGGATCCAGCACAGAAATATACCCTACGGACCACCAAGTCTGCACCAACCATCACCCACCCATTTACACTCATCCTATGTTAGCCCACTTTTTGATTCTCCCCACATTCTCGTCATCCCTCCCC
Source organism: Pristis pectinata (assembly GCF_009764475.1). NCBI lineage: Eukaryota > Metazoa > Chordata > Chondrichthyes > Rhinopristiformes > Pristidae > Pristis > Pristis pectinata. The sequence goes on from NC_067406.1 coordinate 133,489,118, forward strand.
AGATTCTACCACTTATCTGCACACTAGGGAAATTCACAGTGGCCAATTGACACGCAGGCTTGGGAATACGGGAGGAAACCAGAACACCCGGAGGGAAACTCATGCGGTCTAAGGGAGAATGTGCTAACTCCACTCAGACAGCACCTGAGGTCAGGATTGAAACCGGGTATCTGGCACTATAAGGTAGCAGCTCTACTAGTTGTGCCATAGTGCCACCCTACTTGCATTACAAACCCCTGTGATGGAAATAAATGGGCAATCCATTGTCACAGCTCCACTAAAACCAGGAGCAGAAGTTGGCTGTCACTCAACCTTTCAGGAACAGTTTCTTCCCCTCTGTCATCAGATTTTTAAACGGTCCATGAACCCATGAACACTACCTCATTATTCCTCTTTTGCACTATTTATTTAGTTTTGTAACATACAGTAATTTTTATGTCTTTATGTCTTGCACTGTACTGCTGCCACAAAACAACAAATTTCACGACATACGTCAGTGATAATAACCTGATTCTGATTCTGCTCTGCCATTCAATAAGATCATGGCTGATCTAATAGCGGCCTCTTTCCTGCCTATTCCCTTTCAACCTTGATTCCCCTGTGGTCCAAAAGTCAATACTTAGTTACTGTGTTTCCTCAGCTCTCTGGGGTAAAGAATTCCAATGATCCACTACACAAGAATGTTTTCCTCATCTCAGACTTAAATAGGTTACCTCTTATCTTGAGGCTCAGCCTTTTAGTTATAGACTGCCCCACCAAGGAAAACAAACCCTCAGCAGATATCTTGTCACGCCTTCTTAGCGTCCTGGATGCTTCAGACAAAGTACCTCTCACTCTTCAAAAGTCCAGAGAGTATCAACCTATTCTGAATTTCTCCTCATTAGATAATCCCTTCACATCTGGAATCAATCTGGTGCACCTTCATTGAACTCCCTCCAGAGTAAGTCTGCCCTTCCTTCAATAAGCAAACCAAAACCATACTCCAGATGTGGTCTCACCAAAACACAATACAATTGTTGCAAAAGTTACTTACTTTTGTGCTCTGTCATCCTCTCAGTAAAAGCCAACATTTCATTTGCCTTCCTAGTTCTTAGTAATGTTGGTTTAGAGATAAATTTTGGCTGGAAGAATCTGGGAGAATCTTTATTTTTTCAAATAGTACTTACCATTTGTTTAACAGGAGTGCTTTTTTAAGGCACCGATGGAAATAAATGAATTAGTTTCCCCCATGTGAGATCCCTGGTATTTATTCATACCTTAAGCTGAATGTTCTGACCCAAACCATAAACACATTTGAGCAGAATATGCCTCTCAGCCAACACACACAAAATGCTGGAGGAAATCAGCAGGTCAGGCAGCATCTATGGAGGGAAGTAAAATTCGATGTTTTCATCAGGACTGGAAAGGAAGAGAACAGAAGCCAGGGGAGAGGGGAAGGAGCACGAGCTGGCTGGTGATAGGTGAATCCAGGTGAGGGAGGAAGGTAGATAGATGGGGGGGGGGGGGGGGGGGCTCTCAGCCATTTAGTCATACTTCTAAATAGCTAAACTTCTAAAATGGATTTAAAATTTGCCCTCTGAACTGATTCACCAATAATTGACTCAAGTGGAATTAGTGAAAAAATAGCAAGAGACTGCAGACACAAGAGACTGAAGATGCTGGAATCTGGAGCAAGAAATAAAATGCTGGAGGAACTCAGCAGGACAGGCAGCATCTATGAAGGGAAATGGACAGTCAACATTTTGGGTCAAGCCCATTCCTCCAGATTGAAAGAGTAGGAGAGAGATAACCAGTATACAGAATTGAGGGGGAGGGGTGGGGCAAGCGATCTGTGGAATCAGGTGAGGAAGGGGTTGATGGACGGGAGGGGAGAAGGTCAGCTCTGTTGCTATTTCCACCCTTCCCTCCCCCATCTGACTCCATCTGCCCATCAACCCCTCCTGTTTCAGGTCGAGACCCTCCACCTAGACTGTGTGCATTCTCAAAATAGCTACTTGCATCTTTACAACAGGCAGATATTCCAAGATCGCTTCATGGGGTTTGGTAATGACAGGTGAGAAAAACTTTGGTGAGAAGGGGACCTGTTAAGAATGGCTAAAAGGAGGGAAGAGGCTGGGAAGGCAAAGTTTGAGAATGGGAACTGCAGAGCTCAAGGGAGGCAATGCTGCCAACAGAGGGATGAAGGAATTTGTGGATATGTAAGAGGGTAAAACTGTCAACATTTTGCATCATTCTTCATGAGAGCTATGCTCGACAAAATGGAAGGGAATCACTTTGCATTGCCACAGATTCTGAAGTGTGACTTATTGAACATTTCAGGAATAGCTTCTTCCTCTCCACGATCAGATTTCTGAACGGTCCATGAACCCATGAACACTACCTCACTATTCCTTTTTTGCACTTTTTTTTTGTAACTTACAGTAATTTTTATGCCTTGCACTGTACTGCTGCCGCAAAACAACAGATTTCATGACATCCGTCAGTGACAATAAACCTGATTCTAAGTGGCGTCGCAGGTAGACAGGGTTGTAAAGAAGGCTTTTGGCATCCTGGCATTCATAAATCAAAGTATTAAGTACAGGAGTTGGGATGTTATGGTGAGGTTGTATAAGACGTTGGTGAGGCCAAATTTGGAGTATTGTGTGCAGTTCTGGTCACCTAACTATAGGAAGGATATCAGTAAGATTGAAAGAGTGCAGAGCAGATTTACTAGAATGTTGCCGGGTCTTCAGGAGTTGAGTTACAGGGAAAGATTGAACAGGTTAGGACTTTATTCTTTGGAGCGCAGAAGAATGAGGGGAGATTTGATAGAGGTTTACAAAATTATGAGGGGCATAGACAGAGTTAATGCGAATAGGCTCTTTCCACCTAGATTAGGAGAGATAAGTACGAGAGGACATGGCTTTAGGGTGAAAGGGGAAAGGTTTAGGGGGAATATTAGGGGGAGTATGGAACGGGCTGCCATCTGATGTAGTAAATGTGGGCTCACTCTTGAGTTTTAAGAATAAATTGGATAGATACATGGACGGGAGTGGTCTGAAGGGTTGTGGACTGGGTGCAGGTAAATAGGACTAGTGGGATAATGTTTCAGCACAGACTAGAAGGGCCGAATGGCCTGTTTTTCTGTGCTGTAGTGTTCTATGGTTCTAAGGTTCTAAATTGGCCTTGAACCTCTGGCAGTATAGAGAACTGCTGTAAAGCATCAAACATCGTTATTAAATTTGCTGGATTTTTAAAAGTTATGAATGTATTGCCTATGTAAGTAGACTATGTAAGTCCAGATGAGCCTATTGGCAAAACTTGCTTGCAGAAGCTATTCTTATCCAAAGTAGTGAGATCTTGCATAGCAACATGGGCCTGCCCATGAAAGGATTGAACAAACTAGCTGCTGGCTAAGTCACAACCCAAGTTTAGTGAACTGTTCCCGGCATTCAAATATATAATCAAGCATTTGCAAACAATAAAGAAAAATAAACAAATAAGAAGAATGAGTTAAGAATTAAAACAATTTAAAATTAAAACCTAAATTGAAGAGCCTGTTCTTGTGCTGTACTGTTCTATGTTAAAACCATTAAACACTTCAAACAATAAAAATCAATTATATAAATTAATTCACAGCACAGAAGCAGGCCCTTCGGCCCACCATGTCTGTGCCGACCATCGTCCTTGTCTATACTACTCCCTCATACGCCCTCCCCATTGTTCTCAATTTAAGTGAATGGGCTTGTTGTTATCTTTATGGGCAGTTTCCCCAGGGGAAGTCTATTCAGAGAGAGAAGCTGAGGAATCACAGGGACTTCCGTATTGGCACAAGATTCCCAACCTCGTGGGGGGTAAAATGCACATTTTCCATCTTGGAACTTTGCAGCCTAACGGCATGAACATTGAATACTCCCACTTTAAGTAATCCCCACCCCCCACCCCCAATCCTGCCTCTCCTCTTCTTCCCTTTCCTAGCCTCTCTCCCTTTTTTCTAATCCCCTTTTTTCTCCCTCCTTACCTTTGACCCATCCCCCAATGGATCTGCTCTCCCCTCCTCCCCCGCATCTACCTATCACTATCTCTTACCTGCATCTACCTACCACCGCCTTGTGCCCACCCCGCCTCCCCTCTTTTGTCCACCTATCACTGCTCTGCTTTTCTCTCCTATATATTGGAGATATATCCTATCTTTTCCTATCTTCAGTCCTGAAGCAGGGTCCTGACCCGAAACGTTGACCACCTGCTTTTCTCCACGGATGCTGCCTGGCCTGCTGAGTTCCTCCAGTATCATCGTGTTTTTCGTCTAGACTATATCATCTGCAGCCCTTTGTTTCTTGGGGTAAAATTCCAATCCATTAATATTAGCTTCCTGCTAACTATCCTTTGGTGAATGACAATTGAAATTCATTGCTCTTTTGAAACCGTTCCATCTGAAAGTTTGTGATTGATGTTTTGCAGGATGACAATGCTGAATAATATAAGGCATGATTATTATTGAAAAGGGCATTTTGCAGGGAAAAAGATGTATGAATTACCAGCAGATGACTTCCAGCAAAGGAGTAAGTGCACTGTATTTCTACCTTTTTGTTCCCTAATCCTGCCACCACTTTGTCATGGCTTCCTTTGTTCTACCTGTGGCGACCGTAACATCAGATCTCTGAACCGGACAGATCTGACAAAGCTGGTCAAGATCAAGAGGGAGCAGCTGCCAGAGTGGGTTTGTGGCAGGTCGCGAATGTTTGAGGGAGTAAGTTACAGAGAAACAAGTGGAGGAGTGGGATTGAGAAACAATCTGCTGGAGGAACTCAGTGGGTCGAGCAACACCCGTGGGGGGGATAGGAACTGTCGGCGTTTTGGATCAAGAGTGGAGGGGGAAGATAGCCAGTATAAAGAGGAGAAGGGGAGGGGTGAGACAGGAGCTAGTAGGTGATTGGTGGACGGAGGAGGCATGAAGGATGATGGAGCCACGTGGGGGGAAGGGAGAATGAAGGTGGAGAGAGCCAGAAGGGTGATAAGCAGGAACACAAAAGCTACCAATGATGGAATCTGATAAGCAAGGTGATAATGGGAACAATTAGGGGAGATGGAGGAATGGAGTGGGATTGATGGTTTGCTCTGAGGGATGGCATAGGCATAATGGGCTGAATGGCCTCCTATGTCGTAAGGAAATCATTGTGTTGTGTAGTTTGACAGAAGTGCGAAATCAGAAAGAAGAGTCAGAACAGGGCATCCATGAGGCTCTGTGGACCATCAACATAAGGAGAAGAGTACACCACGACAATCTGCAACGTCAGCTCAATTTATCCCTCACTCTGGAATTGGAATTGGTTTATTATTGTCACTTGTACCGAGGTACAGTGAAAAACTTATTTTGCCTACCGTTCGTACAGATCAATTCATTACACAGTGCATCGAGGTAGTATAAGGTAAAACAATACAGAATGCAGAGTAAAGTGTCACAGCTACAGAGAAAGTGCAGTGCAGGTAGACAATAAGGTGCAAGGTAGATTATGAGGTCAAGAGTCCACCTTATCGTACCAGGGAACTGTTCAATATTTATATAGCGGGATAGAAGCAGTCCTTGAGCCTGGTGGTACGTGCTTCCAGGCTTTTGTATCTTCTGTCTGATGGGAGAGGCGAGAAGACAGAATGTCCAGGGTGGGTGGGGTCTTTGATTATGCTGGCTGCTTTACCGAGGCAGTGAAAAGTATAGACAGAGTCTAAGGAGAGGAGGCTGGTTTCCATGATGTTACTCTACCATCACAATCAAACCAGCGTATCAACCCAGATTCAGTGAGGAGGACAGAAAGGCATGCTAGGAGCAGTAGGTGTACATAAAAATGAGGTACCAACCAGGTGAAGCTACAACACAGGATGACATGCTAAACTGCAGAAACCACATGCAATAGATAAAACTCCACGTGTGCATAGTTTTCCCCCAGGTTCTCCAGTTTCCTCCCACTTTCCTAAGATGTGCTCGTAGGTTACCTGATTATTGTAAATTATCTCAGTGCAGATGGGTCGCAGGAGAATTTGGGGGCATATGACACATAGAACAGGTTATAAGGGAAAAGTTGGGGAGCAGGACTGATTGGAATGTTGCAATATGTCAGAGGGTAGGTTACAGAGAAACAAGTGGAGGTGTGGGATTGAAGGATTGTTCTGAGCACTGGCATAGACAGTGGGCTGAATAGTCTCCTTCTATGTCATAAGGAAATATGAAAAAAAATGAGATCCTTCAACCAATGCAGTAAATCGAATCTCTGCCATCCTATGCTGCCACATCTACCCCTGAGTAGTGGTGGACAACTAAACATCTAAGGGGAGGAGAAGGTTCCAAGGATATCTCCTTCCTCAATGAAGGTGTGGCCCAACATGAGCACAAAGGCAATGGGGAAGCTTTCTCAACCAAGTTCAGCCAGAAGTGCTGAACATGGCTTCCTCCTGAGATTCCCCACTGTCAAGAAAGTCAGTCTTCAACTAATTCAATTTACCTCACATAATATCAAGAAGTAGTTGAGAACATTGGATACAACAAAGGCTATGGAACCAGACCACATCCCAGCTCCAGTACTTAAGACATGTGCTCCAGAACTAGCTGTACCTCTGGCCAAATTCTTTCAGTACAGATAAAACATTGACATCTACCCAACAATAAGCAAAATTCACCAGTTATGTCCTGTTCACAAAAAAACATTATAAATCCAATCCGGATAAATACTGCCAAATCAGCCTACTCTCAATCATCAGAGTAATGGAAGGTTTTGTCAACAGTTCTATCAAGAAACACTTACTTAACAACTCACTCACTAAAGCTCAGTTTGCATTTTGTCTGGATCACTCACCTCTAGAATTCATCATGGCCTTGGTCCAAACATGAACCAAAGAACTGAACTCTAGAAATGAGATGTGACTAATGGCCTTTGATCTCAATGCAGCATTTGATTAGGTGAAGCATCAAGGAGCCCTGGTAAAACTGAAGTCAATTAGTATTAAGAGGAAAACACATTAATGGGTGAAGTTGTATCCCATACAAAGGATGACGGTTGTAGTGACTGGAGGTCCATCATCCCTCGCTGCAGGAGTTCCACAGGGCAGTGTCCTAGGCCCAACCATCTGTGACCTTCCTCCCATCAAAAGGTCAGAGGGGAACCTTCAAATCTATTCACGACTCTTCAGAAAATGAAGCAGTCAAATGCCTGAACATTGCTAGACAATATTCAGTCAAGAGCTGATAAGTGGCAAGTAACATTCACACTAACACTGACCCAATTTCTAATACTCCAAGGACTTTCCAACAACAATCAAGGAGGTCAACATCATCCAGGATAAAGCAGCCTGCTTTTTTAACATCCCATCCACCACACTTAGCATTCATTCCCTCAAGTGCCAGCATATAGTGACTGCTGTGTGTGCCAACGATGAAGTGGACTGGAATTACTTGTCTAGGCTATTTTAACAGCAGCTCCCAAACCCGTGACTTTGACCATCAAGGAAGTCAAGGGCTTCAAGCTTAATGGAACACAACATCTACATGTTCCTCTCCAAATCGGATTCCATCACTACTTGGAGATATATCACCATTCCTTCATTGTTCCCAGTTCTAAATCCAAGAATTCTCTCGCCAACAGCAGTGTGGGAGTACCTTTACTAGAAGGACCGCAGCAGGTCAAGAAGGCACCATTGTCACCTTCACAATGGCAATTTAGGACATACAATAAATGTTGGCTTTGCCAGTGACTTCAAAAAATTCAACAACGTGAATAAATGAAAGTAAATCTGAACAAATCTGGTGCCCTTGCATCAATCAAATGCCAAAACATGTGATCTTTGAGCCTTTATTAGTCTTTTATGATAAAGTCAAAATGCTCCCTATTCTTTCTTTTCCCAATCAGACACCTTAAAGGCAGTTGTCATTTTTCTTGACTGAGTTAAAGGAGTGGAGAGGATGCGACGGAGATTTACAAGGAATTGATAAGGCAGGGAAATTTTAGCAATAAAGAAAGATTGAATATTCTATTCCAAAGGTTGTTTCCTTTAGAACAGAATATTCTGAGGAGAGCCTTAATTGAGGTTTATCAGGGGCCCAGATGAAGGAAATAAGAAGGAAGGGTTTGCCTTGGCAGACCTATATATATTCAAAGTAGTTAAGAGAAGGATTAGAGAGGAGATGAGAAAAAATATTTTCATTCAAAGCGTGGTCGAGGTCTGGATCAGAGTTCCTGGAAGGGCAGTACAGGCATAAAACTGAATCACATTTAAAAACTGGGGACGCATTGGAGGACCCGTGATCTGTAAGGCCATATACGGAGAACAGGAAGTAAGAAGTAGGCTGAGTCACTCTTTATCAATCAGCATGAATGCGATGAACTGTGTCATAAATTTTCTATGACTGTTATCCACCACTGCAAGGTTTTCACCCTTTCTGGAAGATTATTCCCAGTTTCCAAACTAAGTCATCCTCAGATTTCAAACGTAGCCATCAGCTTGTTCAGGACTGCGTTATGTCTTTTAATGCTCCTGTTTTTCACCACCAGACAACTTTACAATGTGTGGTACAGTTTCATATGCAAGACCATATCCCTTTTATGATTCTTCATGACTTGATCTGCCAATAGATTGGACAAAAGTAGAGTGTTAATGAATCTAGACTATTTCATGCCGTCACTTAAATTGTTCCAATTATTAGAAATATTCTTCCTGTTGTAGTATGTAATACTTACCTCCCCTCCTACTACTATTCCACCACCTTTTGTTGGCTGTGATCTTTTTATTCCGCAGGTTGGATTTTGATACAATTTTATGTGCTTTCCCTCATAGAACTACAGAACCATACAGCACAAAACAGGCCCTTCGGCCCACCATGTTGTGCCATCCATCAAACCACCCTTACACTATCTAACCCTTTCCTCCCACATATCCCTCTATCTCACATTCCTCCATGTGCCTATACAACAAACTCTTGAACCTGTCCAATGTATCTGCTCCACCACCACCCCAGGCAGTGCATTCCATGCACCAACCACTCTCTGGGTGAAAAACCTCCCCTTGACATCTCCCCTGAAATCATCAATCATTTCCTCAATTTACTACAGCATTACTATTAGAAGGATTTATTATCTACTGAGTATTCTTTAAATTTGGTAATACTTTTAAAATTTACACTGTTCTCATAGATGTTTATGGAGCTGAATATAAATAAATCCCTAATGATAGGATCAGTAGTTCTCTCCAGTTTCTATAAGCGTCATAATGATCCTCATAGGGAGCTTAAGCAGAGACTACTGCCTCTGAATTTACATATAGATTCACACAAATGTACTTACACAAACACACAAATGTTGTTTAGCATATTTTAAAAATGACAGTCCTTTTTATAATATAAGTTTAAACTTAATAAAAATGTTGTGATGCCTCAATGAAAAGAGGGACATATAAACTTGGTATTAAATTTCAGTGATTTGAATCAACTTCAAAACGCTTGCTATCAGAATATGAATCTACACCTTGTTTGTTGAACAATATCTGTCCACAGATCAATGCAGTATCCAATTTCTCAAACCTTCCCATATGATAAACTCTTGGCTTTGTTAATTAATTGTCCAATTATCGATCAAATGTTGTCCTTCACCACCATACTAAAATGGGACTTTTCTTAACATTAATCTCAAGTTCAGTTTTATTAAAGAATGAGGCAAGAATAGTGAGATTTTTCATCTTTCTCACTCAACAATATCATCAAGCCAGGGCTTGAGAAGACAGTTCCCTCCATCATTGTAATGTGGCAGCGTGCATCCAACTTCCCACTCCACTTCTGGATTTAGTGACACTTCCAGGATGTCGGAAGCACATGGCTGCAAGTTTTAGTGCCTTGCTGATTTCTACTGGAGGCAAAAGTAAGATGTGGGTCAGATCCAGCAAGATTCAGCCTATCATCAAATACCAAAGTTATAAATTTCAAAGAGTTTCTATTATATCTTGAGCCAACTTTCTCTGAAGTACAAATTACAGGGTCTATTTAATGTTAAATTGTGAGGGTGACAAGGCTTAACTCTGTTACTAATCTTAATAGGTTTTGGTTTTTCTTTGCCTTCTATAATTATAATGGCATTAGTACACAAATTATCAATACGATTAATAAACTGCTTGTTGATCTTCATTCTAATTAATTAACTTGAAGCTTACTTGAATGGATGTGATCATGGGCAAGACAAGGTGGTGTATATGCTGGTAAACTAATATATATAAAACTAGTATATATAAGCACACAGTATTGTTAAGCTTCTACCAACATATCAAATGGCCATAATCAGAGGTGAGGTAAAACTGGACAGATTCTGGAGTTAATTCATGTTGAAAGGTATCAGCTACAGTTCACAGGGAAAACATCAGCATTTCCAGCCTAGCAATGATGTGGAGAATGACCTTATATTGCACCATGACTCTGTGATTAACATGCAAAAGTAAATTCCCTGAGCTAAATTTCATTCTGAAGCATTTCCACACATACTTTCTGTGACAGCTGTGCCTATCAGAAAATCATGTAACCTCCAGGCCGAAATTCCCAAACACACTAATTCACAAAGCTCCAAAGTAACACGATTTAGCCAATTGAAACTTCAGCAACAAAAAACCCAACCATCATTGTCGGATCAACGTGTTATTGTATCTGATCTCTCTGGGAGGTAGTGTTTCTATCAGAGTTTCTCACCTGGCAGATTTTGTTCAATTGTTCAGCTTCACCCTGTGCCAGGTGTCACTCAGCTGAGGGACAATGTTTTCTTTATAGTTCACTCATTTGTCAGCAACACCAGCCCCATCAGCTGCTGTGCAAGTTCCAGTACCCTGTTCATAGAGTGACCGCTCTGAACTGGCATACTGCACTTCTTGCAATATATTCCAGTCCTTGCTCCAAACCCATAGGAAAGACAAAGAACCATGTTAAAAAGGGACAAACAGCTTGACATTATAACAAAATGAAATCCTTCCAAGGGAGGACACAGTTTTGGAGTCTTGATTCATTCCTCACTCTGAGCACTATAGGTTATTTAGAGGGACAAGTCCTGTTTTTGGCAGGTGATTTTTCAGGCAAGCTTGACTCTCTCAATCCATACTGTGTCGATATAAATTAACATACAGGCACAATGCTCCATTCTTGAGAGCTGTAAGAGATTCTGAGCAAGGAGAATGATGCAACCAGAGAGCAAAGTTGGCAGCAGCACTTTAAGTGAGATGAACTGGCATGTCACTCTGCTAATTGTTCTAATACTTCCAGGGTTTGGAAATCTATTGTACAATGTGGTTTACTCACACAGTCACAACTGTAACATCTGTAATGGAGAAACTTTGCTGAAAATTGTCTTGGTAAAAACAGGTTGTGAAAGGGCTGATACAGCATCTGTGTTACCATAAGACCATAAGATATAGGAGCAGAATTAGGCCATTCAGCCCATCGAGTCTGTGTTTTATTCAACCCCATTCTCCTGCCTTCTCCCCGTAACCCTTAACCCCTTTACCAATCAAGAACCTATCAACCACTGCCTTAAATACACCCGATGACTTGGCCTCCTCAGCCCCCTGTGGCAATGAATTCCACAGATTCGCCACCCTCTGGCTGAAGAAATTCCTCCTCATCTCAGTTTTCAAGGGACGTCCCTTTAATCTGAGGCTGTTCCCTCGGATCCCAGACTCTCCTAATGGAAACATCCTCACCACATCCACTCTATCCAGACCTTTCAGTATTCAGTTACCAGCTAAAATTTAAAAGTATATGCCTGGAAATTAGAATTCACAGCCTTTTGATGCATTTAGCAAGTACTGCATACAACAAAAAAACTAAGGTTATGGAACTAGGAATCAAAATCATGCACTAAGATGGGACCTGTGTACTTCCCATTGGGATCTCCATACAGACATCACAGCTGCCACATTGTTACCTCCACTGGCTGTGGGGAAGCAAGTCAAAGGTCTCCCAATGGCAGCAGAAAAGGCTGCCATGGAAGTGAGGGAAAATGCAAGGAATGGGACAGGAGAGACAGCACGTTTTGTGTCTGGGAATGACCCCATTCTCCACCAACCACCAACAACCATCCCACAACTGAGTCCTGGATTGACAGTGGCCACCAGCCTCTGTGAGCTTTGGATCATCATGAGGCCAGTGATTCCAGTGTGTACCTCATTGGTCTTGAAAGAAGGCTGCTTTTCTTTAACTATATTTCAAAAATAAACCTCATTCATAGAAAATATGCAGAAAATACAAAAACCAGTGCACGAGTTTCTTTACATTCATAGATTCTTTCAATTGATACATTCACGGTGTTATCTGTTCTATACATTCGTATTGTTAGCACATTCTGTGCACAAGGCACCATGTGGCCTCTTTGGATGGTACAGACTTCAAATGTTTGAGAGGCTTTTACACAGGGCTTAGCCTTTCGATGTCTAGTGACAGAAGGACCTTAAACCTTGATGTTTGTCTAAACGTGCATTCCCAGGAATAACCCATAGATCAGAGCTCTGTTACGTATCCTTTACAAGGCCTTCTTTGCAAACCCACAGTCCCAAGGTGGTGGACAATCATCTCATCCTCATCACAGCAGTCTCAAGGACAGCATGCACTGCAGACAAGACACCGACCGTAGGAAAGGTCTGAAAGAGCGGTCCCTTTCTCTGCCAGCCAAGCAAGGCCTTGGTGCTTGTTGGTGAGTTCCAGTGATGAGCCATTCTGCCAAATGGTTTTGACAGTCTGCTCAGGAAACCATCCCACAGGATCCAGCGTGCCCTTCTCCCACAGGGCCTGCAGGAGATTCCGTGCTGATCACTGCCTGATGGACTTGTGGTCAAAGGTGTTTTTCCTGAAAGAGTTTTTCCATGAAGGACAGGTAGTGTGGCTATGTCCAATGGGATGGAATGCTGCACGTCAACAAGGCCAGACCCATCCTTAACACCAGGGATGGGTACAACCTCAGCACATTGTGACACTCGGTGTTTGCCTACCTCAGTTCTATGTACAGCTTGATGCAGCCACACACAAAGACGGCCATGAGATTGAGGGTGATGATGGGCATGTTTTCCCTCCATTGTCTGGGGTGTATTGTGGCCCATTGTATCTTGGATGCCCAGGTGAAATGGAAGGTGGCTCAGGTGACTGCCACAGCAGAGGATCAGAGTATGGGCCACACCTGCGCCAAGTACAGCAATAGCAAGAGCGCATCTCACCTGCCGACCAGGTTCTTGTCGACCATCAAGAGGGAGCACTATTCCCACAGTCCAGATTTTTGTTTAACCCTGGTTTCAGCCAATTCTGGTTGCATGCCTCAGCTCCTCCGAACCAGTTCCCCAGCACCTTCAGGAAGTCAGGCCCGGCAGTGAAGGGGACAGCGGGCCAGTTGCCGAAAATCATGGCCTGATTCTTCCCGCGGTTTCCTCGAGGCCACCTCAAACTGGTCGCAGATGCTGATCAATTGGCAGACTGAGCTTGGATCCAAGCAGAAGATGATGCAGTCATCCATGTACAGGGAGACTTTGTCTGACATCACCTTATGCCCACATCCTTTCTGATGGCTTCAGCAGAGGCTTCAATGCAACACATAAACTTGTTTTTGCAACACAGAAACAAGATGGGGAGAGTAGTGTGACTCCACCTCCCTCCCTCGATTCCATGCTCCACCTTCCTCTCTTGTCAGAATCCATCATCTCCAGCCCTTTGTCACCTCCACCTATCACCTCCTAGCTTCCGATGCTATGTCCACTCTCCCTTCCCCCATCAGCCTGTCACCCCTCCCTCACCTGGATCCACCTATCACCTGCCAGCTCTTGCTCCACCCCTTCCCTCCACCTTTTTTATACGGGCTATCTCCCCCCTACGCTTCAGTCCAAGTGAAGGGTCTCGACCCGAAATGTCGACTGTCCATTTCCCTCCACAGATGCTGCCTGACCCGCTGAGTTCCTCCAGCATTTGGTCTGTTGCTCCAGGTTCCAGCATCTGCAGAATCTTGTGTCTTCATGACCTATGATCTCATTGGCTGTCCAACTGACATTGGGAACACATCAACCATGCCAAAGGGAATTATACAAGAAAGCCCCCAAATCCAGCTCATTAATATAGACTAATAAGAGCAGTCCCAGTATATACCCTCCTTCTATCTGAAAACAACCATTCTCCATGACTCTCTTACTTAGCCAACTTCATATCCATGCTAATAACGTCCCTTGCATGCCATGTATTTCAACTTCCTGATAAGCCTGATATGTGGCACCTTATCAAAAAATGTCCCTGATGACCCTCACCAATTTTTACAGATGCACCATAGAAGGAAGGCATCCTATCTGGATGCATCACAGCTTGGTCTGGCAACTGCTCTGCCCAAGGCCACAAGAAATTGCAGAGAGCTGTGAACACAGTCCAGTCCATTACGCAAACCAGCCTCCCCTCCATTGACTCTGTTTACGCTTCCTGCTGGCTCAGGAAAGCAGCCAACACAATCAAGGACCCCTCCCACCTTGGTCATTCTCTCTTCTCCCCCTCCCATTGGGCAGAAGATACAAAAGCCTGGGAACATGTACCACCAGGTTCAGGGACAGCTTCTATTCTGCTGTTGTCAGACCCTTGAATGGACCTCTTATATGCCAAAGATAAACCCTTGATTCTCTCAATCTACCTTGTCATGGCCTTTGCAGTTTATTTTTCTACCTGCACTGCACTGGGTCATTCTCTCTTCTCTCCTCTTCCATCAGGTAGAAGATACAGGAGCCTGAGGGTACGTACCACCAGACTTAAGGACAGCTTCTACCCCACTGTGATAAGACTATTGAACGGTTCCCTTATACAATGAGATGGACTCTGACCTCACGATCTACCTTGTTGTGACCTAGCACCTTATTGCACTGCAATTTCTTTGTAGCTGTGACACTTCACTCTGTACTGTTATTGTTTTTACCTGTACTACATAAAGGAACTCTATAATACCTCAATGTAACTGCACTGTGTAGTGAATTGACCTGTACAATTGGTATACAAGACAAGTTTTGGTACAAGTGACAATAATAAACCAATACCAATACCAATAACACCATATTCTGCATTCTTTTTTTTTCCTATTGTACTACCTCAATGTACTTATGTATGGAACGATCTGTCTGGATGACACGCAAACAAAAGCTTTTCACTGTATCCCTGTACATTTGACACTAACAAACCAATTGCCAATTACCAGAAGTCTTCTGGAAGTCCCCCTATACCACATCCCCTGTAAAGCTCCTTCCTCTCACCTTATACTGATGCCCTCTTGTTTCTGAAACCTCTGCCATGGAGAAAAAGATTCTGACTCTCTACCCTATCTATGCCTCTTATAATTTTATATACCTGTTTCAAGTCACCCCTCAGCCTCCTTCACTCCAGGGAAAAGAATCCCAGCTAATCCAATCTCTCACCATAATTCTTCAATCCAGGCAATCTCCCGATGAATATTCTTTGCACTCTCTCCAGTGCAACCACATCCTTCCTATTGTGTGGCAACCAGAACTGCACACAATAATCCAAGTGCGGTTTAACCAGTGTTTTGTAAAGTTGCAACATAACATCCCTATATTTATATTCAAAGCCCTGACCTATGAATGCAGCATGCCACATGCCTTCTTCACCACCCTATCTACCTGTGTTGCCACTTTCAGGAAACAATGTACTTGAACCCCAAGGTCTCTCTGTTTATCAACATTCAGTGACGGCTTACGTTTACTCCGTCTGCCCCCATCCCCATCTGACTTCCCAAAATGCATCATCTCACACTTGAGATTAAGTTCCACCTGCCAAGATTGCACCCAAACTTCCGTCTGATCAATATCCCGCTATATAGCCTTAAACAACCTTTCTCACTATCCAACACCACCAACTTTCATGTCAGCCATAAGCTTATTAATCATACCTCCAACTTTCATAGAATCATAGAAAGTACAGCACAATACAGGCCCTTCAGCCCACAATGTTATGCCGACCTTTAAACTTCACCTAAAAACTATCTAACCCCTTCCCCCCACATATCCCTCCATTTTAACTTCCTCCATATGCTTATCTAGCAATCTCTTGAATTTGACCAATGGCAAATTCTCCACCACTGGCCCAGGCAGCGCATTCCATGCCCCAACCACTCTCTGGGTAAAAAACCTTCCTCTGATATCTCCCTTGAACATCCCCCCCATTACTTTAAAGCCATGCCTTCTTGTATTGAGCATTGGTGCCCTGGGAAAGAGGCGCTGGCTGTCTACTCTATCTATTCCTCTTAATATTTTGTTTACCTCTATCATGTCTCCTCTCATCCTCCTTCTCTCCAAAGAGTAAAGCCCTCACTCCCTTTGTCTCTCCTCATAATGCATACTCTCCGAAGAGTAAAGCCCTCGCTCCCTTAGTCTCTCCTCATAATGCATACTCTCCAAACCAGGCAGCATCCTGGTAAATCTCCACTGCACCCTTTCCAACGCTTCCACATCCTTCCTATAATGAGGTGACCAGAACTGGACACAGTATTCTAAGTGTGGTCTAACCAGAGCTTTGTAGAGCTGCATCATTACCTTGTGGCTCTTAAACTTGATCCCACGACTTATGAAAGCTAACATCCCATAAGCTTTCTTAACTACCCTATCCACCTGTGAGGCAACTTTCAGGGATCTGTAGATATGACATTATCACATTTAAGTCATTATTAAATCTCAAACAACAGGATTCCCAGCACCAACCCCTGTGGGATATCACCGGTCACAGACTTCCAATCAGAGAAGTAACCTTCACTATCAGCACGCCGATTTTGGACCCAATTAGCCAGCTTGTCTTGGATCCCATGTGCCTTAACCTTCTGGGTCAGGCTTTAAGGGAGCATAATCAGACAAAATGTGATGCTGATTTAATAAGTAAGTAGCACAAGTGACCGGAACCTTGGTCAAAGAAGTCAGTTTTAAAAAGCATCTTAAAGGATGTTCATGGTCAGTATTTCAGACCTTAAAGTCTGGGTCTCATTTCTCCTTTGAAAATGTTTGCCTAACCAGCCAATTAACAGTAATATTTGTAAATTTGATTAAGTGTCCACAGAAAAAGAGCCGGCTCATGCTATTTCAACCCCACATAAGAGGCCATCAGTAAGGTCCTGCTGCTATATCAATGGCTCAGGAGAAAGAAGTCATTTCAGGCATATTATCACATTATCTACTTCACATCACACAGGAAACTGATAAATAATAGGCCAGAGGATTGTGCATTTGGTTCGAATGTGCAAAGATGTAAAGTAAAAATAATTCTAAGTATGATCAGATGAGCAGGATGATGTTCTGTTGCTAAAGCAAATTTTATTGCACTGTGAGGTTGTCCAATATCGTTGTACATGAAACTCCATCACAATTCTGTTGCCTTGTTGTTGAATGGCCAATTAATATGGAGCACCTAATCTACATGCAATGTGAAATGTTATCTGTATATATTACTCCCATTTTTTCTGTACAGGTGGTCAGAGGAATAAGGTGAGTTCCTTTTTATGCATCTTAAATCCAACAGTAAAAGGTTGACATTAGTAATGAGACTGTTTTCCTCTTCACTGAAATAGGATATTTCATACTGACCAAACTTTGATGAGAGTTAACACTCCAGGTTACTTGTGAACTTCCTAAAATACATTCTTCCCCTTTTGCCTGTCTACTCCTTTCTCCCTCAAGCAGACCTGAACAGTTCAAAGGTTAACCTTGGACTCATCATTAGTCACACAAAAAAATTGCCTCAGAATGGAACATCAATGTGAAATTAAAATTTAGATTCACCAGAAGCAAAAATCCATAGAATCCTTCCATCTGAAGACACTCCCAGAAACTAAGTTGTGGGTGTTGGGAGAAAGGAGACAGGAAGGGAGCTGTGGGAGAAGGCTTCTCTAGGAATAGACTCATTATGGGATTGTGTGATTTAAAAAGTGCTGCCATAGGCATGTTGGCAACCCTTAAACAAAGGGTGTTGTCAGAAAGAGAGAGACGGAGAGTTGGAGAGTGAGAGAGTGAGAGAGTGAGAAAGAGAAAACATGAGCACATGGCTTTTTTCCTCCCCATGGCACATTAAGCTGTTCCCCAACTCACATAAGAAATAAATGTTCCAATGAGAATGAACCTGTGCATTTTGCTAAACTAATCCATTACAAGCAAACACTGAGTTGGAACTTGGCTTTGTGCCATTCTGGATCATTTGGAAGGGCAGTTAAGAATCAATCACATTGCTGTGGGTCTGGAGTCAAATATAGGCAGGACTGGTTAAGGACAATAGATTTCATTCCCCATAGGACATAAGTCAACCAGATGGGTTTTTGTTAACATTACATAAATCTGGGAGTTTCATGGTCACCACCACTAAGAATGGCTGTTTATTTAAAATTTATATATTGCTCTGGTGGCATATAAATTGTTATTCCAATGATTTAACTACCATGCTCCCCTTTCAATCATTAGAAAACATTGGAAGAGAAATAAAATTAATTGCCAACTTGCTGGCACCCATTTTGCATTATCAGGTAAAGTATGTTGAGACTGGAATAGAATTTACAGGTACAATCTGTAAGATGTTTGAGATAAAATTGCCTCAACAATAAAAATGGTGAAAAATTCAAAGGGGCATGGACATCCGCAACACGTGGATAATGAAATTGTAAAGGTTGGCAAGGGAACAGGTTGAACTTAACATTCCTTCCAAATATATTGATGCTGTCGTTTTATAACATGCAGCCTTTGTCACATTGACCAATGTCCAATTATACCTGGAGACTGAAACTATTGCTGACTCTAATGAGGCAGCTGTTCATCATTATTCTTCGGACAACTCTTGACCTCTTCATACAATAATATCAAAGATACAAGCCAATTAAACTTTCCTTCAGCATCTCAAGGGTGACAAGAAATGGCATATCATCAGCATTATACACGGTGATCAGCAACAATCAGGGCAATTTGCCATTTTCTGTAAAGTTGACCACATAGAATTCCTGGAGTGATACAATAATCCTTGTGGGCACTCATTGTATTGGCAAGGTCCAGGCATCCATTTGGTGAAGGTAGAAGACCAAGTTCAATTGTGTCTGCCAACTGCACCAGCCTGGAAAATTCTAATACTGAGTCAGCAAATGCAGCCATGGAGAGGGAGATATAATTGATGTGTCAGCCAGATGACCTTCAGTAAAAATGATAACTGGGCTTGGATTTTGCAGTTTTCCTGACGTGAAGTCTGCATTCACTAGTATAACACTGTGAATCTGATGGCAAGTTTGGGAATTCTATGCATGCTTAGCTTAACATAGAAGTTCCAATGTTTCCTGTCACTGATCTGACCTGCCTTTTGAGGACTCCACTGTTAGGCAGCTTAAACCTCTGCAATCAAAAGAAATGGGGTGAATTGTCACAAGCTTAGTTCCTATACACGGATTGACTGCTGTGTTTCCCTCATCGGGAAAGTAAGCACACCCTAAAACACTGCATAGGCTTGGATTTCTCTGAGTGTCCTGGTACATGCAAAGCCTTGTCCTAACACAAATCTTATCTTTTGTAGAGAGTGGAGCAGACTTGCATTGGAAGGTATGAAACTGGAACAGGGGTGAACAAAAATTCCAACTACAGTGGAATTTTTAACCCTCCAAAATATCCATACATAGACTGAGCTATAAAAATCTTTGTTCCAATTACCTTCCAGACAAATGTCTCAGTAACGGGTGATTTCATCTCCACTCTCAGGAGCCACCAGCAAAGCAATCAGTAACACCTATCCCCAAAACCGCCTCTTTATATTTGCTTATTGCTATCAGCCAAAAGCAGCCACAGATTAATTTAAATATCATTACTGTATCATTCTCATGTACTTGATAATGCTCATGAGGAAGGAAGCTCATTTTTATTGGCTGGAGACATCCATAATATAAGACATATTGAGGTCTATTTCCCCATAGGTAGGTATTAACAACCTATCAGGTGATTATAAAAAGCACCAACTATATTGAGTTGGAAGAGTGCCATCTTTGGTATTCATGCAAAAGAATTTAATGCCAACAGTAAGTTTAGTCATCCAAATGGACATTATTAACAGTTAATAATAATTCCTACAATGAACTGGGACCAATATTCTTGCTTTATTATGAGCTACTGAGCAATAACACTGGGAGTCTAGGCTGTAGAGATTGAGCTCCTTGCCAAACTGGATGAGAAAGATCCCAGGTTCAAACAGGGGGAAGTTTACTTGGTAAAATTTCCCTCAGTGTCAGGCCACAAAGAAAAGCATGGGATAAGTCTGTTCATGGGTCACATAAACAAAAGAACAGGGGGCAGGAGTAGGCCATTCAGCCCCTCGAGTCTGCTCCACCATTTAGTAAGTTCATGATTGTAATCTCAACTCTGCACTCACTCTTCTGGTAACCTTTCACACCTTAGCATACAAAAGTCTATCTACCTCTGCTTTAAAAATATTCAAAGACTCTACTTCTACTAAGAAAGAAAGCTCCAAAGACTCTCAACCCACTGAGAGAGAAAATAAATCACCTCATCTTTGTTTAAAATTGGTGACCCCTTATTTTTAAACAGTGGCTCCTAGTCCGAGATTCTTTCACAAGAGGAAACATCCTTTCCACACCCATCCACATACATCTCACCACTCTAGTAAGACCACACAGAATCCATGGTCATCTCTCACAGTGGATGGGCTAGATCAGCAGAAATGTTTTGGTAATGGCTGCAAGGCTCTCCTGGAAAAAGAATTATATTCAGCCACAACATTCCAGCAGTGACTTTGTAAAGAAAGATCTTATTTAATTATTTAATGAGTTGGAAGATGGTAATTTATGGAAATCCCGAATTACCACTCTGTAAAGAAGAACAAGGCTACTGTCTGGATGTTCTGTACAAGAGGTATACCCCAATAAATGTAAGTCTTTGCCAGTTTCACTTTAGATTTCACTTAAGTCTTTGCTGTCACTGTTTCAGGGACCATGATGTGAACCAATGAGCTGCCAGCTCCTTTCCTAGATAAGTTTTGAATCACTGCAAGGGGATGCTCCTGCTTTAAGCCAAAGCAGTTAAAGTGTATTTTTTGGGGTTCCTTTGGCTGCACTTCCAATGAAATAGAACATTGAGTGTAGCACACGTGCAAATTTGAGACTGGAGTTCAAGCCACTGTAACACACCCACTCTGTTTGCTGAAAGGGACCCATGACCTGAAATAGCAGATACTTCAGCCATTCAATGCCCTGTGAAAATGACAAAGGGCAAAGCATTGCCATTTACAGGTTGATCAATTCTCCTGCTCCACTTAATCCGAATAATACAAAGACCCGGTTGTTTATGGGTCTACAATAAGCAACACAGATTTGATCATCTCCATTTGCTCCTCCACTAACTCTACTCAAGTTTATAATTCTCCAATTTGTGTTCGTATCCCTCCAAGGCTTCATCTCTCTCCATCTCTGTAACCTCCTCTGGATGTGGAACTCTTGAGTTGCTGAGGGAAGTTAGGGAGGAAATCACATAGGCCCTGCCCATAATCCTCCGAACATCTATAGATTGAAGAGTGGTGCCTGAGGAATGGAGACTGCAAAATGTTACATCAGTGTCCAAAATATAGTTCAGGGATAAACCCAATAACTACAGGCCAATCAGATGGGGAAAGCTTGAACAACAATAAATGGGCAGATTTAGCAGTCACTTGAACAAGTGTAGATTAACTAGGGAAAGTCAGCATGGACTTCTTCCAAGGCAACTACTAAGAGTTTAATTCAAAGACTGATAGAAGTTTATAAGATTATGAGAGGCATAGATAGGGTAGACAGTCAGAATCATTTTCCGAGGGTAGAAATGTCAAGTAGTGGAGGGGAAAAGTTCAAAGAAGATGCATGGGGCAATTTTTGTTTTACACAGAAAGTGGTAGGTACCTGGAACGGGCTGCAGGAAGAGTGGTGGAAGCAGATACGATAGTGGTGTTTAAGAGGCTGTTAAACACATGAATATGCAGGGAATCGAGGGATATGGATCATGTACAGGTAGAAGAGATTTAGTTTAGTTCAGTATCATGTTCAGCATCGAAGTTGTGAGTCTAAGGTCCTATTCCTGTGCTGTACAGTTCTATGTTCTGACTGGCGTTGAGCTTAATGGTAATAATAACAATGTTTAAAAGACATTTGGATAAGTACATGGATAGGAGGAGTTTAGTGAGATATGGGCCAAACGCGGGCAATTGGGACTAGCTTGGTGAGCACCAAGGGTCAGCATGGACAAGGTGGGCTGAAGGGTCTATTTCCTTGCTGTATTTCTCTACGACTCTATATAGTTTTTTGATAAACTAAGATAAGATAAGATATCTTTATTAGTCACATGTACATTGAAACACATGGTGAAATACATCTTTTTTTGCGTAGAGTGTTCTGGGGGCAGGCTGCAAGTGTCGTCACACTTCCGGCGCCAACATAGCATGCCCACAACTTCCCAACCCGTACATCATTGGAATGTGGGAGGAAACTGGAGCACCTGGAGGAAACCCACGCAGACACATGGGGAGAACGTACAAACTCCTTACAGACAGCAGCTGGAATCGAACCCAGGTCGCTGGCACTGTAATAGCATTACGCTAACCGCTACACTTGATGAAATGCTATTGATGTGGTGCATGTGGACTTCCAAAAGATCTTTGATGTAGAACTACAGACAAGTTTGTCATTTAAATGCCCATGGGTAAAAGGAGCTGAGCAGAATGGATGGAAAACTGAGTAAATAACGGGAAGCAGAGAGTAATCGCGAAAGGTTGTGTCTCGGTCTGGGAGGGAGTGTACAGTGGAGTTCCCCAGGGGTTGAAAGTAGGACCAGTGCTTTTCTTAATATGGTAAATGACTTGAGCAATTCCAAACTTGGAAAAGACACACAAAACTTGGTGGGGCAATGTACTGCAAGAAGAGAAGCAATATATATTTCGAGGATGGGCAGATAGATGGCAGCTGCAAAGAAGTGTTACACTTTGTTTGAAAAATGTAAAGTAGAAGCTGCAATGGTAAATGGAGAGCAAAATAAACTGCTGAGGAAACTCAGTGGGTCAGCCTTCATCTGTGGAGTCAATGTTTCAGGTGGAGACCCTTCACCTGGACAACCAGATGAAGTCCAGATGAAGGGTCTCCACCCAAAACGCCAACTATCCATTTCCCTCCACAGATGCTGCCTGACCTGTTGCGTTCCTCCAGCAGTTTGTTATTTGGTTCAGATTCCAGCATCTGCAGTTTCTTGCATCTTGATGGTACAAGGGGAGCGAGGAAATTTAAAAGACACTTAGATAAGAACATAGATGAAAGAAAAATGGAGGGTTATGGGCTGTGTAGGAGGGAGGGGTTAGATTGATCAAGGAGTAGGTGTTTGTATCAGTCAGCACAATATCATGGGCCAAAGGGCCTGTACTGTGCTGTACTGTTCTATGTTCTGAACTTCTTCACTCAGAGGGTGGTGCGAGTGTGGAAAGACCTGCCAGTGGAAGTGGTGGATGCCAGTTCAGTTGTAACATTTAAGAGAAGTCTGGAAAGGTACATGGATGGGAGGGGTTTGCAGGGATATGGTCCAGGTACATGTAGATGGGACTAGGCAGAAAATCAAGTCGACACTGACTGGATGGGCCGAAGGACCTGTTTCTGTGCTGTAGTACTCTATGACTGAGAGATTTGGTGGTATATGGGGATAGTTTGTTGAAAGTGGCAAGGTAGTTTAAGAAAGTGCTTCAAAAAGAAACCTCATTGCAAATGGAGTGAAGAGTACATGAGCAACAAAGTCATACTTTGTGAATCAATGGTTGAACCGCAACTGGACTACTGTGTCCAATTCTGGGTGCCTCACTTTTAGGAGAGTTTTGCAGGCTTTGGAGAGGGTGTAGAAGAGACTGACCAAAATTCTTAAAGGGGTGAGGCACTTTAGTTAGTAGGATCAACCGGAGATGCCGGGAACAGCAGAGGTTGCAAGGAAGTCCGCTGGAGGATAAACAGGAGAAGCCAGAGCTATTGTCCTTGGAACAGAGGAAGTTGCAAAGGGAATTGTTGGAGATCCTTTAAATCATGATGAGTGTACAAGAATGGATGGAGTGAGACTGCTCCTATTGGTGGAAGGGCCTTGAGGAAGGGGACATAGAATGACAGTGATTGACAAAATAACGAAAAGCGACATCAGGGAATTTTTGTTTTATGTTGTGAGTGGTAAAGATATGGAGTCCACCCCCAAGGTTACTGGTGGGGGCAGTGTCAATGGGAATGTTGAAAATAGAGCTGGGTAAGTCCCTGAAAGGATTTGCAGAGTGTTGGAATGGGACAAGGTGGGTACACAAAGGCAGTAGGGGACTCGCCAAGCCGAATGGCCTTTTTCCCTGCTGTAAACATTTTGTGATTCTGTGAAAGATTCGTCCTCCAATTCTAGCCTCCTGACCATCTGAATTACTCCATCTTTCTTTATCACCCTTGGCTTCAGCTGCCTAGGCCCTCAGACCTGGCTTTCCTATTCTTAATCTCTCCGCCCTTCCACCTCTCACACCTCCTTTTAAGATGCATCTTAAAAATCGACCACAAGCGAGCTGTCGGTCAGGTATCTCAACACCTCCGTGGCTTGACTTCAGGTTTTGTGTGTCAACACCCTATATATCACCTTGGGATGTTTTGCCACGCTAACAGTGCTCTACAAATCACATCATTATGGGAGGTGGGGGTTAAACATCGGGTGCCAGATCACAGTTGCAGCCTCCCAGATACAGCACTAATGAACACCGATAGGCAAACAGGCTCGGATGCATTCTGCACTAACACCAGCTGCAGGAGCATTTCAAGTCGACAAGTGCATGCAAATAACAATTGCCTCAGATCTGAGGCAGCTCAGCTCAAACGATATAAGACACATGAGAGCTCATCAATTATTTGATTTAGTAAATAAAAGACATCTAGCAATCAATGAATTTTCCATCATTATATTTATATTTGAATAACTCATATTGTTCCGTGTTACCTGCTGTTGTCTGTCATTTTCTGCAGCATTCAGATTCAGATTCAATGACATCAAGCAGCTCACCTCTGGAAGCACAGAACAGGGACTGTGCTTCTGAATAACTGGATGGATTTTGCAGGAAATGTGTGCAGAACTGGCAAGAGACTCGCATTATTACTCAAGTTCAAGCCAAAATAAAGCCAAATAATTGCATGAAATGATTTATAAACATCACGCCCACCTGGCAGGCTGCACCAGGCTTGAAGTAATTTAGAAATCCCACTAGCACTGAAATTCTGGCGGTTAATGTGTCTTGTTGGCAATTCACCGGTGTGATCGAATAATGAGTTCTCAACTCGGGAAGGGGAAACGGTAGGGACACATTAAAAAAATAGTTCATTCATTTGAACTGGGAGAGTGAGAGAAATCCCTCAGACTTTGTGAAGGCACAATGGTCCTTACAAACAGCATACCCGAGTCCTAAAGCATGACTGATTGTCAAAGACTGTGTGACTGCGGAGGCACTGGACATTATGTCGAGATAACAGTAAATCTGTGACAGGTGATAGAGATCAAAAATAATAGAACTAAGCATCCAACTGCAATGCTAGGAGAATGTGATTTCAATGGAAAAATCTTAGAACTTCGAATATCAAAACAGATTAGGCTTAATAATAGAGTAACACAGCACAGAAACAGGCCCCTCAGCCCAACTTGTCCATGCCAACCAAGGTACCCACCTAAGCTAGTTCCATTTGCCTGTGTTTAGCCTGTATCTGTCTAAACTATTCCTGTCCATTTACTTATCCAAATGTCCTTTAAATATCGTTATTGTACGTGCCTCAACTACTTCCTCTGGCAATTCGTTCCATCCTCTGCGTGATGAAGTTTCCTCTCAGGTCCCTTTTAGATCTTTCCCCTCTCACCTAAAACCTATGCCCCCTAGTTTTTGGTTCCCTTTCCTGGGAAAAAGACTGCGCATTCACATTATCTATGCCCCTCATGATTTTATACACCTCTTTAAAGTCTCCTACTTTCCAAGAAATAAAGTCCTGTCCTAGCCTAGCCTATCACTGTAACTTGACTGATTGGTCAGTGGATAAATAAGAGAAAGAGGATTAAGAACAGGAGTGGGCCATCTGGCCATTCGAGCTACTCCACCATTTTTCATGATCATGCCTCATCTTTTACCTCACTACTATTTCCCTGCACTATCCCTATATCCCTTGATTCCCTTAATATCAAAGAATCCGCTGATCTTTGTTTCAAATGAACTCAATCCCAGAGCCTCCACAACCCCCAGGAGAAAGAATTCCAAAGATTCACCACCAACTGAATGAAGAAATTCCTTGCCTCGATCCTTATTCTGCAACTGTGACCCTTGGTTCTAATCCAAGGGAAACATCTTTCCTGCTTCCCGCTGAACCTTATAAAACTTTTGTAATTTTCAATGAGATCATCTCTCATTCATCTAAATTCTAGAGAATAGAGGCCTAACCTATCCAAAATCTCCTCATACACCAAACCCACCATCCCAGAAACCACTCCAGTGTACCTTCATAGCACTCTCTCAAAGGCACTAGTCTTGGTTAAAGGCCAAAATAACATCACAAAAGTATCTACCTACTGATTTCCCTTCACTTCCACGACACTATAAGATAACTTAGTGACCCTCTCTGCAGTTTAGTTAAATTTAGTCAGTTGTGAGATTATTCAAGACCATTTGCACAAAGAAAAAATTATAGATAGCTATCAGGTTTGATGGAATCAAAGAGGTTTAAAGCACAGAAGAAGGCTACATGGACCACTATGTCCATGCTGGCCAAAGGTGCTACTGAGACTAATCCCACTTTGAAGCTCCTGCTCTGTAGCCTGGTAATACTTTAAGTGTCCATCCTGGTGATTTAAATTGGTAAATTGGTTTATTATTGTCACAATGTACCAAGGTACAGTGGAAAACTTTGTTTTGCATGCCATCCATACAGATCATTTCATTAAAACAGTGCATTGAGGTAGTACAAGGGAAAACAACAACAGAATGCAAAAATGTTACAGTAACAAAGTGCAGTGCAGGCATACAATAAGGTTCAAGGTCATAACAAGGGAGATTGTGAGGTCAAGAGTCCATCTTATCATACTAGGGGACCGTTCAATAGTCTTATAACAGCAGGACAGAAGCTGTCCTTGAGCCTGTTGGTACGTGCTTTCAGGCTTTTGTATCTTCTGCCCGATAGGAGGGGAGAGAAGAGAATATCCAGGGTGGGTGGGGTCTTTGATTATTCTGGCTGCTTAACCAAAGCAGCAGGACGTGTAGGCAGAGTCTACAGAGAGGAGGCTGGTTTCCATCACGTTCTGAGCTGTGTCCACAACTCTCTAGAGTTTCTTGTGGTCTCAAGCAGAGCAGTTGCCATACCAAACCGTGATGCATCTGGATAGGATGCTTCCTATGGTGCATGGATAAAAATTGGTGAGAGTCAAAGGGGACATATAAGTGTGAGTAACTCTATCAGGCAGCAATGTCTAGATCCCCCATCATACTTTGGGTGGAAAATAATCTTCCTCATCTCCCTACTAATTCTCAATCCAGAAAAGTGTGAAGTGATACATTTTGGAAGAATGAACATGAAGACGAAGTACAAGGTTAATGGCAGAATTCTGAGCAGGGTGCAGGAACAGAGGGATCTTGGGGTCCAAGTCCATAGATCCCTCAAAGTTAAAAAACACTATGATGCTGGAGGAACTCAGCAGGCCAGGCAGCATCCGTGGAGAAAAGCAGGCAGTTAAAGTTTTGGGTCAGGACTCTTCTTCAGGACTGAAGATGGGAAATGGGGAAGTTCAATATATTGGAGGGAAAAGCAGAGCAGTGATAGGTGGACAAAAGAGGGGAGGTGGGGTGGGCACAAGGTAGCGATAGGTAGATGCAAGTAAGAGATAGTGATAGGCAGGTGCGGGGGAGGGGGGGAAGAGGGGAGAGCAGATCCACCAGGGGGTGGGTCAAAGGTAAGGAGGAAAAAAGGGGGGTAGAAAAAAGACTAGGAAAGGGAAGAAAAGAATAGGCATTGTTTGGGGGATGGGGGGGTAAGGAGGAAAAAAGGGGGGTAGAAAAGAGGCTAGGAAAGGGAAGAAAAGAATAGGCATTGTTTGGGGGATGGGGGGGGTGTGGTTGTGGGGATTACTTAAAGTGGGAGAATTCAATGTTCATGCCGTTAGGCTGCAAGGTTCCAAGACGGCAAATGAGGTGCTGTTCCTCCAGTTTGCACTTGGACTTCTCCTGGCAGTGGAGGAGGCCAAGGACTGACTTATCTGTGATAGACTGGGAGGGGGAGTTGAAGTGACTGGCAACGGGAGATTGGAGATCATGGTTACGGATTGAGCGCAGGCGTTTCTGCGAAAACGGTCACCTAGTCTGTGTTTGGTCTCGCCAATGTAGAGGAGGGCCACACTTGGAGCACCGAATGCAGTAGATGATATTAAGGGAGGTGCAAGGTGAATCTCTGTCTCACCTGAAAGGACTGTTTGGGTCCCTGGATGGAGGTGGTGTAGGGGCAGGTGGTTGCACCTATGGTGGGAGCAAGCGGAAAGTCCCCAGGGTGGGTGAGCGGGATGGGTGGGGGTAGGGAGGAGTGGACTAGGAGAGGGCGGTCCCTGCGAAAGGCAGAAATGGGTGGGGAGGTAAGATATGCTTGGTGGTGGGGTCCCGTTGGAGATGGCGGAAGTGGCGGAGAATGATGTGTTGGACACGTAGGCTGGTCAGATGAAATGTGAGGACAAGGGGGACCCTATCCTGGTTGGGTCTGGGAAGGGTGGGGGTGAGACCAGAGGTGTGAAAAATTGCAAAGATATGGGTGCGAGCTCTCTCGACCACAGTAGGGGGGAAGCCACGGTTAGTAAAGGAGTTGGACATCTCGGATGTCCTGGAGTGGAAAGCAATGTAAGCAGATGTGGCAGAGATGGAGAAATTGAGAAAACGGGATCACTTCCTTTTAAGAAACAGGGTGGGACGAGCTGTAATTGAGGTAGCTGTGAGTATCAATGGGTTTGGAGAAGATGTCGGTGAAAGAACTCCGCTGAGTTGACCTGCTGAGTCCTTCCAGCAGATTGTGTGTTGCTCCAGATTCCAGCATCTGCAGTCTCTTGTGTCTCCATCTAACTAATGTATTATACAATTCTGGAATGGCCCACCCTCTCTACTGAGTGAAATATGCCTTCCCTAGGCATGCTATCAAGAACTCTTGAAATATTGCACGCTAAATTTCTCCTGAGCTACTCTGCTCCAAAGAAAACAATTTCTGCTTAAAAGGCTAATCAGCAAAGTTGAAACACATGGTACATGGCAATAAAAGGGACATTGATAGCGTAGGTATGAAGTTGGCAATTTAACAGACGATGGACTTGCGGTAAATGGTTGCTTCTTGGAATGGAGGAAAGTGAATAGTGGTGATCCCCAGGGATCAGTGTTAGGGCCATTGCTTTCTTTGATTTATATTAATGGGTTCAAATTGGGATAGCCAGCCACATTCTCTAAATTTACGAATATCACAGAATTCGACAATAGTATGAAATGCAAAAAGAATGGTGACAGATTGCAGCAGGGTATTAACAGGCCGGTGGACTGGTCAGATCCTTGCGTGGCAGATGAAGTTTAAGGTGAAAAAGTGTAAGGTGATGCACTTTGGTAGGAAGAATAAGGAGAGGCAATGTAGAACAATGGACACAATTCCAAAAGTGATGCAGGAGGAAACATCCAGGGATGTGTGCAAATTGAGAAAGTGGTCAATAAGCCACACGCAATTCTGGGATCTATCAACAGAGGCAGGAAGCGTAAAAGCAGGGAAGTCATGCTGAACCTTTACAAGATACTGGTTTGACCTCAACTGAAGTATTGGGTTCGATTCTGGTTGCCTCATTATTGGGAAGATGTGAAGGCATTGAGAGGGTCCAGAAAACGTTCAGGAGAATGGTTCCTGAGATGAAGGACTACAGCTACAAGGATGGATTAGAGAGGCTGGAACCATTTTCTTTGGGGAAGGATGAGGGGAGATCAGAAATAAGTAAATAAAATGATGGATCCGGACAGAATAGATGGTGAGACGTGGCTCCTGTTGATTAGGTTGCAAGGGGGTTTGAGAACTAGTGAAAAATGAAGGAGGAGGAAATTAAGAGTGACATGAGGAATTTTTGTTTTACACAACATGTGGTTGAAATCTAGAATGTGCTGCGTGCATATGTGATGGAGATAGGTTCCACTGTGGCATTCAAGAGGGAATTGGATGAAGATGTAGCTGCACAGAAGCCTGCTCTTGCTTGAAGTAGTGCCATGGGATTTTCTGCATCTACCCATGAGGGCAGATAAATCCTCAGATTAAAGTCTTCAGGGTCTAATCCCATGACCCTCTGATCTCAAGACCAAGTGCGCTAGCAGTGATCCATGCCTATCGACAGTCTACATTCATCTTCAGGGTCAACAAACCCAATCCCAGCATGGGAACCCTGATGTTAATGCATAAAATATACAAGCAGTAGTCAGAGCTAGGCTGTGACAAGAGCACTCAACCCTGCTCTATTGATGTGGTACTCTGGTTGTAGGAGTAACCCCAGGCCACTGTGGAAACTTCAGTCTGAGGGAGAATCCTGCTGTAGTTACAAGTGGACAGTCCTGGATATCAGTAATGACAGCAAGAATGCTAAAGTACTTTTTATGTCAAGGGGAATTGCCTTCATTAGGAGCACAAACAGAAGTCACAACAGTATTTTCTTGCTCATCATATATTGCTATGGAACCTTACCTGTCCACCTAATCAGATATATGCACAGAGGAAATGTTAAACCAAGACAGGACCTTTCCTCCAAGATAGGACTTGCAACAGTTCAGCTCAATAATCACTGAAGCATCAATCGGCTATGTCATTCTAAACAAGGTCCAGAAGCAGCAAGATTGGTTAAAAGTAAGGGTGACAATTGGACTACTTGGCTGGCATCAATAGGATAGAAACCTCGTCAATCTACTTCATTCTACCTTGTTACACAATTTTCTCAACTACACATAAAAAGTAAAATCCAAATACTGAAAATTATTATCTGCAGGGTAGTTCTGATGCAAGACAGTTAAGTATTCAAATTAAGTGATAATTATAATTGACCGATGTCCAATTATGATTTATAATCCTGTGGTGTTTGTACATCAAGTAATCACAAATACTCTAGACCACAATTGTGGCAATTAAGGCTGGAAGCAGTAAGACACAATATACTAATGCAAAGGTGGAGGGGAAAGAGATGTGTGTCACCCCTCATAGGTACCGGTTCATATTCAATCCAGAATAGATGGAGTGAACACTGACTTTCTGTGTATTTATTTCACTGCACTCTCCAATATCCACTAGTTGAAGGAAAGCACTGCCCTTTCTGTGATATTTCACTCCTGTGCAGTGCAGTCCAACAGAGTGCTTGCCAAGAGGAGCACATGTTGTCTACACCACAGGATCATCCAAAAATGTGCTCATTTGTCCATGTTAAAGGCAAAAATCCAGGTGCCTGGTCCTATCAATTTAGTCTGCAATGTGTACAGAGAATTAGGCATCTCTTGGTTTCAGTTACCATCCCATCAGCCAGGAGCCACTGAGATTGAGCCACCTATTCCGAGTCCACTTTGCTTGCACCAAACGTGACCCAGAATAACTTTCCATTTCATTCATAGCTGCTTCATTTTATTGGTGACCAGAATCCAGTAGCATACCCCTTGCCCACCACTGACTCACAGTAGGCATCCAGCAGCAGTTCACCAAGCTAAAAACTGACAACGTCTCCCAATCCCTCAACCCACACACATACAGAAATACAAACATACAACTTGGGCACAGTAGTAGGCCCCTCAAGCCTGCTCCACTATTTAATAAGACCACAGCTGGCTTCAGAAAGACAAACGCCATGTTAGTACTCATTTCGAGAGGACTAGAATATAAAAGCAAGGGTATAATGCTGAGGCTTTATCCGGCATTGGTCAGACTGCACTTGGAGTTTTGTGAGCAGTTTTGGGCCCATATCTAAGGAAGGGTGTGCTGGCATTGGAGATGGTTCAGAGGAGGTTTATAAGAATGATCCCGGGAATGAAAGGGTTGACGTATGAGGAGCATTTGATGGCTCTGGGCCTGTACTCACTGGAGTTTAGAAGGATGAGGGGGGATCTCATTAAAACCTACTTAATATTAAAAAGGGCTGGATAGAGTGGACATGGAGAGGATGTTTCAAGTAGTGGGAGAGTCTAGGACCAGAGGGCACAGCCTCAGAATAGAAGGACGTCCCTTTAGAACAGAGATGAGGGGGAATTTCTTTAGCCAGAGGGTAGCGAATCTGTGGAATTCATTGCCACAGACAGATGTGGCCAAGTCATTGGGTACATTTAAAGTGGAGGTTGATAGGTTCTTGATTAGTAAGGGTGTCAAAGGTTACGGGGAGAAGGCAGGAGAATGGCGTTGAGAGAGAAAAATAAATCAGCCATGATCGAATGGTGGAGCAGACTCGATGGGCCAAACTGCCCCCATCTCATGGTCTTGTGGTCTTATAGCTTGATTGTAACCTCAACTCTGCATTCCTGCTGACCCCGGTAGCTTTTCACCCCCTTACATATCAAGTATCTGTATACCTCTGCCTTAGATATATTAAAAGTACTGTATATTTCCAATGTACTTTAAGGAAGACAGTTTCAAGAGAAAGAAAATACATGATCTCTGCCTTAAAGGGGTGATCACTTATTTTTAAACAGTGGCTCCTGGTTCTAAATTCTCCCACAAGAGAAAACATCCTTTCTATATTCAGAAGTTGTCTGTTTCAATCATACTCTCTCATTCTTCTAAATTCCAGTGGATAGAATCCTGGTCTCTACAGCCTTTCCTTATGAGACAACCTGCCTATTCTAGCTATTACTCTGAACTTCTTCCAATGTAATAACATCTTTCTTTAAATAAGGAGACCAATAGTTGTACAAGACATTGGTGAGACCGCACTTGAAGTATTCTGTACAGTTTTGGTTGCCCTGTTATAGGAAAGACGTCATTAAACTGGAAGGAGTGCAGAGAAGATTTACGAGGATGCTGCCAGGACTCGAGGGCTTGAGTTACAGGGGGAAGTTGGGCAGCCTAGGACTTTATTCCTTGGAACATAGGATAGTGAGTGGTGACCTTATAGAGGTGTATAAAATCATGAGGGGCATAGGTAGGGTGAATGCCCAGTCTTTTTCCCAGGGTTGGGGAATCAAGACTAGGTTTAAGCTGAGAGGTGAAAGACTTGAAAGGGTTCTGAGGGACAATTTCTTCACATAGAGGGTGGTGGGTACATGGAATAAGCTGCCAGAGGAAGTGGTTGAGGCAAAGACAATAATGACATTTAAAAGACATTTGGATAAATATATGGATAGGAAAGGTTTAGAGAGATACAGGCCAAAAGCAGGCAAATGGGACTAACTTCGTGGGTACCATGGTCAATACGGACGAGTTGGGCCAAAGGGCCTGTTTCCGTGCTGGATTACTCTATGACTGTAATACTGTACACACAGTAGTCCATAGATCATTTCACCCATGCCCTATATAACTGAAGCATAATCTCCCTCCATAAGCATAAGCATATTCAATTCCCCTCCAGAGCAAGGAGGGGAAAAACAGCAGCACCATCAGATCAGATGAAGATCCCTCTCCACACACACACAGCTGGTCTGTCACTGGGTCCAAATGCTGGAGCAGCCTGCCCAGCTCTATTTTATCTGCACACAATCTGCAGTGGTCAGAGAAGTGATCTGGCGCTATCTCCCCATAGCCAACAATTACAGCCCTGCCAACATCATCCACAACACAAAAGCAATTTTTACAAACATGATCAGCTGCTGATTTTTTCTTTGAAATACATCTAAATCTGATTGCCATATTATGTACGTCACTCGTTAGAAGCAAAGAAAAAATCAAACCAAGAAATGGAATGCCGTGATTTATGAATGTAGACTTTCAGAGAAAAGCTTGTACGATGAATGAGCGCATAATGTCAATTAAACTAATAGCTTCTGGTGGGTTAATTGTTAAAGTCTTGAAGGAGTTCCGATGCCGTAATTGAGTATCCCAAGTGCAAAGTAAGTTTGTGCAGAGGAGCTGGCTGTCTCTGTCTCAGCCCTGTTAGCAATATTTACTTTGGCAAAAAACTGTGCCAGTTGTGCAGTCGTAAGACTTGGAAACCATCCTGTGGCTCCCACCAGAAGTTACTGGCATACCTGGCAGACTGTAAATCAAAGCAAAAGCTGTCAAGGTTCGAATTAAGTTTTGCATTAAAACTACTCTCTTCAAGCATACGGGCATCCTGCGGCAAGTGAAAGGAACACACTGCAGTAAGGTGGTGTGGTGCAATTTCATAAATTCTGCACCAAAATCTAATTCAACAAAGAAAATGTCTCCAATCTGAGAAGCGTGCTACCTTTCAGCACTACATAACCTTCACCTCTTTGATTACCATAATTCACATGTTCTGGATGTGTCAGAGTCTTAAAAAATATTGGACAGAGGTCTTTCATACTTTTTCTGTACTTTTCAAAATAAATTTTAAACTTAATCCTTTGACTGCACTATTTGGGATCATTGGAGAAAAAGATATAACTTTGAAGGCTTCTGATTTACACATTCTGGCTTTTATTTCTCTTATAGCCAGGAGAGCTGTATTGCTTAAATGGAAGGAAGTTACTCCGCCTACTCATGCTCAATGGTTACGGGATGTTATGTCATACCTGGATCTAGAGAAGATTCGCCGTTCTGTTTTTGAATCTAACTTAGACTTTCAAACCTTGTGGGGACCTTTTTTGAATTATTTTCAAAATCTCTGATTTAGGGACTAAAACGCAGATATTGGCTGACGCTGTTACATTTTTAAGGGTTTTTCCTTGTTTTTTTCCATCAAACAGCTTCAGTTTTGGTAGTGGGAGTAGATATTTTTTATCAATAAACTATTTCAATTGTCTTTTCCTTTTATTAACTAACTATTATATGTGATTATTAATTTAGAGTATTGTGATCTTAATTATGATTTAACACAATGTATTCAGTAGTATTTTTAGTCTCTTTTTTGATGCATGTACTCTGTATTTTTTTCATGGATTTAATAAAAATATTGTAAAAAGAAAAGATTACCGGATTTCATCTCTCATGCAGCAACAGCATCAAAGCCGACCACTCTGAATTATCATCTTCACATGTGCCCCGACCATTTGAATCCTGTCAATTTCTGACCCCACGTCCAAACTGAGAGGTGCTTAGGTCAATATAAATTGGTCCTGATGAAGGGTCTTCAACCTCAAACTTAAGTTTGTTTTTTCTTCTCCACCGAATTGCTGAGTGTTTCCAGTATTTTTCTGTTTATTTCAGATTTCCAGCATCTTTCAATATAAATTGGTCCTTGAAGCTTGACAGCAAACTTGGTGGCAAGTGGCCAACACTGGTCTTGCTCGTATGGACCTCTCAGTAAGTATTGAGGGCAGGGATCGAGGCAGGCAGGTTAGAGGGTGGGCTGGGTTGGTTGGCATTTGGGATGGGTGGAGAGACTGTAAGCAAGTGAAGGTTATCAAAACACATCACTCAAAAGAGATTCCCCTTGTTATTAACTAATTAATTAGCCTATTGTGAGCAATCAATGGGCTCTTGAGGAATTCTAAAGCCTTGTTTTCAGTTATTGCCATGGAGGCCCTTCAAGAGACTTCAGGGTCTTGAGTTTTCATGTTTAAGCTCTGGAAGGAAGTCTCAGATGCTTACACACTGTGAACGTTCAATGAGCTAGCTGCCTTGAAGCTGCCAGTAGGAATTATTGTAACAATCAGAAAGTCTCACCCAATCTGTACTGACCACCTAAAGGATCAAAAAGCAAAAAGTGGCAGATGCTGCAAATCTTCGAAGTAAAAACAAAAATGTTGGAAATACTCCAGCAGGCCCACCAGTATCTGCGAAGAAACTAGAGCTAACATTTCACATTGATGAACTTTCATCGGGGTCTGTCTATTTCATCCTATTTCTTGCTTTCTCTCCATAACCCCTGTAAATGTTTCAAATATCCATCCAGTTCCCTTTCAGACCTTTGAACCCACACCCAGTACCCAATCAGTGCATTTTGAAGCCTACCAATTTGTCACCCTTTATTTTTCCAGCTAGTGGTCAGAACTGATGGTCAGGTCCTCAGTCTGAAATTCAAGTTCCTGGGAGTGATCATCACCAATAGCCTGTCCTGGTCAAATCACATAGATGCCATGGCCAAGAAAGCTCACCAGCACCTTTACTTCCTCAGGAGGCTAAAGAAATTTGGTATGTCCTCCTTTGACACTCACCAACTTTTATCAATGCACCATAGAAAGCATCCTACCTGGATGCATCACAGCTTGGTACGGTAACTGCTCTGTCCGGGTCTGGGACTGCAAGTTGTGGACACAGCTCAGCACATCATGGAAACCAACCTCCCCTCCATGCACACTGTCTTTACCTCTTACTGCCTTTGTGAAGCAGCAAACATAGTCAAAGACCCCACCCACCCGGGTCATTCTGTCTTCTCTCCTTTCCCATCAGGCAGAAGATACAGGAGCCTGAGGCCACATACCACCAGGCTCGAGAACAGCTTCTATCCCACTGTGATAAGACTATTGAACATTTCCCTTATACGATGAGATGGACTCTTGACCTCACAATCTACCTTGTGTGACCTTGCACCTTATTGTCTACCTGCACTGCACTTTCTCTGTAGCTGTGACACTTTACTCTGCACTGTTATTGTTTTTACCTGTACTACCTCAATGCACTCTGAACTAATGCCATTTAACTGCTCCATGTAATGAATTGACCTGTATGATCGGTATGCAAGACAAGCTTTTCACTGTACCTTGGTACAAGTGACAATTATAAACCAATACCAATACCAAATGCCAGTAGTTTCTGTCTCCACAGCTGCTGCCTGTCCTTTTGGGTATCTCCAACATTTGTTCACCACAAACTTCCAGCATCTGCAGTACTTTTTTCTTTGGAGGGAGTTATTAATTATACACACCCTCCCTCTCCTAGTTCCATCCACCTAATACCCACATATTTCACCCATTAGATCCACTCCCCTGTCTGGCTCCACCTGCCCTTCACCTCTCCCCGAATGGGTCCCATCACCTTCCTTCATTATCAGAATCCAACAATGGTAGCCCTTTGTGTTCCCACTTATCACCCTCCTGGTTGTCTCCACCTTCACCTACCCCTCCCTCATACCTGGCTCCATCTGCCATTTTTATGTCTGTTTCCACCTGTCATCCACCTACCTCTGTCTCCCTCTCCTCACCTAGCTCCACCTGCCAATCATCCTTCATCCTTCCTCGGTCCACCATCACCTACTGGCCCCCTGACTCACTCCTCACCCTTCTCCTCGTTATACTGGCCTTGTCGACTCTCAGTCTTGATGCAGGGTCTCGACCTGAAACACCCCCCCCCCCCCCCCCCCCCCCCCCCAGCTGCTGCTCGACCCGTTAAATTCCTCAGCAAATATGGTTAAGGAGA
This sequence comes from Pristis pectinata, assembly GCF_009764475.1. NCBI lineage: Eukaryota > Metazoa > Chordata > Chondrichthyes > Rhinopristiformes > Pristidae > Pristis > Pristis pectinata. Next base: position 133,526,635 of record NC_067406.1, read on the forward strand.
AGAGAAAGGGGGTGTGACTGGCTTGCAGGAAAGAGCAAAAGGATTTGCAATGGGATGGAGGGAAGGAGTAATTAAATGATGCAAGTGAGATTGGCCATGGTGAAATAATGGGATAAGAGTAGTGAGTGTGCAAAGAAATGGGATATCCAAGTCTTCACTCTTGTGTGAGACAGAAACAGAGATAATGGCAGTAGTCGCGATCATTGAACTACTTAGCTTGTGCACCTGTGTGACTGCTTGATGATCAATATTTGGGGCCAGATCATAGAATCTCACAGTGTAGAGAGGGGGGCAGTTGCTCACCCTGTTAGTGCTGATTCATTGACAGAGCTTTCCAATGAATCCCTGTTATCTTTTCCCTGCAACCTTGCAGGTTTTTCCTTCAGAGAAGATACTGTATTAATTCAGGATGCTCTTGCTTCTATTCTCTACAATGGTTGTCGATGAAGCCACTGCAGGAGGTAGACTTTGACCTTGCAGCAGTCTATTTACACGCTAACAGGCATTATAATTAGACATGGTACTATTGACCTGTTTTTGTGCTTGTGCTTTTGAAGGCACTTATGCATTGTAAGGAGATTGCCCCTCTCTTGCCTTTGAGTCAGAAGGCTACTGGTTCAAATCCCACTTCAGACCTGGAGCGCATAATCCAGGCCGAGATTCCAGTCAGTACAAAGTTGTTGCACTATTAGAGACACCAAATTTCAAATCTAGTTGGATATAATAGATCACATGGCTCCATTCAAAGAACAGAGTTCTACCCCGTGCCACGGACAACATCACACCTTCATCCAATTTCACTAAAAAGACAGGTTATCTGATGATGATCAAAGCTGGCTGCTCCATGATGGGAAAATTAACTGCCATATTTCTACATGACTATGGATGTAAAGGCATCTTGGCTTTGCCTTGAGTTTGTGGAAGGTGCTACAGCTCAGCTCCAGAGTTTATCACTGTAATTTACTCATGTATCAGAGGGACACCTCCAATTCAATGCCAACAGGTGAAGTCCCTCCAGCCTTTATTTCACCAGCAACTTCAAGTGAGAGTATTCACTGGGATGAGGGAGCTAATTAATCATATCCACCCTGTCCTTTATCATGGGAAGTATTAACAGATCATTGCATGCAAGAGCTGAATTTTATCTCCTTATGAGATAACAATAAGACAGCCAAAGGAAACATGTGGATGGCACGATAGAGACCATAAATGGTCATTTGTTTTGAAGCTCACTGAGACACATTCAGGGCATTTATTTGTTTGCCCCTTACAAGCTAAACCAGGCAATAGATCAGACAAAAGAATATCAAGGGACAAGTCCAATATGAATCTGTCAACAAGCTGCACCCTACAGTTGCTGATATGCAAAATAAAAAGCACAAAATTGCCTCATCTTATTCAAGTGGCTGAAGCTTTGGGCCAAAACAAACTCAGCAGTGTACAGTCTTTGGCCCACACCCCACCTATCAATGATCTCCGGGATTACTTAAGAGTGGGTTGGTAGTGGAGAAGCTGACATATTAAAGGCCGCCAAGGACCTGGGCATGTTTTAAACTGCAGTGGTTTCTGCAGCCAACTGAGGCAGCAAAAGTGAAGAGTCACTTTTTGATTTTGTACAATATCCCAAAATGGAATTAAAGCAATAATGTGGAATTTAGTGGCATTTGAATGCAGGAGATGATGAACAATTTGTGGGATGTGATTACTCTGAACTGTGTCATGGAATACATATCTTTGCAATTAGTAACTGTTGATTTGCCAAATTAATCAATTGGGACCTGAATTAATGGTACAGCACAATAGAATCAAATTGATAATGAGCAGCTTTCTCTAACAGGAAATGAGTTTTCGTTGAAATGATTTATTTGTTGTTTCTTTTTCCTCTTCATCCCATAAGCAAGATTATAGTCCAAACACACTAGGGATCCCGTCTCTCCCTCAATTTGTTTCGGCAGTAATGAACTACAAGGAGATTTCAGGTTCATTGTAAGTTCTGTAAATTGTACAGTCGCATTTACTTCTCCCATGGTGTGAAGATCCGCTGAGATGGGAAACTGTGTCAGTCAAGTTTGGCCTTTTAATAGACAGATAAATCAAAACTGTCATAGCACCTGATATCCGACACACAAATTAGTAGATAAGATTCACTGTTGTATGCACAAGTTAACTGTAGTGAAACCCTCTTGCTGTCTTATTCATAATGGTGGACAGGCACGGTAGTATAATGGTTAGCGTGATGCTATTACAGCGACAGCGACCCAGGTTCAATTCCCGCCGCTGCCTGCGAGGAGTTTGTACGTTCTCTCCGTGCCTGCGTAGGCTTCCTCCAGATGCTCCGGTTTCCTCTCACATTCCAAAGACATACGGTTGTGGGCATGCTTTGTTGGCGCCGGAAGCGTGGCGACACTTGCGGACTGCCCCCAGAACACTCTACACAAAAGATGCATTTCACTGTGTTTCGATGTATATGTGACTAATAAAGATATCTTATAAATAACATTTATAGAGAAGAAAAAATAGCTCTTCCCTCATACATTAAAGGCAATCAAATGCTTTTCCACATTACAGAGTATGGTGTGACTGTGACTCAGTTGGCAACACATTGCCTCACAGCCAAGGTTTCACTCCAGAGACTAGAGCCTAAAAATCCAAGCTGATACTCCAGTCAGAATGGAGAGAATATTGCACTGTTGAAGGTGCAGATGTAAACTTAAACTGAGGTCCCATTGGTGTTCAGTGTGGAAAGTAACAAGGATACAGCTTCTAAACAAACATCCTTTCTGAAGGCAGTCAAAATGTCTGGTACAACAGTGTAAGAAATGTTATACCGCATCGCATGCAGTTCTTAAAAATATATATATATACATATATTTATGTATATTTTGCAAAATCTGCTTTCTCATGTGGATATAAACCATCCTTTGGCACTATGAACAAGAGCAGTGGTGTCATCTCTGGTGAACTGGCCAATATCTATCCACTCAATCTATAATCTAGCTGTTTATCACATTGTTCTTTGTAAGAGCTCCTTGTGCACAAATTGGCTGCTATACTTCCCAAATTACAACAATGACTACATTTCAAAGGTGCCATTGGCTTTGTGGGATGTTAAAGAGGCAATGAGAGGTACAATATAAATGCCAGTTATATTTTCTTTTATATTTCAAGGTTTGGTGTGAAATTCGACCAGAGCACAAAGTGAACAGGGAATCAGAAGGCACTTTCACATCTCGCCTGATCAAATACTCCAGTAAGTCAATGGCTGAGGGAAGACAGGCAGCCTATTTGCTTTCATCCAGTTTGTGCTGCTGGATGAAATTCAATCTCATCCCAATATTCTCATAAATTTAATGTTTCATTCATCTGAACCATAGTGTGGGCTCAAATTAGCTATACCATTGAAAGTAAACTGACTTCCTAGAATGAAAAGAAGTGACACAATTTATGCAGCTATTGGATGTTATCACATAATAATTCTCTGTGACGGGTTGTAGTTCTCTATTACCACCAGCAATTCACTGGTTTTAATTTTTTTAAAAGGGAGCATTTGAACATTTTTTTGGCAAAATCATCAATATTGCTGCTGACATCTGTGTTGAAATAAATTTAGATTTAAGAGATTGGAAAGCCAAAGCAATAAAATTCTTTAACTACGTGCTGCATTCAGGGTTTTATAATGAGTGCTAGTTGATTGGAGCAGGTCTGATGTTAACTACGTTACTGAAAGCACCAGCCATTGCACTGAAGTAAATAGGGTGTTAACTGGAGCTTCAACACTGGAGTGATTTTCTTTGAAGGTGACAAAGTAGTAAATGACTGGGCGCAACACCATGTCCCTGCATATTTATGAATTTTGTTTTCTTTGTTAGCTGTTTACCCCAAGATTACATCATTCTCCTGACACTAGAGACAATTCAAAGAGCATAATGCGGATGATTAAAAGGAACCTGTTGCGAGTTGAAATACAAGCAACAGTCCTGAAGTTTACAAAGGATTGAACAAGGGAGGCTGGCTGGGACACTGTTGGAAAGGCTAGTACCAGAGCTAAAGGCATGGTTGAAGGCTTCCAGAACACCTGAACTGAAGCCGAGGGAAGCAGCAGTGTCAGGATACAGTCTGCTGAGATTTCATGGGATTAAGTTATTGGCAGAAAAACAATACACATTGTCCCTTCTTTTGCTAAACCATCAAAATCTGTGCACTGAATACCTTGCTGGCTCCCATAAACTATCCCACAGAACAATGAGAAGACTGAGTAAGTGAAGTTTTGTTGCTTAATTTGAACAATAAACTGAAGGCCTCGTAGCCAGAAAACCTACAACAAATGGTTAAATAAAAACAAACGACCAAATGTTCCATCTCAGCATGACATGAAGAACCAAAAGCCTTTGTCCTGAACTTTTCAAACGATCCATAAACTGAGATGAAATCCTGAAGATCTTGTTTATGCAAACCCCTGCAGAGTGGCTGGCACCGAAGATTCACAAGGCAACACATAAAGTAATGAGATGGCTTCAGTGTGTCTGTTTTTGGCAGTGATAAACATTTGAATTGTCACTAGGGTTTAACCCATTCACCAAATTTTCAGAACATTGATAAACTCAGATTTTTCCTCATCAAAGTGTTGTAGTGCTAATGGTAACACTTCAAAGATTTCTTTATCTCACAATTCATGGTCTTGCAACAGGAAAAAGAGCTAAAGATGGTACAATCAAAAGGGAAGGTCGCATCAATCTGTTATCATGGCTGTGATTTTTTGGATTATAAAGTATGGAAGATTCAGGACTAACCTCTTTGGCAACTTGCAGATAGGAATGGATAGAGCTGATCGCCTGTGTAAGGTCAAAGAGTGAGTAATGTTCAAAGTTAAAGAAGAGCTTGCAAGAGAACCTCAGACATGGTGGATTCCCTCTACAGAGTCAGAGAGATATAGGTTATAGTTCAGGATTAAAGATGTGAAAGTGCAGAGTTCAGAGGTCATAGTAGCAAGTGAGAGTTAACAGTATTTTATCTAACATACTGTATAGTAATTTCGTCCAACATCTTGCGTTATATTAGTCATGTTTTTTTTATTGTAGCATTTGCTCAATTTTAATAAACTTCAAAAAGAGTTATGGGTTGAGTTTTTTCCATGACCCTTGACTAGTTTAACTATAATTGGATTGGTTCAGACCCAGCTCCAATGATAGGTGCAAGAGAAATCTACCTACAACCTCAACAACAGCTTAAATCAGGCACTATGCCAAATAGTGAGCTGCAAAGTCTAGCCAGAAGCTCAACTTTAAAGAGATGTGCACTTTGAGTTTGAACAGGTCAGTGTGCATGTGGGAGGATGTACAGTGTAGAGTGTAGTGTGCAGTGCACTATGCATGTGAAGTGTGCAATGTATGCAAATGTAATGTATGGCATCTATGTGGTCCTTTGCAACCAACATGTAACCAAAAGTGCAACACACAAAAAGCTGGAAGAACTCAATGGGTCAGGCAGCATCTATGGAAGGAAATAGACAGACAACATTTCAGGTCAAGACCTTTCATCTGGACTGGCAGCTGAGTTACTCCAGTTTTTTGTGTCTTGCTCCAGATTTCAGCATTTGCAACCTCTTTTGTCTCCACGTGAACAAAAGGGTCATCTTAGCTCTGTAAAAGTGACCCTTTCATGTCGTCGCCTTAAGCTTGCCATTGCATCTGAGGTGTACAATCTTCCAATATCCTACAAGCACCTCTGCCCTTGTCATTTTGTTCCTTTGGCAATGCCAGCAGAAACAGTGAATACCATGGGTCCACATGGCTCAGGGATGATGATTGCAGTGGTTATATATATCCTGAAACTGGTGCCCCACAAGCCTGCATCCTCAACCCTCTACTCCCTGTATACTCATGACTGTGTCTACCTTGTTTGACCTTGCACGTTATTGTCTACCTGCAATGCACTTCCCTGTAGCTGTGACACTTCACTCTGTATTCTGTTATTAATTTTACCCTGTACTACTTCAATCCACTCTGTACTACCTCAACGCACTGTGTAATGAATTGATCTGTATGAACAGTATGCAAGACAAGTTTTTCACTGTACCTCAGTTCAAGTGACAATAATAAACCAATACCAATACCAATATATCCATGCAGTAAATTACATGAATGTCAGCAGTAGAGTGCCAATGATAGAAAGGGAAAATATTGCAATAAATTCAGTGATGGTAATCATGCTATAAGAATCCTATTCAAAAAGGTTAGGTTGAATGCCAAGATCCGCATCAGGACAGCAAACTAAAAAGACCACATAGGTAAAATCCAGGAAAATATCATTTGCATTATGTTCATATCTTTTAGTGAAGCTTGCACTCAGCACCATTTCTCAGAGAGGCTAAGTTTGCTTTGGATTTCCAACACATCTGTTGCCCAGGGTGAGGCTCGCCATTGTGAACAGAATTGTCTTGATTCCTTTTCCTTCATTCTTCACTTGTCAGGCCTTAAGCACTCCATTCACTCGCTTCCTCCCATGACAGGTCACTCCGCAAAACCTACTTCTTTGACTAAACTTGTGATCCTCCAACCTGATATCTGCCTGTGCCTCAGTATCAAGGTTTACCTAATTATGAAAGTGTGTGTATACACATATTTTGTCCAATAAACAGCAATTCAAATATAATATATGAGCCCTAGTCATAAAGCACTAGTCAACAATAAAAATCAAGGCAATGTAAAAGTAACACCACAATATACAGTAACCATTACCAGAGACTGACCACATAACAGCATATCTAAACTATAGCCAAATGCGTTTTCCAACTTTGGCAATAATTATGTGCCAATTCTATCCAAAAGAATAAAATTTGTTTTTATTCATTTCAATTCATTAAGCAAATGGAAGCAGTAATTACCATTTTTGGTGTAACTGAATGAGTGTACAACACACTCTGAGCACTATTTTCTTTCTTTGTGTTGCTGGGCACATTAACCCATTTATTTTAAACTGTCCAGTCAAATTGCAAAGAGAGAGTTGATATGACCATATTAATGTTGTATGATGGTAATTATAACCTTACAGCAACTTTAGGCCAAAGCAAAATAGTTGAAAAGCTAATTAGAGGCTTTTAATGCATCCACAAAATAAGCAAGCTGGTTACATTGAAATTAGGCTTTTGGGGGAATATTGTTCTCACTTGCTCTCATCCACTGATTAATTTTCCATCTTAAAATTTATGAATTTCTGTTTCATTGTAATATAGAATCTAGTTACATATTCAGAGTCTGTCAAGCAAGAAATTTAGGCCAACACTGCTGTCATATCCAATGATACTTAAGGTGCACAAATACACACAACTCATGACAAAAAAATAATTAAAGGTCAGTAGTCAAATCAGGGCCTGGCATTTGCAGTCATTGACAAAGTATTGGCACACACTGCTGACCCCAAAGATAGCTACTCAGCAGGATCTAGATTTCCTTTTTAGGAGAACTTCCCCTTTATCTGAACATTAGTTGCTGTCAGGGATTAGATCAATAGGACCCCTGGCATCTAATAACTGTGATGTCATCAGGTTGGTTGAGTAACCAGCACATTAATGAATTCTGAAAAAGCATAATTTTTAATTAACATCTAAGATATTAGAGCACTGAAGATTAGATCAGTCACATTATAATGGATGCTGAAAAATGCGTTTTTTTAATTTTGAAGTACTCAATAGGAAATTACTATAGACTTAAAATTAGCTTCTTAGGATAGTTTGTTAAGCAGAAATCATGGCCAAGTATACCATTCTCTTGACAAATGTGAAAAGGTCATACTGTGGTGGTCAGTCTGACAATCCGGTCAAAGGCCTCCTGACATGCCAAACAGGGAAATGAGATGTTTCCTGAAACTGATCGTAATGGGTCGGTTATTGTGATGTGATCCACAGTCTGGGATTCATGTCATATCGTCTGTGGCCTCCGCAGATCCTGTGGCAGACTGCTCACTATCTTGAGGGAGGGTGAAGTCAGAGACCACTATCTGGGGTCACTGAGGAGCTATTTGTTCCTTGCAATGGATGTGTTCCTTTCACCTGCCTAGTGGGTTTGTGTCTTGGGCACAGATGTTTGCTGCTGTTTCCCAAAATGGCTGGCATCACCTCAAATGCTTTTGAGCAGAGAATTTTAAAAAACTGCAGATGCTGGAAATCTGAAAACAAAAACAGAAAATGCTAGAAATACTCAACAGGTCAGGCAGCATTTGTGGAAAGGGAAACCGAGTTTCAAATCCGAGACCCTTCCTCAGAAGAGACATAGAGTCATACAGCATGAAACAGGCCCTTCGGCCCAACTGGTCCATGCTGACCAAGATGCTCATCCAAGTTAGTCCCATTTGCCCACGTTTGACCTATATCCTTCTGGGGAAAAGAGATTAAAAAGGTAATTTTACTTTACAGAGAAGACGGTGGGTGGGGTAGACAGATCAAAGGGAATATCCTTGATAGTGGAGAGCAGGTCTAATGGGTTAAATGCACAGGTAGGGTATGCTTCTCTCTCTGTGCTGTTTATAGCGGGGTTGTGGGACTTTCCAGCAAGTCAGGCTATACTAATGGACAGAGTACAGCTTGGCAAAATCAAATACAGATAAGGTGATTGCTTTGTGGAGCACTTGGGTTAAGTATCCAGGAGAAATACTGAGCTTCACGTTGCCTGCCACCTTAATTCTCCATCCCAGTCCCACTCTGCCCTATCTGTCTGCACTGTTACAACAAGGCCCAATGCAAGCTTAATAGACAACATCTCATCTTCCATCTGGGCATGTTGTAGACTTCTGGACTCTATCCAGTTCTCCAGCTTTAGGTAGCTCTGTGTTTTTCTGTCTCCATTGGAACTGGTCATTTGTATCAGAACTGGCCATTACTGCTGTAAGTCATCCATTCTTGATATTGGCTCATTTGTTCTCTCTCCGTTAGTATATCCTGACCTGCTAGGAAAGTCAAACAGCCCTACTATTAGCAACATATAATTTAGACAAAAAAGCATAACCATCGTCTAACTGCCCCAATAATCCATTTGTTCTGGTCTCCCTGATAACCCATACTCCCTTTGTCCTATTCATCCCTCCTGACATCTCTTTGCCAGTCTGACAAGGAGTCTTGAACCTAAAGCATTAACTCTGCTTCTCTTTCCACAGATGCTGAGTGTTTCCAGTAGCTTATGGTTCTGAGGTGATTTTGAGGTCTACACTTCTCGCTGCCTCGGAAAAGCAGCAGCATAATGATAGACCCTTCTGACCCTAGACATTCTTTCTTCTCCCCCTTTCCATCGGGCAGAAGGTACAGAGGAAAATACACACCACCAAGTTCAAGGACAGCTTCTATCCAACTGTTGGAGGACTTTTGAATGGACCTCTTGTATGTTAAAGATGAAATCTTGACCTCACAATCTACCTTATCTTGGCCCTTGCACCTTATTGTCTACCTGCACTGCACTTTTTCTGTAACTGTAACACTATTTTCTGCATTCTGTTATTGCTTGTCCCTTGACGTACCTACGTTTTGAAATGATCTGTATGAATGGCATGCAAAACAAGGTTTTTCACAATATCTCAGTACGTGTGACAGTAATAAATCAATTCCAATTTTCCTAGGTCTTTGCGAATGGGGTCTCTCATGAGTAGTTGCCCATTGAAAACTTCCTCTGACCTCATGTGACATAGTTTAAGATTTTCCTGGTATTTTACAGCAGGTCTGGTCTGTAACCAACTTAAATTCATTCAGTTCTAGTGAGAAGGCTGCAAAGCAAACCAGCCTGTGGTGAAAGACAGAATCGATGAGAGCAACTTCAGGAGTTCCATGTTAAACTATGCTTGCAGGAAAATCATGGAGTAATGACGATTAACAGGGATAGCTCCAAAGTCTGTGCTAATTAGATCAAAAGGGACTTCCAACACAGATCAGAGACATTGTGTTTGGCAGGGCTGTCAATATTGCTGGTTGGAGAGCCTCTGAATATCGTTGATTTCATCTCTGCTTAATTGACAGTTGAGCAAAGTCTGCTATAGACATTTAATGAGGGAAAGCTTTGGTTCTAAAATGACAATATAAGGGATAAAGTTAAAGTTATGAAGTCTGCATAGGAACGATGGACATTAGTGGCAAAGTAGAAATATATCTGTTAGAAAATGCTGACAAATGATGAATTTAGGAAGGCACAGAGTGTTTTACACAGATAAATAATGCATTTATAATCTAAGGTAAAGCTGGGAAGTGACACTGCTGAGACAACAATATAATAGCTATCAAAAAGATTGAAAAGTAGGTGGCAGGGGTAAAATGCATCGAAATTTGCAATGATGAGGACAACAGCTGGGAACTGTTATCAGTTACCAGCTCAAGGTGAAGAAATAAATAGAACTGTTCAGGCAAGTAAGGGAGACTGCTGGGAATCACAATGTGACAATCATTGAGGAGTTCAATATTCCAGAAGCAAAATGCACAGGATCAGTCTAAAGGGAGGATTCAAACTGCAAGTCATTTAAAAGAATTTATCTTTGGTTACTTTCATACGCAATGTCAGAAACACACACTAAGGCAAGTATTATATGAGACAATGCTTTGCAATCCTCCTCAGTTAACCCATATATTGCCAACCACTCTGGAAAATTCCAGTCAGTTCAAAGAGCTAGTTATTCAAAAAGCTAATAGTATAGCAGTCAAAAAGCTAAGAATATAGAAAATATATAGGAGTAAGACAAATGGCTGCTCAAATCTGTTCTGCCATTCAGTGATTGGTCTGATTTGACCTTTGGCATCAAATTCATTTTCCCACAGGTTGACCAGAACATTTAACACCTCTCTGCTCCAAAAACTTACCAATCCATTTCTGAATTAAATATAATGATTCAATATCCACAGCTCCTTGGCATACAGAATTCCAGCTATTCGGAATCCTCTGTGAAAAGAAATTCCCATCCATGTCTTAAGTGGCCAACCTCTTATCCTTTTTATTTCAACAATAAACTTTATTTGTAAAAAGATATACAGGAAATACAAAAAACAATGTACGGCATTCTTTACATTCATAGCGTCCTTCAGTCTATATTTTTATAGTGTTATCGGTTCTATGCACTGGTATTGTTAGCACATTCTCTGTACAAGGCACCATTGCCACTCATGTGGCCTCCTGGAATGATATGAATTTGAAGTGCTTGTGAAGCTTCTATACAGGGCTTAGCCCCTCGATGTCCAGGGACAAAAGGACCTTAGACTGCAGTCCTTCCCCACAAAGCCTTTGCATTGGTTGACCACGTTTCAGTGCATCATTTAGCATGTACTCCCGCAGCCTGTAATGTGCTAGCTGGCAGCATTCCTTTACGATCATCTCATTGTACTGGAAGACTAACAAGTTTCAGACAGACCGAAGTGCATCCTTCACCAAGTTGATGATCTTCCAGTAGCACTTGATGTGTGTCTCAATTTGTGTCCCTGGGAACAGCCCATGGATCAGAGAATCCTTTGTTACACAGCTGCTTTGGATGAACCTCGACAAGGACTTTGCATCCTTTTCCATACCTTATTTGCAAATGCATGGTCCACAAAGAGGTGAATTTTGTGTCCTCATTGCAGCCATTCCAAGGGCAGGGTTGGTTGGAAGTGAGACCTCAACCATGCAGGACGGATCTGACAGGGAGGGCCACTCTCACTGCCAACCAAGTAAAGAGACAACACCCTCAGGTCTTGACCAAAATTCACCAAGGAATCATCTTCACAGCATCCACCCTGTCAAGCCCAGCCAACCTTTAAGCTTCATTGAGATCACCTCCAGTTTCTTTCAAATTCCAGAGAGTACCACCATGTGTACTCAATTTTTTTTTCATAGGACAATTCCCTCACCCCAAGGATCAAACCAGTGAACCTGTGTAACACTGCTTCTTGAGCATGTGTATCCTACTTTAAGGAAAGAAACTGTGTGCAGTAGGACATTGATAGAATCTATTAACCAAGTGATTCAGGGATGCCTTTTAAGGAATACATGCTTTAGTGGATTGTTAGATAGAAATATTATATAGAAATATTTCCATGGAACAGACAATACATTTATTCCAGATGTTCCTACCTCCTAGTACTGTAGACTACTTGCTGATCAGGTAGTATCTGTGAAAAGAGAAACAGTCAATGTTTTGGGTCTACGAATGAAGGTTTATGAGAAAAGGTCACTGATCCGAAATGTTGACTGTTTCTCTCTCCACAGATGCTGTCTGTTTCCAGCATTTCCTGTTTTTTTGTTTTCAGACTTCCAGTGTATGCAATTCTTTTCTTCAATTTTCATAAAACAATCTTTTAAATCATCATTGTCGCATTTTTGTCTTCTAACTTATCACACGTGCACCTCCCAAATTTTACCTTGCTGTATGAAAAACATTTTAAGATTTAATTTTATTAGTGCTTGTACTTCCTGGATTGGTGTCTGTGTGAATTATTGAATGTGACGTTTGCACAGACTGCTCAAAGCTAGAAATGCCCTGGAGCTGATTCTAACAGTGACAGGCCAAGATCTTCACAGTCATCTCTTTGTACTATAACCCCAACAAGTCTCAGACGGACCTGGGTGTGTTTTTCACCAAGCTGATGATCTTCCAGCAACAACTGATGCTTATCTCAGTGTGCATCCCTGGCTACAGCCCGTAGATCAGAGGATCCTCTGTTACGCAACAGCTCAGGATGAATTTCAACAAAGACCCTTCCACCATTTGCAGTTTTTTTTCTCCCCTTACACACTGTTCACTATTGAAATGCAACACACTTGAATCCATATAAAGGGTCTTGACCCAAGATGTCGACCGTCCATTTCCCCCCACAGATGCTGCCTGACCTGCTGAGTTCCTCCAGCAGTTTGTTTTTTGCAACAGTCTGTTGAGAAGTGCTGTCACACAACTTTATGAATGAAAATATTTGCATGATATCACTTGTTAACCAGACTGACCTTTGCTTATCGCAACTATCTACTAGTTGCACAAAGGGTTTTCTTATTGTTTTCACGTATTGGCAGAGTCACAGACAGTAACGTTAATCAGCACAATGCATCTGTACTCTTATTACACATTGCTCTTCCAAAACCTCAAGTTTTCACAATTTTACGTGCTCATTCGAATGTTTTTCACCCCCTGACTGGTAGAACATTGTTGCACAAATACTTGTACGTAGAAGCTTTGATATCAGTCAGTGAACAAAATATAAATAAATTGGCCTATCTACTTAATTTCATGGCAGCACAAAAACAGGCCACACTACACAGCCAGTTCACGCCAGTTGTTTCGCTCAGATCCTTCCTCCTCTAACCTATCAGCAGAACTCTCTTCTGTTCTTCCCTGTTTTCTTATCTGGTTTTGACTTCTGTGGCTCCTTGTGATCCTAAGTTCCCAGTTGTACCTTCTCTGGCATTTACTCTGTATTCCCCATTTGATTTCTTGGTGATTATCTTTGGTTGCTACCTCTTAGTTTAGACCTTCTGCCTGGATGAGTTCAAGATAAGGACCTGAGCACAGGATCCAAGCTGACACTACAGTTTGACTTCAGGAAAGGTAGCGGTGTACATGCACCTGTTAAACATCAATGGTACTGAGGTCGAGAGGGTTGTGAGCTCCAAGTTCCGAGGCGTGAACATCACCAACAGCCTGTCCTGGTCCAACCACGTGGCCGCCACAGCCAAGAAAGCTCACCAGCACCTCTAATTCCTCAAGAGGCTAAAGAAATTTGGTATGTCCCCTTTGACACTAACCAACTTTTATTGATGCACCACAGAAAGCATCCTATTTAGATGCATCCAGGCTTAGTACGGCAACTGCTCTGCCCAGGACTGCAAGAAACTGCAGAGAGTTGTGGACACAGCCCAGTGCATCACGGAAACTAGCCTCCCCTCCATGGACTCTGTCTATACCTCTCGCTGCCTTGGTGAAGCAGCCAGAATAATCAAAGACCCCACCCACCCAGGTCATTCTCTCTTTTTTCCTCTCCCATACAGGAGCCTGAGGGCACATACTACCAGGCTCAAGGACAGCTTCTATCCCACAGTGATAAGACTATTGAACGGTTACCTTATACTATGAGGTGGACTCTTGACCTCACAATCTACCTTGTTTGACCTTGCACCTTATTGTCTACCTGCAATGCACTTCCTCTGTAGCTGTGACACTTTACTCTGTGTTCTGTTATTGTTTTTACCCTGTACTACCTCAATGCACTGTGTAATGAATTGATCTGTACGAACGGTATGCAAGACAAGTTTTTCACTGTATCTCAGTACAAATGACAACAATAAACTAATACCAATACCAGTACTGAGGGAAGTTGGTAGTGTCAGAAATGCCACCTTTTGTTTGTGGCTTTAAAACAAAGCCTTTCAAATGGGTGTTGGAGATTCCAAGGCACCAACTGAAGGACAGGAGGGTAGTTTTCTTGGTTCTCAGAGTTCAAAGCATTTGCCAACTTTGTCTCGAAAATAGCTATGGCAACATACATGCAGAAGTTGTGATCATATAGTGAGTAATTGGTAATTGGTTTGTTATTGTCACATTTACCGAGATACAGTGAAAAGCTTTCAGTTTGCATGCCATCCAGACAGATCCTTCCATACATAAGTACATTGAGGTTGTACAAAAGGGGAAAAAACAGAATGAAAAATATAGCTTTACAGACAGCAACAAACAGTCTGCTGGAGGAACTCATCAGGTCGAGCAGAATCTGTGGGAAGAAAGAAATTGTTGATGTTTCAGGTCGAAACCCTGCCTCAGGACTAAGTGCAGTGCAGGGAGACAAATAAAGTGCAAGGGCCAAGAGGAGGAAGATTGAGAGATCATCTTGAGCATACAAGAGGTCCATTCAAGAGTCTTGTAGCAGAGGGATAGAAGCTGTCCTTGAGCCCGCTGGTATGTGTTCTCAAGCTTTTGTATCTTCTGCTCAATGGGAGAGGGGAGAAGAGAGAATGACTGGGGTGAGAGGGGTCCTTGATTATGTTGGCTGCTCTCCCGAGACAGCAGCAAGTATTGACAGGGTTAGTAGAGGGGAGACTGGATTTTGTGGGAACAGGTTAAAATCTTCTCAATGTTCTAATATACGAAGCGTTCTCTCATGGCATGTCTGAGTCTGTATTGTCGGCTAAATGAGAGTGAGTGATATAATTGGTCGGTAACTTCATTATCAGTGATTCATGTGACAATCAGGATTGTGGAAGACAAACTGGATCTTGGCCATTTTACGGAAAGTAATTACTATGTTGCTATGTCAAAGGTAACCAATTGGCTGTGAAATGCTTATTGTCCCAAGCATATGGAAGGAGATTTGTAAATGTCTTTTTATTGTTTCACAGTGGTGTTCTATGTTGTGACTGATGGTGTCCCAACAAAACAAGATTGCAGTCTATCTTTACAATGGTTATTAGGATTAACATCTAACTCATAACATCAACCTCCACTCTTTGCATTATAATAGCTTTCAATACCACAAAGCTCTATGTATGAAACACGATTTTAAAATGTGCAGCTGAACAAGGGCACATTCAAACAGCTACTTGTACCCAAAGGATTTGAGACATTTATTGAATGAATAGAACAAAAAGACATGGCAACTAACTATTTGTTCTGCATATTATTCATTATTTACTGACCCCAAGGCTGAGATGAACCTTGATTATGAAAGGCACTAGAGAATTCTCTTAAAAATAAACACTACCTTGTTAATCAGGAAAGCGTTGCCTTAATGCAGTACCTGATACATCCCTTTCACATTGACCAAAAGTGCTTCAAAGTCAAGTAAATATTTTTGAAGTGGAGAATTTTTAACAGAGGAAGCCAGCAGCTCATTTTATGCATAGCAAGCTCCCACAAAGAGCAATACAATGATCTGTTTTATCAGAAAGACTGTTTGGGGATAGGGCAATGGAATAATCGTCATGTTCTTCTTTGAAATAGCCTCATGGAGTTTATATCCATCCAAGAGTAAACGGGCCTCTATTTCACAACTCAGCTGAATGACAGCACTTCCAACAGAGCAGCACTCCCTCAATAAGAAGTTATCAGCCTTGAGGTTTGTACTGCAGTGTCATGAGTAGGGCTTGAATCCAGGACATTGTGACTCAGAGAACATCACTAACTAGGCCACAGCTGAAATGATTGAACATTTTACTGTTCAAAAACCAATCCCACGGTTGTGTTCTGCTTCAAATCTCAGGCTATCCCACCTTTTAGAAGCTCACTGTACATCCCAGTCACACAGGAAACTCATATCTCCTGATCGGTACTGGAAACTCATGGTACATCACTGCAGGCACACAAACCTGTGATACTTCCCAAGAGGCATAGGAAGCTCATGACATTTCTTGATGGGCTTGGGAAGCTCATGATACCTCAGTGTGAGGAAGAGGATGAGAAAAAGGAGCTGTAATGCAGAACAACCAATGTCCTTTTTGCATGCGTAACCCTGCTGTGTGTTGGCTCATGGGTGCAGGTTTCGTTGTTTTTTGTTTTATGTACTTCTTCCTTCTTTCCTTTCAGAGTTGTCATTAGTAACAGCAATCTGTGCCAGTCAAATAGTTCCTAGTTATACTTCCTTACTTAATCTCAGCATAGGAGGAGGCTTTTCAGCCATTCCAGCCCACTGCACCATTCTAATACATCAGTGCTGCATTCTTAGAACATACACAGAACACAGAAAGAACATAGAACAGATCTATCAGCAACGCTGCGTTCGCAAAGCTACGGCCATCATTAAGGACTTTCATCACCCTTCTCACTACCTGTTTTCCCTCCTGCCATTGGGGAAGAGATATAGGAGCATCTGCTCTAGATCTAGTAGGATGCTGAACAGCTTTTTCCCACAATCAGTCAGGATCATAAATGGACTGTGTCCCCTTCCACCTCCACTGACAAGCTTTCCCTCCACACACACACGTACAGACCCACATCAATACAGAAACAGTTTGATAGTTAGTTACCTGATACGTTGAACTTCATCTCGAACTGAATAAGCACTTATTAATACATAAACGCACTTTAGCAGATATGAATATGTGGTGTTGATATGTTTTTAGTTTTGTTTTAGAGATGTTTTTATAGACTATTTTAGATATTTATCACTGTTCTTTTTGTTGCACTGATATGAGCTGGTGAGAAACAGTATTTCATTTTTTTTGTATGTAAATACTCAGAGAAATGACAATAAAGCAGATCTTGAATCTTGAATCTCTTAATGTGCAGGAACAGGCCATTCAGCCCAAACTAATTAAGCTAACGACAAGTAATCCCTTCTGCCATCACATGGTCCATATCCCTCCATTCTCTGCATATTCATGTGCCTGTCTAAGAGCGTCTTAAATGCCTCTGTTGTATTTGCCTCCACTACCATCCTTGGCAGTGCATTCCAAACACCCACCACTCTCTGTGTAAAAAAACGTATTTGAACATTCCCCCTCACCTTAAATGCATGCCCTCTAGTATCAGACATTTTGACACTGGGAAAAAGATGCCCACTGTCTACTCTATTTATGCCTTTCATAACTTTATAAACTTCTGACAGGTCTCGCGTCAGCTTCCGCCGCTCCAGAGAAAGCAACCCAAGTTTGTCCAACCTCTCCTCATAGCACATGCTCTCTAATCCAGGCATCATCCTGTAAACCTCTTCTGAACCCTCTCCATAGCCTCCACATCCTTCCTATAATGGGGTGAACAGAACTAAATGCAATCTTCATTTAATTCAATCAATCTTCATGTTTTACACTTACCTGACAAAAGTCTATCACTCTCAGCTTTAGAACATTTTTAATTGCTGAATATTCTTGGAATTTGTAGCTACATCAAGACTACATCAATTGAAATTCCTTTTCTTTCACAATTGTGAAAGAACAACAATAACTATATACTGGAGACAAAAGGGACTGCAAAAAAAAAACAAACTGTTGGAGGAACTCAGCAGGTCAGGCAGCATCTGTGGAGGGAAATGGACGGTCGACATTTCGGGTCAAGACCCTTCATCAGGACTGAAAGGATAGAGGGGAGGTAGCCAGTATAAAGGGGTGACAGTGAGGGGTTTGGCAAGAGCTGGCAAACAATAGGTGGATCCAGGTGAGAAGGGATTGATGGGCAGATAGAGTCAGGTGGGAGAGAGAAGGTCAGCCTCTGCTGCTCTCTGCACCCTTCTCTCCCCCACCTGACTCCATCTGCCCATCAACCCCTCCTCACCTGGATCCACCTATCACTTTCCGGCTCTTGCCCCACACCTCACCATCTTCAACCACCACACTCCTTCTGGTGAAGGTGCTCCTACAGTGCAGTTAGGAAAGGAGTTCCAGGAGTTAGATTCAGCATTGATTAAGGAGCAGCAATATATTTCCTAGTCAGAATGGCATGCAACTTGGAAAGGAAACTGCAGTGATGGAGCTCCTCTGCCTTTCTTGGAGGTGGAGGCTGTAGATTGGGGAGGTCCTACTGGAGTATCAGATGGGAGTAACTGCAATGGATTTTGTCGATGGTACACCTTGCAGCCGTGGTGACTCGGGTGCCAATCAAGTGAGCTGCTTTGACTTGTATGGTATTAAGCTTCTTGAGTTGTTAGAGCTGGACTCATCCAGACAAATGGAGAATATCCCATCACATTTCCTTGGTGCCTTGTAGATGGTGGAAAGCTGGTGCCGTAACCTTTGCTGTATCCAGTGTCTCAGCCAATTCTTGATATCACGTGGAGTGAATGGAGTTGGCTGAAGACTGACTTCTGTGATGCCAGGGATCTCGAAAAGGAGCTGAGGTGGATCATCCATTTACACCTGAGCAAGGTTGCCTTTGGCTCTACCCTGAGTCATGACTGAGAGGATCTACCTCAGGAACAGTTTATTTTTGCTTAGGGCGATACTACAGTTAGGGCAATACTACAGAAAAAGGTACAAGTACTCACTGAGGTCACAGTGGAAAGGGGCAGAAGAAAAACGCATCAAGAAAGAAGGAAATGGTTTGTATGTTATCTTAAAACTAGTAAATTGGTAAATTGGCTTATTATTGTCATGCGCACCAAGGTACAGTGAAAAACTTTGTTTTGCATGCCATCCATACAGATCATTTCATCACATCAGTGCATTGAGATAGCAGAAGGGAAAACAATAACAGAATCAGAATCAAATTTATTATCACTGACATAAGACGTGAAAATTATTGTTTTGCAGCAGCAGTACAGTGCAAAGACACAAAATCTAGCTTGGAAATCCAGCCCTAAGTTACATAAATAAATAAATATAACTGACAGAATGCAGAATACAGTGTTACAGTTACAGGGAAAGTGCAGTGCAGGCAGACAATAAGGTGCAAGGCTATAATGAGGCAGATTGTGAGGTCAAGAGTCCATTTTATTGCACTAGGGAACTGTTCAATAGTCTTATAACAGTGGGGTAGAAGTTATTCTTGAACTTGATAGTGCATATTTTCAAGCTTTTGTATCTTCTACCTGATGGAAGAGGGGAGAAGAGAGAATGTCCAGGGTGGGAGGTGGCCTTTAATTATGTTGGCTGCTTTACCGAGGAAGTCAGAAGTGCAGAGGGAAGGCTGGTTTTCATGATGTGCTGAGCGATGTCCAGATAGCTGTATTCAGATAGGATGCTTTCTCTGGTGGATCTATATAAATTGGTGAGGGCTTGTTTAAAGAAGTATTGAGCAGTCTGATATGCAGCACATTTATAAACAACATTCTAGTATGAGACCTGTATATAAAAAAAACACTCTATTAAACTGTTCTCCAATGCTGTTAGTCCTGAGCCTCCTGATAATCTGAACTGACAGCCTATTATGCAGCTGCGTGCAAACTCATTACACTAACCAGACTGAATATCTATAGTAGCTAGGGATAAATATTCCAGCAACATCTTTTGGTAATCATGTCATCTTGTCTTTTTCCCAGAGACTGACAGCACTAATTTATTAACCCTTTGTAAACCCACCATATGTTCAGATTTACACATTCTATAAATTGAGTAATTCCATGATGTAAAAACACAAAGTAAGGATCCACTGTAGCAAACACAGATGGTTATTTTCATCCTTTGCACAAGGTTCCCATTCCTATCAACATATTTTATTGAGACTACAATAGTTTATATTCCCATGAGCTTCTTACCTTGGGACAGAAGGAGGCTGTTCAGCCCATCTGTCCATACTATTTCCCAACAGGGGATTCCCATCAGCCCCATTCCCCTCATTCCCTCATTTTCCCTGTAGCCCTGCAACTTATTCTCTATCCCAAATGCCCATTAGTTCTCCTTTGATTCTTTTGCCATTAACCCACATGAGGGGCAACTTACCAAGATGCCCAGAGCATCTTGGTAATTGGTTTATTATTGTCGCTGGTACCAAGACACAGTGAAAAACTTCGTTTTGCATGTCATCCATGCAGATCATTTCAAAACATAAGTACATCAAGGTAGTAGAAAGGGAAAAGCAATAATAAAATGCAGAAAATAGTGTTACAGTTACAGAGAAAGTACAGTGCAGGTAGACAATAAGGTGCAAGGGCCATGACAAAGTAGATTGTGAGGTCAAGTCTATCTTATCATACAAGAGGTCTGTTCAATGGTCTTATAACAGTGGGATAGAGCTATCCTTGAATCTGATGGTATGTGTTTTCAGGCTTTTGTATCTTCTGCCAGATGTGAGTGGGGAGAAAAGAGAATGATTGGGGTGGGTGGGGTCTTTGATTATGCAGGCTGCTTTCCAGAGGCAGTGAGAAGTGCAGACAGAGTCAATGGAGGGGAGGCTGGTTTTCATGATGGACTGAGCTGTGTCCACAACTCTCTGCAATTTCCTGTGGTCTTGGGCAGAGCAGTTGTCGTACCAAGCTGTAATGCATCCAAATAGGATGCTTTCAATGGTGCATCCATAAAAATTGGTGACAGTTAATGACAACATGCTGAATTTCCTTAGCCTTCTGGGGAAGTAGAGGCGCTGGTCATAATCTCAATCTGACATTCTCAGTAATGCAAAAAGACACATTTCACTGTGTGTTTCGATGTACATGTGACTAATAAATAAATAGCTATCTATTATCCAAAAGGCTGCACTTCTGTGAATGCAACAACTCCTTTAGCACCAAGCTGGATTGAGACCCCAGATTACGTGATCACGGAGCAGAACTTGAAACAACGGCCCATAAGAAGCGACGGCCTAATCTTATTTTTCTGTTAAAACAGTGCAGTTGAATCTAAGATAAGCAGCATCTAAATTAGTACAATGGATAATAATTACAGAGTATTTATTAACAGTTCTGAGTCAGCCATTGGATTGAAGTAGAAACTGGATATATGACTCATGGCCAACAATCTATCGTACAGCAACATTAATTTACTCTGTAAACAAGGTCTATTTAAAGAGTGGAGGAAACAGAATGTACAGCAGCTCCTCCCACTGAAAACAGGATAACTTCACCAGAATCCACAGTGAGTGGAAGATAGTTTCTGTATACTCATTTGGAGTAGAGTTGCATAAAGTAAACATAATCGTCCCCAGTCACTGCTTATAAGTATGCAGGTAACTATCCTCCACTCACTGCAATCCCTAACAGCAGTGTGGTCATTATGCTTGATGGCAGGGAATTTGCCCATTTCCACTTTAGCTGGCTACAACTTTCACTATGTACGGCCATTAGTTCATAGTGACCTGGACCACTAAAACCACCACCTTTGCTTAAGTGATTATGGTTGGTCAAATGGGTTGCAAACCAGCAACAAAAAGAGTAACCATCACCAGAAATGAAAAGCCACACGTGAACTCTATGTGGCTCCAAACAAGAATAAAATCAATTTCCGCTTGCAAAATTCAATGTTTCTTGCAGCTCTAGAATCCACCCAACGCAACAATTCTGCCTGGAAACGGCAAGAAAAAGGGCCCAGTTTCAAAGAATAATCAGTTGCTCCCTGAATTATACCTGGGCCAGTAATTGGCCCTGCCAACTGATCTGTCCTGGGAGCACACCATTAGGAAATGCGGAATGCATCTGCCAGACTTCAGGCCACGAAAGCAGCTGCTGTAAATCAACACAGGATGACTACGTTCCACAGGGATTCAAGACTTTTCCAGGCTGATTATCTCTGTGTGTTTCTAAATGAGGAAGCAGTATCTTCATGCACGTGTTTTGATATTTTTTTACTCAGTCGAGGCGGAGGAGAGGGACTTGCTGATAAAAGCATGTACCCACTGAAGTTCTTTTGAAGTGTGATCACTATTAATTTAAGAATTGCAGGACTAATTTGTGAACAGCATACTCCCATTATCAACATTGTCATGTGTTATTTTATTTTTGTAATGATTGGGGGATAAACATTGGCCTAGGACATTGGATAAAATTTGCCCCACCATAAGATTGTTAACATCCACCTGAGTCTTCGATTTAACAAAATTTGGCACTTCCGACAATGCAACACTCTCTCAGTAACTATCTACTTATTCACAGGCTGTGGGTGTCAGTGCAGCCCTGGATTTTTGTGCTCCGCACTCTGACGTTGGACTTGAACCTACAATGCTCTGGCTCAAATGGTGCCAGCTGGAGGAGGAACAGAAGCAGCAAGTGCCACGTTAATTCTCAATGATACCAATCTGGTACCATTGAAAGTTGGACTCTTAATCTCTCAATCTACTTTGTCATGGCCCTTTGTCTACCTACACTGCACCTTCTTTGTAACTGTGACTGAACTGTATTCTGCATTCTGTATTCTTTTTCTTTTGTACTACCTCCATGTACTTACGTATGGGATGATCTGTCTGGATGGCACGCAAACAAAAACTTTTCATTGTATCTCAGTACATGTGACAATAGTAAACCTATTAACAATTCCCAGGTCCCATGCTCCCTCCAGCTCTCCACTCCCCACCTCTAACTTCACCCCAGCAATAGCATTAAAAGTCAAAACAAGCTGGGGGGTTATATTCTGAAAGCTTTTATGCAGATATAATACAGCTTTAAAAGTCCTGACCTCCTAATCTGTTATGAACTGCACATTTAACCAAACATATACCACCTACAACTGTTATGTTGAGAGAAAGTAAATATTGGTATTGGCAAATATTTGATTATAACCAGTGAGAGAGTTGAAGATGATTTCTTCAACCTAGCTGGTAGGTTCTCCACGATAATTTCCTCTCTTTTTCCAATAACATTCATTCACATAATCCCTCACCTTACACCGACCTGGGAAAATTACCCTCCATCCCTACAAGTGCATCTAGAACACCACTTCCGAAATTTGGCTCCAGTGAGGTCCACAGAGCTGAATTTCAGAAGTATTTCAGCACATTGATCTCACATATTTAGCACGTTCAACCCCTACTGCCAGTTTTATTTTTGTGCAAAGAGGAAGAACTCCCAAAAATCCTTGGCGAGATCTGGGCCAGCCACACTGTAATGTCAGTTCCTCAACCATGCCGTCCCCACTATGTCTACACAACATGGAGGTATCCAGTACTATTCTTAAAGAAAACGGTCTCATTTTCTTCCCCTCAGTAACTATCCATTCAAACTAGAATTAGAAGGAAGTTTTTCAGTCCATCAAGTCTACATGTTCAATGGCAGGAACATTCCAGTTAGTCCCATTGCTCAGCTCTTTCTCCGTAGCCTTTCAAACTTTTCCTCCTGAAGTAAATATCCCATTCCCTTTTGAAAGAACTAAGTGAATCTGCAACCTCCACCCTTATGGGCAGTGAATATTAGATTGTGTCTTCACTCTGCATGGAAAGGTCTTCCTTGTGTCGCCTTTGGTTCTCTTACCAATCACTTTAAGTTTGGATCCTTTGGTACTCAAGCTATCCATCAATGGAAACTGTCTCCTTATTCACTCTGTCCAGATCCTTTGTGCTCTTGAATACCTATCAATTTCGTAGTCCTTCATGCTCTAAGGAGAACAGCTCTCACTTATCCAGACTCTCCATCCCCACATCCTGAGGACGATCTTTTACATCTTCTCAGTACTGTCTCCAGAGCCCTCACATGCTTCCTATGGTGCAGTAGACAAAATTGGGTGCAGTCTTCTAATTGCAGCCAAACCACTGCTTTATGAAAGGTTGAACAAAACATCATTACTCTTGTACTCTCTGATACTTGCCCCATCTGGAACTTAGAACAACTTGCATACGTGAAATATCAAAACTTCCCCTGCATCATATGCACCTGCAGATGGAAACAGCGACCAGTCTTAATGCGCAGAATTAATACAAAAGAGCACGCTTTCCTTTACAAGTGCTGATTAGGCCATTCTTTCTTCAATTATTTAATATTAAGCATGGCCATTAATCACACCAATAATGTATGTAAAAGAGCACCAATGCTTATGTTTAACTGTTTCCAGAGAAGTCTCATCTGTGATGATGACAGAAGATGGAGAAGGAGCTTGGTAATGGAATTAACAGCCCAGCTGCAGTTTCTGGCTCTTCATAAAAGAGAGATCAAATGTGCATTTGGATTATGAAAATTAATGCTAATAGCACTTTGTGCTGGACTGTAAAGAATTGGAGTTAGCTTTGAAACTGTGAAGATCCCAAGTTCAATGCTCTCCAGGTTTTACTTCAATGGCAGGGACACAAATAAAAGATACTCAAGTCAGCTGGGTTATACTTCTGAATTTTGAAAAATTAATTGAAGGGCTGAGTGTTGCAAAGGTCAGCATACTACGTTGTGCCCTCTGGAAAATAAGTTCAAAGTCATCATCGACCACGTTGCTTCGATCTTACAGCTCTCCTTGTGCTCCATGAAATGAGGTTGGCTTGCCTCAGCTCAGCCAATAATTTGGTGCAAATTGCTTTGAAATTGGAAATATAATTCAGGGAGAGTATAAGGGTGTATGATCTGGGAACATCATTCTGGAGCAATGAGGATTCTGACCGAGAATCTGGAGTCAGCAGTGAAGCCACTGCACTTGTTGTTAACCATGCTGCCAATGTCAATCCTACCCACAAGCTTCTCGAACTTTCCCTTTTTTGGATGTTGCCTGCTGTTAGGCATCAGTAAGAGCAACAACCAGCAGCCTATCATATTGAAGAATTCTCACAGACAACTAGGAAATAGCCTTAAATAACTGGGAAATAAGGAGGTACAGAAGCCTGCAGTTCCGTACCACCAGGTTCAGCTACAGTCCTACAGCCATCGGGTTCCTGAATCAACCTGAACAACCCTAATTCTACCTTGGCAATGGAACACTATGGACCACCTCTTGCACTACCATGGATTTGTCTCTGATTGTGTTTTTGCACTAAAGTCTTGCTTTGCACAGTCTTTTTCTTCACTATCTTGCATAATTTATGTACAAATTATGTATAATTTATGTCCTGTACGTTGCCTGAATCTATATGCCTGTGATGCTGCTGCAGGCAAGCTTTTCATTGTATCTGTACCTCACCGTACTCCTGAACATGATAAGAAACTTGAGTTAAGACTTAGCTCCACAGATGCAGCCTGAACATCTTCCAGGATTTCCTTCTCTATATTTTTGTGCATTTATGGATGTCTGATTGACTTGTCTCTAATTGTGTTTATGTTTTGCACTAATGTATTGTTTTGCACAGTTCTTTTTTTCACTGTCTGGTATAATTTATATACAATTTATGTATAATTTATGTTCTGTGTGTTGTCTGTACCTATGTGCCTGTGATGCTGCTGCAAGCAAGTTTTACATTGTACCTGTACCTCACCGTACTTGCGCACATGGCAATAAACTCAACTTGACTTCTCTTCAATTTTCATATATACTTATTAGTCACATGTACATTGAAACACACAGTGAAATGCTCTTTTTGTGTTAACAACAAGGGCAGTCCACAAGTGTCGCCACGCTTCTGGCGCCAACATAGCATGCCCACAACTTCCTAACCCATAAGTCTTTGGAACGTGGGAGGAAACCAGAGCACCCGGAGGAAACCCACGCAGACACAGGGAGAACGTACAAACTCCTTACAGACAGCGGCGGGAATTGAACCTGGGTCGCTGGCGCTGTAATAGCATTACGCTAACTGCTACACTACCGTGCCTACAGTGTTAAATAAAAAATGTGACTCACACATGAAATTAAAGCAGATGCTGAAGTGATCTGTAAAGCCAGCTATATGCCCGGCTGGCAAGGGAAAATCGACCTCAGCACCTCAGTCATTATAGTAAATGGTGCTAGTGGGCTTAAACAGCAGGTCAAGTTCAGTTAATTGCCCCTTAACACTAAAATGCTAAGTGACACAGTGGTGCAGCTCAGCAGCACAGTGGAGCCAAAGTCCTGCGTTCAATCCTGCCCTCAGTCTGTTGAGTTTGTGCATTTTCTTTGTTACTGTGTGATTTTCCTCCTGGTGCTCAGTTTCCTCCCACATCCCAAAGAAATGCAGGTTGGTAGATTGATTGGTCACTGTAAATCCCCCTTAGTGGTAGAATCTAGATGGAATGTGGGAAGAATAAAATTAGGATTAATATAAGGTTAGTGTTAATGGGTGCTTGATAGTCAGTATAGATTAAGTGGATTTTCATGCTGTATCCCTCTATAACTCTATATCTACAACATCATTGTAGCAGTTAACGTAACGCTATTACAGCGCCAGCGACCCGGGTTCAATTCCCGCCGCTGTCTGTAAGGAGTTTGTACATTCTCCCCATATCTGCACGGGTTTCCTCTGGGTGCTCTGGTTTTCTCCCACATTCCAAAGATGTATGGTTTAGGAAGCTGTGGGCATGCTATGTTGGCGCCGGAAGCGTGGCGTCACTTGCAGCTGCCCCAAGAACACTCTACGCAAAAGATGTATTTCACTGTGTGTTTCAATGTACATGTGGCTAATAAAGATATCATACCACATCATATCATTGCTTTGAAGACCACTCCCTCCTGCTCTAACATACATGTTATACTGGGTAGCTGGGCTCCAGTATCTGACTCTGGTGTCCTGGAGAGAGCCTTGGCCATGAATAGTGCCCATTAGTGATGGTCCTAGAGGAAAGACTATCACCTAGATATTCTTTTGTTGTTAAAAGAACAGAAGAACAAATGAAAACAAAATAAGCACAAGGATCAATAAATCAAATCAGAAGAAAAGAAACAAAGAATGAACCAACAAACAGAATGAAGAGAGAGACATCCATTAAATATTCATTTCTAAAGTGCCTTTCATGACCTCAGTGTTCAAAGTGCTTCACAACCAGTGATGTAATCTTTTGCAGTACATTCACTATTATCATGTAAGAACAATATAAGAAATAGGAGCAGGGGTAGTATTTTTGGCTCTTCTACACTGCTCCACAGTTCATCAAGACCATTTCTTTCACTATCCCCATCTCACTTGATTTCCTTAACATCTAGAAATCTCTTGATCTCTGTTCCAAATAAACTCAATGAACTGAACCTCCACAGCATTCTGGGAGGGAGAATTCCAGAGAGTCACCATTACGTGAAGAAATCTGTCCTAATCTTAGTCGTAAATGGTCTACCCCTTATTCTGAGACTGTGACCACTGGCACTAGTCTCCTCAGTCAGAGGAAACATCTTCCCTGCATCAAGTCTGTGGACTACTGTAAAAATTGTATAAGTTTCAATGAGATCACCTCTCATTCTTCTAAAATCTAAAGAACGCAGGCCTTGGCTACTCAATCTTTCCTCGTACGGCAAAGCTGTCGTCCCTGGAACCAGTCGAGTGAACCTCCTCTATCACAAGTATGTCCACTCTGAGGTAAGGAGACCAAACTATACACAATATTCCAGATGCCGTCTCAACAACAACGTACTTAATTGCAGTAAGTCACCGCATTCCTGTGCTCAACATACCATTTGGCTTGCTGATCTATGGCTGCACCTGTACATTGACTTTCAATGACTTATGTACAAGAACACTAAGCTTTTATCTGAACATCAACATCCTCCAATCCCTCACCATTTAATAAATACTCTATTTTCCTGGTTTATGCACTAAAGTGGATAACTTCACATTTTTACACGTTACATTACATCTGCCATGCCCTTCCCACTGACTTAGCTTGTCTATATCCGCTTGAAGCCTTTCCATCCTCATCCCTATTCACAATCCCAACTAGTTTTGTATCATCAGCAACGCTGAAGTTATGGCATTAATCCTCAATCACTGACATGTACCTTGAACAGCTGGGACAACGGCACTGACTTCTGGGTAACTTCCCTTTATTCCCACCCTTTGCCTTCATGTCAGTACATCTTCCTCAGCTCCACATACTCCAGCCTTGTTGACCAACAACCGAGAGTCATACAGTAATACAGCACAGAAACAGGCCCTTCGGCCCAACTCATCCATGCCGACCAAGATGCCCACCTAAGCTAATCCCGTTTTCCCACATTTGGCCCTTATCCCTCCAAACCTTTCTTATCTGCATACTTATCCAAATGTCTTTTAAGTGTTGCTTTTGTACCAGGCTCAACTACATTCTCTGGCAGTTCTTTCCAATATATGTGTGAAGAAGTTGGTCCCTTTTAAATCTTTCCCCTCTCACTTTAAACCTATTCCCTCTAGTTTTTGGTTCCCTTTCTCTGGGAAAAAGGCTGTGTGAATTCACCCTATCTATGCCCCTCATGATTTTACACACATCTACAAGGTCAAAACCTGATAAGATTTTACCAAAAGCCTCCTGAAAATTCAAATAGATCACATCCACTGGGTCCTCCTTATCTATCCTACGATTCACATCCTCAAAAAACTCCAGTAAGTTAGTCAAACGTGATTTTTCTTTCACAAATCCATCCTAACCTTGCTCCATCTTATTAACTTTTCAAGGTGTTCCGCTAATGTATCCTTCAATTTAGATTCCAGCATTTTCCCTACTTTTGATGCAAGGCTAACAAGTTGGTAGTTCCCTCTGTTCTCTCTCCCTCTTTTCTAAAATAGCTGCACCACATTTGCTCTCACCAACCCACATAAACAGTTCCAAAATTTTGGAAGAGGTTAATCATGTTCAAATCACAATAGCTATATATACATATATATATATATATATATATATATATATACACACACATATATATATATATATATATATATATATATATATATCTGTGTGTGTGTGTGTGTGTGTGTGTGTGTGTGTGTGTGTGTGTATGTATGTATATATATATATATATATATATACAATAAGCTCCCACACTGGGCAATGCTATAAACAAACAGTCTGTCTATTAGGTACATATAAATATTGAGTATGACTGTGGGAGCTTCTAGCCTGAGAAGGTACTGTATGTGTGAACATAGTTCAACAACTCACTCGAAGAAGACTTCTCTATTACTATGCATTCCCTCCACATGGCCCTGGAATGTCAGACCATATTGAATGCTTATGTCACGGGAGTGGGAGACAATCCACATGCACTGGACACAAGCAGACCTTCAAACGTCAACCCAGACTCCATCCACAAGGATTCTCCAGAGCGGTCTTGAACCCCTTCCTTCAAACTAGGGGATACTCATGACTGCATTAACCCAGAGGATCACTCAGTCATCAAATGGTCAACATGAGGCTGATGATGAAATACATTGCCTCCCTACAACCACCTCTACTTTTTTTCTTGAGTCTCTGGCCTCCTCATTAACTTTACTACTTGATAAATTGGTAAATTGTATGTACTGAGGTACAGTTAAAAACTTTGTTTTGCATGCCATCCATACAGATCATTTCATCACATCATTGAGCTCATACAAGGGAAAATAATAACAGAATGCAGAATAAAGTACTGCAGTTACAGAGAAAGTGCTGTGCAGGCAGACAATAATGTGCAAGGCCATGACGAGGTAGATTATGAGATCAAGAGTCCGTGTTATCATACTGAGGGACCATTCAATAGTCTTATACCAGCGGGATAGAATCTGTCCTTGAGCCTGGTGGTACATGTTCCCAGGCTTTTGTACCTCCTGCCCGACGGGAAGGGGGAGAAGAGAGAATGTCCCAGGTGGGTGGGGTCTTTGATTATGTTGGCTGCTTTACCTAGGTAGCAAGAAGTGTAGACAGAATCCATGGAGGGGAGGCTGGTTTCTGTGATGTGCTGAGCTGTGTCTACAACTCTCTGCAGTTTCTTGCTGTCCTGGGCAGAGCAGTTGCCGTACCAAGCTGTGCTGAATCCAGATAGGATGCTTTCTATGATGCGTCTATAAAAATTAGTGAGGGTCAAAGGGGACATGTTGAATTTCCTTAGCCTCCTGAGGAAGTGGAGGGGCTGGTGAGCTTTCTTCATGGCGTCCACATAGTTGGACCAGGACAGGTTATTGGTGATGTTTGCTCCTTGGAACTTGAAGCTCTCAACCCTCTCGACCCTTCCCCATTTTTTAGTTCATTCCCTGTATGTGGGACGTTGCTGCCAGGGCTGGGGTTAATTGCCCATTGCTAATTGCCCTTGAGAAAATGGTGGTGGGCCATTCTCTTGAACCACTGCAGACTTTGCAGGGAAGGTACCCCCACATTAATGTTCAGGAGTTCAGCAACAATGAACAATCCGCAATATATATTTCCAAATCAGATATGTCGTGAACTGAGTAGGAATTTGTTGGCTCTTGTCATAGTCACAGAGAGATCAGCAGGGAAACAGGCCCTTCAGCCCACCAAGTGTGTGCTAACCATTAACCACCCATTTACGCCAATCCCAGTTTTTTATTCCCCCCTATATTGCCATCAACTCTCTCCATTTTCTACCACTTCCCTACACACTAGGTGCAATATACAGTGGCCAATTAAACTACCAACCCATACGTCTTTGGGAATGTGGGATGAAACCGGAGCACGCAGAGTAAACCCATCTGGTTACAGGGAGAAGTTGCAAACTCCATACAGACATCAACCGAGGTTAGGATTGAATCCAGGTGTCTGGCGCTGGGGGGGGGGGGGGGGGGGGGGGGGGCGGGGCAGGACCCTACTCCCTACACCACTGTGCCACCCTGTCTGAGATGGTGGAGATCATGGGCTTGGAAGGTGTTATCAAAGAAACTTTCATTTAATTTATCTATTCCTTATTGGCGCTCTCCGGTTTGAATATCATGTCAGGAAACACGCCATATAAAATTGATGTTTTGTCTCTTTTTACCACTAAGCCTGGTTGTGAAAAGCAAGCTATAAAGCACTTACTACTTGATTGATTTTTTTTTCATTCTCATAAGTGCTGTATGCAGAAACTGAATTTTGGGAGCTGTTTATTCCCCAGGAGAAATTAGGTTGTTGAAAATAACAGAAGTTTTAACATCTTATTAAATATCCCTGTAGACTCAACTGAAATTGGTAACTTACCACCAACAATTATGATTTTGTTTCATTAATGCTCTCTTTTGCTTTTTTTTTCTGAATCACTACAGTCTTGACTATGGATACCAATTATATGAATCACCATCAATATTTTCATTACCGTTCTACAACAGTGCAGTGCAGCAATCAGAAACTAAACTTAATTAAACTTACAAGCTAATGTTAAGCCCATAGCACAGGGTTCCTGGATCCCAGCCCTATGTTAGTGTAGGTCTAGGGGAGGGTGGAGTGAATAGATAACTAAGGGACATCACAACCCAGCCCAGTCCTGCCCCTCCCTCATGACTAACCACATATGGAGTGAGTGGATGAAATTCCAGACTGAAAGCACAGGTTGAATGATTCCTACTGAGGTCAGGGACACTGAGACTAACCAGTGCTCCTACCATAACCAGGGCTGACTGACCGAGACCAGAGCAGGATTTACACCAGGAACTGATTTTGGGCTGAACGGAGAACTTAACGTGAGCAATCAGAGGGGTCAGAGTCTCAAACTTACCATAGCAATGAGAAGTTATTGGTTGGAAATCAGTCAAGGATTGACAAATAAGAGGGCAAGTTGAATGTTCTTATTCTAAATTTTCTAACAAAGAATAAAGGAAAATCAAAGCTTAGTTCTGTGGAGAAACATCTGCAAATTATTAAACAAAATACTCTGGAAATGAAGCCAACAGACTGATATACTGCAAGGGGAGAAACGTGTACTTGGTTGCTGGTGCTAAATGTGGAATATCAGCCTCTGCTTGTACCTGTGGCTGCAGCTTCAGGTCCACGAAACTAAAGGTGCTGAACTAGGAGAGTGATCTGCCCCTTGATCTCTCAGTAAGCTACACTTGCTACTGTCTCATTGAGCGACATAATTGGATATAAAGCTAAAGTAAGTACTGGGCAGAAGAAACGGCATCCCATTGAACCCTAGAAAGCTACGCCAGAAAGCAAATAGCATGCAGAATCACAGAACGATCATAGCATAAGAGGAGGTCATGTGGTCTATTGAGTCCATAACAGCTTGAGAACAATCTAGTTAGTCCCATTTCCCTGTCCTGTCTGAATAACCCTGAAAATAATTTCTTCTCAAATAATTATCCTGCTCCCTTTTGAAAGCTGTGTTCCTGGTACCAACCCCTGGGGAACTTCACTGTACACTTCCCTACAGCTGAGAAACAACTTTCAATACTATTCACTGTTTCATGCTACTTAGCAAATTTTCTACCCATGTTGCTATGGTCCCTTTTATTCTATGGCCTTCAATTTTTGTGACAAGACTATCATGTGGCAACTTATCAAACACCCTCTGGAAGTCTATATTTACAATATCCACAGCATTTCCCTCATTGATGCTTTCTGTTATTTAATCAAAAACCGCTATCCAGTAAGTTGGACATGATTTGCCTTCAACAAATTCAAGCTGGCTTTCTCAAATCAATCTGCATTTGGCCAAATGATGGCACAGTGGTGCAAATGGTAGATCCGCTACCTCACAGTTCCAGCGGCCCAGGTTCAATCCTGACCGCCAATGCTGACTGTATGGAGTTTGCACGTTCTCCCCGTGACTGTGTGGGTTTCCTCCGGGTGCTCCGATTTCCTCTCACGTCCCAAAGACATGTGGGCTGGTAGGTTAATTGGCCACTGTAAGTTGCCCCTGGTGCATAGGTGAACGGTAGAATGTATAGGGAGTTGATGGGACCGTGGAGAGAATAACGTTGGATGAGTGTAGGTTTAGTGGCTTGGGTTTGGTGGGTCGAAAGACCTGTTTCCATGCTTTATGATTCCATGACTCTATAATTGTGTCCGTGATTATTGTTTCTAAAATCTTCTCCATCAAGCTGATTGGTCTGTCATTACTGTAATTATCCCTTCACCCTTGAATCAATAGATATTTGGAAGGTTATGACCAGGGCTTCTGCAATTTCCTTCCTTACTTTCCTCCAAAAGTGAGGATATATTCCCCTTTAATTCGAGCTCACAGAGTCATAGAATCTTTGGTGTGCGGGAGGAAACCAGAGTACCCAGAGGAAACCCAAGCAGTCACAGGGAGAACATGTAGACTCGACCCTGACGTCACCCAAAGTGAAGATTGAACCCGGGCTGCTGGTGCTGTGAAGCAATGGCTCTATTAGCTGCACCATTGTTCCGTCCTGTCACCCTTCAGCCTATCCAAAATCCCAATTACATCTTCCTTTGCTGTGACTCCAGCAACAGCTTCTGATTAAATATCCCAGCCATGCCCTCTGCCACCAACAGTAAATTCCCTTTTTCATCTTGGTCAGTCTCTTCCAACCCTGTTCATTTGCATGGAGCATGTTTTTAGATTCCTTTTTATGACTCCTGCCAGTTTTTTTTAATCATGCTCTCTCTTTCCTTCTCCTATTTTTTGTATGTCCCTTCTGTAATTAGCCTGGTTGTCACTCGTGTTAACAATTGTCATCTGCTCTTTATTCTGTTCTACTTCAGTCTCTCTTTTATAGTTTTCCAGCGAGCTCTGGCTTTAATTTTCCTGCCCATCTCCTTCATGGGAATATGCTGACACTGTAGCATAAACATCTCCTCTTTAAGCCTCTCATTGTTCAAAACATTGTCATGTTTTCTAAATTAACCGAGAATATTTCTCATTTTGTTAAATTGGCTTGGCTGAGGAGTAGATGAAACAGATTTTCAAGCTTAGATCTTTATAATGCAGTTTGCAATCAGTCCAATAACATTCAGGTCAATGGCAAACAGCACTCAAGGACCAAGGCTTTGTTGTATTTCCATTACATGGTTGCTATTGAACATTTAATTTAGCAGCATAAACCAGTATTGTATTTAAACTCCAGCCCACCCAGATAATACGGTTCAGTTCTTCGAAACATATTATGGGACATAACTACAGACAAATCAAACATGTTTAGTCTTAGCAGTTCACTGCTGGATCATCACCATGAAATGTTAACTCTGTTTCTCTCTCCGTAGATGCTGCCTGACCTGAATATTTCCAACAATCTCTGTTTTGTTTTCTGGATTTCCAGCATAAATGGTGTTCTGCTTTTGGAAAGGCAAATTCCTTTTCCCTAATTTTCTATCCTCCACTAGGACTCTTTATTTGCCCCTTTTGTGACCTCAAAGTTTTAAAGTAATTTACATCAAATTGAGGGGCGTAGATCGGGTTAATGCGCACAGTCTTTTTCCCAGAGTTGGGGAATCAAGATCTACAGGGCATAGGTTTAAGGTGAGTGGGGAGAGATTTAATAGGAACTTGAGGGGCAACGTTTTCACCCAGAGGGTGGCTCAGTATTTGAAATGAGCTGCCAGAGGAGGTGGTTGAGGCAGGTACATTAACAACATTTAAAAAGTACTTGGACAGGTACACGGATAGGAAAAGTTTAGAGGGACTTGGGCCAAACGAGGGCAAATGGGACTGGACGGGAACCTGGGTCAACATGGGACAAGTTGGGTCAAAGGGCCCATTTCCATGCTGTATGACTCTATGACTCTATAACTTAATATTTTCTCTGTTGCAATGTAGGAAGAATGACCTCTGGTCTAATAGATGGATTAAGGGATTTACATCCCTCAGCCAATCCGAATATATTATGGCCCTGCTCCTGAGGACTATAGAACATAGAACATTACAGCACAGTACAAGCCCTTCGGCCCACGATGTTGCGCCAACATTTTATCCTGCGCTAATATCTATCTAACCTTTCCCTCCCAAATGTTAACCCTTCCCTCCCATTTCTCTATTATATACATTTCCTGTTAGAAATACACTACCCCTAATATAGTTAAGACATAGGAGGTGTTGAGGTGCCAGGGAGACTCTGGACCATATATCAGGGATGTGCCCATCAGTGAAGCAGCAGGGGATCTTTAGGCCCAACAAGGTATTAGACAGCCAATCTGTGCTCAGCAAGCTCCCACAGACAGCAGTTAGATAATGACCAAATAATCATCTGTGGGAGGAAAGGAATTGTTGACGTTTCAGGTCGAAACCCTGCATCAGATCCTGATGTACGGTTTCGACCCAGAATGTCGACAATTCCTTTCCCCCCCACAGGTGCTGCTCGACCCGCTAAGTTCTTCCAGCAGATTGTTTGTTGCTCCAGATTCCAGTATCTGCAGTCTCTGGTGTCGACCAAATAATCATGTTTTAGTGATAATGATTGAGGGGTAACTAGCGGCCAAGACACTGGGAATAACTCAACTGCTCTTCAAAGTTTTGCTACAGTTCTCTTGCATTGAATTTGATTTTCTGAAGGATGGAACCTCTGATAATGCTGCACTCCCCAGTTTTGCGCCAGAGCACAAGCCTAGCACTTTGTGTTGACTGTGATAGCGTGCTGGGTGTATTCCCATGGTTAACCAATCCTCTGGCATTACCCAAGGCATATATCAGTCTGTGACCTGCAGCAGTCAGTAGAATTCTGCTCTCACTGAACATCTGCACTTGCACCCCTTCCAGTGCGATTTGGTGATGGAGGAGAGCGGAAACCTTCCCTGATTAATTCCTCCTCCTGCAGAGTTCCCTAATCTGGCAATGATGTAACTATCTGCAACATTCAATCTGGGCAACAGTCCCAAAAGCAATCTGCAAGGTTTCATCTTCAAATGTTGAAGAACCTTTCTCGTCCTTTTCCAGTACTGCTGCTCTCCTGTGTTCCAAACTTTAACTGGTGCACCAGCAGCTAAGTTAACATGTAAAGCTGCATTTGGAAGTACACAGTGGACCTCAAATACTGCATGATTCAATGCCACAAGTCTCAGTAATAATAAGTGGAATAATGTCTCTATGGTTTTAAAACAGATGGAGAAAGCCCAATTTTCAAAACATGCAATTGTTTTGGCACACCATAAGAACCCTTTATCTGTAGGTAACAGAGTGGATGTTGAGATGTTTCCACTAGTAGGAGAATCTCAAACAAGGGGGCATAGGTACAAGTTTAGGGGGCTGGTCACTTAAAGCTGGGGTGCATGCAAACTTTTCACAGAGGCTGGTGAATCTCTGGAATTCTCTACCCTGGAGGGTTGTGGAGATTAGATCGTTGGGGGTATGGGGAACTGGCATAAGTAGGGAGATAAGACCTGGGGCAGATCAGCCATGATCATAGAACGTAGAACGTAGAACTGTACAGCACAGGTACAGGCCCTTCGGCCCACTATGTCTGTGCCGAACACAATGCTAAATTAAACTAAATTCTGCCTGCACATGATCTCTATCCCTCCATTCCCTGTATATTCATGTGTCTATCTAAAAGCCTCTTGAAAGCCGCTATTGTATCTGATTATATCGAATGGCAGGGAAAATTTGAGAGGCCGAGTGGTCTCTTTCTGCTCCTGTTGTCTTGTATTCTTAGAGTTCTTCTTAAAATAGTGCTGAGCAATCTTTTCCACCCCCCTGAAAGAAAACAACTTAAAATCTCTGCAAAAGGTGGCACCTCTGACTGCAGCAGCCTAGTTTAAGCTTAGATTATGAGTTTATGTCTCTGTACGGGGCCTCAAACTCACGACTTGCTGACTCCAATGTGGAGTGCCAGCACTGGGCCTTGCCTTGAACTTTAATATTAATCTAGTTGCACCTTGAGTTTGGGGTGGAGGTAGGGGGTAGGGGGTGGGTGGACGGGAATGCTGAATAGATGGTGCAAAGGGTAAACCAGAAGAGGCTGGGATGGATGCCTGCACTTTTAATGTTCTTTGAGAAACATCAACAATCGGTGAACAATCATGAGACATTAACCAATTGAACAAAGCTGCCACATTCCTTATGTGTCCACAAGTTGGTCCCAACATCAGCCTCTGCTGCATCAGTACAGCGGTGTGGTTAGAAGGTGCTCCGTTCACTTTGTTCAATTAACAGAAGCATTTAAAGGGTTAACAATGGCTGCACTTTGTGCCCCTGTTGGTAACCAGCTTATCATGTGAATTCTCCAGAGAGAAGAAAATCGCAAGATGTGCTGGATGTAAAACACCCGAGGATATAAATTTTTCTTTAAACTGTTCATAAATTCTGACATTTATATTTTTAAGTATGCATGAATAATATGCCCCCAATCAGAAATAAGACAAATCCTGTAAGAGATGGGATGTCTGCTGGCATAGTCTAGACTTGCCATGGTTCTACAAACCCCCGCTGCCCTGAACTTCATAATTAATAATAGCTCAGTGAGATGAGACAGATTTGTACCACAGCTTAATTAATGGGACTGTTCTATTTATTCTCTGCCGACTAAACACATCCAGGTAGATGAAGAGCTAACCTGAGCCAAATCTAAAATTAATTCCTAATATCACTCCTGGGACAAACACAATGGAGCCAATTTTAACTCAACGTTGTGCTCACACGTCTATTTCACTTGCCTTCATATTTTTGGGAGCTTTGTATAGCCATCCCAAGCAGCAGACTGTGATGATTCTGAGGTACCAGTGTGATGGGATGTGGGGGAATCTAGAATTAGGGCTCACAGTTTAAGAATGAGGGGTCACCCAAATTAGGACAGAGAAGCAAAATCTTTAATCTGAGGTTTGTGAGACTTTGGAGCTCTCTTTCTCAAAAGGTGATAACTGAGCCTTTAGAGTAGAGTTAGAATTAGGGACCTTTATTGTTCATTAATTATATAACTGATTTGGATGTGAATGTGCAAGGCATGGTTAGTAAGTTTGCGGATGATACTAAAGCAGATAGTATCATTGATAGTGAAGAAGGTAATCAAAAATTGCAGGGAGATCTTGATCAGCTAGGTAAGTGGGCCGAGGATTGGCAAATGGCTTTTAATTCAAGTAAGTGTGAAGCGAAACTGTTTGGGAAGTCAAACCGGGGTAGGACTTATGCAGTGAATGGTCGGGCCATGGGGAATGTAGTGGAACAGAGAGACCTAGGAGTACATGTACATCGTTTGCTGAAAGTGACGTCGCATTTAGACAGAGTGGTGAAGAAGGTGTTTGGCACACTGCCTTTCATCATTCAGGATATTGAGTTTAGGAGTTGAGATGTTATGTTGCAGTTGTACTAGACTTTAGTGAGACCGCACTCGGAGTATTGTGTACAGTTATGGTTGCCCTGTTACAGGAAAGACATCATTGAACTGGAAAGAGTGCAGAGAAGATTTACAAAGAGGAGATTTACAAGGACACTGCCAGGACTTGAGGGCCTGAGTTATAGGGAGAGGCTGGGCAGGTTCGATCTTTATTCCTTGGAAAGTAGGAGATTGAGGAGCGACCTTACAGAGGTGTATAAAATCATGAGGGGTATAGATATGGTAAACACATATAGTCTTTTTCCCAGGGAAGAGGAACTAAAAACTAGAGGGCATAGGTTTAAGGTGAGAGGTGAAAGATTTAAAAGGGGATCTGAAGGGCCAACCTCTTCACGCACAAGGTGGTCCGTACATGGAATGAGCTGCCAGGGAAAGTGATTGAGGCAGGTACATTAATGACATTTGGACAGGTAAATGGATTGGAAAGGCTTGGAGGGATATGGGCCAATCGTGGGCAAATGGGACAAGCTTGATGGGCACCATGGTTGACATGAACGAGTTGGGCTGAAGTCCATGATGTATTACTCTATGACTCTAGAGTGATTCTTGATATGTAAGAGGGTGAAAGACTACTAGGGTAACAGGAAGGTGGAGCTGAGGTTACAATCAGATCAGCGACCACCTTACTAAATGGCAGAGCAAATTCAAAGGCCAGATGGCGTTAATCCTAATATGTTTGCATTACCATATCTTGCTACACATTCGTACCAGGTGTTAGGATATCTAACCAGTGATCCTTAAAGGGCCACTGCAAAACTGGTCCTCTTCATCCTCATTAATCTTAATCCTCGCTGACCCCTCCTCTCTCTCACTACTCCCCTCTGCTGAGTGATCACTGGGATCTCCGGAGATCACGCAGCAACTGAAAGGAAAATGAATCTGGCTCCTGAATCGGCTCAAGTGAATCGTCAATCAGGTGACAAGGTCGCTGGCAAGTTCAATGTCTGCCACAGGCAGAAAAAATGTTGACCTCAAGACTTGATAGTCTAGCTGCTTTGGTGCAATGTTGGTAGTGGGGTGTTTGAACTGTATGATATGGCAGCATCTTAAGTCAGTGAAGTAGTATTTCAAATGTTACAATCAAGTTCTTTTTAATTATTAACAATCTCTGTGGCCTTTGCAGAGTTGGATGGACATATGAATTAGGATCAGGTCTATGCCACTTGGGCCTGTGAGTCTGCTCAGCCATTTAATAAGATCATCGCTGATCTGATTGGAACTTCAACTCCACCTTCCTGTTACCCTGATAATCTTTCACCCCCTTGCTTTTCAAGAATCATTCTAATGATTTTTAAAGATATCCGAAGGCTCTGTTCTTCTTTTGAAGAAGAGAGTTCCAAAGTCTCACTAACCTCAGATAAAAAATGTTGTTTCATTTTTGTCTTAATTAGGTGATCCCTCATTCTTAAACTGCAACTCCTGGTTCTAGGATCCTCCACAGCAAGAAACATCCACTCTTCATCCACCCTCAGGATCTTATATGTGTCAATCAAATTGTCTCTCATTCATCTCCGCCCTAGGGATATAAGCCGACCCTATCCAACCTTTCCTTATAAGACAACCCATGCAGTCCAGT
The DNA here is from genome assembly GCF_009764475.1 of Pristis pectinata. Lineage (NCBI taxonomy): Eukaryota > Metazoa > Chordata > Chondrichthyes > Rhinopristiformes > Pristidae > Pristis > Pristis pectinata. The sequence continues at coordinate 133,566,464 of NC_067406.1, forward strand.
CCTATCCAATTCAACCTTTCCTTTCAAGTCAAACCACCCAGCCCAGTCCTATAAAATTTACACTGTATTTCCACCAAAATATGAGGATAATTCTTTAGGTGTTCTCCTGGGAAGGGCGTTTGTCTGCCAGCAACAAATTCAACAACTTCACAGGGTGGTTGAGACACAGTCATTCAGTACAGCAGAGCCTGTTCCCCGATATGAGCCAACAGATTTACAACTGTTGGAATGGCAAATGGAGTTTAATTTGGACAAGTGAGGGGTGTTGCATTTTGGAAAGTCAAATCCAGCTAAGACTTTCACAGTGAATGACAGGGCCCCGGGGAGTGTTGTAGAACAGAGGGACTCTGGAGTACAAGTACATGGTTCCCTGAAAGTGGAGTCACAGGTAGACAGGGTGGTGAAGAAGGCTTTTGGCACGCTGGCCTTCATAAGTCAGGGCATTGAGTATAAAAGTTGGGAGGTCATGGTGCAGTTGCACAGGATGCTGGTGAGGCCACACACGGAATATTGTGTTCAATTTTGGTCGCCCTGCTATAGGAAAGAGGCTATTAAACTGGAAAGAGTGCAGAAAAGATTTACAAGGATGTTGCCAGGACTTGAGGGACTGAGTTATAGGGAGAGGTTCGACAGGCTAGGACTTTATTCCTTGGAGTGTAGGAGACTGAGAGGTGATCTTGTGGAGGTGTATACATTCATGAGGTGCATAGATAGGGTGAATGCACTCAGTCTTTTTCCCAGGATTGGGAAATCAAGAACTAGAGGGCCTAGGTTTAAGGTGAGAGGGGGAAGACTTAAAAGGAACTTGTGGGGCAACTTTTTTTTTTACACAAAGGGTGGTATGTATGTGGAACGAGCTGCCAGAGGAAGTGGTTGAGGCAGGTACAACAACAACTTTTAAAAGGGAGTTGGACAGGTACACGGATTGGAAAGGTTTAGAAGGTTATGAGCCAAAAGCTGGCAAATGGGACTAGTTTAGATGGGGCATCTGGGTCGGCATGGACCAGTTGGGCCAAAGGGCCTGTTTCCGTGCTGTTTAACTCTATGACTCTATAACTCTGTGAACAATCTGACAGGTTCCTGCACACTTTTGCAGGAAACTTGACATCTTATTTCTCAATTCTTCAGTCTGAATTCAGGTTCTCATACTGCCAGAGTGTGCTGCAAACTCTTGATTCCTTGATTACTATTCTAAGCCCCTGGTCAGATACAGTAACATAACCAATACATTTTCAAACCCCACCTTGTTAACAATCCACAAATCATGACTGCACACGATATAATCCTACTGCTAAACAATCATATTGATGGAAATAAATTCCTTCAGTCACTGCACCTGTTCATGAAGTAAATACAAATTACTTTTCGTACTTGGCAGATAAATGACAAGAAATTAGAGGAGTCGAGGCTTTTCCTGAGTCAGTCAGAAGGTTGTGGGTTCAAATTTAGAGTAGAAAAATCTGGGCTGACACTTGTCTTCCGTAGTGAGGGCGCACTGCATTGCTGCACTGAAGACAAGGATTAAATCAAACTGAGGCACAAGAGACTGCAGATGCTGGGATCTGGAGCAAAATCAAACTGATAGATGAACTCAGCGGGTCAGACAGCATCTGTGGAGGGAAATGGACGGTCGATGTTTTGGATCGAGACCCTTCATCTGGATTGAAAGAGTAGAGGGGAGGTAGCCAGTGACAAAGAGGTGAGGGAAAGGGTTGGGGCAAGAGCTGGCAAAGCGATAGGTAGACCCAGGTGATGAGCGGTTGACTGGCGGATGTTGCCAGGCGGGAGAGAGAAGGAAGGAAAAGTGAGAGGTGGAGGAAACAAAGGGCTGCAGATGATGGGATCTAATAGGAGAGGAAGGTGGAGCATGGAAGGCATAGGGGGGTGGGGTGGGCAGATGGGAACAGTGGGGGGAGGTGACCAGTGGGAGGAGCGTTTGGGTAATGGGCAGATGGATTGGGTGGGGGAGGGGAAAAACTGGGTGATAGGGAGCTGGGAGGGATGGTGGGTGTGTGGAGGTGGATCTGGGTAGATCAGAAGGGGAGAGAAAGGGGAGAGGGAGAGCAGGTTACTTAAAATTGGAGAATTCAAGGTCCATTCTATCAGGTTGTAGACCACTCAGGCAGAACATGAGGTGCCGTTCCTCTAGTTTGTGTTTGGCTTCACCCTGGCAGTGGAGGAGACAGAGGACAGACATGTTGATGTGGGAATGGGGACCAGAATTAAAATGGCCAGCAACCAGGAGCTCGAGGTGCTCGGCAAAGCAGTCGCCCAGTCTGCGCTTGGTCTCATCGACGTAGAGGAGGCCACATCGAGAGCACTGAGTGCAATAGGCAAGGTTGGAGGAGGTGTAGGGGAGGACGGTTCAGGCCCCTGGAGGGAAGTAAGGGAGGAAGACAGGGCAATAGAGGAAAGAGCCGAGGAAGGGGGATGGATTGGTGGGGAGCGATGAGCGGACCAAGGAGGGAGTGATCCCTGTGGAAGACAGAAAGGGGCGGGGAGGGGAAGAGGAATCCGGAGCACCCAGAGGAAACCCACCCAGACTCGGGGAGAATGTACAAATTCCTTACAGACAGCAGCCAGAACTGAACCCGGGTCGTTGGTGCTGTAATGGCGTTTCGCTAACCACTACACTACCGTGCTTGCTCATGGGAGTCCCGTTCCTGAAAAATATCGAGCCTCTGGCTGTGGTTTCAAGTGGGTGTTTCAGATGGCACTTAAAGGAGCATTTTCCCGTCTGTCCTGGTCCTTACTTAAACACCAAACAAGACAAAAATGGATTATCATATTGCTGTTCTCAAGAATGTCTTAATTGCTACAGCAGCAACTATAGTACAATCAATGAAGCACCTTAGGCAAGTGTTTTTGATTGACATGAACACATGAAGGCACTACATAAATGCAAGTCATTTTTCTTCAGCTGCTCAAAAGAAAACTGCCAACAACATGCTCTGTCTTATACTTCAAAGCACAAAAATAAACCACCATCCCTCTCCTAAAGCATCACTGGGGTCTCTCTGAAAGGATTAAGGATCTCTCTGGAAGTTTGGAATACCTGTACATGAAATGCAGGTTCCTGTGCTCTAGGCAGGAGCTTGAAGTCAAAGGGAATTAAACCTTTAGACTTCAGCTTGCAATACCAGGAAAAGAGCTGAACTTTCAGGCAGAACTTAATTTATTCATACAAGATATAATAAAGGACTTGAAGATTGAAAATATTGTTACTAATCAGTAGGCTGTCTCATCATTTAATTATACCAACTCAGAATACAAACATCACTAAATACAAAGGTCATAACAGTGAAATTGATGGTAGCTGGTCACATATATAATCTACCAACCTGGCAGTCCACTTAACATGTGACCCAGTAAATACAGAGGGAAAGAAAATTGGCCCCTGTATCTTTAAGCAACACTCAAAGGAGCTGGAGGAACTCAGCCAGTCAGGCAGTATCTATGGAGGGAAATGGACAGTCAATGTTTCAAATTGAGATGAAGGGTCTCGACCCAAAACGTCGACTGTCCATTTCCCTCCACAGATGCTGCCTGACTCATTTGAGTTCCTCCAGTTCCTTCGTGTGTTGCTCCAGATTTCCAGCACCTGCAGTCTCCTGTGTCCCCTGTAGCTATGATCCAAGAACAGGTGTCCTTCTGGAGAGATATCAGCAACACTGCCTCTGCAAGATCCTCCATGTCCACCGGCAGGATAATCAAGTCAGCATCCTCTTCCAAATCCGCATGGAGCACTAATCACACTCATTGAGCAGCGCTGGTCGGACCATGTTGTCCAGATCCCCAACACCAGGTATTCCGAGCTCTGTCACAGGAAGATTACCAAGTGGTAATTCAGGAAGTCGTTAAACTGGAAAGGGTGCAAAAAGATTTGCGAGGATGTTACCGAGCCTGGAGTGCTTGAGTTACAAGGAGAGGCTGGATTTGGCTAGGACTTTTTCCCCTCGCGCATAGACGGCTGAGGAGTGTCCTTATTAGAGGTTTATAAAATCATGAGGGGCACAGATAAGGTGAATGGTCACAGTCTATTTTCCAGGGTAGGGGAGGGCATAGGTTTAAAGTGAGATGGGAATGATTTAAGAGGGACCTGAGGGGCAACCTTTTTCCACACAGAGGATGGAGCGTGTATGGAATGAACTATGAGAGGAGGTGGTGGAGGCGGGTACAATTATGAAATTTAAAAGACATTTGGATAGGTACATGGATAGGAAAGGTTTAGAGAGGGATATGGGCCAAATGCAGGCAAATGGGACTAGCTCAATTAGGCAACTTGGTCAGCATGGATGATTTGGGCCGAAGGGCCTGTTTCTATGCTGTATAATTCTATGACTCTATGACTCAATGAAAACATTCAAGGATGTGCACAAAGGATCCTTGAAGAATGTGTTACATCTCACTGACTGATGGTAATCCAAGCCCATGACCATTCAAAATAGAGAGACAGCATTTGAGAACCTTGGGTCCATTCATCAGGAGCAGGCAGAAGCCCAATGTTAGCAGCAGAAGTGGAAGCAGCCTGTCAGCTCCGTTGCATTCAGTTCTGGATACTGGTTGCCGCAGCAGAGGAATAATGTGATTGCACTGGAGAGGGTGCGGGAGATGTTGCCTGGGATGGAGTGTTTCAGCTATAAGAAGAGACTGGGTAGGTCGGGTTTGTTTTTTCTTGGGAGCTCAGGAGGCAGAGGGGGGAAATGATGAGGGGTATAGACAAGGTAGATAGTGAGAAAGGTTTCCTCTTAGCAGAGATGCCTATCGCTAGAGGGAATAGGTTTAAAATAAGAGATAGGAGACTTACACAGAACATAGAATACTACAGCACAGTACAGGCCCTTCAGCCCACAATGTTGTGCTGACATTTTATCCTGCTCTAAGATCTATCTAACCCTTCCCTCCTACATAGCCTCCTATTTTTCTATCATTCATGTGTCTATCTAAGAGTCTCTTAAATGTCCCTAATGTATCTGCCCCCACAACCTCTGCAGGCAGTGCGTACCATGCACCCACCACTCTCTGTGTAAAAAACTTACCCCTGACATCCCCTTTATACCCTTCTCCAATCACCTTAAAATTATGTCCCCTCGTGTTAGCCATTATCGCCTTGGGAAAAAGTCTCTGATTGTCCACTCAATCTATTCCTCTTATCATCTTGTACACCTCTATCAAGTGTCCTCTCATCCTCCTTCTCTCCAAAGAGAAAAGCCCTTGCTCACTCAACCTAGTGGGGATTTGAGGAAGAATTTTTTTCAGGGTGGTTGAAACCTTGAACTAACTGCCAGAGGGGGTGGTGGAAGCAGGTACTTTCACAACATTTATTTAGGTGAGCAGTTGAAGCACAATAGCATAGAAAGCTCCAAACCAAATGCTGGGAAGTTGGATTATTATGGGTAGGTTTTTGAAGGCTGGCATGGAGACGATGGACCAAAGGGTCTGTTTCCGTGTTGTATGACTCCATGACTCATTTCAGCTCCCTGGTGGCCAGTTCTGCGCAACACTGACAGAATTCTGAGTCGTCCCATAGATGTGCTGGTTAACTGGCAACTGTAAATTACTTCCAGTGTAGGTGGGTGATAAGGGAATCAGGAGGAGCTGTGGGAAGGTGAGGGAGAACAGGTTAAAGGGAGATAGTAGGGGAATGGGATAGCTATGATTACCCTGAGAGCTGGCATAGACTTGACAGGCCAAATAGCCTCCTATGTGGTAAGAAAAGTACGAAAATATTAGTTTGTCTGTTGACCTTCTTGTGCACTGTTGAAAAGCCCTGGGGAAAGAAAAGAAGGGAAGAAAAGTTCTTTAAAGCGAGTATTGTGTTAAAACATCCACGGGCACTTCTGATTTCTTTTTGAGTCTTCAGAGAACCATTATCACATCGTAGATGAAGTGTTAGCTCAAACATATTTTCCAACATAATGGGGAAAGGATTTATCCAACAAACTCAGAAACCACCCCATCTGGAAAAAAATCTTTGAAGTCTAAGCTCTGTTACTTATTCAACAAATATACATTAAGACTGTTCTGTTATTGAAAAAATTTGCTATCCAGTTAACCTGCACATTTCAAGTTCAAACTGCATTTAAGCCGTTCGATTTGCATTTCAAGGATTTTGCAATGACGGGGTGTAGTTCTGCATTGGTTTGTAGTTATTGCTGGCACACAAAATGGCAATGGTGTTGTTCCCACAAGGAAGTGTACCAGGTGGCAAACCAAATTACCAGACCCCAAGGGGAACTATTGTCTACCTTAGATAAATGGGAAAATGTTGCAAACACTCACATCACACTGCGTCTTTGAAGGGGAAAATGGGGAATATTTTGTGCCAAAAACCTTTCATCAAAATTCACCAAAAGGTTCACAATGTGAAACATTTCCCAGTTCTGATAAATGCTCATTGAGCTGAAACATTAACATTGCTTTTTCTCCACAGACACTGCCCATTGGACGGTCCCCGAGTACGATAAGATAGACTCTTGACCTCATAACCTACCTCATTATGGCCTTGCACCTTATTGTCTGCCTGCACTGTACTTTCTCTGTATCACTTTATTCTGCAATCTGTTATTGCATTTCCCTTGTACGAGCTCGATGTACTGATGTGATGAAATGATCTGTACGGATGGCATGCAAAACAAAGTTTTGGTACATCTACTTTGGTACATGTAACAATAACAAACCAATTTATTTGCAGCACTTTCTGCTTTCAATTCTTTGTATTTAAAATTCAACATTAAAAACATCAAATTAAAATAAAGAATAACGTAGCATTTTAATTTTAACATATGTCCTCTCATGTAGAAATATGCCAAAATTCAAATCTTTCATTGTTGCAAATTATTGGAATATTTACTTTTTCAATATTTACTATCAATAAAATACAATATAACTGGTCTCATCTGTAAATTGAACTAACCTAAATATAAGTAAAAATGCATAACTTTTCTCCCAGTTCATATGCCACCTGAAGTCTTAGGGAGTACAAAATCAAGCGATTAATTAGTAGTTACCCACTCTATTCTGATAAAGGTCAACCTTCCCTTTGTCTCCATAGATGCTGCTTGACCTGCTGAGTTCTTCCAGCAGTTCGTGTTTTGCAACAGTAACAGTAACTTTGTTTCTAGCTCCACAGATGCTGCCTGACCTGCTAAGCATTTCCAACATTCCACTTTATTTCAGGTTTTCCAAGATCTGCACTATTTTCTATTTGTCTTTCATTCTCATTCACTCTCTCACTATTTCTTTCTCTCTGACATACAGTCTGCCTTTTAACATAATGTGCTCTAAATAGTATCTGAATGAAGCTTTTGAACATGTGTTCATTGACTTCTTTTAAATAATACCAACATTTTGTTTAAATCCTTAGTTAGAAGTTACAACAGTAAATCACCAAATAATAAATCTAGAAGGAAAAAAAATCCCACATACAGTGAGCTTCTGTGTCATTTTTGGTTAAGTTGTATATTATGGTGACTAGTTTCCACTAGAAATGAGGATGGTAAAAATAAAAACACATACATGGAGACACAAAAAAATTCTGCAGATGCTGGAATCTGGAGCAATACACAAAAAGTGCTGGAGGAACTCAGCAGGTCAGGCAGCATCCATGGAGGGAAATAAACAGTCGACATTTCGGGCCCAGACCCTTCATCAGGACTGGAAAGGAAGAGGGCAGAAGCCAGAATAAGAAGGTGGGGAGAGGGGGAGGAGCACACGCAGGCAGGGGACAGGTGAGTTCAGGTTATAGACGACTCCAGGTGATGTAATAAGCTGAGAGGTGACAGGTAGAAGAGGCAAAGGGCTGAAGGAGGAGGAATCCAGTGGGAGAGGGCAGTGGACCATGGAATAAAAGATGGGGGAGGGGAGGAGAGGAGATGGGCAGGTCATCAAGGCGGGGGGAAGGGAGCCACAGGAATAAGGGAAGACAAAGGAGTGGGGGCGGGGGGGGAGAAAAAGAAGGGGTGGGGTTACCTGAAGTTAGAGAAATCGATGTTGAGGCCATCAGGTTGGAGACTCCCAAGGCAGAATATGAGGTGTTGTTCCTCCAACCCATGCCTGGCCACAACGTAGCAGTAGACGAGGCCATGGATAGACATGTCAGTATGGGAACGGGAGGTGGAATTGAAGTGGGTGGCCACCGGGAGGTCCTGGCTGTTGTGGCGGACGGAGCGAAGGTGCTCGACGAAGCATTCACCCGATCTGCATTGGGTCACACTGGATGCAATAACTGACACCCTCGGACTCACAGGTGAAGCACTGCCTCACCAGGAAGGACTGTCTATGGCCCTGAATAGTGGCGAGGGAGGAGGTACAGGGACAGGTGTAGCACTTGGTGCAGTTGCAGGCATAAGTGTCAGGGGGGTTATCAGTGGTGAGGGACGAGTGGACAAGAGAGTCGTGGAGAGAGCGGTTACTTTGGAAAGCAGATTGAGGGGGTGAGGGGAAGATGTACCTGGTGGTAGGATGCTGCTGGGGGTGGCAGAAGTTGCAGAGAATGTGTGTTGGATACGGAGGCTCGTGGAGTGGTAGGTGAGGACAAGGGGAACACATGCATGGAAACAGCTAACAAAAATGTAATTGAAGTTTTGAAACCTTGCTCCAGTAATTAACAGTCTGTTTGCCAGTAAAGTTCAGTTTTGAGCTGAGGGATCGGGTGTAAGCATTACAAAAGAGGGGCAGTCGGAAGCCTTGAAGGTGCTGAGGTGCTAAGTTATTTATCACTAACTCTAAATGAAAAAGATGAAAGAATTTGTGCATGCCCACACTATTCCCACCTTCTGCACAGCTACCTGCAGATTTTTCATGGTCAAATTTGTTTTCTTTTAGGAAAGGTGGCAAAGCAAGATCACACAAACAGCATTGAGGTAATGGCCAGGTGAACTGCTTCCATGATGCTGAATTAAGGTTAAATATTGGCTAGGAAAAACAGGAGAAATATTCTGTCCCTTGCTTGAATTATGTGAAATGCAGCTTCCATTCACCTGAGAACAACCTTTCCCTCAATGTCAACAAAACAAAAGAGCTGGTCATTGACCTCATGAAAGGGGGCGGTGTACATGCACCAGTCTACATCAATAGTGCTGAGGTCGCGAGGGTTGAGAGCTTCAAGTTCCTGGGAGTGAACATCACCAATAGCCTGTCCTGGTCAAATCATGTAGATGTCACGGCCAAGAAAGCTCACCAGTGCCTCTACTTCCTCAAGAGGCTAAAGAAATTCGGTATGTCCCCTTTGACACTAACCAACTTTTATTGATGCACCACAGAAAGCATCCTATTTAGATGCATCCTGGCTTAGTACAGCAACTACTCTGCCCAGGACCGCAAGAAACTGCAGAGAGTTGTGGACGCAGCCCAGCACATCATGGAAACCAGCCTCCCCTCCATGGACTCTGTCTATACCTCTCGCAGCCAGCATTATCAAAGACCCCACCCACCTGAGTCATTCTCTCTTCTCTCTTCTTCCATCAGGTAGAAGATACGGAGCCTGAGGGCACGTACCACTAGGCTTAAGGACAGCTTCTATCCCACTGTGATAAGACTATTGAACAGTTCCCTTATACGATGAGATGGACCCTGACCTCATGATCTACCTTATTGTGGCCTTGCACCTTATTGTCTACCTGCGCTGCACTTTCTCTGTAGCTGTGACACTTTACTTTGTACTATTATTGTTTTTACCTGCACTACCTCAATGCACTCTGTACTAACCCAATGTATTTGGACTGTGTAATGAATTGACCTGTACAATCGGTATGCAAGACAAGTTTTTCACTGTACCTCAGTACAAGTGACAATAATAAACCAATACCAATACGAGAAGGTCTTGTTTCAACAATTCTTCCAATAGAGAATGTGGTGTTCCTTCTGCATCTAGATTCTAGGACTCTAAAGGAAGATGTTAATTCTTACCATTTTCAATGGGCTACTTGGTGGCCCAGTTACTTTAGGCCACAGCAGTTGCTGAGGAATCCCCTGTCATTCACAATCTGGTGTGGGGTGGGATGGGAGGAGGTCTTGAAATGGGCACTGGGCCCTCATTATATCTACAAAGGACACAATGCCTGCTCCTAAGGGAGTCACTGATAGCTGAGCTGCTTGCCACCAATATCAGTGCAGCAGTGCCTGTATCTCTAACACACCAACACCGATGCCCGCATCTCACTGATTGGTTAGGCTTCCCTCATCTTATTTCTTTCCTTTGTTGTCACACACAGGCGCTAACTGTTATTCTTGAATATAGTCTTTGGATTAATGATGATATAAATGTTCCCCAAACCTCAATCCTAGAGAACACTTCTTGGCAATGGATGAACACAGTCACTTGAGCACTGTCATGGGAACTTGGATATAACACCCAATGCCACCTCTCACACCCAGATGTTACATATCAGACACGTCATGTTACAGATGCAGAACAAAAAGCAAAATAGAGACAATTTTTAACCCATAGTGCCTCTCAGTCTGCAAAGTTCTATTACTGCATAACAATTAAACTGATTTAAGTCAGAATTTACTTAATACCACTTAAGCATTGTCCCCTTGAAGAGACATTTTATTGCTTTAGCTGCAGAATACTCTGTGTGTCCCTGTTGGTTCATTTCTGTCCCTCTGAAGCAGAATATCATCCTACTTACTGTGACCAACACAACATGAGATCCATTAGTAAGGAATTAAAATGCTCGTGTCAAAAATCAAACTGGTATTACCTAGCAGGTCAAAACACCTGCACAGGAGTTATTATCATTGCAACACATCATTCGTCTGTCAAATGTTTCCTGAACAAAATCAATTTCACTTGATTACATGGATTTCTGAGAATTTAAAATAGGCTATAAAAGCAATTTCTGTAAAATAACATGACAGGAGGAAAGACACCTGAGAAAATGATACTTTCCCTGAGTGATGTGATAAAAACAAAATGATTTAAGAAGTGTATTTCACTTCCAGCTAAGACTGAATCAATTTCAGATGCATGAACCTGTTTTTTGTGCAGTACAGATTGCCACATCACAATTAAAGAAATCCTTATTAAATCTTGACGTATCAGGAGAAAACTTTTGACGTATCTGTGTTGGAGACAAGCAAAGAACTATATATTGTGCTGATTTGCAGCTCTTGTGTGGAGGATACAATTCATTTAGTCTTGAATTTTGAATGACACTCAGTAGGACATTTCATGGCAGCTACAACAGCTAAAGTGGGTATGATGGAAGAGTGGGTTAGTAATCTATTAACCTAGACTAATGATCCAGAGACATGAATTCAAATACCACCACCCCATCCATTGCTTAGCCCCACACCTCACGCTGTTGAGGAACTTATATTCAGTTAGCAAAATAAATTTGGAATGAAAAATCTGTATTATTAATAGTGACTATAAAACCATTAGATTATTGTAAAAACCCACCTGGTTCACTAACCACCCCAGACATTTTCTCTTCTCCCTCCTCCCATCGGACAGAAGATACAAAGGCCTGAAAGCATGTACCATCAGGCTCAAGGACAGCTTCTATCCCGCCATTATAAGACTATTGAATGGTTCTCTTGCATGATAAGGTGGACTCCTGACCTCACACTTTACCTCGTCATAGCCTTGTACCTTATTGTCTGCCTGCACTGCACTTTCTCTGTAACTGTAACAACTATATCCTGCATTCTGTCTTTGTTTTCCCTTGTACTACCTCAATGTACTGATGTGCTGAAATGATCTGTATGAATGGCATGCAAAACAAAGTTCTTCACTGAATCTCGGTATAAGTGACAATAATAAACCAATTACCAATTGCCAATAATGTCATTGAAGGGAGTTAACCTGCTGTCCTGACTAATTTTAGACATTGATTTAAATGTGGTTGAATATTAACTTCCCTCTGAAATACCCAGCAGGCCAAGAACACATGATAAATACTGGTCATGGCAGTGAAATACTCATCCCATGAAAATCTTGAGAGAAGTCAAGGAATCCAAGCTTACTCAACTTCTACAAAGATCTCAATACCCCTTGCAAATACTTAAATGACAAAATAATACTACTTATTTTATTTGCGCCACTGTTATGGTCTAATCCCATTCATTCAATGCAAGATATACCCCACAACAGCCCAACTCACCAATCAGCCAGGATACAAACCCATCCTGAGCCACCTTAACTGTCTATGGTTCTCCAAGTCAGAACAACAAGTCAGAACAATCCCTGTGCTTGAAGTGAGCTACCAATTAAGGCTCCTTTCCTAGCTGTTTGCAGCTGGGGATTAAAGAACACCTTGGGAAACAGAAAAGCCAGTTCCTACACATTCCAAATCCATGGTAGATTTTAAATTCATTATCTTCCCTCTTAGATATAGGAATATCATAAAGTGAACTAGGACACACTCTCATGTTACATATTAGTAAGTGATAATGAGTAGCAGATGAAAATACTGATCCCCTGGTATTTGTAAATTTTACACGTTTCTCAAAGTTATTTGAAGAGAAGCTTTCTGCACATTTTATGAATTTGTTTTACATACTAAATTGGCAAAGCACGGTACTTTATGTTCCACTTTACTGCATATGATCCCATAGCTTGTCAGTGTTTTTCAAATTGCATGCTTTTCAATGAATAGCCTCAATATAATAAATTGGCAGTTAGATCCCCTGTTTTACAACAGTAGTAACACTTCAAAGTCAAGCTTATTGTCATATGCACAAGTACATTATGCGCAGGTGCAATGAGAAAATTACTTGCAGCAGCATCACGGGCACACAGCATTAGAGACACAACATTCACAAGAAAAACATAAATTAAATGTAAATTATACAAGAAAGAACACAATTAGAACAAAAGAAAAGTCCATTGTAGTGCAAAGTGGTCAAAGTGGCCATGGTGTTGCTATACTGAGGTAGTGATTAGGGATGTGCAGGTTGCTTCAAGAGCCAAATGGTTGAAGGGAAGTAGCTCTTCTTGAACCTGGTGGTGTGGAACTTCAGGCCTTTGTACCTCCTGCGAGAAGATGGTGTGGCCAGGATGGTGGGGATCTATGATGACAGATGTTGCCTTCTTGAGGCAGCACCTCATGATACTTCTGACGGTGGGGAGGGATGTGCCAGTAATGTATTGGGCTGAGTCCACTACTCTGCTCTCTGCAGCTTCTTACATTCCTGAGTACTAATCTGGGATATTCTGGTGTTATGAGAGGTGCTATTCAAGTGTTATTCTTTCTTTCATGTTTGATGGGCAAACAGACATTCAAGGGAACCTTCAAAGGCCCATTCACTGCACTTTCAGAAAACATTCGGCAAAATTAATAGGGGAGAGCTTTATTTTGGCTCCTAGTTCTGTGGGGCCATCAGCTACCACCTGTATTTGCTTCTGCACATTCAATTCCACTGAAGTCAAAACAAAGCACGGGAGGTAAATACAAGTGGAGGTGAATGCATGTTTAGAACTAGTGGCCAAAGGTATATTTCTCTTCTTTAATCCTCTACTGGGGAAGAGTAAAGAGAACGTAAGTAGGGTATTGTAGCAAAATTGCTTTAAGAATACAACCAGAAAGGAGTTCTGGGCGGTTTCTGGGTATGGTTGCAAGCAGTTACCAGCTTCATATTCTGCTATTGCTTCTACCAGTAATTTGTAAGTAGGGCCCATATTTGCATGTATTGGTAAATAATTCTGAATGTCAGGCTGCAGGAGAATATTTATAAGGTGGTCAAAGTGGCTGAAAGGTGGTAAATTAAAACCAACATCTACATGAAATGACATACTTGGGCGAGGCGGATGAGTAAGGGCCCATCTTCACAACACATTGAAGGAGCCATGTCAAGTGCAAAAGGACACTTTTTTTTAAAGAAAAGCTAGTAGAATCTCAAATTTGATGGCAAGGGGAAAAATTCAATCTGTGATTTGAGCACTAAACAGGTGGTATCTATGCCTTCATAAATACCGAACTAAATGCAAAACTGCAGGAGAAGGAGGTGTTCTGAAGAAGTACATTGTAGTCAGAGTGGGTGGCGGGGGAATAGAAACCATTTTATTATTTAAGAATTACTTACACAAGTGGCTGAAGAGAATGGGAAAAAAATGATACAGGAACAGGGCAGGTACATGGGTTTAAATGGAGGAGAAAAGATAACATGGACAGCTTGTAGATGTTACCTCATCCTTTGCAATTTGCACACAAAACAGCAAGATGGTGGTCAATGGGAAGCCTTGGAGAATTTGTACTGGACTGCCTATGCTTTGATAACCTTGCTTTGATGAAACATGCATTTAAATCTCGACAAAACAACACCACTGTCTGGAAAGTAGTGAGCTTTTCATTTAGTGTGTGTAAAGCTTCAATTACTTTCAAGCAATCAGCCATTATGGTCTTCAATCACCTCACCTTGATTACGTCATTCCCTTTATAACGTTCAGGATTTCCCGTGGAGGCAATCGTCAATTGTTCATTTTTAAGTACAACTTAGCTCCTCAATCCACACCACAGTAAATTCAATAGGAAATCTGTCATTGCTTTGATCTATTTACTCCTCTAATGTAGCTAATAATGTACCCTCCTGAAATCCCATTATAGCTGACACATCTTTTCCAATATACTGATATCTGTGCTAGTTGACAAGAATCAGAATCTGAGAATCCCTTGCTGAACTTGGGTTAAAAGTTTGAAAGAAGAAATTGCTGTTTGGCTGTTTTTGGTGCTAATACAATTTACAGTAATGCCAATTTGGAAGAAGATATTACAGTTTTAGGATCACTTCCTGTTTAAATTTACTTTTTTGAATCCTCCTCTTGGGAAACACAGCCAACCTGAAGAAAATGCAGCTGTTATTAAGAATTGTATTCCAACAAAATGAGATCAGCTCACATATTTAGCCTCAGCTTCCCTGATATGTTACAAATTAATTCTGCTCCAACTGCTCAATAACTTAAATCCTTCTTTAGAGACTTGAGGCCCCTTGACACACTCCTCTACACTGAACAAATGCCTGTAAAGGCATGTTCTACAAACATAACTAAGTCAACAGGGGTGTTATCGGAGATTGTTTCAAAATTAAGCCAATGTAGTAAGGAGATCTTCTAAAGAATTCTGGACTGGAAAATGAATATCTTTCTTCAAGTAAAAAAGCAATGGAAAGAGATGAAATCTTCGAACCAGAACAGATGTTAGTTTATTTATTTCAGATTACTCTGGATTAACTGTTGATGCACTTTTGATCTTGTAAAATCTGAAGCAGTCACCCAAAGTCCACAGCAAGAGCATGACTTGGGTTTGTTGTAAACAAAAAGAGTAAAGGAGATTTTTGACAGAGCTTAGTTCCATTTGTAAAAGAAGTCCATAAACACATGGCTCATTTGCCCCACTGTGACTGTCCTGGCTCTTTGAGACACCTACCCAATTAATAGCTTGTCAATTATATCGTCAATTCCCTCGGAAACACATTCCTAAATCTACTTCCACCATCCTTTGTTTACTGTGCCTTCCAGAGCTTACTACGTTAAAATGCATGTACTTTCAGGGAAGATAATTGACCACTTGTGCTCAACAGAATGAGCAGAACATAGAGTGATGATTCCAACCAATGGCCAATATTCTTCCATAAGTTTAGCACGAGTGACCATGGATGAATCTCTCCTCTCCTGTCTCCTCTCTAATTCCCTTAACTCCTCTGATTGACAACTTACTTGAATTCATCAGGACATCTCAATTTGAACCAGCTCCTATTTAAACTCCACTTAACCTTCTCTAACACAAGGGCAACAGTTGTTTCGCTAGATTTTGTATGACCAAAGTCCTTCAAACCTAGAATTCTGGTAAATAGGGCAGGCGTAGTAGTGTAGCGGTTAGCATAACGCTTTACAGTGCCAGCCACCTGGGTTCAGTTCCGCCACTGTCTGTAAGGAGTTTGTACATTCTCCCTGTGTCTGCGTGGGTTTCCTCCGGGCGCTCCGGTTTCCTCCCATGTTCCAAAGGCGTATGGGTTAGGAAGTTGTGGGCATGCTATGTTGGCGCCGGAAGCGTGGCGACACTTGTGGGCTGCCCCCAGAACACTCTACGCAAAAGATGCATTTCACTGTGTTTCGATGTACACGTGACTAATAAAGAAATCTTATCTTAATTTTAAATGTCTACTTCACTTTCCTTTCATTATTGCCTCAGTTGAGATTCTTCCTGGTGTTTGTGGATCACGACGTAGTATCATGCATTTTCCTATATTAAGGTACAGAATGCCTGCCTGTTGTCTCTTTCAAGGGCTGCATAGCTGACCAGCTTTATAATAAAAAAAGTGTTGTACCACTGTTGTCTTGAGGAAGTTGACCATCATCTTCATGAACTGTCAGAGTTCTGGGGTGATGCTGCTCCTTGTGTGGGGTTAAGTAGTGAAGTTCCAAAATATTTCTCCGGTGATAAAGGCCCACAGTCCCTCTTCAATGGCAAAGCAACGTCACTTTTTCTGACCTCAAAGGAAACTTTCCAATGTAGATCAGGCAACCTCTATGGTGAGTACCTCTCCTTTCCCAATCCTTGCTGCCATTGTGTATCAGTTCAAATGGATCCTAAAGGCCAACAATTATGATGTCATCAAGCTAGTGTAGCAGAGAATTAAAGAAATCATACAAGCAGCAAGCCAGAAAGCAAAAAGCTCAATTTTAATATTCATTGACTATTTTAGAATATTAAATAATCATTGGAGTATATCTGTATAATTATGTTGAAAACTTAATTTTTTCAACCATAGCTTTATTTTAAAATCCCTTACATTTTGAAATGTTCATATGAAATGATTGTAATTATTTAAGGTATTTTACAGAAGGACTAATTTCTAAGTATTTGAAATTCATGTCAGTTCATATGATTTCCCTTGGTTGAAAAAAATACCCTCTGGAGATGCACTGAATCACTATCAGAACCTTCGGAATTTCCTTGTTAAACTACATTTGGACCATTATCTCAAAATTGCTGTCCACTTCATAAGAACGAAGAGTGTACCCCTCAAGCCTGTTCCATCTGTCAATAAGAACAAGACTGGTGTGATGTGGCCTCAGCTTCACTTTCTTGCCTGTTGCACATGACCTTTGACCCTCCCCCACAGACCAAAAATCTGTCCATGTCAGCCTTGTACACATTCAATGACTTCACAGTGTAATAACTACAAATAGCCATAGTTTCACTGTCATTAACCACAAAATTCAGGCCAAAAAGGGATCATAATAATAGTTTAGAAGCTGATAAATCATTACTTTAGTGCAACTGTCCTTCTTGGAGGTCCTGTTCCTATCGAATTTCCATTGTATGAAACATCAGTGATCTCTTGAAGCTGACAGGTAGGTTAAAAGAAATCCTGCAATTCCAGAAATTTTAAGCTCACAGAATAAGCCCCAGAAGCATTTTTCCAGAAAAGGGATAATTTGCCTTGACCTTACCAAACACAGGGTAAATTGGTTTATTATTGTCACATGTACCGAGGTACAGTGAAAAACTGTTTTCCATGCCATCCATACATATCATTTCACATCAGTACATTGAGGTAGTACAAGGGGAAGCAATAACAGAATGCCGAATAAAGTCTTACAGTTACAGAGAAGGTGCAGTACAGGTAAACAATAAAATGCAAAGCCATGACGATGAAGATTGTGAGGTCAAGAGCCCATCTTATCGTGCAAGGAAACCATTCAATAGTCTTATAACAACGGGATAGCAGCTGTCCTTGAGCCTGGTGGTACATACTTTCAGGCTTTTGTATCTTCTACTCAATGGGAGGGAGGAGAAGAGAGAATGTCCGGGGTGGGTGGGGTCTTTGATTATGTTGACTACTTTACCAAGGCAGCAAGAAGTGTAGACAGAGTCCATGGAGGGAAGGCTAGTTTTCATGACGTGCTGAGCTGTGTCCACAACACTCTGCAGTTTCTTGTGGTCTCGGGCAGAGCAGTTGCCATACCAAGCCGTGATGCATCTGGATAGGATTTCTATGGTGCATCCATAAAAATTGGTGAGGGTCAAAGGGGACATACCGAATTCTCCCATGTGGCAGGGTGCACTTGGGAGAAGGTGATCAAACTGCTGTTTCAAATTCAGAACCTTGCTCTCAGAAGTGTTTTTTAAGAGACTTTTTATTCATCTGAAGGAGACAACAAATAAAAATCTAAAAGAGAGCATAATTCCTTTCACCGATTATGAAGTTTCTTCTACGACACAGAATTCTATTATCTGCATTGAATTTATACTTTATTTATCTGTGCTGTAATTGAAAGTAAATAAAACTGTTAAAACCATCCTAGTTGCATTAATTTAACTACCGTGCAGTAGATGGACCAATTTAATTCCAAATTACAATGAAAAATCTGCATCTGACTGTTATCATCTAAATTACTGATCTAACATGGTATATCAACAAATAGAAGCGGCAAAAAGAAGCTTATGAATATGAAAGATAAATGTCATATTCCCACACTGAATAAAAATCTATATGAGGTACAAATTGGGCAGAGTCATCTCTCCACATGAATTCCTACTGAATGGCCTTGTAGTAGATGCTTCACATCAAGTGCATTAAATCAAGAACCTAACAACTTACAAGCCACATGTAGTCCTAGCTACAATTAGATTATCCACGTTGATTCACAGAAGAGAAGGATGCCACCTTATCTGTTCTTTGAATGTTATCCGAATAGTCACACTTTTCTGACAATCTTTTCAGCCAAATTTTAAACAGAAATCAAATTCCTCCCAGGAGGACAGAAGTAAAAAGTTTCCATCTCCCCTGTGCTGATTATTACTGCACTTGAAACCATTCAGTTCAGCCAAGGGAGTACACCATGGAGGCAGGAAACTGTAGTGAGGCTGGAAACACACAATATCTGCCCTGGGATGTAAGTGAAAAAGAGGGGCAGAGATTGAGCATTTGTCGAAGGTGATTATCTCCCATCTTATTCTTTTTGTAACTGTGATTGTTTCACCTCAGCATATTGATAGATAAGGTAAGATATCTTTATTAGTCACATGTACATCAAAACACACAGTGAAATACATCTTTTTTGCGTAGAATGTTCTGGGGGCCGCCCACAAGTGTCACCAGGCTTCCAGCGCCAACATAGCATGCCCACAACTTCCTAACCCATACGTCTTTAGAACGTAGGAGGAAACCAGCGCACCCGGAGGAAACCCACGCAGACACAGGGAGAATGTACAAACTCCTTACAGACAGTGGCAGGATTTGAATCCGGGTCGCTGGCGCTGTAAAGCATTACGGCTAAGCGCTAGTAGAGTCATAGAGTCAACCAGTATAGAAACAGGCCCTTCAGCCCAACTCATCAATACGGACCAAGATGTCTACTCAAGCTCGTCCCATTTCCTTGCATTTGGCCCATATCCCTCTAAACCTTTTCTATTCACGTACCTGTCTAAATATCTTTCAAACATTGTAATTGAACCCTCCTCTACAGCTTCCTCTGGCAGCTCGTTCGATTTACCAACCACATTCTATGTGAAAAGATTTCCCCTCAGGTCCCTTCTCACCTTAAACCTATGCCCTCTAGTTTTAGACTCCCCTACCCTGGGAAAAAGACTATGGCCATCCACCCCATCTATACCTCTCATGATTTTATATACCTCTATAAGGTCATCCCTCAGCCTCCTATACTCCAGGGAAAAAAAAGTCCCAGCCTATCCAGCCTCAATCTGCAATCCCAATTTCATCCTCGTGGATCTTTCTTGCACCCTTTTCAGCTCAGTGACATCCTTGCCAGAGTGATGTGACCAGAACTGCACACAATACTTCAATGACTTGTACAGTTGTAAGCACGGTAGTGTAACGGTTAGCATAACGCTATTACAGTGCCAGCGACCCGGGTTCAATTCCGGCCGCCGTCTGTAAGGAGTTTGTACGTTCTCCCCGTGTCTGCATGGGTTTCCTCCGGGTGCTCCGGTTTCCTCCCACATTCCAAAGACGTACAGGTTAGGAAGTTGTGGGCATGCTATGTTGGTGCCGGAAGTGTGGCGACACCTGCGGGCTGCCCCCGGAACACTCTATGCAAAAAGATGCATTTCACTGTGTGTTTCGATGTACATGTGACATGTGACTAATAAAGAAATCTTATCTTATAACAAGGCAGTGATCCCTACAGGGCCTGTCTGAGATGACCAATCTTTAGAAATGATGTTCTCTGTGCTTAGTGGCCAATCAGCTTCTATATCCACAAACCTTGAGAAAACAGCTGTCCAAAAAAAAGCCATGACTAGAATAAGCTCTAGATTTCCCCCTTTAATACAACTGACTGTTCTGAACTGGTGCCAACCTGTAACCCACACCAAACAGTAAAATGGAAGGAATGTTACTTGCATCTTCATTGAGCAAGTTAAAGAGCCTTTAAAATGTGATGAGGATTTTTTTTATTTACTTATTATGGATTTATCTTAACTCTCTTACTCTTCAATCTCCAGAGAAAGGTGTATTTCTGTCCAGTAACATGTCCAAAGGCCAAATTAGGAGCTCCTGCCAGCAAGAAAACATGAATGAAGCTCTTGATGGATCAAGGATTTCATGACATTACCAATAAAGCCATGATATCATAGCTGCAATCGGTTACATTACTTCATGACGTTTAAAAGTGAACTTAACCAAGATATACTTGGATGAACTCAGTGGTGTAACATTTTGAAAACAACAGTTATACCTCTGGATATTTTTCACTTATACCCGAAAGAGGATTACTCTTGGACAGAAGAGTTCCAAGGTTTAAGCCTTTCAAGCTGGAGCACAGAGGAGAAAGGCTCAGAGCAAATACCAGTGGTTTGATCACAAATCGTGACCCTAATCCAAGAAGAGAGAGCAGGGGCATCATCATGCTGGAAAGAGGACTAGACAAAGTTTGGGGCCAATACATGCAATAGCCCAGAGCTTTACTCACACCTGATCATCACATATGTGACCTTGGGAGCTAACACTGGCACTTGAAATCGGTAAGTATTCTAGTCCTCAATGCAGACTAAAATTCACTTGCGCAGATGCACGTTCCCTGCAGGAGATATGCCACTCACTGAATCAATCCAGCTGAGTTGTGAAATCCCTGAAGACCTGCAAGCGTTCAGAACACATTGTTCAAGTGTGTTCCATTAACCAAGCTTGAATAAAAATTCTTTCATGCAGTAACACCATACCTAATAAATTATCTTGTGTTGTCTTCCAAACACAATTATAACAGAATGATTTTATTTTTTTTTAAATCATGAATATGGCTAACGAGATATGACTGATAACCCCAAAAACTGCAGATATTGGAAACCTAAAATAAAAACAGAAAACGGTCAAAATACTCAGCAGGTCAGGTTGCATCTGTGGGAAGAGAAACAGAGTCAACGTTTCATGTTGAAGACCTTCATTAGAAGTGGGAAGCAGAGAAAAGAAGCTTGTTAAGCTGCAGGGAGGGTGAGGGAGGGGGATGTCTCTGATTGGGTAAAACTGCGGTAACCATGCCGATAAGTTGTACGTCTAACATAGCACAGTACAGCACAGTACGGGCCCTTTGGCCCATGATATTGTGCCGACCTACATAAACCTACCCCATGATCAATCTAACCTTTCCCTCCTACACAACCAATAACCCTCCATTTTTTTACATCCATGTGCTGATCTAAGAGTCTTTTAAACGTCCCTATTGTGTCAGCCTCTACCATCACCTCCAGCAGTGTGTTCCAGGCACTCACCACTCTCTGTGAAAAAAACCTACCTCTGACATCTCCCCTAAACTTTCCTCCACTTACCTTAAGTGGATGTCCTCTGATATTGGCCATTGCCACCCTGGGAAAAAGGTGCTTGTTCTCTATGCTTCTCATAATCTTATAACTGGGAAGAACCTAGTTATCAGGTGTGAGGTGCTCTCAGGGCTGCTGTACTTGGCGCAGGTGTGGCCTGTTCCTCGCTCCTCCAGCTTGGAAATCACCCGCGCCGTTTTCCGGTTCGTCTGGGGATCCAAGATGGAGCGGGTCTGACAGGTCACCATGCACAAGTCCCTGGACAGTGGAGGTAAAGGTGTCCCTAATGTCGCCCTCATGCTGATGACCACCTTCGTCTGTGGCTGCATCAGGCTCTGCGTGGAACCCAAGTACATGGGCACCAAGTGTCACTACGTACCGAGGTTCTACCTGTCCTGGCTGTTGCGAAGGATGGGCCTGGCCGCGCGGCCACACGGCGTCCCAGTCAGCTGGACGTTGCCGCACTACCTGTCCTTCGTGGAAAAGTTCTTCCGGAGCAACCCCTTGGACCATAAGTCCATCAGGCAGTGGTCAGCATGGAACATCCTGCAGACACTGCAGGTGAAGGACTCGATGGACACCGTGGGGTGGTTCCCTGAGCAGACTGTCCAGACCATCTGGCAGAATGCCTCATTGCCAGAACTCACCAACAAGCACCAAGACCTCGCTTGGCTGGCAGTGAAAGGGGCCCTCCCAGTAAGATCCATCCTGCACGGTTGGGGCATCACCCCCAGTGCGCGCTGACCCCGGGGATGAGACGGTCGCCCACCTCTTTGTGGGCTGTGGGTTTGCGAGGAGGGTGTGGCGAAAGGTGCAGGGGTCCTTGTCACGTTTCATCCCAAGCAGCAGCGTAACAGACGATTCTCTGATCTACGGGCTGTTCCCGGGGACACACACAGAGACGGACATCAGCTGCTGCTGGAAGGTCATCAACTCGGTGAAAGACGCCCTTTGGTCTGCCCGAAAATTGTTGGTCTCCCAGCACTGCAAGATGTCCGTAGGGGAATGCTGCTGACTGGCACATTCCAGGCTGCAGGAGTACGTGCTGAGGGACGCACTGAAGCTGGGTGCAGCCAGCGCGAGGGCTCGGTGGGGAAGGACGACAGTTTAGGGTTCTTCTGCCACTGGAGAGGGAGGGGCAGGGTCAGGCGAGGAAGCTGCTCAAATGTTGTAAAGATGGGATTGGGGCAACACCTCAGGGAGCCACACGTGTGGCATCGGTGCTGTGTTTTTTATATATAAAAAGGTAACACTAAGAATTGAACTGTACACGAATGTAAAGGTTTGAACAGTTTTTATTATTGTATATAGTTTCCTTTATTATGAATAAAGTTTATTTTGTTTAAAACAAAAATTAGGTTTCTCCAAAGAGAAAAGCCCTAGTTCGCTCAACCTTTCCACATAAAATATGTTCTCTAATCCAGGCAGCATCCTGGTAAATCTCCTCTGCACCCTCTCTAAAGCTTCCACATCTTTCCTATAATGAGGCGACCAGAACTGAACACAATATAAAAAAAATAAAAGTGTGGTCTAAGCAGAGTTTTATAGAGCTGCAACGTTACCTTGCAGTTCTTGAACTCAGTCCCCCAACCAATGAAGGCCAGCACACTATATGCCTTCTTAACCACCCTATCAACTTGCATAACAACTTAGAGGGATCTATGGACTTGGACCCCAAGATCCCTCTGTTCCTTCAGACTGCTAAGAATCCTGCCATTAACCTTGTACTCCACCTTCAAGTTCAATCTTCCAAAGTGTATCACTTCACACTTTTCGGGATTGAACTCCATCTACCACTTCTCCGCCCAACTCTGCATCCTGTCTATATCCCATTGTATGTAGCCTGTGGACAAGGTTATCTGCTCAATGAGTGAATGGGAGCAGTTAAACAAAAGATTGTAGGAGTTGTGAAATGCAGAGCAGGAAGACCTGCAGCATATTCCTCCACTCCCAGAGAAAAACATAAAATAAACAAGCTAGGCTAATATTAGAAATGGATGATTGCTATCTCAAAGTCATTACTAAAATCATAAGGGACATAGATAGGGTGAATGCACTCAGTCTTTTTCCCAGGGTTGGGGAATCAAGAATTAGTGGGCATGTTTAAGGAGAGAGGGGAAAGATTTAATAGGAACTTGAGGGGCAACTGTTTTATACAGAGGGTGGTCTCTATATGGAATGAGCTGCCAGAGGGAGTGGTTGAGGCAGGCAAATTAACAACATCTAAAAGGCAATTGGACAGGTATATGGATAGGAAAGGTTTAGAGGGATTTGGGCTAAACAAAGGCAAATGGAACTAGCTTAGATGGGAATCTTGGTCAGCCTGCACCAGTTAGGCTGAAGGGCCTGTTTCTGAGCTGTATGACTCTATAACTCTAACTTAACTTGACTAAAAATTCTCTCATGTAGCAACACCATATCTGTGCCAAGACAAAAGGCGAAATTTGGCTGTTACTCAAGGTGCAAGTAAGCTCCCTTGTAGAACTGTACCACTATTATCAGTACTGACCCCTTGCGAGAACAGCCAAACGTGATTTGATTTCCATGTACTTCAAATCTTTATCCACTTTTCCCCCTTGAAAGCATTTTGTTTTTTAATGTCATGATACAGCAAGGCCAAAATTTGTTGTCTACCCCGAAATGTCCCTCAAATTAAGTTGCTTGCTCATCTTAGGGTGGCTCGGTCCAAAAGTCAACCGTATCACTTTGGGTCTCGAGTCCCGTATAGACCAGACTAATCAAAGGCAACAAATTTCCTTCCTTAATGAATATTAGCAAGCTAATGGGTTTTTACAATTATTGACGCCAGCATTTTATTCCAGATAAATTTAATTAATTGAATGTAAATTCCAATGTAGCAGTGGGGAGACTTGAGCTCCTGTCTCTGGATCATTGGCCCAAGGCTAATGATACTGGAACAGTTCACTAACAATTGCTGCATTCTTCTTTGCCTCGATGACAAAGGTAAAAGCTTCAATACTCTGTGGAGCTGGATAATTAAAGTGAACTCATCATATGTTCCCATAATTGTATTGAAGGGTACTTTATAGTTTGAACTCTTTAAGAATGGGTTACCTCTATAGATATTTTTAAATAATTTACAGATATCTTAGAGTTGATCGAAGACAGAGATTGCCTAGTTTGTGGTGCCAGTAATGTCAAGTGCTCCTAATTGGTTTAGTCTAACTTTTCTGGTACCACACAAGGGCTAACCATCTGCACTAGAGATAAATTAGCAGTGCCACCAGTACCTCAAGAGGTTTACATTACATGTTTCCTTACTGATCCTTTATTCAATGTGTATGCTGCAAACAAGAAATTAATCATAGTCGAGATGATCAGTATCCACTCAAAAGATGCTATTTCCTCAAAAATATCCAAAGCTTTGGGGAATATATCAAAATTGAAATATAGTTGATGGCAAATAAAAATCAACATCATCCTTTAGATCAACAAATCTAACCAGTAATGAAATGACAAAGATGGTTGCAGATAATATATAGTGTTTCCTTTAAGATACTTCAGCAAGTAAAATCACCCCCAACCAGCATTCATTTCATTTCTCTGTTGTGTTAAACATACACTGAGTTTGACCAAATGCCGAGTGATCTGTATCATTAAATGACATATTGGGAAAATGTGCCTCAGTATTAATTTGTTTTCATTAGATCATCTGTTTCAAGATTCAAAAGAGCACAAGATGAGGATGGTAAATTTGTTCAAGGTCCAGACCATTCAGAGACGGGAGTTCAATAAGGGTTTGGACTTGTGATCTTGAGTATGGATGTGCAATTCACAGTAACATCTTTCTACATATGGTGCCTATTACACAGGAAAACACTGCCACCGCTTTGTGTACAACAGATTCTCGAAACACCAGTGAGAGAACTAATCAGCTAATTGTGTTGGTCCAACCATGGAGGGAATTCCTGCTCTACTTTGATTAGACACATATCATCTAAAATGTCCACTTGAGTGGAGAAATGGGATCTCAGTTCTTCCCTTTAAGTTCATCCCTTCAGCACTGATATACTGCAAGGCTGTGTCCTCAGCCCCTTACTATACTCCATATATACTTACAACTATATGGCCAAATTCTGCTCTAACTCCATTTGCAAGTTTGCAGATGACACCACCATAGTGGGCTGGATCTCAAGCAAAGATGAAATGAGGTACAGGAAGGAGATGGAGAGCCTAGTGGCATGGTGTCAAGACAATAACCTTTCCCTCAATGTCAGCAAAACGAAGGAGCTGGTCTTTGTCTTCAGGAAGTGGGGTGGAGTACACACCCCTGTTTGTATCAATTGTGCTGTGAAGATGGTCGAGAGCTTCAAGTTTCTGGGTGTAAATATCACAAACAACTTGTCCTGGTCATGCCACATTGACGTTACAGCCAAGAAAGCACACCAATGCCTCTACTGCCTCAGAAGGCTAAGGAAATTTTGGCATATCCCCAATGACTCTTACCAATCTTTACAGATGCATCATAGAAAACATCCTATCCAAATGCAACACAGCTTGGTATGGCAACTGCTCTTCCAGAGACTGTAAGAAACTGCAGAGAGTTGTGGACACAACTCAGCACATCATGGTAATCAGCCTCCCCTTCGTGAACTCTGTATTCATTTCCTGCTGCCTCGGGAAAGCAGCTAACCTAATCAAGGGCCCCACCCACCCCGGTCATTCTCCCTTCTCCCCTCTCCTGTTGGGCAGAAGTGCAAAAGCTTAAGAATATGTACCACCAGGCTCAACGACGGCTTCTATCGTGCTGTTATCAGACTCTTGAAGGGACCTCTCATATGCTAAAGGTGAACTCTTGATCTCTCAATCTATCTCGTTGCGGCCCTTGAACTTTATTTCTCTACTTGAACTGCAGTTTCTCTGCAGCTACAACACTTATTCTGCATTCTGTCTTTCTTTACACTGCCTCAATGTACTTATGTATGGCATGATCTGCCTGGATAGCATGCAAACAGAAGTTTTTCACTGTATCTCAACACATGTGACAATTATAAACCAACACCAAGTGATGCAGCAGAGCCTTCATACTGTCCTGGATTTCAGCTGGTGTTATGATTGGCAGCTGCAGTTATGTGACTTGGCCACCCAGCTTCATGAAACACAAGTTACTCTGCTCTCAGCTGGACCAAGTGAAAACCAAATTTTTGTCATTGGATCAAGTTTTGATCAGCTCAAATTTCTGCTTCGATGGTGCATCAGCAGGCATAGTCAACTAGATGAGACAGAACATAGCAGTAAGCCAGTCTCCTTCTCAATTGCATCTGCAAATAAAAATCCAGGGCCCCATTGCAACTGGTCCAATGTCACTGAAGTATCTGGGAAAGTGAATTCATTTCTATATAAGTAGTAACCTATTTTAGAATCACACAATGCAACTCTTCAATCTAGTGTGCCATCATAACTTGCATCCTAACTTGGCAATGTTTTAGCCATTACTTATTTAATTTACATACATTTAAGGATTTCATTCCATGATGCAATGTACCTACAAAATCATACAGCATTAGTTTGGATTAATGTAGTGGAAAAATTATTGAGTTACGAGCAAGCTATATAGTTTATCATATTATATCTAGCGCACTGAATCTTTGAAGTGTTCTGTATGGAAATACTGCAGTTATAAATTAGTCAACCCCGTCTAACAAAATTCTGCTGCATTTCCGTCACTTATGTTTATGACCTGTACTTGATGATGGACAGGTCAATAAAGGGAAAAGCTCTTGGTGTAAACTCAACTCTCCTGTAAGCACCGGAGTTCAATCTTACTGCTTAATCACATCTCCAACCATCACATGCCCTAGCACGTCAAGTTTAATGCAAAATTCAAGAAAATATTGAATAAAATTTGAATGAATTATTGTTAATGCATAATGTCTTTTGTTATGGTTGCAAATTTTAATTCAGTTACCACTAATCTTCTTTAATCCTATGGACTAAAAACATCAATTAAGCCTCATTATATGGATATGAACCTCATGCAAATAAGAGACCTTAGTTTTCCATAACTTTGTCAGCAATTATGATTAAGTTTAAGCAGTTCCCCAACCATTACAGTAATAGATTCACAGAATTGTACTGCCAGTATGTTTGTTGCTCTTGAATGTGGATTTGTTAGCTTTTAATGTATGAAGTGAAGCCACTGTGTATTCTTCGGTATGTGACAATTGCTAATGTAATATGATAGGGCTTTGAAACAAAATTAATATCATCTATTGCATATACATTTGCCTGGAAATGCAGCCCTGATCGGTAGTGTAAATGCACCTTACAGTAATGATGATGCACCATTCCCTGACTCAGAACTCAGAGACAGAATTCAATACACTGATATGAATATGTAAGCCAACAAACAATCTGCTGGAGGAACTCAGCGGATTCAGCAGCAGATGTGGGAGGAAAGGAATTATCGACATTTCGGGTAAACCCTGCATCAGGACTGCAGGTTTCGACCCGAAACATTGACAATTCCTTTCCTCCCACAGACACTGCTCAACCCGCTGTGTTCCTCCAGCAGATTGTTTGTTGCTCCCAATTCTAGCACCTGCGGTCTCTTGTGTCTCCATGAGTATGTAAGGCATTTAGTGCAACTGATCAAGGGTGGGTTTCTGGTATATGGTATATTGCCGGGCATATGAATTGAAAGAGAAATGGAAAACATATGAATGCTGGAAGGTTTGAAATAAAAGTGCTGGAAATCCATGGATGATGTTGACAGTTCTCGGCTATTGTTTCAATCGTCACCTGAAAAGGTGCAACCCTCATTGAAAAACGAAGTATTAGCTTATCCATTTAAATGCAAACTTTTGCATGGGTTGGTGTCTGTGAGGAAACCTCTGGGAATAAATACACCTAATCATTCCAAACCACTGAAAGAAGGTGTCCAATGGAACTCCTGGAGGAAAAGTGGAAGCTTTGTTAGGGATAACTTGTTCTCCATCATGAAAGTGGATTGCTACATCAAGTTATTTTTGTTGTTATTTTTTGTGTCCAATTTTTTCTTCAGGTTTTATCTAATCAGATGGCCAGGGATCAGGAGTACAGCAGAAACTGTTTTCCAACAAAACTACAGTGAACAGTCATTCATTACTTACATTTTGTTCTGCTGTTTATCAATTATTATCTTACCACAAATTCAGTTGTTCTTGATTACTTTATTATAACATTTGACCCAATAAGGTGCAAAGCTTTTCCACTCAACACACCCTTTAAAGATACTTACTTATAGAGAGAAAAATGTGAAAATCAATCCAATGTATTTTGCATGATTAATATATTTGTACTTCAAGATAATGATCATAAGACTTTGTACGGACGTTGGAGTCAGGGTTGAGTTCAACAGACAATGGGAAGCCAAGGCCATTGGTAAAATACTTGCAACCATCCAAATGGAGATTAACTGGAGGTGGGGAGGGGGGCAGGGTTGGGTGGGGATGACAGTGCAGCCAACATACTGAAATCATGGCTCCCTTTCCCACCTCCCTGTTTCCTCCCAGTTGATCGGAAGCAGAGAACACCATTTTGGAAAGGGATGTCCTCGTGTAGTCTTTTACACACACAGTCACTGAGGTCAGTTTCGGTGACAGAATCCCAGAGTGTAAGGACGACTCCTCTGCCACTGAAATGATAATGATTGGTGGGAGCACTTCACGTAACCCCTCCAACTGTGGCAAGGCCAAAGAACCAGACAGGAGCATCTTTCTCCCCTGTGAACTTCTGCGCATGCAAAGAGCTCTTTGAGACCTTGGTAAGCAGTAAAGGAGATTCAAATGTTGAAAGCTGCCCTCAAGACATTGAAGCCATTCGTTACTGAGCACCATCCTTTACCTCGCGTTACATTGCATTACAACATTTCTCAGTGTTTAATCCCTGACTATAAATCATTGAAGCAGTTTATTATTTTTTAAAATACTTCACTACAACAACCTGCAAGACCTCTCATCTCATCAGAGAGACTGGCTGCAATTAATGGAAATGAGCTGCAATAAAGGCTGCCACAACTGTCAGAAGAAGGCATTTGAACCCAAGGTAGCGATTTACACAGCCAGACAAAATTCCTGGACTGCTCGGCCTGAGGTCAATATAATTTGATGGCCGCCACTTCAATTGCACAGACTGTGGATGCTGCTAGCTGTTGAAATTTTACAAATGTCTCTTCTTCCTGTTTTACTTATTGCTGCCCACCACCCATTTTGTTCAATAGCCTTAAGTGGTGACTACTGACCATAAGTGAGAGACCGAAGGGCCCGACAGCTGAAGACGTGTCTCTCTGGCAGAACTGTATGATCCAAAAACAAATTAAATACTTTAAAAAAATCACTAACTCCACATGGATGGGCATCCCTTTGGGGCCAGTGTGTTAAGGCTGGCTATAAGAAGATGGTCAGCTTTTCAGACATTGGAAAATTGATACCATGCCTCAACCCAATTTGGAGACCTCTTGGCAGACTCAATAAAAAGGTAATCCTACAAGATATAATCACCTGTAATTACCTGAAAACTTTAATCTGGAATTTCCTTTTGCAATACTATGTTGAAACTTCATGTTGAGTATCCAAGAGGAGAACAAAAATTATTTTGTAGTGCTCTGCAATTTGCACCAAGCTGCAACTCCCTCTCCCCATTCCATATAAATGAGAAAGTAAGAAATGGGAGCATAAGTGGGTCACATGGTCTCTGAGCCATCTTCACCACTCAGCAAGACCACAGCTGATCTGATCTTGGCCGTGGCTCCACTTTCCTGCCTGTGGCCCATGACCCTTGACTCTTTCCTTTAGACCAATATATGTCTATCTTTGCCATGAATTTTTTCAATGATTCAGCCTCTGCAGTTCTCTTGCATCGAGAATTCTAAAGATTCACTGGTCTCTGAGAGCATACATTCCTTATCCTCTTAAATGGGTGACCTCTTATTCTGAATCCAGTTTCTTCCATGAGGAGAAACATCCTCTTGGCACCCACCCTGCCAAGAGTCCTCAGAATCTTATATTTCAGTCATTCTGCTAAAATCCAATGAATATAGACTCAGCCTACTTAATATTTCCTCACATAACTTTTTTTGTCTTTTGAACAGTTGTCTAATAAATACAATTTGCCTAGATCACATTTTTTTCCATATTTACAGATTAAAAATTTTTTTAAAGTTATTTTACTTACTTTTCTGATACCACTTAAAATTGAAATTACGGAAAAAAATTTAGGTTTTAATCCTTATCAGAAGGGCTTGACAGCAATAATTTATGATCTGATTATGAAAATACGTCTAGACACACTTGATAAAATTAAGAATGAATGGGAAAGAGATCTCCAGATACTTTTACCCACAGAGACATGGAAGAAAATTCTCCAATTAGTTAATACATCTTCAATGTGTGCCAGACACTCTTTGATACAGTTTAAGGTGGTTCACAGGACCCATATGTCTAAGGACAAGTTAGCCCATTTTTATTACCATATAAATCCTATATGTGACAGATGTAATTCGGAGGTGGCTTCTCTGACACATATGCTTTGGTCCTGCCCTCTTTTGGAAAAATATTGGAAAGACGTTTTTAATATTATTTCAACTGTATTGAATATTGATTTACAACCTCATCCTATTACTGCAATTTTTGGGTTACCAATGATGGATTCTGGCCATTTGACCGCTTCTGCATGTCGTATGAGTGCATTTGTTATATTAATGGCCAAGAGACCCATTCTATTTAAATGGAAGGATCCTATACCTCCTACCACATTTCAATGGTTTTCTCAAACTATAACATGTTTAAACTTAGAAAAAATTAGGAGAGGTACTGTTGATCCTTCGCTTAAATTTGAGGAAGTTTGGAGTCCATTTATTCAGTATTTCCATATGATATAACCAGACCTTTTTTGAAGACCTTTCAATAACCTTTGAATATAGAGGAGCGGAGCTAACAACATAATAATGTTTTTTTTAACCAAAGAAATATCAGTCCAGCTTTTTTGAAGTTTTTGGTTTGCTTTTTTTTAATTTGGGGGTTCTCTTTTCATATAATTAAATTTCTTTTCAACTTCTTTTGTATCATGCTCACTTATTAAGAGATTGAGAGGTTCAGATTATATATTTTACTCCCTGTGAGTGTATATATCAACTGTTATTATTGTAATCCCGATCTCTTCGCACCATGTGTATAGTCACTAATGTTATGTATATTAATTTGAAATTTAATTTGAAACTTAATAAAAAGATTGAAAAAGAAAGAATATTTCCTCATGTTAACCCTTCATCCATGAATCAACCAAGTGAGCTCCCTCCAGAACTGTATCCAAACCACAACCCAATGCACTGCGAACATCCCTGATCACTACCAAAATTTAATTAATTCTGATAAAATATCTATTTTACTTCTCTACCTGCTGTACCTGACTAAGCTGATTTGCACAATACATGAAAATATTTTATTTATCTTTTGTGATTGAGGTATTGCTTGCACAATCAGCATTTATTTCTGGTTCCCAAGTGTCCTTGAAAAGGTGGTTGTGAGCTACTGTTTTGAATCGCTGCAGTCCTTCTTGTGATGGTATGCCCACATTGCTGTTTAGTAGGGAGTTCCTGGGACTTAGACCCAGTGACGATAAAGGACCGGCGATACCTTTCCAAGCCAGGATGGTGTGCCGCCTGGAGGGGAACTTGTAGGTTGTGGGTGTTCCCAGCTGCCTGTTATCCTTGTCCTTCTTCGTAAAAGTTGCAGGTTTGGGAGATGCTATGTAAGTAGTTTGGGTGAATAACTACAATGCGTTTTGTAGATTGTACACACCGAAGGCATTGTGCATTGTAGTTGCCAGGACTCAAGGGCTCAAGTTAGAAGGGAGAGATTAGGCAGGGTAGGACTTTATACCGTGGAGCACAGGAGACTGAGTGGTGACCTTATAGTGGTGTATAACATCATGAGGGGCATCGATGGGGTGAATGCGCAGTCTTTTTCCTAGGGAAAATGAATAAAAAACTCAAGGGCATAGGTCCGAGGTGAGAGGGGAAAGATTTAAAAGGGACTTGAGGGGCAACTTCCTCTTCACGCATAGGGTGGTGGGTACATGGAACGAGCCACCAGAGGAAGTGGTTGAAACAGGAGAATAATAACATTTAAAAGACATTTGAACAGGTACATGGATAGGAAAGGTTTGGCAGGATATGGACCAAATGCAGGCAAATGGGACTAGCTTAGATGAGCACCTTGGTTGGCATGGATGAGTTGGGCCGAAGGGTCTGTTTGTGTGCTGTATTACTCTACAACCTAATTAAAAATTAAGGTAATTGATGTGATGCCAATCAAGTGGGTTGCTTTGTTCTGAATGGTGTTGGGCTTCTTGAGAGTTTTTGATGCTGCATTCATCCAGGCAAGTAGAGAGTATCCCACCATGTTCCTAATGCGGTGCCGATAATACGGAGAGGAATCCCTTGCCATTGGATACCCAGCCTCTGACCTGCTCTTGTAGTCACTATTTACGTGGCTGGTCCAGTTGAGTTTCTGGTCAATAGTTTCCCCCAGATATTGATGGTAGGACATTCAATGATGGTAATGCCATTGATTGTCAAGGGTAAATGGGTAGGCTCTCTTATTGGTGATGCACATTGCCTGACACTGTTGTGACATAAATGTAACTTGCCATTTATCTGCCCATGTCTGGAAGTTGTCTAGGTCTTGCTGCTTGCAGATATGGGCTACTTTATTTGCTGAGGAATTGCAAATGGAATTGAACATCAGTGAACAACCCCATCCCCATGCCTGACCTTATGACCATTGACTTCTGTTTTACCCGGGATGCCTTGTTGCTGCAAGGGCACCTGGATGTCAAGGTAATCAGTCTCCCCTCATGTCTAGAATTTAGCTACATGGCTTGTGCTTGGATCAAGGCTGTGATGAGTTCTGGAGTCAAACGGTCCAGGTGATATCTAAACTGAGCATCAGTGAGCAGGATTTTGATGTGTGAATGTCACTTGATAGCACCATCAACGATAGCCCCTAATGTGGAAAATTGCCCAGGTATGGTCCCTTCACAAAAAGCAGGGCAAGTTCAACCCAGTTAATTACCACCCAATCCATCTATTCTTAATCATCAGCATAGTGATAATCATCAACGTAGTGATGGAGGCTATGAATAGATGGATTGGGTGGTAATTAGTTGGGTTGAACTTGCCTTGCTTCTTGTGAAGGGGCCGTAATCTGGACAATCTTCCACATTATTGAGTAGATACCAGTGGTCAAAAATGTAAGAGCCCATGGGATCCAGGGAAAATTGGATCTGAAATTGCCTTGATAATGGGAAACAGTGCGATGACCAATGGTTGTTGTTATGCAATTGGAAGCCTATGACCATTGGTGTACTGCAGGATCAGTGCTGGAACCCTCATCATTTGTTGTAAGAGTTAACATTCGGATATGAATATAGGAAGTATGATAGCAAGTTCACAGATACCAGAAATGTTCATGGTGTTGTTTGTGAGGATGGTTGTCTTCTGCTGCAGAATGATGTTGATGAGTTAGTAAGATGGGCAGAGGAATCCAAATGGAATTTAATAGTAAAAAATGTTATGTGGTGCACTTTGGGAGATTGTTAAGGATAGGACATAAACAATGTATGTTAGGACCTTGTAGACTGTTGAGGAACAAAGGAGCCTCAGTGTACAGGTCCAAGGATCCCTGAAGGTGGCAGCACAGGTAGGTAAGCTGTTGAAGAAGGCATATAGGATACTTGCCTTCATTAGCTGGGGCATAAAGATGTAAGAGCAGGCAGGTTATGGTACAACTTTATAACATATTAGTTAGGTCACAGCTGGAGAACTGCATACAGTCCTGGTCACCAGACTATAGGAAAGATGTGATTGTACTGGAGATGGTGCAGAGGACATTCATCAGGATGTTGCCTAGAGTTGAGTGTTTCAGCTACAAGGAGGGACTGAATGGGCCAGGTTTGTTTTCCTTGGAGTGAAGATGATTGAAGGAGAACCTGACTGAGGTATACTGAATTATGAGGGCCATGGACATGTTTGAGTGAGAAACTTTTCCCCTTAACCTGGGAATATACCATCAGAAGGCAGAGGTTTAAGGCAAGGGAGAGGAAATTTAGAGGGGATTTGAGGAAGGATGTGTTCACCCATAGGGTAACTGAACACTGAAACCCACTGACTGAGCAGGTGGTGGAGGCAGCTACTCTCAAAATTTATAAGTACTTAGATGAGCACTTGACATGCCATAGCATTGAAGGGTGCAGACCAAGTGCTGAAAAATGGGCTTGGTAGAGACAGGCACTTGATGGTCAGCACATACACAGTGGGCTGAAGGGCCTGTTTCCATGCCAAATGACTTTTTTTTGACTCTACTGACAGTTAACATTCTAAAAGACCATGGCTCACAATCACCCTTCCTCCTCGAGTAATGCTCACCATTTCATCCTGCTCCAAGATGATTTTTTTCTCTGGAGCAGCAGAGGCTGAGGGGAGACCTGATAGAAAGAGTAGACAGCCAGTATCCTTTTCCCCAGAGTCAAAATGTCTAATACCAGAGGGCATGCATTTAAGATGAGAGGGGGTAAAATTCCAAGAAGGTGTGCGGGGCAAGTTTTTTTTTAAAACACAGAGTGGTGGGTGCCTGGAATGTGCTGCCAGGGGTGGTAGTGGAGGCAGGTATGACAGAGGTGTTTAAGATGCTCTTAGATAAGTACAAGAATATGCAGAGAATAGAGGGATATGGTGGGTGTCATTAGCTCAGTTTCTAGATTCTACCACTCATCGACACACTAGGAGCAATTTACAATGGCCAATTGACCTACTAACCTCCATGTCTTTGGGTTGTGGGAGGAAACAGAGGCACCCGGGGGAAACCCATGCAATCACAGAGGGAATGTGCAAACTGCACACAGACAGCACCAGAGGTCAGGATCAAACCTGGGTCACTGGAGCTGAGAAGAAGCGGCTCTATTGATCTCTGTTAATCTAAAGTTCATCAACGTAAGATGACGCTTACAGGGAGTTCAAAGCAAATTTGAATCCACAATGCTGAATAAATGGTTTTACAACTGCTTGTTACAGGAAAAGTGCTGTTGAAACCTCATTGATGGCGTTGGCTTGGTAAGCACTTTTGGCTGATTTACCTATTGCTGGGACACAGGGAAAGAAAGCAAGGCTGGGTAAATTATAGACTTCATTCCCAAGGAGAGAGTTTTCCTCAGAGAAACAACACTTTAGTAAACAATAAAAAGTACTGCAATCATTAATCTGCTGCGATTTCTTTCCTCCACACCATGCAAACATTTAATTGAACTGCCAGTTTTGTAGGGGGCATTGCTTCTCAGAGCTGTGCATAAATTACACATCTGACACATTAAGACTGCAGGCAAAATGCTATAACACATGTAGCTAGCATATAAATACACCAGTGAAAAGCAGGAGAGATGTACAAAGCCTGACCACCACAGTAAAATTTATTTTTAAATTTAATGTAATCTACATGGAGATTTCCAGTAACAGATTTTAATGGGGAACATCACTGCAAGCATAGAACAGTACAGCACAGGAACAGGTCCTTCGGCCCACGGTGTTGTGCCGAACTAATTAAACTAGTAACTAAATGGCTAACTACACTAATCCCTTCCGGCTACACAATGTCCATATCCCTCCATTCTTTGCACAATCATGTGCCTATCCAAGAGCCTCTTAAATGCCTCTATTGTGTCTGCCTCCACCACCACCCCTGGCAGTGCATTCCAGGCACCCACCGCTCTCGGTGTAAAAAAACTTGCTCCACATACCTCCTTTGAACTTACCCCCTCTCATCTTAAATGCACGTCCTCCAGTAGTAGACATTTTGACCCTGGGAAAAAGATGCTGGCTGTAAAAGTGGACCTTGTGAGGGAACGTTAGGCACCCTGATCTTGCATCCACTGGAGTTTAGAAGACTGAGAGGCTGCATGAGTGAAACACAAATCCTGGGGGGATTTGAAAGGATGGATGAGGAGAAGATTTTTCTTCTTAGAATCATAAGAGTTATACAGCACACAAACAGCAGGAGCTGGTTGAGCTAGTCCCATTTCCCTGTGTTTGGCTCATATCCTGCTAAACTTTTCCTGTCCTTGTACCTGTTCAAATGTCTTTTAAACACTGTAATTGTACCCACCTCTACCACTTCCTCAGGGGCTCATTCATTATACTCACCACCCTCTGTGTGAGAGAGTTGCCCCTCAGACCCTTCTTAAATCTTTCCCCTCTCATCTTAAATCTATGCCCTCTAGTTTTAGACTCCCTTGCTCTGGGAAAAACACTATTTTTATCCATTCCACTCACGATTTTATGAAAGGTCACTCCTCAGTCTCCGACAGTCCAGGGAAAAAAGCCCCAGCATGTCCAGCCTCCCCTGATAGCTCAAGCCCTCCAGTCCCGGTAACATCCTCCTGAATCTTCACTACACCCTTTCCACCTTGATGGCATCCTTCCTACATCCAGGCGGCGAGAACTGCACACAGTATTCCAAGAGCGGTCTCACCAATGTCTTGTACAGCCGTAATAAGGTATGAAACACTCTGGACTGGACTATTCATGTATAAAATCTAAACTAAATAACAAATGAAATATATTTTTAAAGAAATGGAAGAGAGTGAATGAAGAAGGGAAAAGAGACCAAACTTATAGTCAGTGAAGTGCAGGAGCATAGCCACTTATAGAAAATAAAGCTTAGGTGACTTGCATAAATCACGGAGTAGTTTGATGATTTTCTTCAGTGTGTGTGGTAACCTATTGATACTCAGTCACAGGGCCATAGAGTATAAACTAATCAGAGAATCAGCATTTAAACAGTAATGTGTGTGTTGTTTAGATAGTAACAGTAGTACTGTGGTGGCCAAATCAACAGGCACGTTATTGTTTCAGCACTGTGCACTGTGAGAAATAAGAATCCATTTCGAGCAAATCAGTGGTCTGACGACTAAGTCGCTTGTGTTCATTACTTGGCCAAAGAAATTGATAACATTATGTGCTGGTAGTTGCAACCACCAAAAATAATTGGGTCTTGGCATCCTCTTACAGCACCATAGGTTAAAGGGTCAATAGCATCTGGTAACAAAACTTGATTATTTAATTCTTTTGAATGGTCATCAATCTGAAAGGTTAACAATGATTTTGCTCCATTGCTGTTGTCTGACCTGCTTTGTATTACCAGAATTCTCTGTTATTGTTTGAGATTTCCAATATCTGCAAGGCTTTGCTTTAGTACGAATGCTTACTTCACTTTCATTTCTCCAGCAGGGCCCACTTGAGCAAGTTCTGCTCTTCTCTCCAGCAGAATCTCTAATGTTCACCTTCAACACTAACCCTTCACTCCCATTCGTAATTTTGTCCTTCTGGTCTCTCGCACTGTACTATCACATTTGTTTACCATCCCCGTACAACTCTGGTTCTGTACTTGCTTGTAGATTATTAAATCTTCAAGTTCTAGTTCTCAGGAAAGGGCATCAATCTGAAACATTAACTATTTCTCTCTCCACAGATGCTACCTGACCTGTTGAGTACTTCCGTCATTTCCTAGTTTATTTCCGATTTCCAATAGCCCCAGCATTTTACTTTAGCTTTATTTATTCACATCAGCTGTTGGTGTTTTGAGCTCCATTAAAGCCAGTAATTAAACAAAAATGTTGCTCTGATCAGAGCCTGACCACAAATAAATTTTGTCATTTTCAATAGAAGCCCTGATTAGAACAGGAACAACCTAACAAACAGACATCATAAGGCCTTATTTTACAGTGCTTTTAATGAGATGTGACAAGAAAATGACAGAACATTTACATGTGAATTAAATTGTATTTAAAAGGTGACGATAGTCAATACTTTATTGCAAGATAAGTGATCTAATCTCATCCAAAATCACTTGTTGTCTGTTGAAATTTAAGATCAGCAACAATGAGAGGAAGAAATGTTAGGCACAGGAGGAGAAAGATCCACTCTTCAGAAGGGTAACACAGCCTCATAGGTCATTGTGGTTCTTCAGCACAGAACTCAATGTACAAATTCAAAGGCGTGCACACGCTCCCCGGACTCTGGACATTCAGCTTTTCTTTCGTCAGTCCCCTTTCCTTTCTTGGACACATGCTTCCACACAGACTCATCCACGTAGCAACAGATGCAAAGAAACACAAGATAATGGTTGCACACTGCCATTCCCTGCTAATGTAAGTCTTCCTTCAGTACATGACTCTAAAGCAGCATAAAAGAGATAGAGAATGTCATAGAGCAATACAGAATGGACAGAGGCCCTTTGGCCCAACCATTCCATGATGGCCCATTTAGTCCCAATTTCCTGCATTCAGCCCATATCCCTCTAGGCCTCACCCCGCCCCTCCATGTACCTATCCAAGTGCTTCTTAAATGATAATATTGTACCTGCCTCAACCACGTCCTCAAAGCTCATTCCCATTTTCCCACCACCCTCTGCATGAAAAGCTTGCCCCTCAGGTCCCTTTTAAATCTTTCCCCTCTCACCTTAAATCTTTGCCCTCTGGTTTTGGACTCCT
Organism: Pristis pectinata; assembly: GCF_009764475.1. Taxonomy (NCBI): domain Eukaryota; kingdom Metazoa; phylum Chordata; class Chondrichthyes; order Rhinopristiformes; family Pristidae; genus Pristis; species Pristis pectinata. The sequence continues at coordinate 133,605,733 of NC_067406.1, forward strand.
CTACCCTGGGGAAAAGACTGTTACCATCTCTCTGTGCCTCTCATCATTTTAAACACTTCTATAAGGTCGCCCCTCATTCTCCTACATTCCAAGGAATAAAGACCTAGCCTGGCCAACCTCTCCCTGTAACTCAGGCCAGCTAGTCCTGGCAACATCCCCAGTTGTCTGGTGAGAGTCATGTTTTCAAGAACACAAGAATACATGAAAATAGGAGTAGGAGTAGGCCACTCGGCCCCTCAAGTCTGCCCTACCCATTCAATATGATCATGGCTGATCTGCCCATGCCTCAACTCTGTGCTAGTTCCACATTGCCCTCAAGATGCATGTGTTCTAGCAGTTGTCCATGTGTTGTGATTTTCCCGGCACTACATAAGATGGCATACATGTATTACAACACAATACTTGAATATTTTTCTCTTTACTTTTTTCCCCACCAATAGGAGAACTTTGAACAAATTACAAGACTAGGGGAAGATCATTTAAAACTGAGGTGCCTAGGAAATTCTTCTCAGAGAGGCTGGTGAATCCCTGGGACGTTTTTTTTTACCCTAGAGGATTGTTGAGGCTGGATCACTAAAGGCATTTAGAGACAGATCAGTTCTCAGGGAATTGAGGACTATGGGGAACTGGCACAGAAGAGGCCTAAGGCAGATGAGCCATTATCATACTGAGTGGTGGGACAGGTTTGAGAGGCTAAGTGGCTCCTCTTGTGATTTTGAATCTAAGATAAATATCAAGAAAGGAATAATGTGCACATTGGCCACAAGAATGCAAATGTTCTTTGATAGCCTCCCCCTTCACCCCCCCCCCCCCAAACATATGACCTCTAACACCCAGAAGGTCAAGGAACACTGGGTGCTCAAGAATGCTGACATTTGCAAATTCACTTCCAAGTTGGACACCATCCTGACTTACAACTACATTGGTTCTTTCATTGCTGGATCAGAATCAAAGAGCTTCTTAATTTGTGGCACTGTTGGGATACCTTCACTACATTGAGGATGGAATTTCAACCAGGCATCTTAACAGCAACTTGGGTTGGGGAAAAAGTGCTAGCCCTACAAATGACACCCACTTCCGGTAAATATGTGAAGGATAAGGCTGTGACCAGGTGATGGAAGATGGGATTAATATGGATGGATGTAATGGGCGGAATGGCCTGTTTCCATACCGTACAACTTGATGCATCTATGACTCTGTGATAAACAGATGACAGCAAAAGGGGGAAATGAATGAGAGAAAATGAACAAAAGAGAAATGCGAGTAGAAAAAATAAGAACAAGCAAGAAAGATTTTAGAATCAAAGATTCTGAATCTAAGATTGCATAAATATCCAGGAAAGAATAACATACACACAGGCCACAAGAATGCAAGTGTTTTTTGAACTCAAAACCAAAATTTAAGAAAATAATCAGAGCCCGTTATCCAAGGTAATGTAATACTATGAAAGCAATATACATGGTAATAAACGCCAGTTAAATTCAATGTACTGGAAATCATCCATATCCATTAATACTCTGATTCCCTGTTGTTCCATGTTTTAATAACCCATAAACAAGATAACTGCATGGATTTAGCAAGTTGTCTGTTTAAGCAGGATTGCTGGCTTTCTCTGGGTCAAAGGGAAAATCCTCCAAATCTCCTTGCTGGATTAAAGACAGCTCAACAATATAGAAACATGCACAATTTGATGGGATCTTGACCATAACAAATTCAGGGTAGCCACTGCTATTCAGAAGTAATCTAAATGTTCTCAGAGGGAAAGAATGCTACTGAAGGCCAAATCTGGATTAGAGTCTAACAGCTGGATTGCCACATTTGACCAGAAGCATCTTCCATTGAAGGTTTGATGATCTCCAAGATGAGCCTTGAAAAATGATTCTTTCATAATCACGCACTTTCTTCTCAGTTTTGAAAGGGAAACATGAAACCAAATCTCATCTTCACAACCTCACAATACTGAAGAATTGCCACATTAAATCCTAATATAAGGTGCCAATACGCAAAATATCTGACTAAACATCACTTACATTAATGGCACTCTCTTCTCTCTGTTGTGAATGGGCTTTTAAGGAGACTGTCAGTGATTAAGCCATCAATTAATGCATCTTTTGAAATCAGCTGGAGAACACAGCAAATTATTGTCTCCATCACATCATTCATTGTCAATACTTACAGTATTCTGAAGGCTCATTTTCTCTTGCTGCACCTGGTAAAAAAAATCTTATCTAATGTCAGTTCTTGAAAAATAATTCCTGTAGCTCTGGTATAATTTTTAATCTGCCAAGAAAAAGAAGTATTTTCTAAACAAGCAGAAAATAAATCCTTCAAAACATTACTTTTAACTTAGGAACTAAGATTACACCATTCGGTAGCGTAGTGGTTAGCGTAACGCTATTACAGCACCAGCGACCCGGGTTCAATTCCAGCCGCTGTCTATAAGGAGTTTGTACCTTCTTCCCGTGTCTGCGTGGGTTTTCTCCAGGTGTCCTGGTTTCCTCCCACATTCCTAAGACGTATGGGTTAGGAAGTTGTGGGCATGCTGTTGGCACCGGAAGCGTGGCGACACTTGTGGGCTGCCCCCAGAGCACACTACGCAGATGTATTTCACTGTGTGTTCCAATGTACATGTGACTAATAAAGATAGCTTAAAACTCTTCCAACCTATTGCAACTTTTTATTTCATTCCCTTAGCCCACGAAAAATCCAGTGATTAAGTTATTTAAATTGTTAATGCACTCATCTTCCAGAGTCTACTTGGAGAATCTGTTTGTCAAAATTCTTTGTGGAATAGAATAAATAAGGAAGAGAAAAAACAAGTTGGGGAAAGGAACAAAGGGGAGAGAATAAACTTCAAAGCAGAGAAATGCAAGACAGGGGAAATGAACATAAGGAACTGAGACAATGAACCAGAGAAAGAGAAACGTAAGTGCAAACCAATGAGAGAAAAAAATAAGAAAGAAATTCAGAGAGGCTTTAGCAGAGGAAGATACAAAATTCTAGACCACTGCTAATTCATAGAGTTCCCATTACAATTTACTATCACATTCAAGTGCGCAGAAATTGTATGCTATTATACACGTATAAAATAACAATTTTCCATTTTGGATGAAAACGTCATTCTGGGCACAAATTCCACTTAAAATTCCTCTAGTTTTCCAAAACAAATTCTTGTTCAACTTTCAGTTCAAACTCATTCACAAATGGTATAATCAGGAGTCAACTGAGCAGCAATTTAGAACAGAATTTTCTTTTGCGTTGTATTGTACATATTCCTCAGTATAATTAAGAGTGGTAACCTGGTATGGTTTAATTACTACAACTGGAAATAGGTTTGATGGTAAAAATAAGGATTTTTAACCAAAGTGAATAGAGCACCAAGTGATTATCCCAATTTTTAAAAACGGCTTTAAAAGAATTACGCAGCGTAGAATATTTGCTAGTTATAACAGCAGTTTCTCATGGCATTTAAGATTTTTGTTAAGGTATCTTTGAAACTAAAATATAGCGTAATTTTGAAGCTTTGAAACAGGCAAAATTAGTGGAAACTCAATAATAATTAATTCTGTCCAGGGAACTGTTCACTTGTTGGAAGGGTGTACTTCCAATATAATATTGTAATAGAATATAGAGCCAGTACCTTGATTCTTAAGACAATTTAATTCAGTGCTCATGAGAAAATTCAGCATGATTGACACCAGTGGCTACCTAAGGGAATTATTTTCCCTGATATCAGATCCATAAGGACGTCTCAAATATTTCCCCCCCCCCCCCCCATTTAAGAAAAGGATGTACTGGCATTGGAAGATGTCTAAAATAGATTCACTAGACTAATTCCTGGGATGAGAAGGTTGTCCTATCATGAGCAGCTAAAGAAATTAGATCTACATTGTTTGGGGTTTAGAAAAATAATGGGTGACCTTATTGAAACATTTAAGATCCTTTGGGGGCATGACAGAGTAGCTGTTGAGATATTTCCACTAGGGGGAGAATCACAAATGAGGGGACATCGTTACAAGACTAGGGGCAGTCACTTAAAACCAAGTTGCATAGGAACATCACAGAGGGTGGTGAATCTCTGGAATCCTCTTCCCAGAAGGTGTGGAAGTGAGATCACTGGGTGTATGTAACGAGGAAGTAGATACATTTTTCAAAGATCAGAGAATTAATGGCTCTGACATAGAAGAAATGATGAGATCTGGGGCAGAAGAACAGGGGTCTGGGGCAGATCAGTCATGATCTTGTTGAATGGTGGGACAAGCTTGAGGGTCAAATTGCCTATTTTCCAATGTTCTATTTGCACAAGGTTCAAGAGATGCTACCAGATTTGTAGAAGTACTGGCTTGGGTTATTAAGCATTTAGTTAATAAAAGGAACAAAAAATATGTTGAAAAAGAATCTTGAAATAAAGATTACAAATCAAAGCGCAACAAATTTAATGTCACTGGAAACTTGCATTTCCTAATAGCCAGATGTTGGCCATTTTACTTTTGAGGTATTCACCTCGTCTGTTCATACATAATATGGGGAGCATTTAAAAGTTCAACTCTAGTGCTTCACTGATTTCTTTCTTACTCAGTGCAACTGAGTAAGAGTTTTGAGAGATTCAAAAGTCGATGCCACATAGCTTGCAGAGTGCATTTGCTGCACTGGATTTATTCTGAGCACACACACAAACTAGTAAGTACTTACACTTTTGTAACATCTTTCTTGACTCTCAGATGACCACAATTACCTTTTGTTGTTTTGTGGGTCCAATCACACTGGAGGTATCACTTGCAGTGGTGATCCTGAGGCCCCACCTGTGGACTGCCCTGATAGACTTTTGACAGCTTGCAAAGGGCTATGAGCTGCTTAGCGTCATAGAATTACACAGCATGGAAACAGACCCTTCGGCCCAACTGGTCCCATCCAAGCTAGTCCCATTTACCAACATTTGGCCCATAACCTTCTAAACTTTTCCAATCCACATACCTGTCCGACTGTCTTTTAAAAGTTGTTGTTGTACCTGCCTCAACCACTTCCTCTGGCAGCTCATACCACATAGATACCACCTTGTGTAAAAAAAAGTTGCACCTCAAATTCCTATTAAATCTTGCCCCTCTCTCTTTAAACCTATGCCGCCTAGTTCTTGATTCCCCAACCCTGGGAAAAAGACTGAGTGCATTCACCCTATCTATGCCCCTCATGATTTTATACACCTCTCTAAGATCACCTCTCAGTCTCCTACCCTCTAAGGAATAAAGTCCTAGCCTGTCCAACCTCTCCCTATAACTCAATACCTCAAGTCCTGGCAGCATCCTTGTAAATTTTTTCTGCACTCTTTCCAGTCTAATAACATATTCCCTATAGCAGGGCAACCAAAACTGAACATAATACGCCAAGTGTGGCCTCACCAGCTGCTTTTTAAATTTTCAAAAGGATTTAAGTCTTTTTTAAAATTATTCAAAATAAGGTTAACTTTACCTCAAAATACCTTCAGGTGCTAAAAATTAATTAAAATTAAGTTGAAGTAAAATACAAAAAACTGCTTTTACCTTTCCAATGAAGGTCAATGACCCCATTCAAATAAATCAGGTTGTACAACACATTTTGACCATCTCTGGATTAAAACTGAGGAGTTTGGACAAGAAGCTTGAGACCATACAGGTCAAAGCAGTCCGCTTGAGCAGCACATCATGCACCAGTGATGAGTTCTGGGGTGAAGCAGAAGGTCAAATGCACCACACTGAATGTCCAGTCTCTTACTTCTGCCTTACCACATGCTGACCTGGATATCAGGAACAAACTAACCCACGCAATGCTGTTAGCCAGCAGTTCTCTACAGAACTGGAGGCCGAAAAGCAGCATGATCTGGGCATTTGTGGGTGAAAGGTGCAGCCCACTTGCACACAAATGGCAAGATATTTGACCAGATTGTCTATTTCAGTGTTGTTGTTTGAGGGGAGAGATTTTGGACAAACATTGGGAGAACTCTACACTTTCCATCCCCATGTCTTGGGAGGTTTTCTTGTCAACTGACAGCAAGAGAGCTACCAATGAATAAAAGCTAATATTGCATGAACTGGAATATACAGCAGCATAACTAAAAATGACACTTTGTAACAAAAGGGTCCTTGTGGTTGAAGCTATTAAATGTAATTTACTGGCTTAGCAAGTGCACGTTTTACAATACAAGGGTCTTGATTGATGTGAGTGAAGATCAGACGCTCAGATGGTGGGATGTAGAATATTCGATCTGCTGTCTAACAAGTCCCTCCATCATTAATTTCAGTGATCATGAACGACAATGTGGTGTTCACCTTTTACAACTCACTAACGTGCACTCTTTTCAATTGTAAATCCCTTGTGCTTGCATCTAGGCAAGAGTATGGTCCACATCAAAACATCATCATCGCTGACTCGATTTTATGCATTTATTTTCAGGACCTGGTCATCACCAACAAGGCCAGCGTCTAATGTCCATCCCTAATCATTCTTGAGAAAGTGTTGGTGAGCCACTTTCTTGAACAACTGCCATTCTTCTGATAAAGGTACTCTCACAATGTTGTTGGAGAGAGGCTCTGGGATTTAGACCCAGCAACGACAAAGGCATGACAATATATTTCCAAGTCACGATGGTGTGCAACGTGGAAGGGAACCTGCAGATGGTGGTGTTCCTCTGCACTTTCTGCCCTTGCCCTTCTTGGTGGTAGAGTAACAGGTTTGAGAAGCCTAGGCAAGTAACTGCAGTGCATTTTGTGGATGGGACACACTGCAGCCACAGTGTGCTGGTAGTGGAGAGAGTGAATGTTTAGGGTAACAGAGGGGGTATCAAGCATGCAGGTTGCTTTTTCCTGGATGATGTCAAGCTTCTAGAGAATTTTTGGAGCTCCACTCAAGCAGGCAAGAGAGCGTATTCCATCATGCCCCTACTTTGGAGATGGTAAAAAGGTTTTAGGCTGTCAGGAGGTGAGATACTCAATGCAGGATACCAAACCTCTGCCCTGCTCTTGTAGCCACAGTATTTATGAGGCTGGGCCGCAAGATTCTGGTCAATGGAGATCCCATAAAATTGATGGTGGACAACTTGCTAATGGTAATGCCACTGAATGTAAAGTGTCAGTGGTTGGACACTCTCTTGTTGGAGGTGAACATTGCCTGGCACTTTTGGTTTGCCATTGTTACCAATTATGAGCCCCTGGCTGAATATCCAGGTCATGCTGCAGGAACTATTTCACTTGATGAGGGGTTGTGAATAGAACAGAACATTGTGCAATCATCCTCAAACATCTCCACATTTGGCCTTATGTTAGAAGAAAGGTCATTGATGAAGCTATGCTGAGGACACTATCCTAAGGAACTTCTGTGATGTCCTGGGGTGGGATGATTGAACAGCCACAACCATCATCTGCTGTGCAATGTGTGACTCCAACCATTGTAGTGTTTTCCTCTTCTAATGACTTGTTTTATTAGGGCTTCTTGACACTTGGTCAAATGCTACATTGATGCCTTGCTGCCACTCTTACCTCACCATTGTAATTCAGCCCCTTGGTCCATGTTTGGACCAAGGCTCTGATGAGGTTTGGAGCCAAGTGGTCCAATGAGACATCAGTGTGCATTAGTCAAAGTGACGGCAAGGACAGTTCATTCATCAACATCATCCAGAAATTCAATTCAACGCACAAGGTTCCTCCAGCATTTTTGTGTGCGTTGCTCCAGAAATTCCATTAAAATCTTTTTTGTAATAAAATCATTAAAAACAATTGACCCAAACTGGTCAAGCTGTTTAATTGATATGGAAAGCTGCCTCAGTCTCCAAGAATGCTGGATTTTGCAGTGGTGGTATCTGCCTTTTATGTTCTCCATTTAGGGCCAGGCCTAACTAAATATTCCCAGTCAATGGGCATGCAGGAAACTCCCCAGCTAATCCTTGCCAAGACTTACCATAAAATGCTTTCAACCTTTAACATAAACATAACAATTATAAGAACATTGGCAAATTGGTTAAAATTTATAGTTCGTCGGAAACAAACTGCAAATTTTTAACCAATGTTTCTTATAATTGACTGAAATAGTTCCAAAGGACACCCAATGATATTAGAACAAGGAATTTAAGACATTGCAAATCACAACAGTTCAACCAGGCATCGCAAATCCTACTTAATATAGAAAATTGCTGGAGATACTCACCAGATCAGGCAGCATCTATGGAGAAATAAATACAAGTAGTGTTACAGTTCAATAACCTTTCCTCAGAACTAGGATGAGTCAAGTTGTAGAGAAGGAAAGGATGGAGAGAACAAAGGTGACGTCTGTGATAGGGTGGAGACTAAGAGATACTAAACAATACCAGCAGTGGTGAAGTCACTGAGAGACAGTGGTGAAAGCTTGCTAATCGCAACTGACTGCCTGGAGGAGAGGTAAATAGAAGATGAATGAAAACAGGAGGGAGAAAAGGCATTGTGCATGCTGGAAACCTGAAATAACACAAGGAAAGCTGTATGGTAGTGTAGTGGTTAGCATAACGTTATTACAGCGCCAGCGATCCTGGTTCAATTCCCGCAGCTGTCTGTAAGGAGTCTGTATGTTCTCCCCGTGTCTGTATGGGTTTCTTCCAGGTGTTTCCGGTTTCGTCCCACATTCCAAAGACGTAAGGGTTTAGGAAGTTGCGGGCATGCTATGTTGGTGCCAGAAGCGTGGTGACACTTGCGGGCTGCCCCCCAGAACACTATGCAAAAGATCATTTCACTGTGTGTTTCAATGTACGTGTGACTAATCAAAAAAATCTTATCTAATGGTTAACCATTAACTCTGTTTCCTCTCTCCACAGATGTTCTCTTGGCCTACTATTTCCAGCATCTTCTGTTTATTATTCCAGATTTTTCATCATCTGCAGAATTGCTTTTTTTGCTTTTCTATTGCAAATCCCAAGGTTTTTCTCAGTATTCAGCATACCCACTACATCTGTATACCCATTCAAAGCCTTACTAAAACTACAATAATCCAGGTACAGGTGACCTTACAATGACATCTCAAGGGATTTCAACCCTTAGTAACCATTTTTAAAGACCACCATTTAAACAATCAAAAGAAAAATATTGCACGGACGATATTCTTTGAGGTGAGTTGTGCCTCCATCACTGCAGGGTCTAACTTTTCTGCTGCCCCTGAAGTGAATGCACTTCAGATGCATTTTGACATTGAGCAGAGACAGTGTGTTTGCAGTCAGTAAATGAAGCCAAAGCATGGAGACTCCCTGGAGTCCAGAGAGTAGTGCATGGTCAGTCCTGCACAGCAAAAGCTACAACAAAATCCATCAATAGGGGCTACAGGAGGGAGAAGAGGTGTTTTGTTATAAAAATAACAGTAGTTTTAGAAGCACGAAAGGAAAAATACCATTCTAGCATTCTTGGTAAGCGACACAAATTCATCAGTGCAGCAACAACGTCTTGAGGCGTGAATGTATGAATATGGTTATCTGTGTGTTTGTGTTCCTATCCACGTATGTGATATCCCTCTGTGCTATCTACTACAGTGCACTTCCTCTGCCAATTTTCACATAATACATGTTCAGAGCAAAGGTACTTAAACCCTCAGAACATGTAAATACAAGTGTCTTATCTAATAAAGTAAAGCAGCAATTATTTACTTACTTTGATCACCTGAAAAATGACTGTTCATGTCATATCGTCAAGTTAAGGAGGCCTCGTTGAATTCTTTGTACACGAGGTCTGAATGCTGAGCTTAAGCCAGAACAAGGTAATGTTTCACAGCTGTAATTTATCAACTCATAGCAACTGCTGGTTTCAGTCTCCTTCCCTGGTGTCTTTTCATTAAAACCTTCTGCATTTCAACATCACAGTGCCAAATATTAAGAGCAAGTACTGACACGTGGGGTTGTCCTGGAGTCTCCGAGGGTTAAAGATTAGGGTCAGAGAATAGTAACGGCATAAGAGGAGGCCATTTGGCCCTATGAGTCCATGACAGCTTCCCACATAGAAACAATGCAGCTAATCCTATTCCACTAGCTCTTCCCTTTTTGAAAACCTGTTTCTACACCAATGTCTCATTCCAAACGCTACCTATTCAGAATCAAAATCAGATTTATTATAACTGACACCGTTGATGTGCAATTTGTTGTTTTGCACAGCAGTGTAGTGCAAAGGCATAAAATTTGTATAAATTACAAAAATAATAATACAAAGTAAAATGAATAACAAGGTAGCGTTCATAGGTTCATGGACTGCTCAGAAATCTGATGGTGGAGAAGCTATTTCTGAATCATTAAATGTGGATCTTCAGGCTCCTGTACCTCCACCACAATGGTAGTAATGAGAAGAGGACATGTCCCAGATGGTGAGGGTCTAGATGGATGCCACCTTCTTGAGGCACCACCTCTTGAAGCAGTGAGCAACCCTGCTACAGGAGCACAGAAGTTATTATGAACCTTTTGCAAAACACTTCCAGCTACAAGTGGAGAATGGCATCAAGTCTTGGTCACTACACTTCAGGAGGGCTGTGAAAGCTTTGGGGAGGGTGCAGAAAATGTCTAGTACAATGGTTCTGGGGACTAATATTGCAAGGAATGGATGGACGAACTGGGATTCTCCTCCTTAGAGCAAAGGAAGGCGATTGATGGAGGTATTAAAATGAAGCAATCAGAGTGGATGGAAAGAAAATGAAGCTATTGGTGGAGGAATGGAGAATCAGAGAACATGTAAAAATGTTTTTCCTTGTGTTGCCTTTGGGACTTGTTCCAGCTACCTTAAATCTGTCTCCTCTGGTTCCTGATTATTTTGCCATTGGCAAGAGTTTCTTTCTGTCTGCTCTGCCTTGGCCCTTCATTATGTTTTAACACCTCTACTCTCAGGAGAACAATCTCAGCTTCTCCAGTTATCAAGAAGTAACTCTGTTTCTCCCTCCTCAAAAGCTGTCTAATCTGCTGAGTATTTCCAGCATTTTCCAGTTTTATTCCAGCTTCTCCAGCCTCTCCTTACAATATTAGTCCCTTAACCCAGGAACTATTGGTATTGGTTTATTATTGTCACTTGTACTGAGGTACAGTGAAAAGCTTGTCTTACAAACCGATCATACAGGTCAATTCATTACACAGTGCAGTTACATTGAGTTAGTACAGAGTGCATAGATGTAGTACAGGTAAAAACAATATCAGTACAGAGTAAAGTGTCACAGCTACAGAGGAAGTGCAGTGCAATAAGGTGTAAGGTCACAACAAGGTAGATCACGAGGTCATAGTCCATTTCATTGTATAAGGGAACTGTTCAATAGTCTTATCACTGTGGGGTAGAAGCTGTCCTTATGTCTGGTGGTACGTGCCCTCAGGCTTCTGTATCTTCTACCCGATGGAAGAAGAGATAATGTCCCAGGTGGGTGGGATCTTTGATTATGCTGGCTGCTTCACCAAGACAATGAGAGGTAAAGACAGAATCCAAGGAGGGGAGGCTGGTTTCCATAATGTGCTGGGCTGTGTCCACAACTCTCTGCAGTTTTTTGCGGTCCTGGGCAGAGCAGTTGCTGTACCAAGCCATGATACATCCTGATAGGATGCTTTCTATGGTGCATCGGTAAAAGTTGGTGAGAGTCAAAGGGGACAAACCAAATTTCTTTAGCCTCCCGAGTAAGTAGAGGCGCTGCTGAGCTTTCTCGGCCATGGCTTCTACGTGATTTGACCAGGACAGGCTGTTGGTGATCTTCACTCCCAGGAGCTTGAAGCTCTCAACCTTCTCAACCTCAGCACCATTGACATAGACAGGTGCATGTACACCACCCCTTTTCCTGAAGGGAATGACCAGCTCTTTTGTTTTGTTGAGGGAAAGGATGTTGTCATGACACCATTCCACTAAGCTCTTTATCTCCTTCCTGTACTCTGCCTCACTGCTGTTTGAGATACAGCCTACAACAGTGGTATCATCTGCAAACTTGTAGCTGGAGCTAGAGCAGAATCTGTCCACACAGTCATGACTGTATAGGGAGTAGAGGGCAGAGGATGCAGCCTTGAGGTGCACCAGTGTTGAGAATAATTGTGCTGGAGGAATTGCTGCCTATCCTCACTGATTGCAGTCTGTTTGTTAGCAAGTCAAGGATCCAGTTAGAGAGGGAGGTGTTGAGTCCTAGGTCTCAGAGTTTGGTGACAAGCTTACTTGGGATTATTGTATTGAAGGCAGTGCTGTAGTCAATAAACAATAGTCTAACATAGGTGCCTTTCCTGTCCAGATGCTCCAGAACTGAGTGTAGGGCCAGGGAGATGGCATCCACTGTAGACCTGTTTTGGCAATAGGTGAATTACAATGGGTCCAGGTTGGCTGGTAGGCTAAAGTTGGTGTGCCATGACCAACCTCTCAAAGCACTTCATGATGGTGGATGTCAGAGCCACTGGTCAGTAGTCATTGAGGCACGTTACCTTGCTTTTCTTTAGTACCATAATGACAGTGGTCTTAAAACAGGTGGGAACCTGAGTTTGAAGCAGGGAGAGGTTAAATATGTCCACAAGTGCTTCTGCCAGCTGATCAGCACAAGATCTGAGCACATGGCCAGGGACACCATCTGGGCCAGGTGCTTTCCTAGTGTTCACTCTCCAGAAGACTGATCTTACGTCCTCCACTGTGATTACAGGTTCAACTGCATTGGAGGCTGTCAGGGTGGATGGTGACAATCCACTTCTCTTCTGTTCAAAATGCACGTAGAATGCGTTAAGTTCATCCAGAAGGGATGTGCTGTTCTTAGCTATGCAGCCAGACTTTGTCTTGTAGCCTGTTATGGCATGTAAACCCTGCCATAACTGACAGCTGGTCAGGGACTCCATTTTGAGTCAGTATTGCCTCTTGGCATCCCTGATAGCTTTTTGAAGGTCATACCTCTATTTCTTGTGCAAATCAGGATCACCAGATTTGTGTGCAGCAATCTTCTCCTTCAATAGGGAGTGGATGTCCCAGTTCATCCATGGTTTCCTGTTTGGGAACACCCATATTGTCATCTTTGGTACACAGTCCTCCACACACTTGCTGATAAAGTCTGTGATGGTGGTGGCATACTGAAGGCTGGCAGCTGAGTCTTTGAACATGGACCAGTCCACTGTCTCAAAGCAGTCACATAGGACTATTTTGCTTAACCTTTTTTTGCACCTATCCAAAGCCTTCAAATTCTTCCTAAATCACAGTGACCACAAATGGATGTGGCTGAAAAGGCGTTTTATAAAGATTTATCGTAACCTCCCTGCTCTTGTAGAGAATTTCTCTATTTAGAAAGATAATTTCAAAGAATAAGAGTATATGGAAGGAGTATGCAAGAGTAGGCAAATGGCCTCTGCTCCACTCGAGTTGGATAATGGTCATCATCATTAAACTCAACTCCATGTTCCTATCTAACCTCCATAACCCTCAATTCCCTTGCAGTTCAAAAACTTGCTCACCCTAGCCCAGTGACACGAGCGGCCCAAGACCCCAGCTGCCAGCCCCACACCTCCCAAACCCCCAACCAGGCAGCTGCTCACCCTAGCCCAGAGACACGAGTGGCCCAAGGCCCTGACTGCCAGCTGCACACCTCCCAAACCCCTGACTGGGCATCGAGACCTGCTGCAGAGTCTCGTTCTGAAACATCAACAGTTGCTCCCACCACCACCACCCCCCCCCCCCCCACCCCCAACCCCCACAGATGCTGCTCGACCTGCTAAGCTCCCCCACCAGTTTGTTTTATCCTCCAGGTTTAAGCATCTGCAGTCTCTTGTGTTTCCAATAACTTACCTCAGCCTTAAGCATACTTAATGACTCAGCATCCACAGCTAAAAGTTTCAAAACCTCCTTGAAAATAAATTTTTCCATATTTTAAATAGATACTGCCACTAGAATAAACATGCTCACAGTATCCTCTCCATCAAGAAATGAGGAAATTGTAACAAAATGGAGTGAGGTTAGAAGTTCAACAATGTTCTTGATGAATGACAGAAGGCTCAAAGGGTAAATGGCTAATTCTTGCCCCTAATTCTTATGTTCCTAATAATCCAGGAGAAAAATCATAGTAGTAACATAAGTGTTTTGGGCATTTTCTTTGAAGGCTTTCATTTATTAGTTATAGCATTCTTGGAGATCGGAAATAAGGTAACCTGATGCAGGGCAGTCCAGTTAGGTAATGAAGACTGTTTGCTGTCAAGAGACTTAAACCACAAGAATGAATACTTTTGGTGATTGTGAAGGTAAGGTCAGGTAAAGACATGAAACCTCGAAGAGCACAAACAACTTCATCTCCATCCTGAACATCAAGGGGAAACAAAACTGAGCTCCAAGTAAATATTACCTGTGGAATACTTTCACCAAAAATGTTAATTTCTCCCTGTTACTGTAGAACTTTCAGTAGGTAATATCAACACAAGAGACATCTGCATTCTGGCTTCATTTGTATTTCATATGTGAAAGATTATAATTTATTTTCCAGATGATATGGTTTTTCTTGGAAAGTACTTGAGTCCACATGGTAATTTATAGCAAATTCCAAGTCATAAAACCCACTGGAAATGATCACAATCCACATGCATATCAGGCACCAAATTAATACAACAAAGCCTAGTCAATAGTCTGAACTCATTTTTTTATATAAAAAGCATGCTTGTTTTTGTATAACACTTTGAATCATCTAAATTGCTTCATTGTAATTGAAGTACCTTTGAATGGCAATCCTTGTAGTCATAAACATAACAAGATTTCAGAACCAACAATGGGGATATTGACCAAGGAAAAGATTGGTAGTGTTGGATTTGACTGTTTCAAGTAGGTTTTTTAAAAAATCATGTATCATGTTTAATACACCTCAAGTGGCTGCACAAGGAATGGCCGCTTCCTAGTTTACTGGTTCATCCATCAGGTGAATGAGTGTTTCCCCCCCCCCCCACTGGTTGGTTTTGCCACAGGTATCTAATAGGTTTCCTGACTGGACTATTGTTAGCTAAGGAGCACCTCTTATCTCAGGTATAAAAGGTGTCACTTTTTGTTAATCACTCTCTTGCTTCTGTCTCACTTCCCCTCCCCCACTCCAACTCATCTTTAGTTCCTTTTGTCTCAGCTCATCTCCCAGTAGTAAAGCTAGTGCCATGTGCTCTGTGACTGTTTCTTTGTTTTAAACTTTTCCAATAAAACTTTGTGAAGCACCAAGTTGTTTTTAACTCATTCCTGGGCTCCTGAAAGAACCTGCGGATTTGAAAATAACCAGATCCGACGGTAGCAAAATATTGGCAGCGAAAGCTTCTGCTCTTCTTCAAATAGTTACATGGGATCTTGTTTCCACCTAAACAGGGCATTGATTTAACATGAAATGTGGCACTCAAAAGTGCAGCACTCCCACAGTACTGAGGTGATATTATGCTCAAGAACCTCAAGTATTTGAACCCGTAGCCTCCTGGTTCATCAGCAAGAATGTTCCTGTTCATTGCCAGACTGACACCTTTATCTATCTTGTGCTTGAGCCATGAGAAAGGTCATATGATGCCCCACAGACCCTGCAGAGGTGACAAGCCTATCACACGAGTAGCAGTTTGTAACATAGGTGTCACTGGTCAGTACGCATTCAGAATTGTATCATGTGACCAACTTCTCTATTGCTGTGTTGTTCAGAGTTGAACTTGCCAGTAAGTCTGCCTCTGTGGAGAAAGCCAACCAGGAGGAATGTTCTCCCTCACTTTTATTTAATAAAGTTCCCTTGTTGTCAGTTTTAATTACAGACTGTTCTCCATTACCTTTGAGAGACAATAATGCTGAGACACAGTTGGCAGGAGCTTCTCAATAAACATGTAAAATGTAATACTTACCAGAACATAACTGTCTTGATGGAAATTATTTCCCCAATAAACAGCTACAATAAATTCCAAGTATTGAAAATCTTCATATGTTAAGTGCTGTAAATAAAAATGTGAAATGTTGTGTACAGTGAACCTAAGGCAGATTCCAATATTTTAATTGAGCCTGTTTGGTGCAGGACCTTTCACTGGTTGCCACTAGCAACTGTCTATTAAACAGCAGCAATTCTGACCCTTTGCATTTACCCAGTTTAAAAAAATCACTCCACCACCAGCATGTCTGGCTTTAGGTGGTGAGAGTTTAAGCATTGAATGTCCCTCTTAAGACAACCCTGCCTCTCCATTAAAACACAACTAAAAGTCTTTGGCAAAGCTTTACATCAGCTGGCTCACTAACAGTTTCCTTATCCTCTTGAGAGACCCATGTGATCTTTGCTGCCAGGTTAAAGGTGCTATGTAAAATGCAAATTGATGTCCTTCGTTTTTTTGCACTCAGTACTTCCAATGGGAAACAAAAATGTGAACTATTTGGTCTGTTTTCTTTCTAGATTTCATGTCTGAATTGCAGCTCTTCATTTACTGCTCCTGCACTATTTTATCATTCTGACAGGAGTATATTGCCCAAGGCAAGATTTTAGAATATTTATTTGAAACACATACTTTGTGATCATATGTAGGCAATAAAACAATGGTGCAAACTCTTCAGAACTTTAAATCAGAGTTTGAATCATTGAGAGAAAATAGATTCCACAATTTAATTCACCATTGAAGATTCTGTTGTTGAAGATTTTGCCAGGTTTTGTTTAGGAGATTAAAACTAAAACATTGGTTGCAGTCATCTTACCAAGTTCTAATTTAATTGCTCCATTTCTGCAAACTTGTCCTCCTGATTAAGCTGTTGTAGTGGTTTTGGTGTTAGTGTTCAAACTCATGGTTTTCTGTACTTTTGAAATTATAACTGGTAGCTGGCACCAAAAATGACTTAAGGTGCAAGATGCTCATACAATTTTGCTACTGGAACCTACCTAGGCTGGTGTTGCTAGTTTTCTGGGATTGTCTTGGATTATCCAGGAACTATTAATTTCTAGGGATCTGGATCAAACCTTAAGGTTGTAAAAAAAAAATTAGAAATTCTCTTCCATACTAGTTTGTTGGTTATAAAGTGTAAAGCTTAGTTTGGAGCTACAAATACCCAGACCTATTCTGTATAGTAGAGTCTTAATGTCCTTAATAGACATTACCTTATTGGTGTTGCCCACAAAGTCAAAGCCCAAGAGCACTAGAAATTGCAGAGAGTTGTGGACACAGGTCAGTCCATCATGAAAACCAGCCTTCCCTCCATGGATTACACTTGCCACTGCCTCAGGAAAGCAGCCAGCATAATCAAAGACCCCTCCCACCTGGTTATTCTCCCTCCTTCCATTGGGCAGAAGATAAAAAGCTTGAAGATGCCAGGCTCAAGAACACCTTCTATCCTGCTGTTGCAAAACTCTTGAATGGACTTCTTGTACGATAAAGATGACCTCTTGATCTCACAATCTACCTCACCATGGCCCTTCCACCTTATTATCTACCTGCACTGCACATGCTCTAACTGTAACACTATATTCTACAGTCTGTTGCCGCTTTTCCCTCTGTACTACCTCAATGTACTCATGTTTTGAAGTGATCTGTGTGCAAAACAGTTTTTCACTGTAGCCTGGTACATGTGACAATGAAACCGTTACCAATATTCACCAACTGTCACCTTGTTTGCTTTAATACAAGGTGATCTTTCTTGCTTGAATGAAGCTTTATTGTATTATGTATGTTTGTTCACCTTTCTTCATCCTGCCACCCCAGCCCAAGGCAAGAGTTGTCCACAGACATGCAAAGTATAATTCTGGAACCTCTCACCGTGAAGGTTTTTGGGTTTATACAGTCCCGTGTACAAGATCAACATTAGCCTGAAGATCTAATCCGTCCTTTAACAGGATTACAAAATATCTCCATCGTATTGCTGGAGAGCTCCAACATCTTTGTGCTTGATATCCATTCCCACTTCAAAAAGGACCGATAAATGAACATGTTTTGTAAATTACTCAGCAATTTTCCCTTCCCTCAATCACAGAACAGCCAGATTCATCTGCATTCCACCAGACTAAACAAAAAGCAACTTTCCACAGTGCGCTCTTGTTGCCAATGTCCCAGATTATATTGGAATTCCCCATATCTAAAAACTGGGATATCTCATAGGATTTTAATATGGAGCACCAATTTTCCTCTACAGCCAGAGAGGCTGAGAGGAAGTATCAGGAACAGCCCAAAGACTACAAAAGGAGCATCCGGTGACATAATCTCTTATTTGCAAGAAATTTCTATACCACATGATTAATTTTATTGAGTAAAACTGAGGCTGTAGAGCCGAGGTGGGAAGAGGAGAGTTTCTTAACTACTGTCTTATTATTATTGCAGCCTTGTCAACACAGGATACTTCTGTGACTGCAAACCCGCACCTGCTAACTCCCCAGCTCCCCCAGCAATGGGGTCAGGCCCACCCAGTACTTCTAGAGAAGCATCTCATCTCCTGCGATCTGCATCTTCCTGTTGCCAGTCACTTCAACTCCCCCTCCCACATTATCGCTGATATGTCAGTCCTCAGCCTCCTCCACTGCCAGGAGAATTCCAAGCACAAACTGGAGGAACAGCACCTCATTTTCCATCTTGGAACATTGCAGCCTAACAGCATGAACATTGAATTCTCCCATTTTAAGTAATCCCCACCCCCCTTCCCCAACCACCCCTCCCACCATGCTTCTTCCCCTCTTCCATTTCCTAGCCTCTTTTTCAACCTTTTTCCTTTCTCTCCTTACTTTTGACCCATCCCCCAGTGGATCTGTGCTCCCCTCCTCCCCCATACCTGCCTATCACTATCTCTTACCTGCATCTACCTATCACCACCCTGTGCCCCACCCTGCCTCCCCTCTTGTCCACCTATCACTGCTCTGCTTTTCCCTCCTATATATTGGCTTCCCCTTTTCCTATCTTCAGTCCTGAAGAAGGATCCTGACCCAAAACATTGACCACCTGCTTTTCTCAACAGATGCTCCCTGCGCTGCTGAGTGTTTCCAGCATCATTGTTTTCCACCCAGGACTTCACCTATGTCAGATCTATCTAACAGTCAGACTCCAGGTGACTGGACCTCACGGATGTGGGGCCCACCTAGTCTGAGCCTGACTAGGTGGGCCCCACCTCAGAACGTGTAGAATTTACATTAAATTAAGTCTGTTAACTTACACTTGTTTGTAATGTACTGCTGCTACAAAAAGTTCACTTTCATGGCATTTATACCCTGGGTATATATGCCTATGACAATAAACTTGAACTTGACTCCATCCTCAATGAGACAGAAGTTGTGTTTCAACCACATTCTAGTCAAAAGACAGATGCTGTCTCTCCTGAACTTCACCCTATTAGAGACATTCCCTTTGTTCTCAGTCTTAGAGTCATACAGAATGGAAAGAGGCCATTCAGCCCACTAGGTTGGTGCCAACCATCAAGCAGCCATTAGCATTGATCCCATATTATTCTCCCCACATCCCAGCAACTCTCCCCAGATTCTGCCATCCACCAACATGAGGGGCAATTTACAGCAGTCAATTAACCCACCAACCCACACATCCTTGGATATGGGAGGAAACTGGACCTACATGGGCTTAGGGAGAACATGCAAACTCTACACAGGCAGCAGCAGAGGTCAGGATTGAACTCAGGTCACTGGAGCTGTTAGGTAGCAGCTCTCTCACTGTACCATCCCCTTCTCTGCAACTTAGCATGCTTAATTTTTAACTTTTTTCAGTTGAGGAAAGATCATCAACCCAAAACATTGTTTCTCTCTCCATAGATGCTGCTTGACCTGCTGAGTATTTCCAACACTTTCAGAATTCCAGCTTCTGCATTTTTTTTTGCTTCCTAGTTAAAAGTAAAGGATTGGTGGACCCATTGTTTCAGCCTGTTACTGTCCCACAGAACTTATTTCTGTTCTTTCTGCCCTTGTCCACTCTTGTCCCCCTTACACTTGTGGAGTTATGATGCCTCTGGCACTAACACATTGTTGGTTCCAAATGACTCACTTTCACCATGGATGTCCTATCCCTGTTCCTCCATTCCATACCAGGATGGTCTGAGCACACTTTGCTCCTTCCCTCAGCAGAGGCCACCATCCATCCATCGCCACCCTCCTTTGTCTGGCTGAACTTATTCTTGCATTGAGCAACTTTCCTTTCACATGTAGCTGGGTATCTGCATGGGTCCAAGTTATGCCTGTCTCTGTTGGATACAGAGAACAGTTACACTGTGTCTTACTCAGTCTCTTTCCCTCCCCTCTTTTTCCAGTGCACTGATGACTGTATTGGTAGTGCTTCATGCTCCTGTACGGAACTCAAGTTTCTACCCCATTCTCACTTTCACATGCAACACACAAAATGCTGGAGGAACTCAGCAGGTCAGGCAGCAACTATGGAGGGCACAAGGTGGTGATAGGTAGATGCAGGTAAGAGATAGTGAAGGGTCTGGACCCAAAATGTCAACTGCCCATTTCCCTCCAGAGATGCTGCCTGACCCATTGAGTTCCTCCAGCATTGTGTGTTGCTCCAGATTTCCAGCATCTGGAGTCTCTTGTGTCTCACTATCACATGATCCAACTCTGACGCTTCTTTCTTTTCTCAACCTTTGACTCTTGACCTCATTATGGGCCTGTACCTCATTGTCTACCTGCACTTTCTCTGTAAATGTAACATTTTTCTGCATTGTTATTGTTTTCCCTTGTACTACCTCAATGCACTGTTGTAACAAAATGATCTGTATGGCTGACATGCAAAACAGTTTTTCCACTATAATAAACCAATTTAATTTTATCAATTCACCTTTCCATCTCAAGGGAGAGCATAATGACTAACATAGACTGCAAATCCTCAGATTATCACAGCTGACTTGATTAAGCCTTTTCACAGCCAGCTACCAGAGGACTCCACACCATTCTCCAACTCTCTCCTCTGCATCTGTTCTGATGAGTCAATCCACACTGGTGTTTCTGACATCTCTTCTTGCCCTTGCCCCCCCCCCCACCCCTTCCATTGGGCAGAAGTACAAGCAGCTTGAAAAGGTGTACCACCAGCTCAAGGACAGCTTCTATCCCTCTGTTCTAAGCCTCTTGATCTCGCAAACTACCTCATCATGGCCCTTGCACCTTTCTGCCTACCTGCATTTCTCCAACTGTAACCCTGTTCTGCATTCTGTTATTGTTTTCCTTTTATGCTACTTCAATGCACATGTTCAAATGATCAGTCTGGATGGCATGCGAAATACAGCTTTCTGTATCTTGGTGCATGTGACAATAATAAACCAATTGCAATTTTCTGCCCCACCACAATTGACAGTGCTTTCAACTGTGTCTCTCCCATTTCTTGAACATCTGCCCTCCCACCTAGAACAAGAATAGACTTCCCTTTGTCTTCACTTTCCACCCCACAAACCTCCACATTCAAGGATTCATCCTCCATTTCCATATCTTCAATGTAATGCCACCAGACATTTCCTTACCTTCGTCTTTCAATGTTCCAAAGGAACTGTTCTCACATTACTCTCTAGTTTACTCTGCCATCTGCACTGACTCCCAGTCCCCTTCTCATGGTACTTTCCATGCAATCACAAAGTGCAATACCCACTTTAAACCTTTTGCCCTCCCACCCGCTAGAGAACTAAACAATCCTGCCAGGTAAAGCAGTCATTCATTTATACTTCCTCCAATTTTGGATACACCATTCAGTGCTCACAATGCAATCTCTTCCACAATGTAGAAACCAAAGGTAACCATTTAACAGAACCCTTCCAGATGCCTGTAACTTCACTTCTCCTTCCCATTCCCAATCTGACATGTCTTGGTCTCAGTCTTCAAATAACTCCCAACACAAGTTTTCAACACCATCTTGCTTTCCAACTAAGCACATTATAGCCCTCAGGGCTCATCTGAAGTTGCTAAATACAGCGAATAACCAGACCCGAGTTTGTAAGTAGATGCTGCCTGACTTGCTAAGTATTTCCAGCGCACTTATTTTAGATTTCCACCACCTGCAGATTTCCCTTTCACTCCAGCATTGCTTTTTTCTCCCCCCTCTCTCCACTGTTTACACCTTCTCTAGACAAAGACCCCTCCCACCCCAGCCATTCTCTTCTCCCCCTCCCACTGGGCAGAAGATATAAAAGCCTGAAAGCACATACCACCATGCTCAAGGACAGCTTCTGTCCTGCTATTAAAGACTATTGAATGGTCCCCTAGTAAAATAAGATGGACTCTTGACCTCAATCTACCTCATTATGGCTTTGCACCTTTTCATCTGCCTACACTGCACTCTGTAACTGTAACACAATTCTGCATTCAGTTACTGTTTTCCCTTGTACTACCTCAGTGTACTGTTGTAATGAAATGATCTGTATGGATAGCATGCAAAACAATGTTTTCATTGTACCTTGGTATTTGTGACAATACTAAACCAATTTACCAAGCCTCCACAGCCCTCTCCCAGCCAGGACCACCACCACTTGTCATTCAGTCTCTCTCAGACTCCACCCCACCTATTAACATTTCCTTTGTCCATTGCAACTTGAAACCTGTGATTTCCAGCTTTACCTCAACCTGAAAAGTCATTGACCCAAAACATTAGCCCTGCTTTTGTCTCCACAGCTGCTGCCTGATTTGTTGAGAATTTTCAGTATTTCCCATTTTTAATTCAAATTTACAGCATCTGCATTTTTTGCTGCTTTTCAATGAGGCAGCCTTTCAACCTTTGAAATATCCTTCTTTGTCACATCAGCTGGCTGCCTTTTACATGATTCTGGACCACTTACTCCTGCCCCCTCTCTGGAATGTCAACCCAGGCAGAAATCAGTTCAGGATTCTTCCAGACATCAGCTCTAAACTTATTTGGCATCATAGAACATAACAGTACAAGCCCTTCAGCTCAACATTATACTGACATTTTATCCTGCTCTAAGATCTATCTAACCTTTCCCTCCCATATAAATAAAAAAATAGGGGGCTGAATTTCTTAAATGTCCCTAATGTATCTGCTCCCACAACCTCTACCAGCGGTGTGTCCCATGCACCCACCACTCAAAAAAAACCTTACCCCTGATATCCCCCTTGTACCTTCCTCCAATCACCTTAAAATTATGTCTCCTCATGTTAACCATTGTCACCCTGGAAAGAGACTGACTGTCCACTCAATCTATGCCTCTTATCTTATACACCTATCAAGTCACTTCTCATCCTCCTTTCCAAAGGAGGAAGCCCTAGCTCACTCAACCTATCCTCATAAGACATGCTCTCCAATCCAGGCAACATCCTGGGAAATCTCCTCTGCACTCTAAAGCTTCCACATCTTTTCTTTCATGAGGCAACTAGAACTGAACACAATACTCCAAGTGTGGTCTGACCCGAGTTCTATAGAGCTGCAACATCATCTCATGGCTCTTGAACTCAATACCCCGACTAACGAAGGTCAACACTCCATACTACTTCTTAACAACCCTATCGACCTGTGTTGCAACCTTGAAGGATCTATGGACATGGGCCCCCAAGATCCCTCTGTTCCTCCACACTGCTAAGAGTTCTGCCATTAATCTTGTATTCTGCCTTCAAATTTTATCTCCCGAAGTGTATCACTTCACACTTTTCTGGGTTGAACACCATCTGCCACTTCTCAGCCCAGGTCTGCATCCTATCAATGTCCTGTTGTAATCTACAGCAACCTTCTACACTATCCACACCACCAACCTTTATCAGTAAACTTACTAACCCACTCCTCCACATCCAAGTCGTTTATATGAAAAAAAAACAACAGAGCAGGGGTCCCAGAACACCACTGGTCACTGACCTCCTGGCAGAATACGCTCCATCTACCACCACCCTCTGTCTTCTATGGGCCAGCCAATTCTGAATCCACACAGCCAAGTTTCCTTGGATCCCATGCCTCCTGACTTTCTGAATGAGCCTTTCATGAAGAACCTTAAACTCCTTACTGAAATCCATGTATAACACATCCACTGTTCTACCATCAATGTGCTTTGTCACATCCTCAAAGTCAATCAGGCTCACGAGGCATGACCTGCCCCTCACAAAGCTATGCTGGCTGTCCCTAATCAGCCTGTGCTTCTCTAAATGCCCATAATTCCTGTCTAAGAATCTTCTCCAGTAATTTGCCCACCACTGAAGACTCACAGATATGTAATTCCCAGGGTTACCATTACTCCCTTTCTTAAGCAAAGGAACAACATTTGCCACCCTCCAATTATCCAGCACTACTCCTGTGGCCAGTGAGGACAAAGATAGTCACCAAAGGCACAGCAATCTCTTCGCTAGCTTCCCATAACAACCTTGGATATATCCCATCCGGCCCCAGTGAATTATCTAACCTAATGTTTTTCAATAGTTCTAGCACATCCTCCATCCTCACATAGACCAATATGCTAGGGCATGTCAATCATAAGCCGTCCTCACAAATGTCAAGGTCTCTCATGAATACCGAAGCAAAGTATTCATTTAGGACCTCCCCTACCTCTTCCAACTCCAGGCATGTTTCCTCTTATCCCTGATCAGTCCTACCCTCTCTAGTCATCCTCTTATTCTGCACGTGTAGAACACCTTGCAGTTTTCCTTGATCCTACTCACCAAGGCCTTCTCATGCCCCCTTCTAGCTCTAAGTCCATTCTTAAGCTCCCTCCTGGCTACCTTGTAACTCTCCAGAGCCTGTCTGATCCATGCTTTCTAAGCCATAGGTAAGCTTTTGTCTTCCTCTTGACAAGAGATTCTACATCTCTTGTCAACCACAGTTCCTTTCACTATCATCCTTACCCTGCCTCAATGGGACAAACTTATCCTGAGCCCCATGCAAATATTCCTTAAACAACCTCCACATTTCTGCTGTGCATTTCCCCAGGAACATCTGTTCCCAATTTATGCTCCCAAGTTCCTGCCTACTAGCATCATAATTCCCCCTCCCCCAGTTAAATGCTTTCCCATATCATCTGCTCCTATCCCTCTCCAAGGAAATGGTAAAGGTCAAGGAGTTATGGTCACTATCTCCAAAACGCTCTCCCACCGAGAGATCTGAAAAAAACCTGATCAGACTCATTGCCTAGTACCAAGTCCAGTATGGCCTCTAGTCAGCTTGTCCACATACTGTGTCAGGAATCCTTCCTGTACACACCAAATTTACACAAGTCCAAAATCTGCCTCTCAATCTGCTCCTCAGCATCTCTGCTACTATTAGTTGGGGGGGGGGGGGGGGGGGGGGGGTGTGGGGAAGACAGGTGGCAGGCTCTGGAGAATACTCCAATAGAGTGATTGCTCCCTTTGTTTCTGACTTCCACCCACATTGACTCAGTGGACAATTCCTTCAGGACGTCCTCCCTTTCTACAGCTGTGACACTGTCTCTGATCAGCAAAGCCACTCCCCCACCTCTTTTACCTGCACCCTTGTCCCTTTTGAAACATCTAAACCCCAGAACATCCAGCAGCCATTCCTGCCCTTGCAACAGCCAAGTCTCTGTAATGGCCACCACATCATAGTTCCATATACTTACCCATACTCCAAGTTAATCAGCCTTGTTCCTGATACTTCTTGCATTAAAGTAGACACTTCAGCCCATCCAACTGACTGCAATTTTGCCTTTTCAACTGCCTATCCTTCCACACGCCACATCTACTTGTACACTAAATAAACTAAGCTCTGACTTATTACTCTGGTTCCCATCCCCCTGCTAAACTAGTTCAAACCTTCCCCTACAGTTCTAACAAACCTGCCCCCAAGAATATTGGTCTCCCTCAAGTTCAGGTGTAACCTGTCCCTTTTGTACAGGTCATACCTTTCCCAGAAGAGATCCCAATAATCAACAAATCTGAAACCTGCCTCAATTTCTCAGCCATGCATACATCTGCCAAATCATCCTATTCTTACCCACACTGGCACAGGCAGCAATCCAGAGATTACTACCCCTGAGGTCCTGCTTTTCAGCTTCCTATCTAACTCTCTACATTCCCTCTTCAGGACCTCATCTCTTTTCCTATCTATGTTATTGGTACCAATATGTGCCACAACCTCTGGCTGTTCACCCTCCCCCTTCAGAATGCTGTGGATCCAATCAGAGACATCCCTGACACCAGGGAGGCAACATACCATCCAGGAGTCTCTTTCACATCCACAGAATCTCCTGTCTGCCCCCCTTACTATGGAATCTCCTATCACTACCACTCACCTCTTCTCCCCCCTTCCCTTCTGCACTACACAACCAGGCTCAGTGCCAGAGACCTGGTCACTGCAGCTTTTCTCTGGTAGGCCATCCTCCCCAACAGTATCCAAAGCAGTATACCTGTTATTGAGGGGAACAACCACAGGGGTACTCTGTACTATCTGCCTATTCTCCATCCTTCTCCTGACATTCACCAAGCTACTTACCTCCTCAGTGACTACCTCCCTGTAGCTCTTGTCTGTGTACTCCTCAGTATCCCATAAGAGCCAAAGGTCATCCAGCTGCAGCTCCAGTTCCCTAACACAATCTGTAAGGAGCTGCAGCTGGATGCACCTCATGCAGATGTAGTTATCAGGGAGACTGGATATCTCCCAGACCTCCCTCATCTCACAAGCAGAACATACCACTGACCCTGGAGTCATTCTCACTACTCTGCACTACAGGGAACACTAAATCAAAGAAAGAAACTTACCTTCACCTCTTCTCCCCCAAAGCCACAGCTTCTCCCCCCCCACTACTGGCCACTCCACTTATACTTGCCTTACCTTTAGTTGAGGCTGTTAATAAGCCAATCAGCAGGTAACAATTTGCAAATGTGAATCAGCAGGTAACAATTGTGTCTTGTCTTGCAATCCTGATTTAACTTGATAGTTTGCAACTTAGCATGTTCAATTGCAATCAGTTTCCCATCTACTTCTCTAAAGGACCACTCCAACAAAATGAGTCTCCCCATGAACCTTTCAGTTGGACATTCAGGATGAACCTTGTGGTTGTTCTATGCCCTGCACTAAGTAGCATTGCTGATAACAGAGTTGCTATAATTTCAGTATCACCAACAATCTGCCATATATTTTTCCCAAATATATGACTAGATTCATTAAGAAAAGGTTTTCATTGTTGTCTTGTTTCTTTCTTCAAACTAACTACTCTTCTCACTGTAGTTTTGAGGATAGCAGGGCTGCAGAATTCCTACTGAGTTTATCATTGCAACTCAAGAAATGAAATTCATTGTGTGAAGTCCCTCAAGATGTTTTGACATGATTAGGCATCATTTATAAGAAGCAAGAAAATATTGCACAGTGCTAATTAAAACACAACTACTTATTCTACTGCCCTCATCCCCTCTCCCAACCCACCCACAGCCAGCTTAGACTGATGTGACAGACCACCTAGGCTGACGGCAGATTTTCTAAAGGTGAAGGGTTTATGCCCACCAATAGGCTGCCTTGGGCTCACAGTTGGGTCCGCACACACAGGTCAATCCACTTTTGAACAAGTTTGAGGTTTTACCGGGTGTATAGACATCTGAATGGCAGCAGTTGAAATGACAGCAAACTCCCAACAGATTGGCTTTGCACTATTTACTTTCATTGCAAATATTTCCATTTCCCCTGCTCTCTGCTTCTCTTTGTCTTAGTTTGTGCATTTCTCTTGCACTCCAGTCTCTTGATCCCGCAACACAGTGACTTTCTTTTTACAGATTGGCTGTACTCAAAGCTTAGTTTCCTGGTTTTGGTGCTACTTAATCACCCTTTCCAACATAACGTTTAAAATGGAGACAGAGACTGACCACCTGCCTCAATCAATCACTGCAGACAAAGAAGAAGTCTTTATAAGAGAGGAATTTTCATATCAGTAATCTGTTGCAGATCATGTAGCAAGTTTTCAGAGAATACCTAGCTAAGTGCAACGGACACAACTCCTGCAATACAAATCCCCAACTCGAGTTACATTTTTAATGTGTAGAAGCAAGATTAATTTGTGTTTTGCTCTATCTCTGATTATCCTCCATGATTCTAATCTGTCCTCCACATTTCGCTTACACATTAGATCAATTGTTAATGCAATCCTAAACTGAAGTCAGGAAACTGCCTCTTCACTCAGTCATTTACGTGATGGGTTTTACCATCAAATGAATATTCATAACCTCATTTAATTAGGAACGTAGGGATTTGCTATCAAAAAAAAGGACCAAGAACTATCACTCTTGGTGTCTGAAGTCCTGGTGGTGACATGGTACCACAAAAATGGTGTTCATGACTAAACATATCAATCAATCTCTCTCTGAGGAGGGATTTCATTGAAACCTACTGAATACTGAAAGGTCTGGATGGAGTGGACGTGGAGAGGATGTTTCCATAGGTGGGAGAGTCTAGGATCCGAAGGCACAGCCTCAGTATAAAGGGACGTCCCTTTAAAACTGAGATGAGGAGGAATTTCTTCAGCCAGAGGGTGGTGAATCTGTGGAATTCATTGCCACGGGGGGCAGGGGAGGCCAAGTCATTAAGGCAAAAGTTGATAGATTTTTAATTGGTAAAGGGGTTAAGGGATACAGGGAAAAGGCGGGAGAAAGGGGCTTTAAAAAATCAGCCATGATTGAATGGCGGAGCAGACTTGATATGGGCCAAATGGCCTAATTCTGCTCCTATACTTTATGGTCTAATTAGTGTACAACAGACTCAAGAAAAAGTGTGAGAACATTTGGAGTCCTTATCCCATAGATTCCAGATATAACTAGACACATGAACATAAAGAACTCAAATAGAGCCCATCTGTATTTCACCATGACCACATAAGTTGAGGGTTCATTACAATCTTGGTCCAACCATGTCCAAAAGAGCTCAGTTCCAGAGGTGAAATGAGAGTGGCCATCCCAGCCACTGAGCAGCATGTCATCAAATATAATATCAAAGGGTCCTGGTAAAACTGGTATTCAAAGGGAATCGAAGGAAAAACTTTCTTCCTGCTGGAATTATCCTTAGCACAATCCATGATGGCTAATGTTATTGGATGCCAGTCCCCTCAACCTCATGATATTGTGGTAGGAGTTCCAAGCCCAGACATCTCAGATGTGCTATCATGACAAGTGGGGATGTCGGCTTATGCATTGTTTAATACCATTTGAAGCTCCTCAGATAATGCAGCAAGACAACGTTCAGACATGATCTGATATATGGCAAGTAACATTCACAACATGCGCTAGTCAATGACTGTCTCCAACAAAGAAAAGTCTAACCATCCATTCTTAACTCAACAGTATTATTATTACAGTTTGAAACCTCTAGTGCAGCACCCTTGGGACCTGACTGGTGGTGGACAGAGAGAAGCCAGACCATGGAAATTGTCTCCGTTCACCTTCCTCTGAGCAAGAGAACTGTTCTTGTTAAGTACAGGACACTACTCCCCCAGTCATGTAAGGGTTCCAAGAATTGTCCTTAATCCAAAGTTTCTGTGAATCGAAATGCTGTTGGCTGAGATTGTAAAAGTTGCACTGATAGGTTAATTAGCTACAGATTAGTACAGATCTTAGTTAATTTTAGCTCTTAGTTAGAATTAATTAATTAGTACAGATCGTACTACAGATTCAAAACATGCTGGACCACATGAGCTGACGGACCACAAAAGGCTGAACTAGAGAGTTTCAACCTATACCATCAACCATCAACATCCTGAGCATCACCATTGACCAGAAGCTGGTTCTGTCACATAAGCTCTGAGGCTACAGGAGCAGGTCAGAATCTGGGTATCCATGGGTGAGTGACTCACTGCTTAACACACCAGAACCCTTTCTCCATCAACAAGGCATGCAATGAGATGGAATGCTCTCCACTTGCCAGGTTGGAGCACCTAAGATGCCTGAACACATTCCAGAATACAGCAGTGTGTGTCAACCCACTGAGGCTGCTTTGACAGTACCACTGAAAACCATAATCTCCAGTACTTAGAAGGATAAGCACAACGTGTAGGAACACCGGCATCTCCCAAATTTCTTCATTTTCCAGATGCAGGTGCACAGCTGCCTTACTGAACGTGCTTGCACAATATCAGCAGGCATACAGCACACAAACTTTTTGTTTAACCACAAGACAGTTAGACTTCATGATTTACAGAGATAATCAAATTATGGTAATTGAATCAAAGAATGATTTCCCCAAAGGCTTTCCTCTGCAGTATTTTTCTAACAATATACCAGAGTACAGGAGTGGGATTCAGGTAATGCATAGTCTGTGATTTTTCTTTTAAATATTCATTCAGAGGATGTGATGTCACTGACAATACTAGCCTTTATAATCCATCCCAAGTTGTACCCCAAACTAAGGATTTAGTTAAGAGTTTATCATAGTAATAGGCCTGCAATCACAAATAGACCAGATGGGGTAAGGATGACAGATTTCCTTCCTGAACTGGCATGAATGAACCAAATTGTGCTGCAGTCTGGTCATTTTGTGGTTACCATTACTCATATTAGCTTTTTAATTACTTGAATTTAAATTCTCCATTTGTTGTGGTGGGTTTCAAACTCCATTTCTGAATGCTAGTCATTTAACCACAATGCCACCATAATCCAGTGGGATTAGTTTATACCACTGTCCATTACAAAATAATTTAGGGAGTTGTCGACAGTTATGCAGGGAACTAAAGCCTTCTACCTCAAGTAACTTCTTCAGCCAAGAATGAAAACCTGAAGAACCTTTGTGAAACCCAGAGGCTTCTTTAGACAGAAAATTAAATTAAAGCATCTCACAAGGAACTTCAAATGCAGAAAACTTTGTTGTACACTGATTGCATAAACATTATCTTGTCAAATTTGGATACATTTTGTTGATTCCAAGCTACGTTTTAGTACAATTACTCAACTCATGATAGCCATCTCAAAAAATTATTCACTAAATTTATTGCATGGGTTTACAGGTATAAAAGTGAGGACATCTTGTTGGGATTGTAGAGGGCTTTACTGGGACTACATTGGAGTGCTGTGTGCAGTTTTGGTTTCTGTACCTAAAATGACCTATTTTCCTTCCAGCGTGGATTCATTAGATTGAGGATGGTTGAGCTACATTCACTGAGGTTTAGAAGAATAAGAGGTGATGAGAGGGGTTGACAGAGTAGATGCCTTGAAGCTCTCTCCTCTAGCTGGAGAGTGTAGAACCAAGTGGCATAGTCACTGGAGAAGACACTGGCGATGTAGGACTTCCGTTATGCATGATTGTAAACCTTTGGAATGTTCTACCTCAGAGAAATGTCAGTCATTGTGTGCTCAGTAAGTATTTGCACGCTAGGTGAAGGAAGAAATTTGGACAAAGTACGGGATATTATAGAATGGCAAAGTTGGCTTGTGGGTCAATGGGTCTTCTATTTCTTACATTCTTACAGATAGAGTGAAATGGGAAACAAAATACACACTAGATTCATATTGAAATGTAGACGGAGGATCTCAAAATTATTTTTTGCATCCCCAGGCGGCTTTTATTGTGTAATGTGCCCATCCACTCTTTCTAACTTCCAAAATAAAAGTTGGCCATCTTGCGTCTTGCAAAGTTTTAAGTATCGGCAGCCTTTTGAGTGAGCAATCCTCTTCTCCATTGCATTTAATGCAAGAAAATGGTTGTCCACATCTAGACTTAGATGCTGGTGTGGCATTACTTGGAATTATACATTAAACAGAAAGCTTTTTCTTGAGGAAAAGTAATCACTTGAACATAATTAGGTGACAGCCGGTCTTATTTTCAGCTGCTGAGCTTTGGTACCATTAATACTTTAACAAAACCTGTGGATGCTCCAGCTGTGACCATGTCCCCCAAAACTAATAAGAAGACCAATGGATTACTTGCACTTGAACAAATTTTAAGCCAGAAATTATATGCCGGACAATATCATTGAAACAATGATTCCTTTTAGTGCCATGTGAAATGAATCTAATGGATTTTATGGGTAAATGTCTTATTATGTTCTGAGCCACATAAAGTGTGCCATATTTGTAACATATATTACTCATCCACACCTTAGGAATGTAACTTACTTCTCTATCATAACTTTCTGTTGCCACATGTTGAATGGAAACTTTTCACAGAAGACTATTTATGCTATCCTGTACCTTGAAGATCCTGTCGCTGTACCACTGACAAAAAGGGTATGTTGCAATCTAGCAACTTTACAAAGATTCAAGACACAAGAGACTGCAGATGTTGGAATCTGGAGCAACAAACAATCTGCTGGAAGAATTCAGCAGGTCGAGCGGCATCTGTGGGAAGAATGGAATCTGCCCACAGACGCTGCTCTGCTGAAGTTTATGCACAATTTACCTTACCAAGGTGCAACCCCATTCTAATAATCCACCCCTGTTCCATGTCCCCTGATAACCTCACCAAACAAAACATCTTTTGTCTAGAACACTTCAAAGTATTCACAGACTTTTGGAAGAGCAATCTAGATCTCCATTGCACCTTATGTGAAAAAGGTTGTTGTCCACATCAGCCAGGCTAAGATTCAAATACAGTACTACTTGGAATTATGCATTAAACAGAGACCTTGTCTTCCCTGTTCAGGTTGATGTTCTGATACACTGTTTAAAGAAAGACAGAACTTACACTTCTGTTCTTCAACCAAGAATTTAGAAGAATAAGATTTCATTAAAACAAACAGAATTCTTACAGGACTCAACAGGGTGCTTAAAGAAGGTCGTTTTCATGGCTGAGGAGTCTAGGACAAAGGGTCACTGTCTCATATAGAATATGAATGGCCATTTAGGACTGAAATGAGGAGAAATTTCTTCATTCAGAGAATGGTGGATCTTTGGAAGTTGCTACTCTGGAAGTCTGTGGAAGCTCAATCAATGAGTTGATTCAAAATAAAGATTGATAGATTACTGGATGAATCCAGAGAATCACAGGACATGGAGATAATACTGGTAAATTGTATCGAAGTTAGAAATCAGCCATGATCTTGATGAATAATCAAGAACACACTGCTGGAGCAGGTGGAATCAGATGCAATATTCTCCCCCCTCCTATCAGGCAGAAGATACAAAAGCCTGAAAGCACGTACCACCAGGCTCAAGAACAGCTTCTATCCTGCTGTTATAAGACTATTGAACAGTCCCATAGTACGATACAATGGACTCTTGATCTCACAATCTACTCTTCATGACCTTGCACCTTAATGTCTGCCTGCACTGCACTTTCTCTGTAACTATTACACTTTATTCTGCATTCCATTATTGTTTTCCCTTGCACCTCAATGCACTGTTGTAATGAAACGATCTGCATGGATGGCATGCAAAACAAAGCTTTTCACTGTACCTCGGTACGTGTGACAATAATAAACTAACTTACCATTTAGAGATACAGTCACACGGGCAAGGCATAGAAGGATGTGGTCCAACTGCAGGTAAGTGGGATTAGTGTAAATGGGCAAAACAGTCCGTATGGACGTGAAGGACTGAAGGGCCTGTTTCTGTATTGTACAACTCTATGACTCCAATAGCGAAGCAGGCTCAATGGGCTAGGTGGTCTACTTCTGCCCCTAATTCATACGTTTTTATGTTCCATTTACACACTGCAAAAAAAAATGTCACTGGCAATACAATCCAAATACAGTCCCTCTCAACCTTCATTGTACTCTTGAAGCAAATAGGTGTCTTAAAGCATATATGTATTCTTAAAATTTTTCTGTTTTATTTGTTAAATTTTGGACAAGAACAGCAGACTTCACAAATTCAGATAGATGAATTTGAAAATGTTTCTAAACAAATTTCATGCTGTTGTTATAAAACGCATTTTTATTTTGGAGCTCAATGTCCATGTTTTTTGGTATCGGATGAAGTAAGTTAAGTATCCAAGCCTCAGATACTCTAACGGTCATGTCTTCAAAAACTGCTGATAAAAATTCCAAAATGCAAAACTACGACAATTAAAATATGCTATTTGTTGTTTTATACCTCTTGAGGTATATTCCAAACCTGGATCAAACTTTGCAGCCTGGAAGATTATAAGATGCTTCAAATGAAGCTAGCAAATCTCCATTTTCACACATTCTCACTTTGGCTTGTCTTCCCATTCCATTTCCCTACCTTTGAGTGGATGTGACTATCCTTGTTAGGAGAGGTTTCTTTCAGAGATGTGACTCTGTTGTTATCACCTCCCTCTAGTGGTTAGATAGCACCCTAAATAAAATGGCTTCATAATCACAGAAGCGCATGGTAAAAACTGTTGAACGACAAATGCTGATTTTACTCAACGTTTTCATGCACTGAACAGTGCCAACCATTATGATGGTTGCTAAGGATCAAGCATCCTCTTTGATTATGTGGGATTGTGTTTTTATTTCACCTCAAGGACAGATGAATGTTCGGTAGGTTAATGCACTGGTAGTAATTGAACATTTGTTCACCAAAATGGTGTAAAGGAATCAATATAAAGGCCTTGCAGAAGCAGAACTAGTTAAATGCTCTTTAATACCTCTCATTATGGTGGAAGTACAGGAGGATGAGGAAAAAAAGAAGAAACGCAATAGTCCATTGCCATGACAAGCAGGCAAGATGAGGAGAGTCTACAACTCATAACGAACTGCGGTCACATCATCTCAGAACTGCAACCAAGGAGGATTATTATGGTATGATTAACATGGCCATCCCTCTGCCTCCACAGATGCTGCTTGACCCGCTGTGTTCTTCCAGCAGTTTATTTGCTTCACATTGCAACAGCTTTTGTGTCTGCATAATTAACAAAGTTCTCCTTGCAGGTTCCTCAGATGTAATAAGAGATTTGACAAGAAGTTTGTTTGTATTCGGTAATGCATTGTCCAAGTCATGAAAGCTGTGTTTCAGCATTCCTCTGCATGTATAAAATAAACATTCTGTAGCAACTGAAGAGGCTTCAAAATTTAAAAAAAGTCACATCCCAGAACATTGTTCCCTGTAAGTTGAACCAACATGTCTAATTGAATATCCCTAGAATCACACGGTACAGAAAGTCATCATTCATCTGACTACTTCAGAAACAACATGGCAACTTTAATGCAGCAAAGCGTTCCAAGATTTCTCACAGGAACGTTATCAACACTGGTGGTAGACAAAAAAGGTTCGATGCAAATTACGGCAGTGGGAGCAGCATATTTAATGGTCTATAGTTTACAGAGTGTATAATGAGCAAGGATAATCTGGAGTACTTGGAATAGTCAAGCCTAGAAGTAATAAAAGTATGTATGAGGTTATAAGAAGCAGGCAAGCTGAGGGAGGGACAGAGGTGGGAAAGGTAATAGAATTAAAAATAGGTGGTCTTAATGATGGCACAGTTATGTGCCTTGAGAGTCAGAAATGACACCAAAAGTGCATTGATCTGGTTCAGTCATAGACAATTAGCAGGAAGAGATATGGATCCAGAATCAGGCGAGGAGGTAGAAATTTACAACAATGAAAAGGAGGGATCCAATCATTCCCACTCTCCTGTTCTCTGCATATCAGCTACAAATTTCTCTTTCGCAAAGATATATCCAATCTCTTTTTGAAAATTGCTATTGAATGTGTTCCAACCATCCTTCCAGGCAGTGTAAAACAATTAGTTACATAAAATAATCTTGTCATTTTTCCTGCATTGCGTTGAGGCAGAGGACAATTCTTTTAATTCTACTGAAGGCGCTGGTTGCCTGAATTGGCTGTTTCAGGGCAATCAATATTTGTTTCTTACCATTTGATTAATATACAGCGGAAGGAAAAAGAGAATTTCTGGGCCTGGAGATGTCCAGAGTCCAAGCTCTAAAATTCCCTCCTTAAATCCCTCCACCACCCACTCACGTATATCACAAAATCATTGCTGAGGTTGATTCATCATTCTAAGCATGGTCCATGAATTTTCTTTGCAGACTCCGTAGGTCAAAAGTATCATCCAAAAGGGACTGAAACATAACTGAGTCTCACAATTCAGAGAGAGACTGAAATTTTGAACCTTATATCCCTAGTATAACCTAGGCAGGTAGACCATTTAAAATTGTCCAGAATGACATCTGCACTTGAGGCTCAGACCTTGCAATGTTTTTGTACTTCTCTGGAAGAGTAACTAGGCTTGGAGCCAATGGAATTCTCTGTTAAATATACAACATACTGATGTTATTGGGACGCAAGTGTGACTTTAACTCAATGCTGAGATTATTCACTAGGTTGAAATTGGAACGTGTCTTGGAACGTGAGATTACTCTGTGTAATACCACTGAGTCATAGAAACATAGAGATACAAACACAGCAACAGGCCCTTTTGTCCAGCAACCCTATGCCGACCATCCAACACCCATTTACACTGGACCCATAGAGTTATACAGCATGAAGGCAGGCCCTTCGGTCCAACCTGTCCATGCCGACCAAATTGTCCCATGTCTCTGCCTTTGGCCCATTATCCTTCACTAATCCCATTTTTTATTCTCCCCACATTCTCATCAACTTCCACCTTTCCCCCAGATTCTGCCACTGGCCTATTCATCGGTGACAATTTACAGTGGCCAATTAACCTTCCAACCCACACATCTTTGAGAGCAGGCCCTAGCAGAAAATTCTCAGCAAGGATATTTTTCAGAAATTTTCATTGAATTTTACTCATTGATGATTAAAGCAAAAATCTGAGCTGTGAAAGAAGGCTCTTTAGTCAAGGGACATCCTATCCAGTATGGGTGTTTTATGGTATTATGGGAAGAACATGAACATGCTTGCTGAACAGTGGCATACCAACTGAGATGAGTATACAATGATCTCATGAATATGCCCAAACAGAGCTAACAATTCTCTCAAACCAGGTGGACAATGTTAGTAAGGTCCAGGGGTTAAAACAGCCTGCGGCTGCATTTCCACACCAGCAGTGAGTTCAAATGTCCCCAGAAAACCCAAGCTAAAGGAATTAGTAATAAGTATTAACCCTGCAGGAAATGTTTATGTCCCAAAACAGTAAAGACATCCTCATTTTTCTGTTAAAATTCATAGATAAAATTGTTAGTGGGATTTACTGACCAATCATGATTTCCCTTGACAAGGTGGCTAAGAAAGGCCAGGGACCTTTGCAAGAACATTTAACCACTTTTGACTGTGTACTCTTATAGTGAACCTGCAAACAAAATGCTCAAGTGTTTGTTACCCTGTATTACACATTTTTACGATTAATAGGGGAGGGCACATACCCCTGTTTCCCCTGCCCATTGTCAACAGTGGCAGTCCATCTGCTAGAGAGGTATTCTACACTGTTCTAGAGCAGCAAGTTCCAGGATTTTGTCTCATCAATGACAAAGGAATGGTGGCATTTTTCCAAGTCAGGATAGTGTGTGACTTGCGGAATTTGCAAATGATCCCGTTCCCATGTTCCAGCTGCCCTTGGCTGTGGGTTTGAGAGCACCTGTTGAAGAAACCTTTTGTAGAAGCTTGACAGTGTAGGCACAGGGCAAAGATGGATGGGGGAGGGGGGGCTGAATGTTTAAGTTGGTGGACTAGGTGCTAGTCATACCAACTGCTTTGTCTTGGACAGTGTCAAGCTTCTGGCATGATGCTAGAGCTCCACTCACCCAGACAAGTGAAGAGTATTCTGCCACATTTGTATTGGTATTGGTTTATTATTGTCACTTGTACTGAGGTACAGTGAAAAACTTGTCTTGCATACCGACCGTACAGGTCAATTCATTACACAGTGCAGTTACATTGAGTTAGTACAGAGTGCATTGAGGTAGTACAGGTAAAAACAATAACAGTACAGAGTAAAGTGTCACAGCTACAGAGAAAGTGCAGTGCAATTAGGTGCAAGATCACAATAAGGTAGTTCGTGAGGTCAGAGTCCATCTCATCGTATAAGGGAACTGTTCAACAGTCTTGTCACAGTGGGGGAGAAGCTGTCCTTAAGTCTGGTGGTACGTGCCCTCAGGCTCCTGTATCTTCTGCCTGATGGAAGAGGAGAGAAGAGAGAATGACCTGGGTGGGTGGGGTCTTTGATTATGCTGGCTGCTTCGCCAAGGCAGCGAGAGGTAAAGAGAGAGTCCAAGGAGGGGAGGCTGGTTTCCGTGATGCGCTGGGCTGTGTGCACAACTCTCTGCAGTTTCTTGCGGTCCTGGGCAGAGCAGGTGCCGTACCAAGCTGTGATGGAACCAGATAGGATGCCTTCTATGGTGCATTGATAAAAGTTGGTGAGTATCAAAGGGGACATACCGAATTTCTTTAGCCTCCTGAGGAAGTAGAGGCACTGGTGAGCTTTCTTGCCCGTGGCACCTGCATGATTTGACCAGGACAGGCTATTGGTGATGTTCACTCCCAGGAACCTGAAGCTCTCAACCCTCTCGACCTCAGCACCATTGATATAGACGGGTGCATTCAATGCCTAGTGAGATGCACATTGCAGTTAAACTTACAATGACACAGAAAGGGGCCATTCGGTCCATCTGGTGCACAAACTGCAGCCGAGGTCAGGAACAAACCCAATGCCTGGAGCTGTGGGATAGAACTACTGCACCATTGTCCTCTTCAGTGCCTAGATTTCCAGAAAGTTCACAAGTGCTTGGGAATGTGTGATTTACTTTCTGTCTGTTTATTTCTCTTCTAACAACCTCGCACTGTACCACAATACTCCTCCAACCCATCCCATTCCACTTCACCCTATTCAAAGCAGAAGATTTTGGAAGCTAGTTGCACAAGTTGCTCTTGCTCAATATAACAGTTTGAAGAGCTTGAGGATAATCAAGATGCCTGAATTAGAGTAATATCACTGCCTATGGGGATGGAGGAGATCATAAAGAACAGAGAGGGGCAAATCCATAGAGGGAGGTGAAAACAAGAATGAGAATTTTAAAACTGAGGCATTACCTAACTAGAAGCCAATGCCATTCAATGGGTGTAATAGGTGAGTGAGGCTTGGTGGAAGGTAAAAATGAAGATCCAAGCTTTGGATGTACTCATGTTTACAGACAGTGTACAGGGGGAGACCAGGCTGGAATGTGTTACATAATAACATAAGAAAATAGGAGCAGGAACGGGCCATTCATCCCCAAAATCCTGCCCCACCATTCAATCTGATCATGGCTGCTCTGCCCCAAGCCTCATCTCCTCTCCTGTCTTCCCATCCCCCTCAATTCCCTGATCTTTGAAAAATCTATCTATTTGTTCTATGACCTAGTCTGCACAACCTGCTGGGACAGAAAATTCCAGAGACTCACCACCCTCTGCAAGAAGAAGTTTCTATGCACCTAAATGAATTCCCCTTAATCTTGAAATAATGTACTCTCATGAGAGGAAACATTTCAATATCAAGCCTGTGTATCCCCTAAGGATTTCATATATTCCTTTTATTCCTTTTTTTGCACTGTTTATTTACTTTTGTAATTTATAGTAACTTCATGTCTATGCACTGTACTGCTGCTGCAAAACAACAAGTTTCATATCACCTAAGTCAGTGATAATAAATCTGATTCCGATATTTCAATAAGATCACACCTTATTCTTCTAAATTCCAAAGAATACAGATCTAAATGTAATAATGGAAGAGGTAACAAAGGCATGGATGAAGGTTTCATCAGAAGCTAAGTTGAGGCAAGTGGAGAGCAGAGCAGCGTGATAGGATGGAAACAGACAGTCACAGTGATGGCACAGATATACGAAGCTCATCTCTGAGTCAGATGTGGGACCAAGATTGCAATTAGTCTATTTCAGTTGGAGATGGTTCCCAAGAAGAGGGACGAAGCTGTTTATAATTGTACAGAGATCGTGCCAGAAATTAAAAGCAGTGGCTTGGCACTTCCCAATACAAAGATTGAGGAAATATTTGTTCATCCAGTACGTGATGGTGGCCAAGCAGTCAGACAACAAGGAGATCACAACGTAAAGCTGGTGACACCGAGTTCACATTCAGCATTGTCAATAAAATATTTGATATTCATGTGTGGGCATTTATTTCTTTGCAGTGAAAGATTATTGAAAAAGAATTAATTAACAGAAAAGGAGGTCACATAAAAACAAATTTTAACTGATGAAGTATCTCTACCGAAACATTTTTGATCTTTCTTTAATACCTAGAGGCCAGAAAGAGCTCCCTGCAATTTCCAATTTTTATTATCCCTTTGGAGTTTTAATAGGATTACATTTTTTTAAAATAGAGAGGATTTGACTGAACATTTTTGGAGACCATTTTGAGACTGCCATAGGCTTAGTCTGACTTGAGGGGAGTGCAGATGTAAAAAAACTAGCTTCAGGGGTCAGCCTGTTCAATTTGCAGCATGCAGCTTTCCTGTCATAAATATGTCCAAATTCCCAACATCTGCCCCAAGGAAACAAGACTCAGCATCAAGCATTGAAATTTAATTCATTATTGTTGCTCATACTTGAATATCCATCCAGATATACTTAATGTATCAAAATCTTAATAGGTTCATAGCAGTGCAAACATTATCATCATTGAAGTCAATGAGTAACTTCAACACATATTCTTACTTCTGGGGTGTGCAGTAGCCACAATCGCAAGCAGAAATAAATTCGTCCTGCATTATTTAGTCAGAATTCAATAGGACAGTATTTCAGAAGTGGAGTTCAAAGTTCATACGTTATTATAGTGTGCACTTGGTTAGCACATACTACAGCCAATACATTTCTATTCCAACCCTTCCTTCCACTATTAGTGTTCAATGCCACAGGACATAAGCAGATTTCAATTAAAGGTAATGAGTGATGTGCAGTCATCTTCTTCCATCCTATCCTATTGCATATAAGCCGCTATTGACTTCAAACTGGTGCTTGTACAAGAATGATTATTAACATAATTACACATAAGCATCAATGATGAACAGGAAAAGTCTCCCCAGTCCATATATCCATGGAACTCCTGCATGCATCCCCACCCCTACCATACACAGAAGAAATTATAGTCTGAAAGGAATCAGAAAACAAACCAGATGCTGTTTTTCAATTTTTTTAAAGAACTGCTGACAGTGAATTGTCAGGTTAATATCTTACATACATTTCTAAGCACCCTAGAGCATTAGCCGATGACTAATGAAGCCACGACCAGAATGACATTGGCAATGTACAGCGAGAATGATTCATGATGAAGACCTTTGCTTCTTCAGCTAAATTTACACTAATCATCCAATATTTCTCGCAGAAGTATTTATTCTGTAAAGGGGTACACCTCCAGTGAATGTCTCTCTCATTCTTTGTGTGAAAACAGAGACCCAGAGATCAACATTTCTGGTTGAGTTACAGCTTCCTATTGGCGTAAACTGAACTACAATACAAATCTGATTTCAAGCCATATTTAAATGTCCCCAATGAGTTATGTGTACCAGCCAGACATTTAAGCTCAGAAGTGCGAGAAGGTCAACCGGCCCCCACAGTTTAGACACCTCGAGGAAGGTCAGATCGAGGGCAGGTGAGACCACTGATGGGAGGAGTGAAAGAAGAAGTCTCAACTGTGCCAGCAGCAGCCTGCAGTTTCTTTGAGTTTGGCTACAGAAATAAACATGAAAAATTATCCCCCAGCTTCCCAGCATACAATTGCGAATGACCTCCTCTCTCTTTGGAGCATAGGAGGATGAGAGGTGACTTGATGGAGGTGTGTAAGATTATGATAGAGTGGATAGCCAGCACCTGTTTCCCAGGGTGACAATGACCAATACCAGAGAACATCCATTTAAGGTGAGTGGAGGAAAGTTCAGGGGAGATGTCAGAGGTAGGTTTTTTACACAGAGAGTGATGGGTGCTTGGAACGCGCTGCCAGGGCTGGTGGTAGAGGCTGATACAATAGGGTCATTTAAAAGACTCTTAGATAGGCACATGTATGTAAGAAACATGGACGGTCATGGGCTGTGTAGGAGGGAAGAGTTAGCATGATCATGGAATAGGTTTATATAGGTTGGCACAACATTGTGGGCTGAAGGGCCCGTACTGTGCTGTATTGTCCTATGTACTATATCCTCTTAAAAAGTCTGTGGATGCCAGATTTCTGAAATAAAATCAGTATCCAGTTCTAATGGAAGGTCATTGACCTGAAACGTTACCTCTCTTTCTGTCTTTCTACTCTTCTAGAAAGTATCCTGATTGGTTGCATTGTGGTTTGGTACGGCAATTCCAATGCACAGGAATGCAAGAGGTTGCAAAGAATAGTGACACAGCCTGGTTCATCGCAGGCACAGCCTTCCCCACCATTCCCCCCCACCCAGCATCTACAGGAGGCGCTGCCTCAAGAAGGCGGCATCTATCATCAAGAATCCCCACCATCCGGGTCATGCCCTCTCCTCACTGCTACCGTTGGGCAGGAAGTGCAGAAGCCTGAAGTCCCACACCACCAGGTTCAGGAGCAGCTATTTTCCTACAACCGTCTGGTTCTTGAACTGACCTGCACAACCCTAACCCTACCTCAGCAACAGAACACCACGGACTACCTCTTGCACTGCCATGAACTTATTTTTAATTGCGTTTTTGCACTAATGTCTTGTTTTGCACAGTCTTTTTCTTCACTGTCTTGTATAATTTATGTACAAATTATGCATTATTTATGTTCTGTATGTTGTTTGAATCTACATGCCTGTGATGCTGCTGCAAACAAGCTTTTCATTGTACCTGTACCTCACTGTACTTGTGCACATGACAATAAACTCGACTTAAAACTTAACTCCACAGATGCAGCCTGAACTTCTTCCAGGATTTTCTTCTCTATATTTTTGTGCATTTATGGATCTGTGATTCCGTTACTCAACTCCTATGATAGCCTGCAACTAGATTGGGCTGGGGCAGTGTGGGCGCAGTGCATTTGCATGCACGTATGAAATCTTACAGCTGGCTACAGCCCCGGTTTGCTCACTAAGGATTTGATGCTCATTCCATGCGCGTGCCTTTAACAATTATATGGTTGTTAATATAGCATCCGGTGTCATCCATGATATAAACTTCACAGATCCATTGCCAAGTTCATTTATCCTGGTGAAACAAGTGTCCACAGGTCAAGTTTCTGCATTGCTAATTTGCTCTTTCTGAATATTATTACATCTTCAAGATAACACAACAGAATTAAAATTAATAATTTCTGAAAAATATGGTGTCTTTTCATCCTGTGCCCACAGTCCAATGTGAAACAAAGGACAAAATTATGCAACATTATATAGTTGATTATTCCTCTGATATATAATAAAAGATCCAGTCTTTCCTCTTTATTATTTTTAAACAACATCTGGGATTACTATTATAAGCTTCCTAAATGATCCATCTTTACAATTGCTTATGACAAGACACAATATCCTGAGAAATATAGGAAACACTTCATGACTAAGATTAGATCTTTATTAAAGAAATAATGTTGTAAGGCAGGTATTACACACAAATGTTCTGTGCCAGAAAAAGGACCTGTGTGTAGCTGGCATTCAAAATCATCTGGCAACTAAAACAGCTCATTCTTTCAGCTTCGATTAGTGTGAGTTCTAGTCTACTGGAAAGAGAAAAAAAAATCCATTTGCACAACTTTTCTCCTTGTCAACTCTCCTCCCTCCTAACTGTCTTGATGTCCATAGTTCATCCTTGGGAATAGTATATAGAGAGTAAGCAGGCTCAGCACTTCATCCAAATGGCAACTGTGAAGTTCAAGAGCAAATTGTATCCCAACCACAGCCAGATATCAAACAGCCTTGGTCATGTCTGGTTATCTAAATGGGCACTTTGTCCCTTTTGGAAAGCAACTCCTGGGAATGCTGTGGATTATGATGAGGACCAAAACTATAGTCACCCAAAGTTTACTCAATATATTTTCAGAAAGTCTGGAAGAGTAAACATGAATAGATATGTCCCTGTCACAAGGGGATATCTATATAACACCTGCATTCCTTCATTAAAGGCCCATTGAAGTGAGATTCCATAAAAAGAAATTGTATCCCAGTATACCCAAAAGAGATATCTAACAAATTCTTAAATCTATAGCAATGATGAACTATTTTGTGCTTTGTTTTTAAGTGCTCCAGTTTTGCTGCATTCCTGCTGTTGCACTTATATCTGCTTTCAGTTATATTCCCCACACTTGTTAGAATTCTGCTAGACCAAAACAAAAGAAGAAGCTTCAAGTGCGCAGGTGGAGACTTCTCTGCCAGGATATACAGTACATTCTGTCACCTTTTTGGACGACAACAAAACGCAGACAGTTCCTCTGTCTCCTTTACTCCAATTGGGTTATTAAGTCATAGAGGTGTACAGCACAGAAATGGGCCTTTTGGCCCACCATGTCCATGCCAATCTTTTTGCCCATCTACATTAGTCCCATTTGCCCGCAATAGGACCATATCCTTCTATGCCTTGCCTATTTATGTGGCTGTCTAAATACCTCTTAAACATTGTAATTGTATCTGATTCCATCACCTCCTCTGGCAGTGTGTCCAGATATCAACCACTTTCTGTGGTTCTTCTAGGTGTTTCCTCAAAGCAAGCCTACTGCCTCTGATAAACAGTTCACAGTTATTGTACCACTTGCTTTTGAATGTGTTCACTCTTTTGACTGAGTCTGTGCAACAGAAAAACTGGATCAAACACTAAACCCGATTATCTGGAAAGTTATCATCAATCAGTGGCACGAAACATGCAACATGCAAACAGCACCTCGTCCTCTGCCTCGGAAATTCAGTCAGTTAAAAACAATGGAATGAACTTCAAAGGTGGGATGCAACAGTGCTGCCACAGTATTGTGTGTTTAGGTCTACTGATTGGGGATGAATTTCTGGGCAAAAGTCTGCTGTGACCACGCTGTAAGGATTGTTCTTACCATCACCAAAAAGCAGATGTTGATCAGTGTTGATTGAAATAAGCTCTGTAGAGCTATATCAGATGAAGAGTTCTTTTACCTTGTGTCATAAACATCAAAAAGTCATACAGCAAGGAAGCAAGGCCATCGATCCATTGGGTCCACACTG
This sequence comes from Pristis pectinata, assembly GCF_009764475.1. Lineage (NCBI taxonomy): Eukaryota > Metazoa > Chordata > Chondrichthyes > Rhinopristiformes > Pristidae > Pristis > Pristis pectinata. The sequence goes on from NC_067406.1 coordinate 133,650,477, forward strand.
ACCATCAACCAGCCACTTACATTAATCCCACTTTAATCCCACTTTTTAATCTCTCCACATTCTCATCAACTCCTCCCAGATTCTACCATTCACCTACATGTTAAGATCAATTAACAATAACTAATTAACCTACCAAGCTGCATGTCTTTAGGTGTTGAGGAGAGTGAGGAACTTGGAGGAAACTTGCGTGTTTCACAGGGAGAACATGCAAACTCCACACAGACAGCGCCGGAGGTCAGGATTGAACCCAAGTTTCCAGAACTGTAAGGTAGCTGCTCTGCTAGTTGTGCCACTGTGCCACACAGCTTTCAGTTTTGGTTTTATGTTTAGCTCTCTAGACTACACAGCCTTCTAGCGGTCTTATTGAGGAACACACGGGGCTGTGTGCACATTTTCTACTGTCACATGGAGTTTTGCAAGAGCCCAATCTAAATCAGGTGTCGCACTTTATTTCAGCTCTGAAGAAACACAAAGAAAGACAGAAACCCAATTATTACAAGCTGCTTTATCTTGAGATAACCTGAAGAGATTGTCAAGGTGGCGAGGATAAGAGCTATGAGCTGCCAATCTAGAGAAGCATCCAGTAAAAATAATCCTCTCACTGATCTCAAGACCCATTTACTCCACAAGGAAGCACTGAGTGATTGCTTTAAGGGGACAGGCTATATTAACATTTAGACATGAGAATCACAAAGCAATAATATGCCAAATCAGCTAATGTATATCCAAGCTCCTATGTAACAGTTGGATCTGCGCTAATGTCAAGCAATCCCCTCAGAGACAAGTACAATCTGTACCAATCAGATTTTATCTCATATTGTATTTAGCTGATGAGCTTGAGAGGACTTGAAGAAATTATCAATACGAATCAATTAACAGAAGCACATTTACAGAAATGTACTTAGCCATGCATAATCAGTTTAACTACATCTTTGACCTTGTGTTCTCCACAGAGACTTATGGCCATTTCCTGGCTCTTGGACTACTTACTGGAGTACAGAAGAATGAGAGGAGACCTCATAGAAACATTTAGAATGTTGAAAGGACTGAACAGAGTAGATGTGGCTAAGCTGTTTCCCTTGGTGGGTGAGTCCAGGACCAGAGGGCACAGTCTTAGAATTAGAGGGTACTGGTTTAAAACAGAAATGGGGAGAAATTTCTTTAGCCAGAGAGTAATGAAATTCTGGAATTCTTTGCCACATACAGCTGTGGTGGCCCGATCATTGGGGACGTTTAAGGAGGAGATTCATAGGTATCTAATTAGTCAAGGTATCAAGGGATATGGGGATAAGGCCGGAAATTGGGTCTAGATAGGAATAGTTTCAGTTTAGCTCATGGAGCAGACTCGATGGGCCGAATGGCCTACTTCTGCTCCTTTGTCTTGTGATCTTGTGATCTTGTGAAATGCCACATTCTGTAGCGACCAGAAACTCCACAGTTTTTAAAAGCAAATATATGGGAGACATTACATTTGTTTTAATAAACTTTATATTTTACATTGTAGCAAATAGCAATAACTCCTTTCTGAGCAAACTAACAAAGTGAATGGATTGTTTATTTGATCGGTTTTACACTGAAATAAATGGTCAAGCTTCTTCATCATGAACCGACCATAGTCATTGAGTCTATGGCATCAAAATCAATTTTAAACCAAATATGGAATAGTACTCCTGGCATCATTTGTTTTTATAAAGACTGCTCTTGGTATAATTAAGCCTCAGCATTTTAACTATTAGTGTGGCAGGGCACTGTAAGTGGAAGCAAAACTTTGATGTGCCTGTGATTCAGCTCCCCATCATGTTCAAGTTGCTGTCTCATCCTGTTGGTTGTGGGGTCAATGCAATGGTTGGGGGATGGGTAGATATCTCTTAGTACAACAGGAGTACGTCCATTCAGCCCCTTGGCCTGATTCAGCCTCTCAATCAGAGTGTAGCTAACCTGCATCTCAACCCCATTTTCATTGCCTTTGCTTGATAATCCTTGATGACTCTTGTCTAACAAAATATCTATCTCAAATCAAGCAAGTACTAAGTACATTTGTATGTTATAGCTTCTTCATCAGGAAGGCTGGAGTACAAAGTGTAGGAAGAGATACTTCAGTTGTGTAAAGCTTTTTCAAGACCCCATCTGGAGCACAGCATTCATTTTCAGACACTGCACTCAGGAAGTATAGAATGACCTTATAGGGGTTATGTTTTACCCAAAGATTGTGGAAATAAGTGAGAGAAGCTTGCCATGAGTAACCTGAAACCTTGGCTAATTGCTAAGGGAGAACATCTCTTGTTATATGATATCATATGACAAGACTCATTGCTGCAGAATTCCCATATGTATTTGCTCTTTGTACATGGTCCAACAGTGTTGATCTGTTCGATCAGACATGGTTTGACCAGCTACAGTCTACTCCCTGAAGAGATGTATCAACTTTCACCACCCCCATCGACACCCGGATCAACTGTTAGCCTTCTGGAGCCAATCAGCGTTACAATTGATGTAAAAGACTTCTTTTAACTGAACTGCTTGGTGAAACAATTCAAGGATTCACACATATCCTTCTGTGGAGGATGTGGTACAGTCTGTGGAAACGATGCCTGAAAAAATGCTCCCTTCAAGGGAAAGTCAGCTAACTATGGAATATACAGGATCAGTTAGACAGGAAATCACGAGGACATGAATCAGGCGCCTTCCAGTTCTGGTTGTCTTAAAAGGTATGGCTGTATACCATCCAAAAGCCAAGAGTAGAGAGCAGGGTCGGCTGTTGACAGAGATGGTGAGGATGTGGGTTGTGATGGTTTGGTAGGAGGGTACAGATCACACATTTGATGTGTGTCCTTTCAAAAGGATCAGTTCATGTAAGCAAATGAGTAGCAAGGTGTTAGTTTCTGGTTCATTATCTGGCATTGCAAGAACAGCAGAAAACAACTACACAGTTACAGTGAATGCTTGGATCCTTTACACAAGGAGTTTGTAAATGGGGTAAGCTTAACACCTAGAATAGGTCTCAGCTAAACTAGAAAGGGTATACTGTACATGGTTGGTACTGCATATCAACAGTGATTTGAACTGTTTGGAATTGGGACTAAGAGTGGAATTTGGGGCAGGAAAGCAGAGAATAGCTCGAATGATACTAAAGCTTTTGTTTTCTTTAATCTAATTAAAGACTTTACACAGATGTCAGGTGGGGCAAGCATGTCTAGGACTCCCTAAGTACCAAACTTCAGAAGTGGGGTAGAATGTGCAGCTACCAGCCAGGGTTGCATTTCTAGGCAGTATTTCTTTGCCTAGTGCAAGGTCTGAACTACAGGACACATGCAATGAAGGCAGCCTAATTGACAGAAGTGACTAGTAGGTACTAAAAGTCATTGCAAGTAAAATTGAAAATAGTCTTTGCCACCCATTGGATAGGTAGTGATGAGTGTTGACCCTCTGCTGTATCTCATCAGAATGTGTTTTACAGACCCTACTAAACTCATAAGTTAGGGCAGGAGCAAGAAGTTTTCATAATCAGAACATATACCTGTATCATCTCAGACACATTGAACTAGACCCCGGGAACCGTGACATTGGTAAACTGTTCTATGACCTGTTCTTCTTCTTTTCTACTGCATTTTGGGAGGCTGATACTACTTGTGTGGCCAATATTTTTATGACAGCTCATGCATGAACACCCAAGATCAGCCCCTGTACCTAACATTCTTGAATCATTTTCTCTGTTCCCCGGTAACCTCATGGCGTGAAGGAGCTCAGAGAGTGCTCCTGTTTTGGGGATCTGGCATTGGGCAAGCGAACAATGTGCCCAACCCATCAGTGCCAGCTGCGTACAGTTAAAGCCTCCATTCTTGAGATGTTAGCCAAGGAGAAGACATTAGTTTACTTATCCTGGATTTGGATGATGTTGTGGATACAACATTGCCTTTACCTCTTTTATGCGTTAAGGTACCTCCTGTAGGTAGTCCACATTCTGAAATATACAGGAGGACAGCGATTACTGCTGTCAGGCAGATCATGAGCTTGGTGTGAGGTTTGAGATCTTGATCTTCAAACAAGCTTTTCTGCAGATGATCAAATACTACCATTGTTGAGTTATATTGGAGTAGAATAGAGTATATTCTACTCTAATATAACTCAACAATGGTAGTATTTATTCAGTAACACATCCTACCAGATGCAAGGTCATGGAGAAAACCACAAGGGGCAGAGAAGAGTAGGAAATATTCAATTATTCCCTGGGTACATCAACCTTTGTTATTCTGGTACTAGGAGATGTTTTGTAAGGTGCCACTACCATTCATGCAATGGTCAGATTACCACCTGATTTCAATTCCCCCTGTGGTCCTGCACTAACCTTTCTCCATAATATTCTTCAGGTCATAATCCTCCTACATGTTTGCCCTCTTGGTTGTCACTGAATTTGAACATCACGCCATTGATGGCCATGCCTTCGGCTGCTAAGACCCTAAGCTTTGGAATTCCTTCCCTGAACTTCTCTAACTCTCCTCCTCTCATTCTTCTTTTAGGATAATCCTTAAAACCTACCACCCTGACCAAGCTTCGGTCATCTGCCCTAACTTGTTGTCACGTGACTTAATATCCATATTTTTGTAATAATGTTCCTGTAAAGAAGGACATATACAAAAGTTGGTGTTTAAGTGGAAGTTTAATGGGTTATGTTTCAGATGATGCATTAAATTTACAGATAAATGTATCTGTGTAAAAGAAGCAGGGCATACCATTAAAGGAACTGAGCAGTATGCTATATATTGCAGGACCTAATGCTTAACCAACAATCTGCATTCTTTCCCAAAACACCTTGGAATGCTGCAACTTATTATTACAGCCCAGTAGTACCCAAGAACCTCCCAAAAAGAGTCAAGATTAAACAAACAGCAGGTTTTTGCAACCAGAGTTTCAGGATGCTAATATTGAAACTGTTTACAGGCAGATGTGGGTACAATGAGCACGCAGCATTGCCAAGTTCAGTTTGGTCTCCAGGAGGTCATGCTGATTGATTTCTTCACGACATGGCATTTGTTACTTCCAACACATGTACAACACATTCATTGGCATCACTCTATATAATTAGACGATTATAGTGGCAGCTGGATCTTTTCTTAGTCCAACAATAAAGTCACACCTGGACATTACACAAACTTATAAATTCTTTCATGATCAGATATGGATGTTTTATTCATGGATTTACTCAACAAAGAATGGGATACATTCAATATCGCAGGGCTCACATATCTGTATAAATGGTGATAAAGTACATCGCTGTGCAGGGAAAATGTAGGCATTTAAATGCAGTTGTGTTTACCTCGTACACAAGTGCAAGTTCTAAATAAAAAAACACATAATACTGCAGAACAAAGACCTTCATATTCAACTCAAAACATCAGTAATATTTTGCAACCTAAACACTCCCTCAGCCCTAAGAACTCTCTGTTTTTCTGATTCTTTCCTCTTGTACATCTGCATTTTTGTTTTCCTAACCATTGTGTCCTTTCTTTCTGAAGTCTAAGCTCTGAGGTGTCTTCCTTAAATCTCTCTGCCTCTTGACTTCAACTCTTTCCAGACACTCCTTAAGCTCTACCTTGCCTGTGCCAATCTTCGTTTCTTCAGCTTTTATCAGCAGTGGTTTGATAATGCTCTCATGAAGTGCCCTGAGATATTTCACTAAAATAATGGCACTATATAAAATACAAGTTTTTGTAGTCAGTACCATTTTACTTGCAACAGCAAAATATATAAAGTCTGGTACTATGCTGACAAAATGTAGATACTTAAATACAATTGTGTCTGCCACATACACAAATCCAAGTTCCATATAAAAATGAATGTTACTGCAGAACAAAGGCCCTCATATTCAGCTCAAAACCCGACCTCATTTCCAACATCATGCTCCTGTTATTGTGACTGTCGGTACTTTGTCTAGCTTGAGCAATGGATTTGTGTATGTGGCAGACACAATTGTATTTAACATCCATTTGCACAGCATCTCTCATGATAACAAGATGCAGCATAGCATTTTTACCCAATGAAGTACATCAGGAAGTGTAGTCACTCTTACAAAAATACAAAAGATAACTTGGGCACAGCCATGGTGAAAATGAGCTGGTTCATTGTGCAATAATAAACTAAAAATGCATTTTAGGTAGAATTAATAATCTAAAAATAGATGGGTTTAGAGACTAGCAAAGCCAAATCATATCTACACAAAGACCATCAGGGAGGTGTATTTCGAATAATCAATTGTTCTTTGGCATGGTTTCCATAGTCTGGAAGGAAGCTAGGAAATCTCCGTCTATAAGGACCACTTTAAAAGGACCTCCTGTGACCACTTTAACAGGAAAGGAGCTTGAGTGACATCAGGGACTGACCAACATAGCTCCATTAAAAGCTGAGTTTTCCTTTTTGAAAAATCAACAAAATGGTGGATAGAGTAATCCCTGTAAATTTTGTCCACATGGGATTTCAAAAGACTTTGATAAGGTGCCAAATAAGAAGATTCTCTGTAACATCACAGTCTTGTGAATTGATAGTGACATTTTGAGCTGGAATGAGAGTTGACTAGATGAATATGGGCCAATGGTACAGATGGATTTGGAGATCTGTCATCAATTTTGTGCAGGAAGAATTCTATCCCCTTTCTCCATGAGTGGCTTTGATTATTACTGCAGGAAGAATTGGTGTTGGGACTGTTACTCGTTTAGAGGTTTTTATAACAATGTAGATGCATGGGTTGGGTGCATGATCAGCTAGTTTACATTGTGTCAATGCTCAATTTCTTCAGGTGAAGTTTAACGTATTGGGATACTGTCCTTATGACTGGTAAATGATGTTTGACATGCTGAGGTTCATACAATGCATGCTGGAAGTGTAAGAGAGCTTGGGGCATTCTTTTGCATCACTAAATGCTCATAAGCAAAACCACAAAGCAACAGATAGAGTGAACAGATAGAGAGAGAATTGCACACCATACCTTCACTGTGGTTAGCCATGAACAGTGAAATATCATTGTCTTATGACACTAGCATTTGAGGTTTGATTGCACTTACCATTAGAGTTACAGTTACCTAATTATTATAATTATTATTGGGTTAAGTGGGTAAACCATTTGGTTAAAGTGGGTCACCTGAAAGAGAATTTGAAAAACACCACTTTACAAGACTCTGGTTTGTCCTCACCTAACGTATTGTTTCTAGTTTCTATCTCTGTACGTGGCGGATGATATGGTATAAATGATAAGGTATAAAGGAGGCCACTCCACTAATTTCCAATCTGCAGCAGTTTAGGTTATCAGGATAAACTCAAAGAGTTGAGTTGGAGATTTATAGGAGTGAGCTGACAGATGATTTCATCAGCTAATAGCTGATAGCTGACAGCTAATGAAGGGAATGGGTTGTGTTCAATTTAGCAGTTTATTCAAATTGTACAGGTTAGTGAGGACACAATTTTAAGCGGGCTAAGGTAAATTTAAACTTGATATAAATTGGTTTATACATAGAAAATAATGTAATCTTTCAATAAATTGTAGTTTTTCTGAATTCCTCTAAGTGAGTACTGGATCTCCTTCTCTGATTGGGGTAGAGATCACCTCTTGCAAAAGACAGGTATTGCAAGGATTTCAGTTCAAGTGTGATCTCTTCGTTACCCTCAGTCACCTGACGGGGTCTGGGAGGATTTGTCAGAGAGGAATTTCAAAGAAGATTTTCATTTAACCAATTGGCCTGGATTTGCATTCATTTTATGCCAATCCTGAGAGATAATAAAGTGAATGTGTGGACTTCTGCAAATTTCACAATTAGTTTGAAAAAATCTGGGCTGAGAGAGCAGGGAGCAGTTTTCTATCCGTACTTGTTCACAAGTTAGTTTGGCAACCAGCGATGAGCACTCCATAATCATGGAACATTGTGAGCACATTAACAGTATTTAAAAATAACAAGCATTTCACCTATAATCTAATTTCACATTGAATGCAGTTGAAATATATGTGTAACACACAAGGCATTGATCAATAAAGAATTTTTATATTTGAGCGTGATCTACACAAATAGTTTGCAAAATTGACATTTCAATAAATATCCAATAATTAATAATTCAAAGAAATGGGGTCTTTGGGGATTTTCCCTTTCTACACTCACTCCTTTGAACTGAATGATAGACTCCCACTGATCTCTAACTTATTTTATTCTAATAAAGCATACAGCTTTATTCTAGTATATTTTCACATTATTACCCTGATCCAGTACAGAAAGTTTTGTTTGGAATGAAAAAGCAACATTAATTTCCGAAGAGCATACACGGGGGGCAAAGACGAGAGACAAAACCCATTTTGGCCCTGGGTTGGGGAGAATAGTCAGTACTGTACGCTATTAGCTTTTAGTTTCAGTTTCAAAAACAAAGATGGTATACTCATCAATTCAAGTTAATGCATGCAATGATTGCAATCTAGTTTTTGTTTTATTTTCATTGTTTTCCATAGAACCATAGAAAACTACAGCACAGAAAACAGGCTATTCGGCCCTTCTAGTCTGTGCCGAAACATTATTCTGCTAGTCCCATTTACCTGCCCCCAGCCCATACCCCTCCAGACCTCTCTCGTCCATGTATCTATCCACAAGATCACAAGATCACAAGACAAGGGAGCAGAAGCAGGCCATTCGGCCCATCAAGTCTGCTCCAAGGAAAAGGGGAAAAAAGAAATGAGAAATGGGGAATGGGGGGGGGCGGGTTAAGAGCGAGCCCGCATTTACCACATCAGATGGCAGCCCATTCCACACTCCCACCACTCTTTGAGTGAAGAAGTTCCCTCTAATGTTCCCCCTAAACCTTTCCCCTTTCACCCTAAAGCCATGTCCTCTCGTACTTATCTCTCCTAATCTAGGTGGAAAGAGACTTCTGGCATTAATTCTGTCTATGCCCCTCACCATTTCGTGCAAGACTTCTATGTTGTCTTTTTCCTGACAGTAGTCACTGAAAATCGTCATAACACAGAGATAGTTTCTGCTGTGGGCACCTTTAAAAAAAACACAATTAATATGCACTTAAAATTGCACTGGTTAGATTAAGACTCAAGCTCCCAGAAAAACTCATTGACATGAGCTCCGGCATAAAACACTTTATAAGCCAGCACAAGCAATATAATTGTTTCTTTTCTTGTTCTCCCTCAATCTACTTAAAAGCCATTGAAGCTTTATTAATTTAGCCAAAAATAAATTAATCATCAAAGAGTAAGTCCTGCACCTGTAAATAACCTGATTTTTTAAATTATTTAAACTATTTTAAAACAGCTATATTGAACCCTTAATACTTCCACGGGTACACAGTAGTCTGCTTCTTGGTAAATTAAGTATTTTTTGCGGATGAAAAAACTTTTAAATCATGTTCCCTACCACCAAAGTGCCTAATCAATTTGATGAACATTTACTATCCAGCATAGTTCATGGAAACTGAAGACTTCAATATATGAAGTGCAGCAAGGATTTGGTCCAGCAAATAGAATCTTAATGCAGTGTAAATGATTACAGCAAACAGAAGCAATAAACAGTGTGGGTGTGGCTTAACTGGTTTAAGTTCCCCAATCTAGTGCTCCAGCCTGGTCAATTTTACCTGGTTTGCACTAATAATACTGTCTTCAAGAACCGCAACCCTTAGATGTTTTACAGAAAATTAATTTTAGTGAATGAAAAACAAAGTTCTTACATGAGGAGCTCAACTAAGTATAATAATGCTTGATTTATGATGGTGTCTGAATTATAAGAAAGAATGAAGGGTGTTTGCAGAAAGAGTCTGAGAAATTGTGAATATGATTGCAAAGGGAATGAAATTGTTTCATCCCAAATATTATTCCAATTTAGATTGCAAGAGCAGATTGAGGCAACACCGATTAATTGAAGGTAACTTTAGAACCAATATCAATAAGTTATGTTTAATTCAGGAGTGGGGAATTTTTGACTTCTCTCAGTTTAATCATGCTCCAATTTTTGCTTTTATTGAAATCAATGAGAATAAACTTGGGCTGTGGATCAGGGTGATTCAAAATGTAGACATAAGAGACCGCAGATGTTGGAACCTGGAGCAAAAAATGAGCTGCTGGAGGAACTCAGTGGGTCAGGCAGCATCTATAGAGGGCAATGGACAGTCGCTGTTTCAGGTTGAGCCCCCTCATCTGGACTGAAAGAGTAGAGGGGAGATAGTATAACAAGTTCAGGGGAAGAGATGAGGCAAGAGCTGGCTAGCGATAGGTGGATCCAAGTGAGGAGGAGTGATTGGCAGATGGAAGGAAGAGTGGAAATAGTGACCTTTGTTTGGAAGAGACATCTCAGGGACTTGCACTATCAGCTTCTATTATCATTCCAATCTCTCCTTCCTTTCACAGATCCACTCTCTCCTCCCATTCCCCCTTTCACTGTGTTTTAAGTAATAGAAACAAGGGAATGCTAGAAAACACTCAGCTTGTCCGGCAGTATCTGTGGAGAAAAAAAAGAGTTAATGTTTCAGGATGACGTTTTAAGACTTGTTTATTTGTTTCTGATGAAATGGCATTGACCTGAAACAATAACTCTGTATCTCTCACTATTAACTTTTACCTGCCTGATGAGTGTTTCCAGCATTTTCTGATTTTATTCCCAGTGACAGTATTGGAAGCACACATCCGGGGACCATTCTAAGCACAATTGGATGCTGAAATGTGCAGGAAGTGTAATGGATAGATGGGATTTAGATGGTCCAGATCTCCTTGCATTTCCCACAACTATTCGATGATCTCATCACACTGAGCATCTAGTCACACATTGTCCGCCAGTTGTTTAACCATCAAATCAGTAATAAAAATATACTCAACAGATTAAACAACTTTAGCATTGAAAATGAGAAGTGCACAGAGTACAACTCACATTCCACAATACTCTGCAAGTGATTTATTCTTAAGACTGTGGCTTGATATGAGTCATTATTTTGATCAGTCTGGTTAGCTGAGACTGACAACATTCCCTGCTGTCTCTTATTCTTGGAGACTTGAAAGACAAAGGGGGGAAGAAAGAATCACATTTGAAATTGAGGCTTCAAGAACAGTCTGGCTAAGTGTGTCAGTCATTTTCCTTCTGCTATTCAGTGGACACCTGACCTCATTTCGCAGGGCTGTTGCAAAAAAAAATCATATTGATTAATATGCAGCTCACAATATGGTGACTGTCAAGCTGAAATAAAATGTTTGTATTTACCGTCATTATATCATTAATGTCCCAGATTTTGCAGATGTACTTGTGGCAAAACATTCACACTCCTCATTATTACTTCATGAATTTGGCTCCTACTATGGGTTTCCACATCTGTGTAAAAAGTTGTGATTCAGCTCACCTCTAAAGGTTGCAATGTCTGCAGTCTTCTCCAATGTAACCAACTAAAAAGACCTGAACTAACATGAATTTTAACTATTAACAATGTAGCCCCACAAAAAATAACAAGCTGAAAATCTTAAATTTTGTTATACAAAGTCTATTTTTAAAGGTGGCATAATAATCCACGATTACTGCTTAGAAGAATATCTGGTTCTAATTTTTGGATTTCCATTTCCTAAAGTGAATATTTTTAAAAATAGGATATTTGAAATATTAGAAACAGAATTTTAATTGACTTTAATTATATGTGCATGTTGCAATCTCTATTTAGTATTCTGTATAATGCTTAAAAGGTTAATTTTTAAGAAGTACTCTTTGCTTCTAAGTTTGCAATGTAAAAATTCTTTAACTTGATTAGCTGTTCAGCTAGATGAATGACATCACAGTAACTGGATATTCGGAGTCCCATTGAACTGTCAGCAACCAGGTAAACCAGGAAGTTCCGGTCATGGAGATTCAGTGTCACTGGTGAGCTCTACTGGCTGCAATGACCAAGGCAATGAGTTGGCCCATGGAATGAGTTATCATGGAACATTGAACAGCAGGGGAACAAACCCTCCAGTCCATAATGTCTATGCTGACCATGAAGCAAATCCAAACTAACTTTATCTGCCTGCACATGGTCTATATCCCCTCATTCCCTGTCTGTTTATATCTGTTCATGGAATGGAACACTTTGGTTGGAGGTGCACATATTGTCCAGTTTAACTTTGTGGTCCTGGAGATTTAATCACATGACATCTAATCGTCCTGCACAGTCAAATAGTCTCTTATTCCCCCACCTACAGTATAATTAAAAATAAAAATATATCAAAATAAGTCCAGTAACAACTTTTAAAGTACAGTTGGACAGTTACATGGATAGGAAAGGTTTCGAAGGTTATGGGCCAAACGCAGACAAATGGGACTAGCTTGGATGGGGCATCTCGGTCAGCATGGACCAGCTGGGCCAAAGGGCCTGTTTCTGTGCTGCATGACGGTATGACTCTCCATGAATTGTTTCAGCTGAAGTTTATCTTCCTGATTAATCATGCTGGTATCTAGGAAATTGTCCATTAGTTCCTAGTAACTCAAGGTAAAGGCAACTGGTAAAAGTAACCTTTTTTCAGTTGGGTACTAGTCTTGCCCCAAAGAATGAAGTGTTTTTTTAACTTGAAGTTATTAATCAACAGCCAAATTCCCATACCTCAAGAGCAGCACAATCATGCACTCTCTGCTGTAGTAGTGCTTCCCTGCTGATGTTACAGAAGAGAGTGGTCTCCAAAACACAGACACAAGAGATTCTGCAGATGCTGGAATCTGGAGCAACTCTAACTTCCAGTAACCCCTCCCCTTTGTTCTCCCTCATTCCTGTGGCCTCCCCCCCCTCGCCCCTTCTCTTTCCCCTCCCTGACTCATGACCTGCCCATCACCTCCCTCTCATTTCCCACCTCTTTCCCTTTATTCCGTGGTCTACTGTCCTCTCCTGTCAGATTCCTTCTTCTTCAGCCCTTTGCCTCTTCCACCCATCACCTCCCAGCTTCTCACATCATTCGCTTTCATACCCCCTCCCCCATCCACCCGCCTTCCCCCCTCACCTGGACTCACCTATCACCTGCCAGCTCCTCCCCCTCCCCCTACCTTTTTATTCTAGCTTCTGCCCTCTTCCTTTCCAGTCCTGATGAACCCGAAACGTCGACTGTTATTTTCCCTCCATAGATGCCGTGCTGCCTGATGGGCTGAGTTCCTCCAGCATTCTCCAAAACACAGCAAGAAGTTTGACAAAAAAAATCAGTGGGCACCTGAGTACTTTTTAAGCAATATCTACTCTCTGTAAATACCTGTTAAAGTATAATTACTTGTATGGCTGGATGTTCAACAGCTGGAAACCAGGATGAAAGTTTGAAGTGCAGCACAGAAAAATCATGAAGAATTCATGCACCTGCCATTGTTGTCCATATAAAGCTCGTTCGTATTTGGTGAGGCAGGATGGTGCCATTAGTTCTGAAATGCCACAAACTACTGAATGATTTATACTGCTCCTTCCTTTAGTCCTGCCAAATCCAGCAAAAGAACCAGCTCATCCTGATCCCCACCACAGTACCTCACGAAAATATTGGATTTAGTGAGTTAATACCATGGTAGCCATTTAGGGGCAGCAATTCATGTCCAAAAACACTGTTAACGATGAGATTTATGGTTCTGGGATATGACTCAACCTTGGAGGAACAATCAAATGGTGAAATCTCATTCAGATAGAAAGTTCTTCCTAAAGACTTATAACATTTTTCATTCTTTTATTACCTTCAATTCCTTTTTAGAGTTACACAGTACAGAAACAGGCCCTTCAGCCCACTAGGTCAATGCTGACCATCAGGTACACATCTATACTAATCCTTGTTACCAGCACCTGGTCCTTAACCTTCTATGCTTCAATGATTCAAGTGTTTGTCCAGGTGCTTCTCAAATGCTGTGAGCGTACCTGCCTCCACCAACCCTGCTCAGTAGTGTGTTCCAAATTCCAGAATAGATTCTTCCTCAGATCCCCACTGAACCTGTGCCTTCTAGTTTTGGATGCGTCAATTACGGACAAAGGTTTCTGACTAACTACCCTCTTCAGTCTCCTTGGAATTTTGTACTCTCGACCAGATCCCCTTCAGCCACCTCCACTCCAAGAGAAACAAACCAGTCTGTCCAATGTCACCTCATGACTGAAATGTTCCATACCAGGGCAACATCCCGGTGAATCTCCTCTGCAGGGTCTCCAGTGGAATCACATCATTTCTATAGTGTCTTAACTTATTGTTTTTCTCTTTCTTATTCTGATTGTCTCAGTCTTTATTTCTCGTTCTGTATTTATTTGACCTTGCCACTTTCCCTTACGTTCCTATTCTTCATATGTTATTAATTAAGGAGATGACTTCCAGAACATCCCAATTGAAATTAGTGCTTTCAAATTACATTTCCAGCAGTTTGTGTTGCAAATATAATGTGCCCTGAAAAATGAGGCTAGAACCATCCATTTGGAGATGTTTGCCACAAGATGATCCCATTCAACATTTTCTGTGTCAATAAATAGACCAATGAGATGAGTCAATTCTGCTATAGTTACTGACTTCAGAAAAAAGGTGAGCAATAACTGAATTGAATTTGCACAGCTTTCTGGTTGGTGGCTTTCCTGATTTGATTTTCATACCTAGCTGCACTTAAGCAAATTAAGTGGTAATTGGACATTGACTGCAGCTATTTGAACCAATCAAGTTAGCATAATCATTTTTTTTTCTCTTGGAAAGGCAACATCCTATACATTTCATGTGCTCCCCTTTACCTGGTGAATGCAGAATCCTGACACTGAATGTACCATCCCACTTAATCAATGGATAGCCTACGTATTCAATCTAACATCTTTATACGTCCAATATTGCGCCTTACACTTTTAACACAGCATCCTGTAGAGAAGAAGTTTGGGTGCACTTTGTTTCCAAAATATACAATGATTGGCTTCCAGGGAGGATAGTTGTAAGATTGAAAGAGTGCAGAGGAGATTTACTAGAATGTTGCCAGGTCTTCAGGAGTTGAGTTACAGGGAAAGATTGAACAGGTTAGGACTTTATTCTTTGGAGCGTAGAAGAATGAGGGGAGATTTGATAGAGGTTTACAAAATTATGAGGGGTTTAGACAGAGTTAATGCAAGTAGGCTCTTTCCACCTAGATTAGGAGAGATAAGTACAAGAGGATATGGCTTTAGGGTGAAAGGGGAAAAGTTTAGGGGGAACATTAGGGGGAACTTCTTCACTCAAAGAGTGGTGGGAGTATGGAATGGGCTGCCATCTGATGTAGTAAACGTGGGCTCACTCTTGAGTTTTAAGAATAAATTGGATAGATACATGGACGGGAGAGGTCTGGAGGGTTATGGACTGGGTGCAGGTAAATGGGACTAGCGGAATACCGTTTCAGCACAGACTAGAAGGGCTGAATGGCCTGTTTTCTGTGCTGTAGTGTTCTATGGTTCTATGAAGCCGAGAAGAGAACAATCCATAGGTATGACAACAGTGTGTGATCAGCACTGTCTACCAAGGACAAATTGCTATACCTACACAGTCATTGTATCACTTATACATGGAGAACCATAATGTAGGCAAACATTCTAATTACTGGATGGGCATGGTTCTGCAATTTCCCTGATAATCAGATTTATTTGTTATAGAATATGTTAGCAATAAAAACCAAACTCAAATCATGCTCTCTCCCAAATTGTATTCTTTCCAAATTACATATTTTTCCAATCCATTCCCTAAGCCCCAATGGAAGTTAAATAAACTCATTCATCACTGACTATTTTCACTGTTTCTTCTGCCTTCTGGGTGCTGTATGGGAGTTCTAAATATTACTGCATTATATATATAATGAATTAGGGTGCACTACAAACAATGACACCATCAAATCAATGGATCAAATTGGTCAGTTGTAAACAATAGGTTTGGCTCGAAATGGACTGCAATTTTGAACAGTGATGGCAGCCAACCTGAGTTGATAGTCCTGCACAGCTGCAGAGCAAAAAACACTGGAGAACTGTGAGTCCCAATGTAAATACCATGGATTTGTTTTCTAAAATCCAGTGTTTGTTCAGGCACATGCTCTTTACCACAGCATACACAGGAGTGTGGCTCTGTAACTGCCCTTGGCAGCTGGGAGAGTATTAAGGGATTAGGGAGCGAAGCGGAGCTGCCATGAATCACAACAAGGCACTTTAATCTGCACTTACACATTCACTCAAGCAAGTGAGGAGAGAAAGAGATAGGAATTCAGCTGCTCCTTGAAGGAAATTATGAATGGATGAACTTAATTTTGGTTGAAAGAAAGGCTGTATTAAAAGGGAAAATCGGTAAGCCATAACTGTACTGATTTTCTTTCAGAAAATTGTTTCCTCCTCCTCAATTACTTTTGTCTGCAGAAAATTGGTGACCTTCTCCTGGAAACCTTGGTCTGGTTTTTCCAGTGCTGTTTCTATCTGAAGGAAGGACCTTCCTACACAGCAATGAAAAAACTAACCTCTTGGAAAAGGTTTAAGCTAAGTAGGACTAGAAAGTTGATGGGCCTTGCTCTCGCACAGAAAAAAGACATTCACAAGCATTAACTTTAAGTGGCAGTGGGGGAAGAGTCTCAACAGCTGTCAGGGATATAAACTGATCAACGAGAGAGTCCCTGCTCTAACCCAGGCCTCTCTGTTGATATGGGAGCTGGCTTCCCAATGGAAGAACATACAGTGGAAATGAGCTGCAAGGAGCAGTGGGCTCCAAGGGCAAGTAACTAGCAGACACAGACAGCTTGCCAGTCTGCAGATTTCCAATCCCCCCTCTCCACCATTGTTGGTGCAAGAGGGTTGACTGAAAAATTAAAAGAGATGAATGCAGGAATCTAGACCGATGGAAAACATTTTAGAGAACTCCATTAAACTTTTCAATTCTTCCAGTTTCACTATGAAACTTCCTCAGTTTCTTCCTTCATTGTTCAACTGTGCTCCTTGAGAATTCCCTCAAGTAGCTGCATCAGCTAAACTACATTCATGGACCAGATTGATTCACGAAACTCAGCTGCCAATTTGAGTGCAGCCAATTTCCAGAGACAGTAATGAAGCTTTTCTCTTCTTGCTGGTGACTGAGACATTAATGAAAGACTATATCTGTTGTGAGTTGAAATGTAGGAAGGATATTAACCGAAATAACAGAGATTGCACTGAGCCTGGGTAAAAACATATGGTTGGGGAAAGGTGGAGGAAACTTTATTCTACAATGATGCTGCCACTTCATGACTGAAGTGGCAAAGTATTCAATTTTCTCGTGATGACATCTCTGACCACAGTAAGCACAAGTGGAAGAGGTAGGCTCCATTGTCAACTGTCATTTTGTTACAAATGGTGAGGCAGCCTGTGATGCTTGCAGACCTGGGCGAAAGGGGAAGAAAGGCTTGCATTTATTTTGTGTCTTTCATAATGTTAAGAAGCCCCAAAGTGCTTCACAATAAATGATGCACTTTTGGCTGCAATCAACAATATGTGGGAAATGCCAAAACCAATTAGTTTCTCACAGTTCAGGAATGAGATGATTGTCAGACAAAATGACGTGTGGGGAATTTATTTATTTATTCGTTCATTCACTTTCCAGGATCTGGTCATTTCTAGAAAGACCACCTATCCCTATCTACCCTTGAGAAAATGGTGGTGAGCCACTGCCTTAACCTGCTACAGTCGGTCTGGTGAAAGAATTGCAACACTATTGTCAGATAGTGAGCTTGAGGATTTATACCTAGCAATAATGGAGGAATGGTGTTATATTTCCAAATCAGGATGGTGTACAACTTGGAAAGGAAAATCCAGGCAGCAATGCCCCCATGCACCTTTCCCTTGTTCTTGGTAGTAGAGGTTGTGGATTAGGGAGTTGTTGTTGGGATAGTTAGGCAAGTATCAACAGTGTATTGGTAAACGATACACACTGTAGCCACTGTACACTGAATTAATCTTTAGGGTAGTGGATGGGATACCAGTCAGATTGCTTTGGCCTGAAAGGTGTTGAGCTTGAGAGTTGTTGAAGCTGCACTCATAGTATCAAATGGAGACAATTCCATTACACTCCAGACTAGTGCTTTGTAGATGGTGAAGAGGCTTTGGGGTGTCAGGAGATGAGTCACTCCCTGCAGGATACCCAGACTCTGACCTGCTCTGGTCCAGCTGAGCTTGTGGTTAGTGGTGACCCCCATGACATTGTTGATGGGGGAATCAGTGATGTTAATGCCATTGAATGTCAAGGGTAAGTGGTTCAACTCTCTCTTGTTGGAGATAATCATTGCCTAACATTTATGTGGCACAAGAGATACTTGCTACATATCAGCCCATGCCTGAACATTGGCCAAGCCTTATTGCACACAGATGTGGACTGCTTCATTTGCAGAGGAGTTGTGAATGGAATTAAATGTAGTGCAATCATCAGCAAATGTCCCCCTTCTGACCTTATGAGACCTAAACAATCTTTCCTTATTCCTTTAAATAAGACAATTTGTGGATGAAACAGCTGGAGATGTTTGGGAATAGGACCTTGCCCTGAGGAACTCCTACAGTGATGTTCTGTGGCTGGGTTGATTGGCCTCCAACAACAAATGTATAAAGTACAATTCCAACCACTGGAACGTTTTCACCTTGATGCCGATTGACTTCAGAATCTTGAGTTAAATACTGGGGAAAACCTTATGGTCTTTCCCAAAAAGTGTCATGGATTTCTTTAAAACTATCAGAGGAACAAATAGAGGATCAACTAAGAACTTTATGGGAATGGTGGTACTTCTGGTGATGTTGCAGTTCCTCAATGTTATACAGAAAATCTGGCCTGGATTTTGGCAGCATGCCAAAAGCTTTCTTCACCACACCGTCTACCTGCAGCACCATTTTTAGGGAACCATATACTAGTACCCTTAGGTCCCTCTGTTTTACAACAGACCCCAGGGCCCTACCATTCACTGTGAAAGTCCTACCCTCATTTGTCTTCCCAAAATGCAACACCTCGCACTTATCCAAATTAAACTCCATTTGCCACTCCTTGGCCCACTTGACCAGCTGATCAAGATCCCTCTGTAAATCCTGATAGCCATCTTCACCATCAACAACACCACCTATCTTAGTGTCATCTCCAAACTTATTAACCATGCCTTGTACGTTCCCATCCAAATCAAAGATTTCGATGAACAAACAGATGAAAAATAATCCATGCTAACCATAAAAATTTTTTACACTAATCCTACCCTAATCCATTTTATTCACCCCACATTCCCATGAACTCCCTCTCAGATTCTACCACCTATCTACACACTGGGGGCAATTTACAGTGGCCAATTAACCTACCAACCTGCACATGTTTGGGACGTAGGCGAAAACCGGAGCACCTAGAGGAAACTCACATGGTCACAGGGAAAATGTGCAAACTCCACACAGACAGAACCGGAAGTCAGGATTGAACACGGGTCACTGGAGCTGTGAGGCGGCAGAGCTACTATGCCTCACACTTTTTTCTCAAACAATAGCTCATACCTGAACCCCCATTACCAATTGACATAATGTACTAAATTTCTTTGAAATTTGATGCCAGTCCCCACTTCCAATGGCTCAGGTGGTTCAGATGAAAGATGCAGAATGTGCATCATCAGTCTTATCTGACTGAACTGCTATCAGCCAGGAATAGTGGAAGGGTTTCAGTAAATGCTCTTGATCAACAAAGGGAAAATCAACCTGGGGCAGTACTGCTGATCGGTGCCAGCATCCCCTACACTGGGCACCAAGTGTTAACTTCACATGTTTATTCAGCTCCCTCCCATGCCCATCATTTTGACTGTGTGGTATTACACACAAGAGAAAGGTAAAGCAATGGAGCTTCTCTCTTCTAGTCAACTGTGACCCAGTGATGAGCCCACAGTTTTAGAGACAGAAAAAAGAAGTGAAAAAAGAGGTAAGAAGAAATAAGCCACATCTTACAAAAAAGACATAGACTGAACCAAGGCACCTTAACTAATCTGAATGACCTTGCCAAGTTCTTCCTGGCTGGTGCTCATTGAGTAACAGATATGCTGACTGTTTTCAAACTGGGACACCTTCATGGGGATATTGTTGATAAGAAGGCTGAATAGTTCTTGATAAGCCAGCAGACATGGAACCACATGTGGCTTCTTGTCTCCTCGTGGGAGAACACTCTCCAAGTGTGCTGTGGTTGAGGAAGGATGTGTATGACATGAATCACTGCAGCCTCCTTCTCACCACCTCTGATGGTTCAAATCAGCCCACTAATTTCACTGAATCTATGATTAGTGGTTTCCAGTCTTGCAAGCCAAATGGTGCATTCAATTAAAGTGATATTTTTTAATAAAGAAGTGAGATTTCAGCCAAATATTATGCAAATTTGCAGACAGAAAGGAGCAATGACTGAACTATGATGGAAATAAAATGTGTGCCTGAAACATGTTTATAAGTAGTGTACTAGCAGATGTGACATTATTCATTGTTCCTTGGGTGATAAGTTGTTTGACAACAGCAGGAATGTTGTGTGTTGTTGCACAAAAGTATTAGCAACAGGCCAGATCTGTGGTGACTGCATAAATCAAACTGCAGTTTTATTACTTGTTATTTCCAAAACTTTAACCACTATATTGGGAATCAAATTCCAAACATTCTATCCCCTTTCTCTATGAGTGGCTTTGATTATTACTACAGGCACTGTGAATCTTCTTTCTTTCTTTCTTTTTCAACCTTTTTATTAATTTTCAAATTAATACAGATTAACACATGTAACATCGGTAATTATACACGTAATACAAAGAGATCGGGAGGACAATCATGACATATATAGTCATAAAGAATAAAAAATATATTCTAGGCCCCATGGGTTCTTGGTAAACGAATATACTACAAAAAAAAAGTCAAAAGGATAAAGAAAAAGATTTATTATATAAAAAAACCCAAATCAAAAAAAATTGTAAGTAGTAAAATGAAACAAACTGAAAAAAAAATTTCAAAAGAAAAAAAACTGGACTGATATTTCTCGATGAAAAAAGAGCATTATTATGTCATCAACTCTACTCCTCTAAATTCAAAGATATTGAAAAGGGATCTATATCATATGAAAATATTGAATAAATGGACTCCAAACTTCCTCAAATTTAAGCAAAGAGTCAACAGTGTCACTCCTAATTTTTTCTCAGTTTAAACATGCTATAGTTTGAGAAAACCATTGAAAAGTGGTGGAAGGTATTGGATCCTTCCATTTAAACAAAATAGATCGCTTGGCCATTAATATAACAAAGGCGATCATACGACAAGCAGCAGCAGATAGGTGGCCAGATTCCATCATTGGTAAACCAAAAATTGCAGTGATTGGGTGAGGTTATAAATCAATATTCAATACAGTTGAAATAATGTTAAAAATGTCTTTCCAATATTTTTCCAAAAGAGGACAGGACCAAAACATGTGTGTCAGGGAAGCCACCTCTGAATTACATCTATCACATATAGGATTTATATGGTGATAAAAACAGGCTAACTTTCCTTCGACATATGGGTCCTGTGAACCACCTTAAATTGTATCAAAGAGTGTCTGGCACACATTGAAGATGTATTAAGTAATTGAAGAATTTTCTTCCATGTCTCTGTGGGTAAAGGTATCTGGAGTTCTCTTTCCCATTCATTCTTAATTTTATCATGTGTCTCTGGACGTATTTTCATAATTAGATCATAAATTATAGCTATCAAGCCCTTCTGATAGGGATTAAAGCCTAAAATGTTTTTCGTAATTTCAATTTTATATAGAGTTGGAAAAGAAGGCATAGTAACTTTTAAAAAATTTCTAATCTGTAAGTATCGAAAAAAGTGTGATTTAGGCAAATTGTATTTATTAGACAACTGTTCAAAAGATAAAAAAACAGTTATCAATGAATAGATCACGAAAACATGTTATTCCCTTCATTTTCCATAAAGAAAAAGCTGAATCAATTCTGGATGGTTGAAAGAAAAAATTAGATTGACTGGGGCTTGATAAATTAAATTTATTCAATCCAAAGAATTTACAGAATTGAAACCATATTCGTATTGTATGTTTAACTATTGGGTTAGTCATATGTTTACTTAATTTAGTAAGTGCAAAAAGGAGTGAGGCTCCTAAAATAGAAACTAATGAAAATCCTTGCACAGATTCATACCCAAGATATACCCATTTAGGACATTGAATTACATCTAAATCTTGTGCCCAAAAAATTAAATATTTGATATTAATTGCCCAGTAATATAATCTAAGGTTAGGCAAAGCCATGCCACCATCCTTTTTTAATTTTTGTAAATATTTCTTACTTAACCTTGGGTTTTTATTCTGCCATATATATGAAAGAATTTTAGAATCAATAGTGTCAAAAAAAGATTTCAGAATGAAAGTTGGAATCGCCTGAAATAGATATAGAAATTTTGATAAAATATTCATCTTAACCACATTAATTCGGCCTATCAATGATAGGTATAATGGGGACCATTTCGTAAATAATTGTTTAACATGATGAATTAAAGGTAACAAGTTAACTTTAAACAGGTCCTTATGCTTCTTGGTAATTTTAACACCCAAATACGTAAAATGGTCTGTTACTAAGCTAAATGGTAATTGCCTATAAATTGGGGTTTGCATATTTAATGGAAAGAGTTCACTCCTATTAAGATTTAATCTATAACCAGAAAAAACACTAAACTGAGCAAGCAGTGATAATACTGCAGGGATGGATTCCTCTGGGTTAGAAATATAAAGTAACAAGTCATCTGCATATAGAGATACCTTATGAATCCCCTGTCCATGAGTGATACCAAATATATTAAAAGAATCCCGAAGGGCAATTGCCTAGGGTTCCAAAGCAATATCAAATAATAGAGGACTTAGAGGGCAACCCTGTCTAGTACCTCAAAAAAGCCTGAACAGAGGGGATCTCTGATTATTAACAAGTATTGAAGCCATAGGTGTATGATAAATCAATTTGGTCACAGATATAAAATTGGGACTAAAATTAAATTTCTCAAGTGTATTAAATAAATATTCTCATTCGACTCTATCAAACGCCTTTTCAGCATCTAATGAAATGACACATTTGGAATTTTAGATGAGGGGGTATATATAATATTCATTAACCTCCAAATGTTAAAATGTAAATAATAACGATTCTGGATAAATCCTGTCTGGTCATCAGGGATAATCTGTGGAAGAACATTTTCCAATCTAAAAGCCAATATTTTGGAAAATATTTTGGAATCCACACTTAATAAAGAAATGGGTCTGTAAGATACACATTCAGTGGGACCTTTATCCTTTTTAAGAATTAAAGAGATAGTAGCTTCATAAAAGGATTGTGGTAGTTTACCCACTGATCAGGCATCTTTAAAAATTTTTCCTAACCAGGGAGAAAGAAGATCGGAAAAAGATTTTAAAAATTCAACTATATACCCATCAGATCCCGGTGTTTTCCCCGAGTTCATTGAAAAAATTGCCTTCTTTATTTCTTCCTCCAAAATGGGTGCATCTAATATTGAACGTTCATTACAAGATAATTTTGGAGTCTTCAGGTCCCTTAAAAATTCATGCATTAATGTAGAATCCTCAGGGAATTCTGATTGGTATAAAGAAGTATTAAATTCTTGAAAAGATTTATTAATTTGTTCATGGTCCACCGTATAGTTACCATCTGGCTGAATCTTCAGCATTCTGTTCTACTTGACCCTCTTCTACTCATCGACATCAATGAACCATTTTATTGGTAGATTTAATAATACTATTGTGAAATAACTAATTTTCATGGATTAAGAAATCAATCTTCAATGTTGTAAGCATTCAGTTACCGAAAATAGTAGCAAAGAATTTGAAATATTTTTATAATTTGATTGGGTTTTTTCTCCTTCAAAAAAAAAACAGGACATTTTACTCTATGCTTCAGATCAGAGTTCTGATTTACTGTTGCACTGGGAATATTACACATCAACTGATCAGCTTTGCAAGTAAACCTGTGACACTCAAATTGCGTCAAGAAATATTCACTTTAATTGTTACTGAAAGCAAGATGGTTGATTCAAGCATGTAATATAGCTTTGCCTTGGAGCACCTACAACTGATCAATGTATTTTTTTATAAAACATCCCTCTCAATTCCAAATTGTTATTTAAAAGTAACACATATCCCTCTACCTGACATCCAGAAAGGATACTGCGTAACTCAGCTGAGAATTGCAGAATTCACTGAGAGATTTTTGGCAGGCAATGTAGCACCAAGTGCAGGTAGAAGGTCGGATATTCTGCACTAAGAGGCTTACTTGATTCTCTAAATCTTTACCATTTCCAAGGTACATGAACAGTATGATAAAATACCATACAGTTCATTTGCTTGGGTAAGTCTACCTCCAATAACATTCAACATGATCTAGGAAACACTGATCCCTTTGAATAACATATCTGCAACCTTAAACATTCACTCTCTCAACTATTTGCATTCCGTGGCTGCCGTGCTTACATACAACTCAAGTCTTTAAAAGCACCTCCCAAACTCACTGTCTCCACCATTTAAAAGGACAAGACAGCAGCTGCAAGAGAACTCCATCACTGGCAAGTTCTCTCAGCAATTCATACACCATCTGGCCTGCAAACATATTGCCATTCCTTTATCTCTGCTGGACTAAAATCCTGGAATTCCTTACCTAGCAGCAGGACAACTGTGGAAATCAGGCAAACTATCACTGGTCCCCATTCAAGGGTCTGCAGTGGAAAGGGTGAGCAGCTTTAAGTTCCTGGGTGTCAGTATCTTGGAGGACCTATCCTGAGACAGGCACATAGAAGGCATGCCAGCATCTCTATTTTCTTAGAAGTTTAAGGAGATTCAGCATGTCATTGAAGACGCTGACAAGCTTCTACAGATGTACAGTGCATTTTGACGGGCTGCATCAGGGCCTGGTGTGGAAACTCCAATGCACAGGAATGCAAGAGGCTACAGAGAGTAGTGGACTCAGCAAGTTCCATCATGGGAACATCTCTTCCCACCATCGAAGACATCCACAAAAGGCAACATGACAGGAAGGTGGCATCCATCACTAAGGAACCCCACCATCCAGGCCATGCCATCTTCTTGCTACTGTCATCAGGCAGGAGATACAAGATACTGAAGACCCACACCTCAAGGTTCAACAACAGCTTCTTCCCCACTGCCATCAGGTTCTTGAATTGACCTGGAGAACTTCAACACTACTTCGGATAATATTTTTTTCTCCCTCTCTCAATCGTGTTCTAGTGCCATTATGTTTACGTTGTTGTTTATTTTGCACACGTGGAAGTTATGTTTTGTCCTTGTAATGTACTGTGCTGCTGCTGCAAAAGGCTAACTTTCACGGCATTTATACCTTGTATATGTATACCTACGCCAACAATAAACTTGAACTTGAAAGACTCACTACATTTTCAAGGCAATTTATGGTCGTCAATAAATGCTGGCCTTCCCAGAAATGCCCCCATCCCGTAAATGAATACATTTTATGAATTATAAGCATTCATTTGAAATCAAAGACACAACCGCATGGACCAGCCACCTATCACTGAATTGAGGGACCAAATGGCTGCTTCCTGCTTCGATTTCTTTTGTTCTTAAATGCCAACAATTTTTATTTTTGTTTCTGCAGTTTATGTTAACACTTGGGTGAGAATCTTGAAAACCTTAGATGTGAACTTAGTATAAACAGCAGCAATGGAGATGTTCAATTTGGTATCAGGCTCAGGAGGTCATAAAATGATGCCAATTATTGCACAGCAACAATCAAATAAAAAGTCTGCTCATACTTGTGGATATAGGCATGAAAATAATTGGCTGATCAATAGATTATCTGGTCACCAATGCATGTGGGACATTGCTGAGTGCAAATCAGTTTGCTTCATTTCCCTTAATTACAAGTGAATATGCTTTAAGTCTTTCAACGGCTTTGGGGCATCCTGAGGTTGTGGAAGGTACTGTATAAATGTAAGTGTTTCTTGTAGTTCCACGAACATATCTAAATAGAAGCCCGATTGTTCCTGTTGATTCCCATCCTCCGTCTTGAGGGAGAATCTGAAAACTGGTCAAGCGAAGCGTTTGTAAATTCTACGGAATAAAACCAAGATGGCATTGACAAATGAGCTGTTATAATTCAGAACAAGCGGCATCTGTTTTAAGCTTGATTCTGCTCGGCAGAAAGATTTAAGATGTGCTTCTTAAGTTATCTGAAACTGGGACGGGTTGCTCAGGCACTCTGAGAACAGAGCTGTGCAGCACACAACAGGCATGAAAGCCTGCAGTCTCTCAGGAGTCCACACCATGAGATCAGCTCATGGCACTGGCAGACACAATGGAGCTGTTAAAACAGAAATAAAAACAGCTGTTGGAAAATCCCAGCACATTTTGACAGCTGCTATGGAAACACAAAAAAGCCAATAATCCTTAGTTACATTTGAATCACATGTCCAGCACATTCACAAAATTTATGTATTTTATCTTAAGACTCACATTCACTTAAATTCTCCGCTATTTAGGGCGAAACTTCTCTGTGGGATCATAAGAGGGCAGAATGACTTTGGCCTAACATCCCTTTGCTAGCTCTTTGAAAGAGCTTTCTAATTAGTCCCACTTCTCTTTCCCCATAGCCCTCTAAATATTTCCCCTTTATGTACTTGTCCAGAGCCCATTTTTCAATAAATGTTTGACATTGATTGGTTGACTGAAATTTGCACACTTGCAGAGTTCTCTGTGCTTGAGAAGGACCACAGTGAAAAAAGGCAACAGTTGAAGTGAAACCAGCAAGTGTTAGCCAGAACCCATCGCAGTGACACTGTATTCCTAGCTGCCTTTTATTTTCTGGTGTAACTGTTGTCAATGAGTGGGACATTAGACTGACGAATAGCCATTAAAATAATAATGTCACATGTTGTTATTTTAATTAATGATATTTTCATATATGTAAAGTAAGGGTCAACTGTACTGAAAAGCTGTACACACACCATGTGGAGCACCTCTGTTCATTCCACAGGGGTGGTCTCAGAGCTCCCCAGAGTTATTAAGAGATACAGCACAGAAACAGACCTCTGGCCCACACCAACATCAACCACCCATTTACACTAATCTTACATTAATCCTTTTTTTATCATTTTCCCTGTTGCCTGCCACTTTTTCACACAGAGGGTGGTGCGCATATGGAACGAGCTGGCAGAGGAAGTGGTAGAGGTGGGTACAATTACAATATTTAAAAGACATTTGGACAGGTACAAGGATAGGAGAGGTATGGAGGGATACAGGCCAAACACAGGCAAGTGGGATTAGCTGAGTTAGGCAAAACACGATGGTGCTGGAGGAACTCAGCAGGCCAGGAAGCATCTGTGGAGGAAAGCAGATGGTCAATGTTTCGGGTCAGAACCCTTCTTGAGACCTGAAGAAGGGTCCTGACCCGAGACATTGACTGCCTGCTTTCTTCCACAGATGCTGCCTGGCCTGCTGAGTTCCTCCAGCATCATCGTGTTTTTCATCTTGATCCCAGCATCTACAGTCCTTTGTTTCCCTAACTCAGTTAGACAACTTGGTCAGCATGGACAGGCTGGGCCAAAGTGCCTGTTTCCATGTTGTATTACTCTATGATTCTATGACTCGGAATGCTCATCCCGTTCCCACTTTCCCTGTCTGTCTGTGGACTCCTGTACTGTTATAACAAGGCCCAACGTAAGCCTGAGGCACACTGTCTCAACTTCCATCTGGGCACATTGCAGCCTTCCAAACTCAATAATATTGAATGCTGCAGCTTCAGGTAAATCACTTTCTCTGTTTGTATCAAAACTGGCCATTTCCCCCATAAGTCATCCAAATATGATATTGGCTCAGTTTTTATCTCTTCCTTGGTGCAACTTGGACAACTGGGCACTTCCTTCAGCCTAGTATCTCACACATTTTCACCTTCCTTTGTCTGTATTCTCACTCTCTAACTGCTGTCACCTTTTAGCTTTGCTTTCATTCTCACTCTCCCCCTCTCTCTAATTGCCCCCATTAACCCCTCTACCAGATGATGTCTACAACTTAACTCCACAGCAAACCGGGTCTTGTACTTGCAGAGATATTCCCTTGGTCCTATCCCTCCCTCCCCACCTTCTCTACGTCTTAAAACTATCTTTCTGTATCTTTCCCAATTCTGAAATGTCTTTCACCTGAAATGTTAGCCCCATTTCTTTTTTTTACAGATGCTGCCTGATCTGCTGAGTGTTTCCAACATTTTACTTCAGATTTATAGGATGTGCAGCTTTTTTGATTTTCACACCCAAAATGCAAGTCCTTCCCCCCATCCCCCAGCACCACGCAAATAAACATAACTCCTTTGATTAGCATTATGCTCACTTATCCACAGTATGGCAGCCAATTTTAGCTGGAAGGGTATCAGTCATTAAATTAAATTGGTAAATTGGTCTATTGTTGTCACATGTACCAAGGTACAGTGAGAAATTTGTCTTGCTTACCATTCATACAGATCAATTCATTACAACAGTGCATTGAGGTAGTACAAGGTAAAACAATAATAGAATGCAGAATAAAGTGTAACAGTACAGATAAAGAGCAGTGCAGGTAGACAGTAAAGTGCAAGGTCACAACAAGGTAGATTGTGAGGTCAAGTTGCCACCTTATTGTACTAGGGAACCACTCAATAGTCTTATAACAGCAGGATAGAAGCTGTCCTTGAGCTTGGTAGTAAGAGCTTTCAGGCTTTTGCATCTTCTGTCCAGTGGGAGGGGGGAGAAGAGAGAATGTTACACAGTGCAAAATATATCCAATACCATTACTAATGGGCATTACCAATTAATGGCAGAGATAGTTTCTCACACAAAGGTGAATTTTATTCCAGGGGGTGACTCTTACAAGAAGCAAAGTTCCTATAATTTACTGCCACAGGCAGTTGGGAGTGGTCCACCAAGTCTTAATTTTAGTGCCTGGGGTGGGCTAAGTCTGTCCAAGATGTCCCATGTCAGGATACACACTTTCACCCCTTTCTCTACTGCTCCTCCTCATTCCCTCAAATTCCATTCAAGCTGCATTAGCAATTGAAGGTATTCTGATCCTAATCTCTTCAGGAAGCTCCGTGAAGCTCCAGCATAATACATGTAACAATGCTCACTAATTTACCGGCAGAACTTCTCATAAATCTCTGATAGAAGTTTATAAAATTACATGAGGCATAGATAGGGTAGACAGTCAGAATCTTTTTCCCAGGGTAGAAATGTCAAAACTAGAGGACATGTTTTTGAGGTGAGAGGGGGAAAGTTTTTTTTTACACAGAGAGCAGTGGGTGCCTGGAACAGGCTGCCAGGGGTGGTGGAAGCAGATACAATAGTGGTGTTTTAGAGGCTTTTGGAAAGACACATGAATATGAAGGGAATGGAAGGATATGGGTCATGTGCAGGCAGAAGAGATTCAGTTTAATCTGGCATCATGTTCGGCACAGACATTGTGGGCCGAAGGGTCTGTTCCTGTACTGTACTGTTCTCTGTTCTACATTCTAAATTCATGGAGTCATAGCACAGACACAGGCTCTTCAGCTGACCTCATCCACGTCAATCATCAAGTACCCATTTATACTTGTTCCATTTACCAGCACTTGGTCTCCCAAAGCACGCTTCAAGATGAACTTTGGTCATGGTTAAACTTTGGGTTGTACCAGCATTTAAAATCCCTTGGGCCACCGCTTCTTCATTTCTGAAGATTAAGGAGGACTGTCTATTCCATCAGTCACTGGAAATTATGCAGCAGCAAGAGCCAGTGAGCTGACCCCCTTGGGTGTGGTTCTCCCTTCAATGATTTTCAGATTCTCAATCATTCATCTGCTCATATTCAATTGCCAAAAGTTCCGTATCTCACATTATAGAAGTGAACCCTTACATTTACTTCTGTTGTTTAACTGTAGCATTCACATTTGGACTCAACTTGTTCACTAAATCAAAAGAAAATGATGGAGGCGATGTAATGTGTTATTGTAGGAAGAAAATGAGGCATTCATTTGTTCCTTCAATTCTATATGTGTCTCCAATAGTGCATGAGGATCTACACTGCTGCTCGTCTGAAGCCAGTATAATGGTACCCCATTGACATGCATATAGTGCACTCAATCAGTGATGCAGGCACATAATCTTTGGACCACACATTATATTGAAACAGAATATGATTCATGAATAAGTTGCTGCTTTCCTTGCAAATTATTTTTTCCCTTTTGGATAACAGAAACCCTTGCTAGCATCAGTAGCTTAGAAAATACCTAGATCCATGTTATTTTATCATCCTACTTTCAACAACATTTGTGTGACACCTCATTGAATACTTATTGAGGGGAATGCCATAATCGTCTGCTTGGAAAATCAAACCACAATGAGAAAAAGTCCAGAAAGTTGAATTCATGAAAGCTTGAGAAACAATACCTTATCTTTAGTCAGGGTACATTACACCCTTCCGTACTCACTTTCACTTTCCCTCTTTGTCTCAGAACCAGTCAGTTCTGCTTTAGGTCATTCATCTGTAAAATTGTCTGTTTCTTTTCCAGTATCATAGCCTGAGCTACTGGACATTTCCTACAGCTCTGCATTTCACAGCTTTTATTTTCCTTTGTCCCTCTCAAATTTCCCTCATTAATGTATCAACCATATAACTTCATCAATAGCTTATTCCCATGCTTACTCCTGCTCCTAATTCCTATGCTGTTCTTATGTTCATAGTGACATCAGCATTGGGCTAAATTTCAATAGGAACTACCCAGAAATATGTGTAAACACAGCAATGCGTAACCAAAGTTGAATACTTTATACCATTGACACATAAAAAACAGCTGCATATGGATTCTCCTAATTCTGCTTCCAGGCCAAAGAAAGCAACTAACAATTTATTGGAGAAAAGAGACTGTAAATGATCGAATCTGGAGCAAAAAATAATCTGCTGGAAGAACTCAGTGGGTCAAGCAGTATCTGTGGAGGGAAAAGGGATGTGTCGATGTTTTGGGTCAAGACCCTGCATCCAGATTGGGGTGGGGGTAGACGAAACGTGGCCGGTATATAGAAGCATGGGGTAGGGGTGGGACAGGAGCTGGCAGGTGATAGGTGGAAGCGGATGAAGGGGCAATTATGAGCTCGGTGTGGTGGGGGGTGGGGGGAAGGGAGGGGAGAGGTATGGAAAAGATGAACAAAGGGATAGAGAACCCGGGTGGACTGGTGGGAGTGGAAAGGGACACATGAAAAGGGGATGCGGGCTACTCGAAATTCAATTGTCATACCATTGGGCATAGGCTACCCAAGTGGAATATTAGGTGCTGTTTTTCCAGTCTGCGCTTGACCTCATCCTGGCAGTGGAGAAGGCCAAAGGCAGACAGGTGGGCATGGGAATGGGAAACGGAGTTGAGATATGATACAAGTGGAAGCTCAAGATGGCCGTTACGGACAGAGTGCAAGTGCTCTGCAAAATGCTCACCTGGTCTACACTTAGTCTTGCCAATGTAGAGTAGGCCACATCACAAGAACCGAATACAGTAGGCCATTTGGAGGAGGAGTAGGTGAATCTCTGCGTCACCTGGAAGGGCCGTTTAGGTCCCTAGATGATGGTGAGGGAAGAGGTAAAGGGACAGATGTTTCACCTCCTACTGCTGCAGGAGAAAGTCCCAGGGGTCAGGGAGGGGTGGGTGGGGAGTAATGAGCGGACCGGGGAGTGGT
Source organism: Pristis pectinata (assembly GCF_009764475.1). Classification (NCBI taxonomy): domain Eukaryota; kingdom Metazoa; phylum Chordata; class Chondrichthyes; order Rhinopristiformes; family Pristidae; genus Pristis; species Pristis pectinata. Next base: position 133,682,145 of record NC_067406.1, read on the forward strand.
CCCTGCAGAAAGCGGCAAGGTCAGGGAGAGGGGAAGATGTGGCTGGTGGTGGGGTCCTGTTATAGTTGGCGGAAGTGACAAAGGATGGAGAGGTTAGTGAGGTCCGAGGGAATTCTATCTCTGTTCTTTCCGGGGAGGGGGGGGTGGGGGCAGTGAGAGCAGATGCCTGGAAAATGGGAGGAGATGTGTGTGAGGGCTCCATCAATGATGGCAGAGGGGCAGCCAAGATTCCAGACATAGGGGGACATCTCGGAGGTCCTGGAGTGGAAAACCTCATCTGTGGCAGAGATGGAGAAACTGAGAAAAAGGGATGGCATCCTTGAAGAAGATAGGTGGGAGAAGGTATAGTCAGGGTAACTGTGGGAAGTAGGGGGTTTATCGTCACAAAAGAAAGACAAGTACCAGGGAAATCCAGGTGAATTTGAGGGCAGGGTCGAAGTTGCTGGTAAAGGTGATAAAATTGATGTGTTCTGCATGAACGCAGGAAGCAGCACTCATCGTTGTAACGGAGGAGGAGTTTGGGAGTCGTGTCAAAGTGCGTTTGGAACAAGGACTGTCCCATGTAGCCAACAAAAAGACTGGCCCATATTGGCCCATACCAATACCCATCGCCGCACCTTTGACCTGACAATTTGACACAAAAAATCAACACATCCCTTTTGCTTCCACAGATGCTGCTTGACCAGCTGAGTTCTTCCAGCAGTTTATGTTTAACAACAGCTTATTGATTATGGTCTGTGGAGGGAGAAATACAATCCACCAAAGTGTATAGCTCTCAGCAGTAGGCCACTCTATTAACTTTAGGGTTTGTTAAATCACTCCTCACTCAAAATAAAACTTAGATCTAGGTTTCACTACAGTGGAGTTAGTGGCAGCAAAAGCCTTATGGTAGAAAATTGTCTTTAATCTCAAGCTCTTTGCACATGGAAGACCATCAACCATCAGTTGTGATCAAGTCTACAACAGGCTCCATTGACTTCCATGGAACTAACTACTTGTCAAGCAGTGGCAGATTTTTGGGGGGGTTCAGCAGACAGCAGTTAGTTTCTCGATAGCAGCTAGATCACAGAAATGCTGATCAAGAGATTCAAGTTCAAATACCACTGTGGCAGCTGAAAATTTTAAATTTAAGTCAGTCATTAATGTTGGAATTAAAGCCAGTAACAGTAACCATGAAACTCCTGGATTGTAAAATCCCATCTGGTTCACAAATATCCTTTGGGGAAGAAAGTCTGCCAGTCTTACCTTTTCTGGATCATATGTGAGTATAGACTGACCAATGAAGTTAACTGTTAACTGTCTACTCAGCTCTGGGACAATTAGGGATGGACAACAAATGTTGGTATTGTCAATAATCTCCACATTTGGTGAACACTGTTTAACCATATTGGTAATTGGTAACTGGTAATTGGTTTATTACTCTACCGAGGTACAGCGAAAAAATTTGTTTTGCATACCATCCATGCAGGTCACTTCATTCATCGGTACATCGAGGTAGTACAAAGGAAAAGCAATAACAGAATGCAGTATATAGTGTTACAGTTACAGAGAAAGTGCAGTGCAGGCAGATGATAAGGTGAAAGGCCATGATGAGGTAGATTGTGAGGTCAAGAGTCCATCTTATTGTACAAGAGGTCCGTTCAATGATCTTATAACAACAGGATAGAAGCTGTCCTTGAGCCTGGTGGTGTGTGATTTGGCTGCTTTTCCAAGGCAGCGAGAAGTGTAGACAGAGTCCATGGAGGGGAAGCTGGTTTCCGTGATGCACGACTCTCTGCAGTTTCTTGCGGTCTTGGGCAGAGCAGTTGCCGTACCAGGTCGCAATGCATCTGGGTAGGATGCTTTCTGTGGTGCGTCTATAAAAGTTGGTGAGGGTCAACGGGGACATGCCAAATTTCCTTAGCCTCCTGAGCCAGTAGAGGTACTGGTGCGCTTTCTTGGCTGTGGCATCTACATGGTTGGACCAGGACAGGCTATTGGTAATGTTTACATCTTGGAATTTGAAGCTCTCAACCATCTCCACTTCAAGACCATCAATGTAATCAGGAGTGTGTGCACCGCCCCTCTTTCTGAAGTCAATGACCAGCTCTTTTGTTTTGCTGTGTTAGCAATTAACAATGACCATATTAAATGATCATTGACTCCTGAAATCTCTGTGAAATGTAGCCAGCTGCTTTAGTGGTTGTTCATGTTTAGACTTTGTCCACAGGCATACACAAGGACATGGTCTGTGCCTGAAGCTGGGGAAATTCCAAAATAATCCTTGTAGGCAATAGCCTCAATTTCTTGGCCAATATGATATCTATACCAGTGGTCGAACTCCCAGATGATGCCCCTGGTAAAAGTGGGACCTGTCCCAGATTCACAATGTCAGGCAGCAACACTGAAATCTAAGGTCCATTCTGGAGCAGACCCACAAAATGTGACCACAGGCAATGTCAATAAGCTTGAGGAGACTCAAGCCTTATTGATAATGCCTGTGATCAAACTGAGTGCTTCCATTAGTTAGTTAGATTCTTTGTAATAATTTTATCAGCACACCTCACAAATGACCCACTCGCCCGTCTCATCAGGCTCCGTCTGACCCTCTGTGGAAGTCTGCAGTCCCCGCATTGGCTTCATCGGTCACCTTAGAACCCATAGAACCAAGCAGGAAATAAGTGGGACAAGGTGCTGGTGGCCCTGAAGTGCATAAGTGTGGATAAATCCCCTCACAAGGTGATCCGAGGACATTGTGGGAAGCAAGAGAGGTGATTGCTGGGGCCCTGGCAGAGAGAGTGTGCATGCAGGGAGATTGTGGCTGCCCATGCACCATCTGAAGCCTGTGGTCCTACGAGGTATCAGGGTGACCACAGGTGACGGGCTTGTTGCTTAGGCTGGGAGGTCATGAGACTCACTTGGCGGGACCAAACTAAAGCATGCCTGGTCCACAAGGAGTTAATGGCCAGCGAGCGATAGTTACCAGGCCAGTATGCACACTGTGGTGTCTTTCTGTACAATATGCAGATAAGACATGTGGTCAGAGGGAGAGACTACATCATGTGTGTGCAAACATTTAGGATGTAAGCACTACATGTAGCATGTTCCTTGCTGTTAAAGCAAGAAAAAATGAACAACCCTCTCCTGAAACACCTGGGTCCTGTAACTATTATTGTAAGTAGAGCACCAGCACTCCAGCTAAATCCAAAGCCCATCCAATGATACATTACTGCATCATCACCAGTACCGACTGCAGATGTGTCAACCGGAATCTGAAAGATCTACACACAGGCAGGTCTGGGAATTACTGGAAATCCCAGGTCATACCTGGAACATTCCAAGCTGTGGGCATTCACCATGATCATTTCAAAGTCCCCAGCACCCTCCCCCCACTGTATCTCTTCCAGCCTAAACCCAAGACTTCCACTCTTGCTGCAAAGCTCCTCCACTCTCTGATTGGCAGGGGCTGGTGTGGGTTAATAGGTAGGCCCTGTCAAACAAAGTCTCGTTAATAGGAACGGCAATGTCTTCACACCCTTTGCAAGGCTCCTCACCTGCTGCCAGATTCCTGCACATTCCCATATCAATCCTCCCCCCCCCCCCCACCCCCGTGACATTTGAAGTCAATAATCTAGTGAGCAAGGTGACAGTCTGTGGAACGAGCTCCCTGAGTGAACAGTGGAAGCGATTGATATTTCTACATTCAAATGTAAATTCATTTCTTTCTGAAAAGAACACTTTGGGAGGCAGTGTATGGATAATTTCAGAGATGATATGTAAAGGAGAGCTTTTCTTTCCAGCACTCTATCAGTGAGATTTTTATTTTTAGGTTTCGGTCTCCAGTACACTGAATGACAGAAACTGATAGTTAATGGCTTTGTTATAATTTTATTACAAGAAGCGCATACCTCACAAATGACCCACCTCCAGTCCCATCACGCACCTCCTGACCAACTGTAGAAGTCTGCAGTCCCCACATTGGCCTCAGATCAGTCACCTTACAACCCACAGACTGGAGAGGAAATAAGTGGGAGGAGGTGTCGGTGGTCTTGAAGTGCATAAAGGTGGATAAGTCCCCATGGCCTGACCAGGTGTTTCCTAGGAAGCAAGGGAGGAGATAGCTGGGGAACCTAGCCGAAACATTTGTATCACCATCAGCCACAGGTGAGGTCGCAGAAGACTGGAAGATGGCTAATGTTGTGCCATCATTTAAGAAGGACTGTAAGGACAAGCCAGCAAGCTACAAACTGGTGAACCTTACATCAGTGGTGGGAAAGTCAATGGAAAGGATTCTGAGGGACAGGATTTATTTGCATTTGGAAAGGCAAGCACTGATTAAGGATTGTCAACTTGACCTTGTTCATGGGAGATCATGTCTCACAAATTTGACTGAGTTTTTTCGAGGAGGTGACTTTGAGGATTAGTGAGGGCAGAATGGTGGATGTTTCCACATGAACTTTAGCAAGGGCTTTGCCAAAGTCCCACAAGGTAGGCTGGTCCAGAGGATCAGAATACATGGGATCCAGGCTGAGATAGCAAATAGATATAAAATGGCTTGGTGGTAGGAGGTAGAGAGTGGTAGTGGAGAGTTCTTTTTCAGATTGGAGGCCTCTGACCAGTGATGTGCCACAGGGATCAGTACTGGATCATCTTGTTTGTCGTAAGTATTAATGATTTGGAAGAAAATGTAGGTGGCGTGATTGGTAAGTTCGCAGATGACACAAAAATTGGTAGTATAGTGGACAATGAAGAAGATTGTCTAAGGTTGCAACAGTATCTCGATCAACTGGAAAAGTGGGCAAGGGAATGGCTGACAGGATAGTCAGACAAGTGCAAAGTGTTGCATGTTGGGAAGTTAAACCAGGTCAGACACACACAGTGAATGGCTGGGCCCTCGGAGTGTTATTGAACTGTGAGACCTTAACGTACAAGTACATAATTCCCTGAAAGTGGAGAGGCAGGTAGACAGAGTGGTGAAGAAGGTGGTTGGTACGCTTGCCTTCATCGGCCAAGGTGTTCAGTGTAGGAATTGGGACGTTATGTTACAGTTTTACAGATTGTTGGTTAGGCCGCACTTGGACTATTGTGTGCAGTTCTGGTCACCACGTTGTAGGAAGGATGTGATTAAGCTAGAGGGGGTGCAGGAAAGGATCACAGAAATGTTGCCTGGGCTGAAGGGTTTGAGTTACAAAAAGAGACTGGATAGGTTGGGACTGTTTTCCCTAGAGTGAAGGAGACTGAGGGGTGACCCTATAGAAGTAAATAGTCACAGTCATTTTCCCAGGGTAGGGGGTCTAAAACTAGAGGGCATGGGTGTAAGGTAAAAGACAAAAGGTTGAAAGGGGATCAGAGGGGCAAGATTTTCCACACAGAGGGTAATGGGTATGTGGAACTAAATTGGTAAATTGGTTTAAAATTATCACACGTACCAAGCTACAATGAAAAAACTTATTTTGCATGTCATCTATACAGATCATTCCATTACAACAGTGCATTGAGGTAGTACAAGGGAAAACAATAAAATAATGCAGAATAAAGTGTTACAGTTACAGAAAAGGTGCAGTGCAGGCAGGCAATAAAATGCAAAGCCACAACGAGGTAGATTGTGAGGTCAAGAGTCCACCTTATTGTACTAGGGAACCATTCAATAGTCTTATAACAGCGGATAGAAGATGTCCTTGAGCCTGGTAGTAAGAGCTTCCAGGCTTTTGTATCTTCTGCCTGATGGGAGGGGGGAGAACAGAGAATGTCCTGGGTTGGTGGGGTGTTTGATTATGTTGGCTGCTTTACCAAGGCAGCGAGAAGCCAGAGCTACCAGAGGAAGTGATAGAGGCAGGTACAATTACAATATTTAAAATACATTTGAACAGGTACATGGATAGGAAAATTTAAGAGGGATATGGGCCAACTACAGGCAAATGGAATTAGCATAGATAGGCATATTGGTCGCCAGGGATGAGTCGGACCAAAGAGCTTGGTTCCATGCTGTATAACTCCATGAATCTATCTCTGTGAATCTCTACAAATCCTCAATCCTGAAGGACTGCTTCAGAATCTGCTTCAGAAGCAGATTGCATCAAGCTACTACACAGAGGGTGGAAAGCAGTGCCCCATATCCCAATCCAATAGCCATCAAGCACATTACAAAAGTTCAGGGAAACATGTGATTTAACATGTCCTCCAAAAACAGCCAAATTGAAATTCCCTCACAGTTCCTGGTAGAAAGCAAACAAGATCAATCCTGGTCTTTTTAATTCAAGTAAATCCTTGTGTTCCCAACATCAAGGATTCTGCTTTGATATGAAATAAATAATTGAAATGAAATTACTTCTGAATAACAATTTTTATACTCCAACAGCAAAGTTCAATTGCAGTATTGACTTTTGATCAACAAAGTGTCAACAGGTAAAACATAGTTTTGTTTTACTGAGATAGGGTCTCAATCATTCCTACAGCAGTTAATTTTGTCATCTGTTCATTCTCTAAACTAAGAACATTCTTTCACATTTACATTTTAACGGTGTAAATGATTTATGAATGAACCTTCCCCCACTGTTTTTCCTATTTTATAGGCACCTATATTTTAGGCTTTCGTATTTGTTCAGCCTAAGTTACGATTGTTTATTTCACCAGCACATCTTTCCCCTCAAGCACAGAACACACCGTGGTCTCTTTTGTAACTGGAATATCCAAGTGCATCTGTAAACTGCTGAGACTGGTTTCCCTCCCACATGAACAGCGGGTCTGTCCTGTCACAGAGGTTTGAAAATATCATGTCACAGTTGAGACGGCAGTTGCACTGCCCACTTTGATTATCCATGAAAGCACCAAGGCACTGACTTTGGAAACAAGTACATTGGCAGGCCAAATTAATAGGCAGTCAATGAGCCTGTCAAGGACCCATTAAACAGAAAGCAGGAAGCATCCCAAACTGGGTTTATATCTGCAGGATTCATGCTCACCTCACTGTTTGCAAAGGAATCTGACGCAGGAATAACGAGGCTGTATGAGCTGGCGACATTCAACATTCTCTATTACAATATAAAATGAATTCATTAATAATTTCATTGCAAATATTTAAATGAGCAGGATATAGATCAGATGGAAATTTGGGCAGAACATTGAAAGGTAGAATTTAATCCTGACAAGAGCATGGTAATGCATTTTGTGAAGTCAGACAGAGGTAGGGCATACACAGTAAATGGTAGGAGGCAAAGGAACACTGATGAATAGAGGAACCTTGGTGTTCGAGTCTACATTTCCCAGGTATATAGGGTGGTGGAGAAGGCATATGGCATGCTTACCTTCATAGGTTGGGGCATAGAATATAAAAGTTGGGACAGTTGGTTGTAACTTTACAAAACACAGGTTAGTCCGTACTTGGAGAATTCTGTGCATCCTGGTCTCCATACTACAGGAAAGAAGTGGTTGTGCTGGAGAGAGTGCAGAGGGGATTCACCAGGATGTTGCCTGAATTGGGAGGACATTAGTTATGGGGAGAGATTGGATAGGCTGGGTTTGTTTTCCCTGGAGCGAAGGAGGCTGAAGGTTGACCTGATTGAGGTATATAAAGTTATAAGAGGCATAGATAGGGTTGATAGTTAGAATACTTTCCCATGATAAGGGTATCAAAAACAAGAGGCCATAGGTTTAGGGTGAGAGGAAGGAGGTTTAAAGGAGATTTGAGGGGAAGACTTTTTGAGACAGATGATGGTTGATATCTGAAACTTACTGCCAGAGGAAGTGGTGGAATCAGAGACAATCACTCTGTTTAAGAAACATTTAGACATATACCTACATAGACAAGGCACAGGATAAGATAAGATAAGATAAGATAAGATAAGATAAGATAAGATAAGATAAGATAAGATAAGATAAGATAAGATAAGATAAGATGGGATGAGATAAGAAAGATATCTTTATTAGCCACACATACCTTAAAACACACAGTGAAATGATCTTTTGCGTAGAGTGTTCTGGGGGCAGCCCGCAAGTGTCGTCATGCTTCCGGCGCCAACGTAGCATGCCCACAACTTCCTAACCTGTATGTCTTTGGAATGTGGAAGGAAACCGGAGCACCCGGAGGAAACCCACGCAGACACACGGGGAGAACGTACAAACTCCTTACAGACAGTGGCCAGAATTGAACCTGGGTCGCTGGCGCTGTAATAGCATTATGCTAACTGCTACACTACCATGCTTGCCCTACTAAATTGCTTGCAAACTATGTTACAAATATCCTCCTCCAGGTACAAGTCTGATGGTAAAATCTGCCCATTGGATTAGCAATATGGCATTGGCATGATATGAACCTAGAGTGGGCAATAGGGTTAGTGTAAGTGGGCACAGTCAACATGGATATGGCGGGCCGAAGGGCCTATTTCTGTGCCGTATGGCTGTATAACTCTAACACAATAACTATTTATTAGACTGGAAGCTATGTAAATAGAGTAATTATGAACAGTTGGGCAAACATACTGGTTAGCGACCATAAAACTACCATTAATCTACATGTAGTTCAGTTTCCAAAATTTTCTAGTAAAATTTTGAGCCAATTTTGAAAATTCTCTGGCCATAATTATTTATAAATTCCAGAGACTATCTGATGAATTTAGGAATTTGGCTATGATTGGTCAACAATCCATTGAAACTGAACACACAATCTCCTTATGGTTTTCCATTGACAGGACATAAGACTGTGTCTCAAATAATCTACATTGACTTCTGAGTGACTACTGTCAGGAGGGAGACAGGTCACCCAACAGGTAGCCTGCTAGAGCAAGACCTCAAAACACTCCTGGGGCAGTCAACAGCAAGTTAAGTTATGGGAATCGATTGGAATCATGAAGGTTGAGGATTCAGAGTCAACATTTAGATCTGTGGCACAGGATTTCAACTGTCAACCTGCTGATTCAGAGGGAAGTTCTACCAACAGAGCCTTAGTAAATATCTCATGGACCTTCCCAATTGTTGGCTGTACCCACATGGACACACCCTGTGTAAATTGTACAAGGTCTCCCCCAATTTCTCTAATTGCTATCAGTAAGCAATATCTAAGTTTTTTTAATGAATATTTTGCTTCTTACTTCTTCAAGTGAATAAAATTCATAAATGTTTCCACATTAAACTGCATCACCCACCATCTTGCCCAATCACAACCACAGCGGCAAAACAAATACATACAATATAAAAATTAGTTCTGAATTTATTAAACAAACACTCATTTAATTCACATCACATAAATGTTCACTTGAAGAGGTTCAGCTTTAAAGCACAAAACCATCACCATCAACATGTGTCCTAGTTTTCAACCTTTTGCTTTATGTAATATGGCATCCCACAGCTGACCTATGGAAGTTGAATGAGGCCAAGATCTCAAAATGGTCAGAGTGTCTTCACCCCCTGATCTCTCACCTCAACCCCTGTCCTCCCACTACACCTGTTATTGATTGGCTTTATTAAAATGTACCTGAGTACTTTGTCAACAACTTGAACAAACTAAATTACAAATGTCCTCCTTCAGTTACAAGTCTAATGGTACTTTGTCAACAACTTGAACAAACTAAATTACAAACGTCCTCCTTCAGTTACAAGTCTAATGGTAAAATCTGCCCATTGAATGAGCAATATGGCATTGGAATTGAGTGGGTTGAATTTTATTCATTTACAGAAGTGCTATCAATGTATTGCCCAACCCCAATTGTCCTTGAGATGATGTTGGTGAAGGATATCAATAACCTCTCACTCAACATCAGTAAAACTAAAGGACTGATGGTTGACTTCAGGAAGGGGAAGTAGGGTGAATATGTGCTCCTCTACATGGGTGGATCAGCGGTGGAGAGGGTCAGCAGCTTTAAATTCCTGGGTGTCCACATATTGGATGACCCGTCCTGAGCCCAGCACATAGATGCAATCACAAGGAAGGCACGACAGCGTCTTTACTTTCTTAGAAGGTTAAAGAGATTCAGCATGTCACGAACACACCAACAAACTTCTACAGACATACTGTTGAAAGTATCCTGACTGGTTGCATCACGGTGTGGTATGGCAATTTGAATGCACAGGAATGTAAGATACATCACGGGCACATCTCTCCTCGCCATCAGTAGTATCTATATTTTTCTTATGAATTTTCTTATGTTTTCTTGTGAATGCTGCTTATCTGATGCTATGTGCCTGTGATGCTGCTGCAAGTGAGTTTTTCATTGCACCTGTGCACACATGCACTTGTCCTCATGGCAATGAACTTGACTTTGATTTGAAAGGAGAACTACAAGTGATGGTGTTCCCAAGCATCTGCTGCCTTCATTCTTAGTGGCAGTGGTCACAGGTTTGGGAAGTGCTGTTGGAGTGGGGCAGAACGGTAAGCTGCAGTGTATGTTGATGGTACATACAGCAGCCATATACACCAGGTGTTGAGGGCAAGAATGTTTAGTGTGGTGAATGAGGCACAAACCAAGCAGGATGTTTTGTCTGGGATGGTGTAGAGCTCCCCGAGTGTTATTGAAGCTGCATTATCCAGGCAAGGGAAAAGTATTACATCATATTCTTTATGCCTAGTAAATGATGGAAAAGCTTTGGGAGGTCTTGAGTTGAGTGATATGCCTCAAGATACCCAGCCTCTCAGCCTGTTTTTAAAGACTGTAGTCTAGCATCAAACTCTCAGATCACTGCAAAATGCTTCTAAAATTTAATAAATAATTTTATTTAATATTAAGGAAGGCTGACAATTGTAACCCATTCTTGAGGAAAGTGGGACAGGGTAAGATGGGGCTGGAGACAAGGGCAAGGGTAATTGGTCTTCACCTCAAAGAGGATGATGAAATCTGTTATTCTTTTTTAGCGGCAGTTCAAAAGATTCATTTTAACTTTTGCTGATAGATATTTTTTCCCAAAGAACTGAACTTCAATACTCAAATAAGCACATAGGGATTTGAATTCAGTTTCTCTGAATCACTTGCCCATCAGACACTTGATGCATACAGTGGCTGCCTTCATCTGTCCTGTGTGGTTCTTTGACAGTCACTACTGTAAGTGAAAGGATAGAACACTGCCATTCAGTCCTTTTGAAGCAGGTCTCCATGACTGTAACCAAACACAACAACAAATAGAAGGAACCCGAAGGTGCTTGTTTAACATCCAATAATTTCACCCTCTGTTTCTGTGTCATGGGTAGGGACAGGTTGCAAATTACATTCCAACCCTGAGAGTCCAATGAAAAGCAAACACAGGGTGGTCTTCATTCAGTTCATTCAGCTCTTCTTAACCTCGTTCAAGGACAGCAGATGTCAGAAATGAAACTCTAATGTGTTTTCTACACTGTGGCTGAAGATGTGCTAAACCACAGACGTGCAGAGTACAGAGAGAATGTATTCAGTCTACTGGCCTTGTGCTGTTTCTTCGGTAGGACAATCAAAAGCTAACCAGGCAGCATCCGTAGAGAAAAGCAGGCGGTCAACGTCTCAGGTCAGGGTCCTGACCTGAAATGTTGACTGCCTGCTTTTCTCTATGGATGCTGCCTGGCCTGCTGAGTTCCTCCAGCATCATCATGTTTCATCTAGATTCCAGCATCTGTAGTCCTTTGTTGCTCCAATCAAAAGCTAAACTCACTACCCTGCTCTCTCCCTATGAATCTCTACCTTCTGCTGTTCCAAATGTTTGCTCACTTTTCCCTTTTGAAGATGCAGCCGTGTCTGTTTTGCCTTTGTCTAATGGCAAAATAACTCATATTAAATTGGTAAATTGGTTTATTATTGTCACATGTACTGAGGTACAGTGAAAAACTTGTCTTGCATACTGTTCATACAGATCATTTCATTACAACAGTGCATTGAGGTAGTACAAGGGAAAACAATAACAGAATGCAGAATAAAGTGTTACAGTTACAGAGAAAGTGCAGTGCAGGCAGACAATAAGGTGCAAGGCCATAATGAGGTAGATTGTGAGGTCAAGAATCCATCCTATCGTACTAGGGACCATTCAATAGTCTTATAACAGCAGGATGGAAGCTGTCCTTGAGCCTGGTGGTACGTGCTTTCAGGCTTTTATATCTTCTGCCTGATGGGAGGGGAGAGAAGAGAGAATGTCCTAGGTGGGTGGGGTCTTTGATTATGTTGGCTGCTTTACCAAGGCAGCGAGAAGTGTAGACAGGGTCCATGGAGGGGAGGCTGGTTTCTGTGATGTGCTGAGCTGTGTCCACAATTTTCTGTAGTTTCTTGCAGTCATGAGAAGAGCAGTCGCCATACCAAGCCATGATGTGTCCGGATAGGATGCTTTCTGTGGTGCATTGATAAAAATTGGTGAGGGTCAAAAGGGACATGTCAAATTTCTTTATTCCCGAGGAAGTTGAGGTGCTAGTGAGCTTTCTTGGCCTTGGAGTCTACGTGGTCGGACCAGGACAGGCAATTGGTGATGTTTACCCCCAGAAACTTGAAGCTCTCAACGCTATCGACCTCAGCACCATTGATGTGCACCACCCACCTTCCTGAAGTCAATGACCAGCTCTTTTGTTTTGCTGACATTAAGGGAAAAGTTGCTGTCATGACACCATGCCACCAGGCTTTCTATCTCCCTCCTGTACTCCGACTCATCATTATTTGAGATATGGCCCACTACGGTGGTATCATCTGCAAACTTGTAGATGGAGTTAGAGTAGAATCTGCCCACGCAGTCATGAATGTTTAGGGAGTAGAGTAAGGGGCTGAGGACTCAGCCTTGTGAGGCATCAGCGTTGAGAATAATCGTGGCGGAGGTGTTGCTGCCTATCCTTACTGATTGTGGTCTGTTGGTCAGGAAGTCAAGGATTCAGTTGCAAAGGGAGGTGTTGAGTCCCAGGTCTAGGAGTTTGGCGATGAGTTTACTTGGCATTATAGTATTGAAAGCGGAACTGTAGTCAGTCAATAATAGTCTACTGTAGGTGTCCTTTCTGTCCAGTCCAATATCACTCAGCATAAATCTATACTCTGCACCTGAATTTGCTGTACTGACAAAGGAACGGTTGATGTTAGCACTGGAAGCCCAAAGCAATATCATTCCAAGCTCCGGCCCAATTTTTATATTGCATTGGATTCAAACAACCTTGAGCTAATCTGGTACATTTAGCTTTCAAATGTTTGTTATGTTTGTGTTTCAATAGTCGTAGCTGTGGATCTCGTATACTTAATAATAAAGCAAATAAAGTCAAGCAAACATCACCCATCCAACACTTCCAACTATCACCTGCCAGCTCTTGCTCCAACCCTTCCTCCCTCCCTTTTATACTGGCTACCTCCCTTCTTTCTTTCCAGTCCAGATGAAGGGTCTTGACCCAAAATGTCTACTGTGCATTTCCCTCCATAGATGCTGCCTGACCCATTGAGTTCCTCCAGCACTTTGATGTGTTGCAGCACTCTCATCCTGGCGTTCTTACATGTAATTGCAATGCAAATAACAAATGAATAAAGTATAGTTCTTTCCTTATTCTCCTAGGATAGCACTGGAGTGTTTTGTGATCTTACTCTGCCTATTTGCATTGACTTGTAAGGCATGAAAGCAATTTGGAAAAAGCTTGTTACTATTTAAAATATATTTCACCAGTCATTATACTGTGGGTCCTCTTCATGTTTAAAAACTTTGGATGGCATCAGTGATTTTATTCTATACTTTTAGGCACAATATTTTCTGGAGATGAGCAATGTGATACAATTCCCAAATGTGCCATATAATAGAGGTATAAGATTGAAGAGGCTCACATTAAGCCTCAATAATTTTACCTCTTTCACCTGCCGTGTGTGTTCATTCAGTCAGGCGCTGTAATCAGCCATGGTTGCTGTAAGCTTTCAGGTGATTATTCATGTGTTCAACCCATGCAAAATGCTTGAGAGGAAAACTTGGCAGAGAATCTGTGAATAGAGGCATTAATCTCTCTTAACCCCAGGCGACTGTTAGTTTCTGATAATCAACTGCAACTTATTTCTCAGGAGGTCTGCAGCGATTATAATTGTTAATTGTTTAGCCAGGACATCGCTGTGCATTGACTAATATTCATCAAAGATGCTCATTTCTAGCCAAAGTAAAAAAATAGTGCCAAGAAGTGGACTAAAACTGCTCCTGATCAATCTATGCATCCCCTCGACTGGGAATGCAGAAATATCTAGAAGACAAATATTCCCCTTTGGTTGAAAGGTGCCACAAATATTTCTGATTAGTTCAAGGAAAATTTCAAGTAATCAAAAAGCACTTAAAGCGTTTGGGAACAATTAAAGCTGATGAGAATACCCCTGTCTGCAGGTTCCCCACAATCACACATCATCCTGACTTGGAAATGCATTATCAATTCTCCTTGATTGTTGGGAATTATCCCAGAATTCCCTAACCCAATAGGACAGTGAAATCCTTCCAAACTTTCTCAAGGGCAATTAGTGAATGACAATCCACACCAGTAATGTAGTGTAGCAGTTAGCGTAACGCCATTACAGTGCCAGCGACCTGGTTTCAATTCTGGCCGCTGTCTGTAAGGAGTTTGTCCATTCTCATCATATCTGCGTGGGTTTCCTCTGGGTGCTCTGGTTTTCTCCCACATTCCAAAGACATACGGTTTAGGAAGCTGTGGGCATGCTATGTTGGCGTCGGAAGCGTGGCAACACTTGCGGGCTGCCCCCAGAACACTCTATGCAGACATACATTTCACTGTATGTTTCAATGCACATGTGACTGATAAAGATATCTTATCTTAATGCTGAAAAATGAATTACAATATACCCTTTCTCTCAAAATACCTTCTTGTATGTTTCAATCCATCGTAAGTAACTATCAACTTCCAATTTTTTTTTAGTGTTTAGACTAATTGGATGGTGAGGAACCAATGTGTCATATCAGGCAACATGTGATGACCAGCGTCATACAGTACTTGATATCACACTGCTGTTGTAAAGCAGTGGTTCAACCAGAATTGAATGGAGTATTGCATTCAATTCTGGTCACCTCATTATAGGAAGGATGTGGAGGCTTCGGAGAGGTTGCAAAAGAGATTTACCAGGATGCTGTCAGGATTTAGGGCATGTGCTATAAGGAGAGGTTGGACAAACTAGAGTTGTTTTCTCCAGGGCAGCAGAGGCTGAGGGGAGACTTGATAGACATTTATCAAATAATGAGAGGCATATATAGAATAGACAGTCAGTATCTTTCTCCCAGGTTCGAAATTTCTTATTATAGAAGGAAGACATTTAAGGTGAGTGGGAGTAAGTTCAAAAGAGATGTGCTGAGCAAGTTTTTTTTATTATACAGAGAGTGGTGGGTGCCTGCCATGCACTGCCAGGGTTGGTGGTGGAAATGATATAGGCATTAAAGAGGCTCTAGGATAGGCACATGAATGTGCAGAAAATGGAGGGATATGAACCTTGTGCAGGCAGAAGAATTTAGGTTAAGATAAGATCTTTATTAGTCACATGTACGTCAAAACACGCAGTGAAATACATCTTTTGCGTAGAGTGTTCTGGGGGCAGCCCACAAGTGTCGCCATGCTTCCAGCGCCAACATAGCATGCCCACAACTTCCTAACTTATCTTTGGAATGTGGGAGGAAACCGGAGCGCCTGGAGGAAACCCACACAGACACGAGTTAATTAGGCATCATTCGCTTAATTAGTTCAGCAGAACATCGTAGACCGAAGGGCCTGTTCCTGTGCTGGACTGTTCTGTGTTCGATGTTCTATCATACAGTACCCAATATCACACTCCTGTTGTAAAGCATTGCTTCAGCCAACTTATCATGACAACTTTACAGAAGAAGACTCTTATGCATAAACATAGAAATACTGTAATGATACACAATATGCTCCCTTAGTCTGTGTACATGCAAATTCCACAATCCAATATTCTCTCCACTCAAAAGGCACAGGCCAGAGATGGCTACAGAGTTTTAGTCAGGGTTCTTTCCCCCCGCTCCCCCCCCCCACCATAAACATAGCTCCCTACCCATGGTATGGACATGAAATCTTTTAGATGAAACATGAACCAGAGACAAACTCCAACAAGCAATCTTTGCACATCAACATTTAGAAATTAGTTTGAAGTTTCCCCAGGTACTTTTCAAATATAGATACCCCATTCACTTAAAACTAGTGCGGCAGAAAAAGTACAAGAGGAATCAATTGAGAGAACATTAGGTATCAGCCCAAGGGGTAGGTCCCAGATCTGGTGCTCATTCAGAGTAACATATGTAGGAGATGACCAGGAAAAAGGCCCTCTATATCCAGATCCACCATGACATCTGCCCCCAGGGAATAAAGCACTAAACAGATAAAACTGGAGAAAACGTAATCAGCTACCCATAGGGTGATTGTTAAAAAAAAGCATAAGGAAAAATATATTTTAAACGATCAGTGGCTTGGATTCAAAATAGTCTGCCTGATATGGCTTTCACATTCTCAGACTTTTAATTCTACCTCTCTCGTTTTCTGATATTGTCAATTTAGCATTTCTTTTTGCACTACTTCACTACTACCTCACTCGACTGCTTTGCACTCATTGCTGTATTTATTATTGTATTTATTATTACCATGTATGCTGTTTACTCTGTGAGCTTCACGCAAGCAAGGAATTTCATTGCACCCTGGTGTATATGACAATAAACTAATCTGAATCTGAATCTGAATCTAAAAGCATTGCAGAGATTGCAGAAAGACAAGGGGAGAAAAAACAATCTGAGTCATTCTTCTAAACTGCTACATGTAGACTTGATGGGCCAAATGGCTTTTTCCACTGTGGTACCAACGTAGTGATTTCAGCTCAAGGTGATGATGTGAAAAATCATGCAATCATTGCCCATCATGATTTAAGATGTCCTTTCATGTTTCTGATTGCTGCCTTCCAATTGATTTTAAAAATTCTATATGCATTCTGTGATATACTGTGCTGTGGTTGGTACTATGCAGGTAATTATTTCCTACTAGTAAAAGCACGTTATTATTCAATAAATTTGCCATGTTTTCATTGTAAACTCCATTGAACATGGACAGCCATTGTTGTTGAATACCAACCAGTAAAAAAAAGATAATTACTCTCAGGAACTAGATAAAGGCGAGAAAGGAGCAAAGCATCCTCACAACTCCACATTACATGATAGAGCACAAAGATAGCTGAAGCTCATGCAAACACTACCAAATTGATAGACAAATGATTACAATATATTTTGAAACAACTCAGACATTTACAATATCACAGGGCAGGTTTTCATGGAAGTTCAATGGCACAACACTTTTATTCAACGTAATACAATTGAAAATAGGATATTCTTTTCACGAATGGCACCCAGTAATGACCATTTCTGGATCACCACACATTGTTGGAGTAATTTGTCCAGGCATTTCCTGTCATCAGTCAAACCCTCCTCTCTCTGCGAATTCTGTGTTAGGATGAATGAGGTGACATTGTTCCTCAAGCAACACCTTTGGAGTAATGCAGAGAGCTTAGACCTGTGTTTGCCACTCCCAGGAAAACATGGCCCAGCTTCTACACTGCTGAACGGTGACCTACAAGGTGAGTGAAATACTTATAGAACAGCATGGGAACAGGCCCTTCGGCCCACCATGTCTGTGCTGACCATGATGCCAATTTAAACTGCACATCTGCCTGCACATGGTCTAAATCCCTCCATTCACTGCCTGTTCATGTGTCTGTCTAAATGCCTCTCAAACATTGCTACTGTATCATTCCCTACAGCATTCCCCTATCCAGTATTAAAAAATATCCCCTAACAACTGACCAGACTACAGGAGGCCTTTCAACACCCTTTTCCGATCTGTGAGCCTCCAATCCCACGTACATCATCACGCTGACCTTCACCCTCAATCTGCCCAGCTCAACATCATCACACCAGCTCTGCTCATACCCTGCCCTTGCCACCACACACTCCCTCCTTGATCCCAACCCTTGACAAATGCTGGACTCCAAGGTCCAGTGCCAGGTTTTGTCGACCTTAATGCAACAGGACAATGATCAAAATGGTCCCACCACCAGTCCTAATCCAGCACGTCCTCATGGGCACCTGAGAATTTCTACACAGTTGTGTATCATGTGGTTTCTAGACAGTCGTATATTGCATCTTCTGGCCTGGGCACTGATAGTAAAGCTGGCGTTCACTGCCCATTACCAGATGTGCTGAAAAATAAACACTGGAGCATCTTTTTTGTGAGTGATTGCAATCTTGTGTGTTAAATGTACTCCCACAATGTTAATGGGTTGGGAATTCCAGGACATTGACCAACAGTGACGAAAGAACAACCATTTGCTTCCAAGTCAGAGTAGTACATAACTTGGAGACTGCAGATGCTTGGATCTGAAGCAAAAAACAAGCTCTTGGGGGAACTCAGTGGGTCACGTAACATCTGTGGAAGGGAATTGACAGTCAACATTTCAGGTCAAGATCTTTCATCCGGACTCTCCGTAACTTGGAAGTGACCTCCTGTCAAGGGTCCATGCCACAGGAATAGTTTGTTGACAAAAAATGTTTTGAATTTACGGAGCCTTATTAAAATGAGAATCAGAATTAGCAGTATCCAGTTCTTTGTAAGCCAAACAGCTCTCAGATTTTCAACAGGGTGAGAACTGACACCCTGTTATTCCAAGCCAAGCATACTGGAAAATTCTGCAAACTGCTTAGCCACCGAACGGGCTCCTGACTTTGGTAGCTCCTTGCAACCACCATGAGGACAAATAACCTGTCAAACCTCCAGCCTTGCATTTTCTCCAGTCACTGTTACAAAACTGCTTCTGCACATCAGCCAAAGGCCATTTCAAGAATAAAATCCACAACATTATAATGTATCACTATTAAAGTGACAAAATATTTCAACCGTTCACATTGATATATCTGGCATATTTCAAATCCCCTGAATCAACTATGAGAACTGAACGTCGAATGTCAATACTTACATGCAGTAAAGGGAACAAACAGTTTAGAAATGGAGCACTGGCTTCACAGGCAAGTAGCTGCTCAAATGAATTTCGTGCTGCTTGCAGTGATTATCGCACGCTTCCTGATGGTGTGTGCGACGGACATCTTTGAACCTCATTAGCAAAACTGCCTCAACAGCTGAACAAATTGCTAACAGCCAGATCCAGTTTATTACTGCATTGAAAGGTAGCCTGAAATGTCAACATTCTGTTCCCCCTACCATTATGAAGTCTGAGAATGTCAAATTACCCCATCAGGGGTTGTAAATAATGTCTGGAACTTAATTTGCTGAGCATCAAGCACATATACGATGCCTTTATGGCTCTAATCAACAGTTACTGCTTTAAAAGTTGTCAACATGGAACATTTCAAGCAGTATCCCCATCACAACATCCTCGTTAATAAAGACCCAGTGCCCTATTGCTACCTCCCTGTAGAAGCAGATCACAATGACTTGAGGAATGCTTCAACACTAATTAAATCTGCATCAGAATAAAAGACTGTGGGTTAGAATTTCATCCCTGGATGCTTGTTCTAAGCACGCAATACAGAGGCAATTCTGCATTCTACTCCAGTTCTCAAACTCGGTTCCGCTGACTTCATAGCTCAAGTTTTTAACATAATATAAATGTTGTATTGTGCGTAAAGATTTCAACATTAAAAAAGATCTTCTGTTACTTCATTTCTCTTGGATGTAATAATGAAGGAGATTTCCCTTGCTTGGTCCAAACTACCCTTCCCTAACTGCCCCTTCTTAAAATGCTGCAGAACTAGCAAACAATTTTTTTAAAATTAATCAACTTTTACTTTGTTTTTAAAACGTCCATTATAACTACAATCCAGGTAGGTAAAAATTAGTCATGATAAGGAAAGAGGTGGCTTGCCAATTAAGAATTCACTTACACTTCATACACTAAAGCAGGGCATTTTACAGGTGAAAAAGACCCAAACTCTTGTCAATTCACTGATTTTCCATGATTACGCTGGAGAAGGCTGTAAACCAAATAGCTTGTGGGTGCACTTTGAATCACAATGACACCAATTCATGATTTCCACATTAGGCCATGTGTAGAAAACCTGAAGTTGGTATCAGGATCACAGAATGATGATGGTAAACATCGACAGTTTTGTCATCAATACACTTGCAAAATCCAGCCCATAAGGTAGCAGCTTTGAGAAAGGTTGCCAACCGTGATAGCTTTCTTGAACAGCATGTTAGTGAACCTACAAGGGAAAATGTTATCTTGGATCTGGTCCTGTGCAATGAGACAGGTAAAATTCACGATCTTGTAGTTAGGGATCCTCTTCGAAAGAGTGATCATAGTATGATTGAATTTCTCATACAAATGGAGGGTGTAATAGTTCGATCTAAAACCAGTGTATTATGCCTAAACAAGGGAGACTGCAACGGGATAAGGGGGGAGTTGATGAGTGTAGACTGGGAACACAAGCCAGTTGAGGAACAGTGGAAGACTTTCAAAGAGATTCTTCATGGTGCTCAACAAAAGTATATTCCAGTTAAAAGCAAGAACAGTAAGGGTGGGGAGAGCCAGCCTTGGATAACAAAGGAAATAAAAGAAGGCATCAAGCTAAAAGCTCATACATATAAAGTAACCAAGAGTAGTGGAAAACTGGAAGACCGGGAAAACTTTAAAAAGCAACAAAGAACCACGAAGCAAGCAATAAGAAAAGTGAAGGTATATTATGAAAATAAACTAACACAAAATATAAAAAAGATACCAAAAGTTTTTATAATTATATAAAGCTAAAGTGGACATAGGTCCCTTGGAAGATGAGAAAGCGGAATTAATATTGGGTAATGTGGAAATGGTCGAGGCCTTGAACGACTATTTTGTGTCAGTCTTCACAGTGGAGGACACATCTAACATGCCAAAGAGAGATGTTATGGATGCGATGGGAGGTGAAGACCTCGATACAATCATTGTCATTAAAAAGGTAGTGATGAGCAAACTAGTGGGCCTAAAGTTAGACAAGTCCCATGGTCCTGATGGGATGCATCCCAGGGTACTGAAAGAAATGGCAGAAGTTATAGTAGAGGCAATTGTGATAATTTACCAAAATTCTCTGGACTCTGGGCAGGTCCTGGTGGATTGGAAGACAGCGAATGTCATGCCACTGTTTAAAAAAGGATGTAGGCAAAAGGCAGGTAATTATAGGCCAGTTAGTTTAACATCTGTAGTCAAGAAAATGCTTGAAGCTATCATTAAGGAAGACGTAGCAAGACAGCTGGATAGAGGTGGTTCCATCAGGCAGACACATCATGGATTCAGGAAGGGCAGGTCCTGTTTGACAAACTTATTGGAGTTCTTTGAGGATATAATGATATAATGAGCACAGTGGACAGACGGGAACAGGTGGATGTTGTATGCTTGGATTTCCAGAAGGCGTTCAATAAGGTGCCGCATGAAAGACTTATCCGTAAGATAAGGATGCATGGAGTTGGGGGTAATGTATCAGAATGGATAAAGGATTGGTTAACCAAAAGAAGGCAGAGAGTTAGGATAAATGGGTGTTTCTCTGGTTGGCAATCAGTGGTGAGCGGGGTGCCGCAGGGGTCGGTACTGGGCCCGCAACTGTTCACGATATACATTAACGATTTGGGAGAGGGGACCGAGTGTAGAGTATCTAAGTTTGCTGATGACACTAAATTGAGTGGAAAAGCAAATTGTGCAGAGGATGCAAAGAGTCTGCAGAGAGATATAGATAGGTTAAGTGAGTGGGCAAGGGTCTGGCAGGTGGAGTACAATTTTGGTAAATGCGAGGTCATCCACTTCAGAAGGGAAAACAGAAGATCAGATTATTATTTAAATGGTGAAAGATTGGAGCATGCTGTTGTGCAGAGGGACTTGGGAGTTCTTGTGCATGAATCGCAAAAGTTTGGCTTGCAGGTGCAACAGGTCATCAAGAAGGCAAATCGAATGTTGGCCTTCATTGCTAGGGGGATTGAATTTTAGAGCAGAGAGGTTATGCTGCAACTGTACAGGGTACTGGTGAGGCCACACCTGGAGTACTGTGTGCAGTTCTGGTCTCCTCCCTTGAGGAAAGATATACTTGCTTTGGAGGTGATGCAGAGGAGGTTCACCAGGTTGATTCCGGAGATGAGAGGTTTAGCCTATGAGGAGAGATTGAGTCTCCTGGGACTATACTCAGTGGAATTCAGAAGAATGAGAGGGGATCTTATCGAAACATATAAAATTATGAAAGGGATAGATAATATAGAGGCAGGAAGATTGTTTCCACTGGTAGGTGAGATTAGAACTAGGGGACATAGCCTCAAGATTCCGCAGAGTAGATTTAGGATGGAGATGAGGAGAAACTGCTTTTCTCAGAGAATAGTGAACCTGTGGAATTCTCTGCCCAGGGAAGCAGTAGACACTACTTCATTTAGTATAGTTAATACACAGTTAGATAGATAGTTGCATAGTAGGGGAATTAAGGGTTATGGGGAAAAGGCAGGTAGGTGGATCTGAGTCCACGGCCAGATCAGCCATGATCTTATTGAATGGCGGAGCAGGCTCGATGGGCCAGATGGCCTCCTCCTGCTCCTGTTTCTTATGTTATTTTCTAACTTTAAACCAGTATTTATTACAAAATGTAAAATTTGCTTTGAATATAGTAAAATATCCCAACCTCAAAACTTATGAAACCACTTTGCAGCTGTTGAAGCCTAGACAAATAGAACATAGCAAGTCTCCACAAACAGCATGGGAATAAAATGTGCAGTTCTGGTCACCACGCTATAGGAAGGAGAGGGCGCAGAAAAGATTCACAGGAACATTGCCTGGAATGGAGGGTTTGAGTTACAAGGAGCAAAAAATAGGCTGGGACTGTTTTCCCTGGAGTGAAGGAGGCTGAGATGTGACCTTATAGAGGTTTATAAAATTATGAAGGGTATAGGTAGTGGAGATGGTCACAATCTTTTTCCCAGGGTGCGGGAATCTAAAACTAGAACCATGAGTTTAATGTCAGAGGAGAAAGATTTAAAGGGGATCTGAAGGGGAAATTTTCCACACAGTGGGTGATGGGTATATGGAGCGAGCTACCAGAAGAGGTGGCAGAGGCAGATACAATTATAACATTTAAACGACATCTGGACAATTACATAGGTAGGAGAGGTTTAGAGGGATATGGACCAAATGCAGGGAAATAGGATTAGCAAAGATAGGCACCTTGGTCAGCATGGATGAGTTGGGCCAAAGGGTCTGTTTCCATGCTATATGAATATGAATCTATGAAATATCCCAATAATTAGTTTTACCACTATTGGTTCATGCGTAAATGTCAGTCAGGATACCATAAAAATCTCCATGTTCTTTTTCCAATGACACCGTTGGATTATTTAGCCTCTCATCTGAGACATGGCACCCCTGATTGTTTCGGTGTATCCTGTTGTGAGTGACTCACCTCCTGTTGTCTCAGTGACCCGCTACAAGGCACAAGTCAGGAGAGTGACAGAATATTCTCCATTTGCCTGGATCACACAGCTCCAACAACATTTATGGAGCTCGACATCATCAAGAACAAAGGAGCCCATCGACCACACTGAACGTTCATTCTTACCCCAACCACCACACAGTGGATGCAATGTGTATCACCTATAGAATGCACTGCAAGTGTTCAAGTAGATTATTCTGACAGCATCTTCCCAAACCCTCAGCATCTACCACCAAGGAGTACGATGTTGAACACCATCTTGAATTTCCATGTTGAACACCGGCTTGACTTAGAAGTAATATCATCATTCCTTCTTCATCACTGGGTCAAAATCCTGGAACTCCCTATTGAAGAGTGCTGAAAGATTACCTTCACCAGAAGGACTACAGCAGTTTAAGAAAGTGACTCATCACCACTTTCTCAAGGGCAAATAGGATTGGACAATAAATGAGACTTGCCTGTGATGTCCACATACTGAAAAGTGAATAACCAAAAATGTATTACTTTGGGGGCAAGGCATTCCTTCGTTATTGCAAATAAGCTCAATTTATCTGAGACAAGGGTTCAGTGTTTTACAATTCCAGACATGGCAATGGTAGAATGTTCACGTTATGTGTTACATTTACAGAACCTACAAAGGTGACACTGGGACTTCCTCTGGGCTTGCCCTCTGACAGTTACATCTTAGCCTTGTAACTAATAAAGATATAGTGAATAACTTGGAGATAATGGGTAAACTTATAAACTCACTTCATGCAATAGCGTTGGGCATCTTTAAGCAGTTGGCTTGTTATTATAAATGAGCAATGAATCATGTCTATTTCAGGCACATGTTGAAATTCTATGTGAAATTTTGCTGAAAGAATTCTATATATTATTCTTTGTACAACACAGAGAGGTCAACAGACTCAGCAACCTGCAGTGTAACACTTGAGAATTTATGACTGTATTCATTGCATTTCAATGACTTAGTAAGTAAAGGTCAGTGAGAGCTGATACTTTCACGTATGAATCATTAAGTCACCATTGACCGATAAGGACTGCCATTGTCCGCTCGAGAAGATATTATCAGTTTGTTGAGCAGTCCTTAAAGTTATTCCAGGCTCTTGTTAAATCTGTCGTGTGCTAAAAACTATCGATCTGCAGTTTGGACCAAGCAAGAGAAACCTATTCTACTATTACAATGACATTGCTTTCGAAAGAACTAAACAAATGTTCAGGATATAAGCAGTACTGTTAATTCAATGAATCCTGTGAGGTAAATTGGAAGAAATAAAGCCAACCTCTCTGTTCCTTTCCAGACACCTGTCTGTTCCTTCTGATATGCAAAGGTCATAAAATTACAATCATTATGTAAGTAATTCATTATGGTTGATACTGTAAAAGATTACAAGTGATACAAAAATATTAATGTGTTCCAATCAGTCATCCTGCTTCCTGGAAGTCAAATTTGCGTTATCGAAATTACTCACCAACAGTTCAATACTTGCAACAACTAATTATAAAAAAAAACAAGTCCAGGTGATGAAAGAATGAAGAGGAATCTATGGTTTGGATTACATTTCTGGAATTGTTAGATAATAATCCTCTGATTGTAGGAAGGATGTGGAGGCTTTGGAGAGGGTGCAGAAGAAGTTTACCGGGATGCTGACTGGATTAGAGGGCATGTGCTATAAGGAGAGGCTGGACAAACTTGGGTTATCTTCTCTGGAGTGGTGGAGGTAGAGGGGAGACCTGATAGAGGTTTACAAGATTATGAGAGGCATAGATAGACTAGGCAGTCAGTATCTTTTTCCCAGGGTTGAAATATCTAATACTAGAGGGCATGCCTTTAAGGTGAGAGAGGGTAAGTTCGAAGGAGATGTGCGGGGCAAGTTTTTTTTACACAGAGAGTGGTGGATGCCTGGAATGCACTGCCAGGGGTGGTAGTGGAGGCAAATACGATAGAGGCATTTGAGAGGCTCTTAGATAGGCACATGGGTGTGCAGAGAATGGAGGGATATGGACATTGTGTAGGCAGTAGGGATTAGCTTAGTTAGGCGTTTAGTTACTAGTTTAATTAGTTCGGCACAACATCGTGGGCCGAAGGGCCTGTTCCTGTGCTGTATTGTTCTATGTTCTATGTTATACATGACCCTACATCAACACGGCTACTTGACGTATCATTTCTGGATGGCAACAGCTAGATTTGTTAAAGCCATTGAAAGCAAGGTTGTCATAGGTGAAATTCCCTTTCTGGAGCACATAGACCAGGCTGAGGAAGGGCTACATTGACAAAAGGTGCTACCTTTCAGAAGAAATGTTAAATCACAATGATGCAGCTGGTAGGACTACTGCCTCACAGCTGCAGTGACCTACATTCAGTGCTGACCTTGGGTGCTGTCTATGTTCTCCCTGTGACTATATGGATCTCATCCAGGTGCTCCGATTTCTTCTCACATCCCAAAGCAGGTTGGTAGGTTAGTTGGCCACTGTAAGTTGCTCCTAGTTTGTGGGTGAGGGGTAGAATATGGGGGGGGGGGGGGGGGAGTTGAGCAGAATGAAGGGGGAATAATGTGGGATTAGTGTGGATGGATGCCTGATGGTTAGCACAGACTCAATAGGTCCTGTTTCCATGCTCTTTCACTCTAAATAAAGCCTCTGACTACACCCTCAGATAGTTACAAAAGATCTTATATCATTAATTTGAGATTTCTTATCTCATGTCTAATGGAAAGAACTGCATTGTAGAGAAATCCAGACCAGGATGGCAAGTTAAGTAGCAATTTATGAAACAAGTGCCTGCCAATATTTATTGAAGACTCCAAAAGTTAAACTAAAAAAAAGTTTTTTTTTTGCATAGCCAACTGTAAACCAAAAGCAGTTCAGGAAAATGTCTGATAGCACTTTATACTATGAGACTGAACTGTAGAGGTTGGGAAAGGGAAAAGCAAAGATTTATAGGGAAGGCATTTTAAATGACATAAGGGCAAAATACTGTACTTGCTGGAAATCTAGGATATGAACAGAATTTGTTGGAAATAGAATCTATGGAGTGAAAAAAAATTAGTGCTTCAGGTTATCAACCTGAACATAACTGTTACACTACAGAGACCAACTGATCCAAGTATTTTCAGCATTTCCATTTATATTTAAGCCAATTTTCATTCAATGTGTCCCTTAAGATGTGGGCAACACTGGCAAGTTAAGATTTATTGTGTATCCCTAATAGCCATGAGAGCATAAAAATGTCAAACACATAGTGTGGGACTGGAGTCTCCTGTAAGTCAGACGTGGTAACAAGATTAGGTTCTTTTGCCTGAAGGACTCTGGTGAACCAATTGTCTAGCTCTGAAGCTAACCAACAAATTATTGGATTTTCCAGATTGAAGTGTATAATTCACCACAGTAAATTCACAAATGAAGCCTGAGGTTGCAATTCACTGTCACTTCGTAGATGATCAAGAAAAAAGCTTTTGACAAGTGTTCTTGAAATCAAGGTGACAAGATATCTGGAGGACAATGGTTAAACAAACAACCTTAATCTTTAATTAGTACTAAGATGGGGGAGGTCTTGAAATAGGAATCAGTAACATAATAAGGGGATTGGGGATTGATGAAGGGGTATGATCAATGATTTTGGGTCATTTGTGTTGGGAGACCTGGCTCCCCAATTCAAATAGGGATTTTTAAATAAACTTCACAGTGGACGACCCCAGTGGTACCTTTCAAAATCACTGATTCAGCTGTGTGTAAACCTCCAATTTTCCAAAGTGGGGTTTGGAAAGGCCATAGGCTATCAGTTTTAACTAGTGGAGGAAAGATTGCTCCTTTAGAGCAAGGGCATAGATCCCTCTTTAATTGGCCTTTAACATGGTGAAGTGTGGCTACAACACCACATTATATTTACATGTGCCCCACTTGCTACATTGGATGCTTGGTCTTTGGTATTATACCCGATTATCAGGTGTGACCCCACGGAATTTCTAGATGCTTCGGGGATGATTTGCTGCAATTATCATATCATCTATCAGCCGCAAAGAGCTGCCTAGGGACATAATCCTTTTAGAAATTTAGGACTGAGATTTAGGATTGAGCTTTCCAACCATATTAGGTCTTCCAAACAGTTCACTGCATCGGGCTCATCGGCATCTTCCGTAAACCAGCCGCAATGTGCTCACAGGCAATTTCACCAGAGGCTTTGTGCAAACCTTTTAACTGTAATATGAAATGTTAGAAATGCAGCCAATCTGGCAGCATTTTCAGAGAGCCAAATGCAGGGTTAACACTTCAGGTCAACAATCCCTCTGATGAACAGTCATGGACCTAAAACTTCTGTTATCATTTTTGTTCAACAATTTTAAAGCTCTTTTGTACTCCTCAGCCACATATTCCTAAACCTTGGTGAAAAACTCTGTTTAATTGTACTTGAATGGACTATTTAAACAATATGGGTCAGAGCATTTGTTAAATATCATTTTTCAATGCAACAATCAAGTAGCTAGATGGTGGAGGACAGAATATTGGACCACAGTCATTAACTCCTTCCATGACTTTATTCATAGAAATGCACTTTCCATACTTTGCATCCTTTCAAAAAAGGCCATGCTCCCTCACTGGTCTATACCACTGCTTTTGCTTCAAAGAAGTCTCCTCCAACCCTTCCAACTTAGCCTTCTGTTCCATTCTCTCTCGCACACTTATTGAGCTACCGTTTAAAACATTTTAAATTGGATGTGTAGCCATTTAGAATTATTTGGTACTGCTGAAATCCACAGATCAGTTACATGCAAGGGATTGCTGTTATATTGAGATCAGTCTTTCAAGTTGTACAAACATACCCAAGTAGTTACCTTGTCTGCTTTTTCTAGTTAAGCAAAGGTTAATTTTCTTCAGTAGTTTAGTAGTGGTTAAGTCTCATTGATCAATGCAACATTACTGTGAGCTTTTCTCTTTTCTCTTTGGAGACAAGGAGGATGAGAGGTGACTTGATAGAGGTGTACAAGATGATAAGAGGCATAGATTGAGTGGACAGTCAGAGACTTTTTCCCAGGGTGACAATGGCTAACATGAGGGGGCATAATTTTAAAGTGATTGGAGGAAGATATAAGGGGGATGTCAGAGGTAAGTTTTTTACACAGACAGTGGTGGGTGCGTGGAACACACTGCCAGCAGAGGTTGTGGGGGGCAGATACATTAGGGACTTTTAAGAAACTCTTAGATAGACACATGAATGATAGAGAAATGGGGGCTATGTGGGAGGGAAGGGTTAGATAGATCTTAGAGCAGGATAAAATGTCAGCACAACATTGTGGGCTGAAGGGCCTGTACTGTGCTGTAGTATTCTATCTTCTATATGTTCTATATTCTTAATTGCAGACATGTGATTTATCAATCAATGTTACTTCTCGACAGATGAGATGTCAATTGAGATGCTTCTTGTAGCTCTACATAGAAGCAATTTGGGGAAGAAACATCTAAAGGATGCGAAGTGTGGATGGTGAATTTCTTTGAATAAGGTCATGGAAAGACAATGATTTGGGTCAATATTCTATCCTTCACCATCTAGTGACATGAGTTCAACATTAATTGGTAAGGTTTCTGCTGGCAGAGTTATTGAAATCCTATTGAAGAAGCTTGGTCAACTAGATAGCATTTCCATTCGTTGTAACTTGCAGCTCTTCAGCTGGTGGAAGAAACTCCAGGTAAAGGGAAAAGATACAATGTCAAACAATTAAATAATATTCAGGTGGGTTATAGAACTGTCCCTAGTATTGAAGGGCAGACTTCAGTTAAAGACCTGAGCATGGATAAGAAGATGTAATGAGTTTCCATTTTAAAATCCCATTGACTAGAAATTTGATCCCATAATATTGGTTTTATCAGCACCATAAAATCCAAAATTAATGTACCCTGAGCAAATTGTGTTAGTGATCATTTCCAGGTGGAATTGCACTGATCACACAATTAAATTGGGTACTTCAGACCGGAATCAACACTACCAAATACATTTCTCAGCATCAGCTGTGCACCTATTGACGTCAGTCAGTTTTGAAGTCTTCCTGACATCAGTTGGAGCTCCCAGGTCAAGAAAGCAATTGTCATTTGGCAGCCACAAAAAAAAACAAGTGGCACAATCCATGACATGATACATCTAGATATGGTTTAAAGGTTCTCTCAGTGAATAAAGGGACGCTACAAGGCAGCTCCAAAATTCACTGAAGACTTCTCACACACTCCTCAAAGGATTCAAACTGTTCAAACTGGCAACAAATGAATTTAACTACTAGGGAACTCATTTAATGGGAGCCCCAGTGGTTCCTCAACCCATGAAGATGATCACCTTCTCCTCCAGCCTGAGAGGTGTTGTGCCAAAGAGGGTACCCATCCTGGCACCATGGCCTCTCTCTTAATCCTGCCAGTTTCTGCCTCAGTTGAGGATATGAAATGGGTGACCATTTCATTAAACAATTGTAAGGGAATTGCATGTGGGTGGGTGAGTGGTTGTCTCATTGGGTTGACTAGTGCGGGAGATAGGGATGAAGGATGGAGGAGAGAGTGGGATCACTGTGTGTGCATGCAGGTGTGAATGTTAAAGAGATGCATTTATGTAGCTATAGCAGAATAACCAGTGATGACCTGATGTTTTATTTACAATTGATCCATTGTAAATTGGTTCTTCCTCCTGGCCTGTATTTGATTCACCAGAACTTTACTGTATCTTTCCAAGAACCTAACCTTGATGCTCTATCCATGCCCTCTGCAGTCAGTGTCTGTCTGTCTGTCTGTCTGTCTGTCTGTCTGTCTCTCTCTCTCTCTCTCTCTCTCTCTCTCCCTCCCTCCCTCTCCAACTCCCCCCCCCTCCCTCTCTCTCGCTTTCTTTTCATCTCTTTCTCTCTCTCAACATATTTTGTACTGATCTATAACAGAGTCAGACCAGGTATCAGACTGAACATACCCTCTTTCCACTGGATGGACTGAGTTAAAAAAAGCAGGACCACAGAACGGATGGAGTGTTTCCCTTAAAAACCCAGGCAGTCACTTAGTCAGTGGCTTCAATAAGAGGTCTTTTCAACCTCAACCTCACCGTCCTGCAATCCACATCTTGGTCCTACATCTCTGTTCATGAAAATGGAAAAGGCTCCCATTCTGTGGGGTATCAACCCACAAATCCACTCCCTTCACTTGCTTTGTTACATCTTGTCAGTTGTTAACTGCATCCATCAGATTACAACAGGTGAGGTACCAGTTGAAAACGCTATTGGTATTGGTATTGGTATTGGTTTATTATTGTCACTTGTACCGAGATACAGTGAAAAACTTGTCTTGCATACGGATCGTACAGGTCAATTCATTACACAGTGCAGTTACACTGAGTTAGTACAGAGTGCATTAAGGCAGTACAGGTAAAAACAATAACGGAGATGAGCTTATTGAAGGGGTGTAGAATATAGAATGTGTGCCTCTGTGAATAAAGGCTAATAAGCAACTGAAGACATCCCTTTTAATCTACCTTTCACGTCCTGGTATCGGCAGTCAGCAATAGCCCCTGTAAACTCTAATTGATAATAAGAATTAGTAAGTTAAGAGAGATGAAGCTGGTAATAAAACTGAAAATGTTGAAAATACTCAGCAGGTCAGGCAGCATCTATGGAGAGAGAAACAAAGTCAATAGGTGAGGTTGATGACTTGATGCTGCCAGTTCTACACCCTCTCTAATTTTCATTGCAGTAGTGAGAAGGAAAATTAAGGTGTGTTGTAAAAATGCTGCCAGTTCACTGCCCAGTTTGCACGAATGACACAGTCCAGTACCACCACCAAAATCTCTCCATTCCACTCATGTCTTTGTACAAGCTTTGATTCAAAGATAACTCTCCATCGTCAGTTCAAATGTCATTCATTCACACAGGGGATTTAAACACCTAATCTGGGCTTTTCACTTCAAAACCATACTGAAGGAAATCCATGTTGTCACAGAAATTCATCCTTGTCATACATACTAGTGCATAGTATGCTAGCATCGAAGTCCTTGGAACTGAATTTTGAATGTGTAGTATCACACACATCCAGTAGAAATTATATTTCCACTTCTGACATTCAGTTCCCTTGACTTCAAGACGTTTATATTCCACAGCTAGCACAACAGAGGACACACTTTTACATTCCTTCTCCTGGGTCAGACATTAACTTGTGTATTGGTCAGCCTGGGTCATCGATATTATTCAAAGAAGACTAATGGAGCCCTCTGGTGTCTTGGCCAAAGTTTATCCAGCGATCAAAACTTCCGAAAGTCGCCATCAAATTCATTGCTGTTTGTTGGATCTTGGCTTGCAGGTCTGCCTACGTAACATTATCTGCTGTAGTTCACCACAACTTCATTACTGTCAGACTCTTGAATGTGAACGAGGATGTGAAAGGTGCTGGACAAATTCAGGTTGGTTGTTGATGTAAAAGGAAAACAAAGGATCCAGGAGACATTATACTGATGAACCGGATAGCATTACCCATAGATTCATTACAGTGCTCTTGACCCTCATTCCAAGCACACAGAAAAGTACTACAAGGACATTTATTGGTACTGTGCACTGACGTGATAGGAACCTGCTGAAAATCTCTGACCTCCACTCGCACTCCCACAAAAGAATTGCCCAGACTCAATGTGGAGAGGCTGCCTGTGGAGGGTAGTTTTAGACGGGCTGTGGCAAGCGGTGCTGAAGTGTGGGGCTCAGGGCTGCACCCTGGCCAGTATGGTGGGTGTGGCCATTGCTGGAGATCGGCAGCACCCACTCCATGCGTTGACAGACCATCTAGGTCCCACAGTCTCTCATCGCTTTCTGTTGGAGGCTGAACATCGCCCCCCAGCCCAGAGGTTTCTCCACAGTAACAAGCTCAGCTGCAGTTGCTGACCTTTGAGCTTGACCAGCTAAACAAAGAGAGGAAGAGACAGCGGTTCCCATCATGGCTAAGAGGAGGTGATGAGATGGACTATAGGATCGGAACAGTCTCAACAGGTGGAGCAGGTTCTGTCAGTCCCCAGCAATGTCAGCACTGCCTCTGACAGCCAGGGTGTAGCCTTCAATGGGAACGGCTGCACCACTCAACACCGTGGGTGTTTCATTGATACAAGAGCATTAACTGAGGGCAGGTAACCACACCAGGTCTCTCTGGCTGAGCTGCAACTGGTTTGCACCAGGTCCCTGGTTTCGATGCAGCATGTGTACAATGCTATAGAGTCCCTTTCAGTACTGATTCCATTAGCACTCTCAATCCTGGGAAGAGGTGCCAGTGTATTGAAGAGGGAATCTTGCCTACTTTCCTTCCATTTGCTTTTCCATTTTGTGCACAAGTAGCAAATTTGAGTTAGTGCCATAAATTATGAATCCTTGAATCTGCCTGTGATTATTATGATATACAATGTCACTTTATTTCTAATCGTATCCTTTTCTAGAAAATCTCAACACCTTATTATCCCCACACAAAAAAGATTGAGTGATGTCACAGGTTAATTTATTGATTCCATCTCAGTGAAGCTGTTCATTACCTAAATCAAGGAACGGTAAGGAGAAGAATTTGCTTTTGCTGCTGTTATACAAAATCTGGAGAAAACGATTAACAAAGATTTTTCTGCAGGTACCATTCAGATTCCATTGGAACGCAGTTTGTAATTAGCTGTCCGGATACATACAATAGATTACATAGAGCATAGAACAGTACAGCGCAGCAACAAGCCCTTCAGCCCACGATGTCTGTGCTGACCCTGAAGCCAAATTAAACTAAACCTTTTCAGCGTGCTCATCATTATCATATCTGCTTCCACCATTACTCCTGACAGCCTATTCCAGGCACCTGCCCCTCTCTGTATAAAAAAAACTTGCACCTCTCATCTCCCTTGAACTTTCCCCCTCTCACTTTGAATGCATATCCTCTAGAACATAGAACATTACAGGCCCTTCGGCCCACGATGTTGTGCCAACATTTTATCCTGCTCTAAGAGCTATCAAACCCTTCCCTCCCACACAGCCCTCCATTTTTCTATCATACGAGTATTTGAAATTTCTAACCAGGGAAAAAGATTCTGTCTACCCTATCTAGCCCTCTTATAGCTTCATAAACTTCTAAATGGCTAACACAAGGGTACATAATTTTAAGGTGATTGGAGGAAGGTACAAGGGGGATGTCAGGGGTAAGTTTTTTTACACAGAGAGTGGTGAGTGCATGGAATGCACTGCCTGCAGAGGTTGTGGGGGCAGATACATTAGGGACATTTAAGAGACCCTGAGATAGACACATGAATGGTAGAAAAATAGGGGGCTATGTGGGAGGGAAGGGTTAGATAGATCTTAGAGCAGGATAAAATGTCGGCACAACATTGTGGGCCGAAGGGCCTGTACTGTGCTGTAGTGTTCTATGTTCTATCAGGTCTCCCCTCAGCCTCTGACACTCCAGAGTAAACAACCTAAGTTTTTCCAACCTCTCCTTATAGCTCATACCCTCTAATCCAGGCAGCATCCTGGTAAACCTCTTCTGTAGCCTTTCCAAAGTCTCCACATCCTTCCTGCAATGGGTTCTATAACCTTTGATGTTTTCTTTCTACAGTGAACTTCCTGCCCTCTGATTATTGACACAAATATCCCACTCTCTCATGCACCTTAACCAAACTAAACCATCACCATTAGTATTCTGACAAAGGCTTTTGGACCTGAAACATTAACTCTGTTTCTCTGTTCACAGAAGCTGCCTGACTCGCGTAGTGTTTCAGGCATTTACTGTTTTTAGTTTAGATTTCTAGCATCTGCAGTCTTTATTTAATCTTTTCTCTCTCTGCCTTATAAACTTCATGATATCCTGCGATTTATTCAGGTTCGTATTTCTGAACCCTTGAAAGGACCATAAGAGATTTGAAAAATAGACATCACTTGCAAAGCATCGGGAAAGGTCACGGTGAACCTATCAGAAGAAAAAAAACCTGCCTTCATAAGTGGCTGGGGTCCAGTCACACAACACTGTGGTTGACTTTTAATAGCCTTCTGTCACGGCAACTAGGGCTGGGCAATAAATGTCATCTTTGTTGGAGACATCAACATTCCATGAACAAGCTTGGAATAACCAGCAGGATTATGTTGGCATATGCTACATAAGCAGAGACACTAGAGGAAATAAACCTCAATTAAAAATGTTTAGCTGAATGACTGAGTTAAAGGTGCACTGAACAATATTTCCTCCGCTGCAGTAAGCAAATTTCAGGCCTCAATTAGCGATTCAAAAAAAGTAACACATCATCTCTTAAAGCCCCAACCTCAACATGTGACATGATGACATTTTCACTGAAAGTACAATTTTTTTAAACTTTCCAAGAGAAAAATGAAACAAAATTTGTGGAAGATTCCCTACCTGCCAAAAATATCGCTAAACTTAACAGGTGTTTTGGAGACATTTAGTTTAAAGGAGGAACAAAATATTTCAGATTGGTGAGGCCAACCAGTATTTAACTCTATTCCTTCTCCCACAGGTGCAGCCTGATCTGCTGAGTACTTGCAGCATTTTCCATTTTTATTTTAGATCTCCAGCATCTACAGATTTTATGAGTTTCACTATTTGTTGTCTTAAATTACACAAGGAAGTATGAAATATCATGAATCATACAGAATTCTATCTATACTGACAGGTTCATGATGGCAAATTTGCAAAACAAAACTTGGTGTGAACACTTTTGAATGGAGCTCATTTCAGCCAAGGCTTTCTGTTTATTGAATCTCTTGTCTTATAAGCAGAGTTGTGATGTATGAGAATTA
The DNA here is from genome assembly GCF_009764475.1 of Pristis pectinata. Lineage (NCBI taxonomy): Eukaryota > Metazoa > Chordata > Chondrichthyes > Rhinopristiformes > Pristidae > Pristis > Pristis pectinata. The sequence continues at coordinate 133,717,283 of NC_067406.1, forward strand.
ATTAGACCTGTAAGAATACGCTAAATGTTCAATCCAGTTACCAACAGGGTTGATTAAATAAGACTTTGCTCTGTATATCAGGAACATTTTACCCAAGCAAATCCAGAGCTAGATTTGTTGGTCCCAATCCACCAGTCCCCACGCCCCCCTCAATGGACACTGCAACAGAGTAAAGAATTTAGGTGGGTATGAAATATGGCCATGTGACCCAAGTCTTCACATTACAGAGAAGTGTTAGCTTAAAGTTATCTCTACAACATTTTCTCTCACTTGAAGCAGTTTTTTTTTGCATTTCCTCTGAATACTGCTCATTTAAGGAGAAGATGTTTGAGTGAAGTACGAGATGGAAAGAGTGCTGAGATTTATGAGGATGTTGCTGGGATTCGAGGGACTGATTTATGGAGACAGGTTGAGACTTTTCTCATTGGAGCATAGGAGAATGAGGGGTGATCATATAGAGGTGTATAAAATTATGAGGGGCATAGATTATCACAACGTCACACAAAGAGCAAGATCACAAATAACCCAAATGCGGAACACCGGAACAAGATTGGAGTCAGGATGCTTCCTCAGTACCGAACACAGAACAACAAACAGAAGGAATCTTGCCTCGGGACTCTGAGATGGAGTCCCAACACAGAAATAGAGTTTTCTAGGAGAAACCACAAAACCAGGACTGCTCTAGAGTTAGCAGCTCTAAGCAGCCAGGAGACAAATTATACCCAGAAATAGACCAATAATCTGACAACCAGTATTTGTACAACTAGGGTTCTTATACCAGTCTCCTGATGGAACTCAGGTGTGTGTCATTAGGCAAATGGTAGTGCATGGAAACCATGTGCTGCACAACAAGGCCCCATCAATGGGGATAGGGGGCAGAATCGAGAACCAGCACTGGGAACCATGACATAGATAGGGTGAATGTGCACAGCCTTTTTCCCAGTCTTTTGGGGAATCAAGAACTAGAGGGCATATGGTTAAGATGAGAGGGGAGAGATTTAATAGGAACCTTTTTCACCCAGGGAGTGGTCAGTATATGGAATGAGCTGCCAGAGGAAGTGGTTGAGGCAGGTTCATTAACAACATTTAAAAGGTACCTGGATAGGTACAAGGATAGGAAAGGTTGAGAAGGATATGGGCCAAACATGAGCAAATGGGACTAGCTTAAATGGGGATTTTGATCGGCATGGACCAGTTGGGCTGAAGGGCCTGTTTCCGTGCCATATGACCCTAGGATAAAAAGTAATGTTGCACCAAATGCCGATGTCTCGACCAACACTACTATTACTTCCTAATGTGATGACTGGCCTTCACATCCACTGGAGATAGTTTGGAGAGTGCCAGTTAAAAACTTTGCTCATTGGGATGGGTTTGAGTTGTCCAGCCAATATAAGAACATGTCAGCACACCATAGTGGAAAAACTAATGTCAACCACAGCATCTAGGTGCAAAAGAGCATCTGTTACCTTTACCCTTTGCTGGATGCTTAGCTTGAACCAATCAAGTGAGTCTTGGGAATAACTGTCAAAGTGCCCGAGCAGTTCTTTTCAAGTTTCATGTCATTTGTATAGCCTGGATCCCTCAATTAACATTAATTAAATGTTTAAAAATCTGGTCAAAATGACAGAGACACAAGAAATTCTGCAGATGCTGGAATCTAGAGCGATACACAAAAAGTGCTGGAGGAACTCAGCAGGTCAGGCAGCATCCATGGAGGGAAATAAACAGCTGACGTTTCGGGCCAAGACCCTTCATCAGGACTGGAAAGGAAGAGGGCAGAAGCCAGAATAAGAAGGTGAGGGGAGGAGGAGGAGCACACGCAGCAGGGGATAGGTGAGTTCAGGTGATAGGTGAGTCCAAGTGAGAGGGGGAAGGTAGGTGGTTGGGGTGGGGGGGGAAGATGTAATAAGCTGAGATGTGATAGGTAGAAGAAGCAAAGGGCTGAAGATGCATGTGGGATCTTGCTGTGCAAAAAATGGCCACTGCATTACAATACTGGCTGTGAGGCACTTTGGGGCAGCCTGAAAGAAATGTAAAAGGGTAAATGTAAATGTAACCAAGTCTTTCCTTTATAAGCTGACACAATTTTTGCTGACATGCCAAACTCAATCCCCTTAGGTTTGATCACTCTCCTATATGGTCACATTCAAGCTTGAGAATTGAACCAATGGGTATTGGTGACACACTGCCGGGTTTTTCTGTGATTCTGGCTCATCATAGGTTCTGCAAATCCTGGCACAGAAAATGAAGGAAGGGTTGCTTTGAAGAGACATCTTCAAACCAGCCCTGTCACATCAATCATCCTTGCTGCAGAAACTGCTCCTATCTATCATGACATTAATCTCACTCTTCAAAATGTCGCAATTTTACTTTGTGCCTCTCACTTGGCTGCTAGTCTCTCCAAAAAAACTTACAAAATTACTACCGCCCCAAACTTTTTTTTAAATTTCAATTTAAAAGTAAACATTCATTCACTAACTGCATGGTGTGTCCTTGGTCACTGAGACATCACAATATGGATTTTAAATGGAATCAATTCCTGTTCCCCAAGGGTACAGTCAATCTATTCAATGAGCAACTGAACTGTACAGACCAATCAGGTTCCAGTTCAATTCCTCATCTCTGTGTTTGACTCAATGGAAATAGACAATGATAATTGACTTCAGCATCTCCCAGTGAAGGAGCAGAGGCATAAGTGTTGTAGGCCTCAATTAAATCTATTAACGACCCCCTGCTGATAGTGTTTTGCACTTGGGCAGGGAGTTTCAGGATGAAGAACCAGAAATAATGAAGAAATGGCAAATATTGTGTTGAAACAGCACTTGTTAGACTACAGTTCACATATCTGGTGGAAGACTTTTGTAGAATGACCTACAAAATCTTCCACAGGTTAGTGCTTTTGGACAGAGGAATAGATAGTTTATTTTTGTCTTTTTATTAAATGATATATTGTACATTTAATAGTGAAAACCTGCCGCATTCTTATTCATACAGCTAAAAATGGATTTCATACAAAATAAAACACTTATGATGCAGCCCACCTCCAAGTGAGTGGCCCCAATAAAAGTCACAAAAAATAGAAAACCATTTAAAGGTTCTATTAATGTACACCAGTTGGTTACTTAATAAATACAATGTTTTTGAGATGAAACGTCTTTTCAAACATATGTCTAAGAAAGTGAACTAAACACGATACCAGTTTCCTCATCAGTGCAATCATATGGGACAGGTTATGTCAACCAGAAGGTAAGATCACTTTTCCCTGGCACACATTGATCCAGTGAATTGAATCTTCAAGAAGGATAAAAGAGGATGGAATACCATGAGCATTAGATGTTTTGAATGCAACTTACTTAGGTTTAAAATTCCCCAATCTTTTGCAATGATTCAGTCAATCTTGCCTAGATTTTGTCAATCTCATTACTGTAAAGGAAACAAAGCTCTAACACTTAAATATATATCTTCAGCTCTATCAAAGAGTTAGGAAACTACACACATTTTAGAATTGTTAACCAACTAAAATATAAATAATTTCAAGCAAAAATCATTTATTAAATAAATGTTTGCACATGATATTGAATGATGCTTCAATATCATCTGGAAAATTTGCAGCAAATTTTTAGTACTCAGCAGAAAGGGTGTTATGGAATGAGCATTTAAAATTTTGCTGTTTTTTCTACACATCTCAAGTACAAATGGCAAAAGTTCTTACAAAACGTGCTGTCAGCCATTAATTCAAATTCACTAAACAATATTTTTTAAATTCTTCAACAAATCTCAACAATAATCCTGCTGCACTATTTTCTCAATATTTAGTGCCAGAATCCATTTCAGATCATTAGACACTTCTTAATTATGATGTGTTGTGTACATGCTTGTTTATAATTACTGCCTCAGATCCACTGACTCTTAAAATATTTATCCCCTCATGGAATACTCTAAAAATAACACATTGCAATCCAAAAGACAGAAATGTGAATGGAAAAGTTTGTGTTTATTCTAACCTGAACTATTTTTTTACATTAAGCAATTGCTGCTTGCAAGCACATGCCAAATTCAAAACCAGCCACATTGCATGAAGTAATTTTCTTGTTGCATGAATATTACATGAATATATTTATCTAAAACATTGATAGATCATTTAAGATATTAGTGATTTAACATTGAGCTTCACTTTAGTTATCATATACTCACCAGTCTGGCTAGCGTTTTTCATTAAGCTGCCAATGAATCTGCAACTTGCAACAGGTGGCATTTCAATCCTAGAATCATTGAGCACAAAGGGAGGCCATGGCATCCAAATCTGTGCCAGCTCTGCAAAAGATCTTGCTCATTGGACCAAATTTTCCCTATTGTTTTGCCAATTTACTTTTAAGCAATTTGTGTTTGTCTCCCCCCACCCTCACACCCCCACCCCCAAACCCCACCCCCCCCACCGCCTTTCAGTGATTACTTTTTGTGGGAGTATTAGGTTTCATGAGCTACAAAATCACAAGCCCAATTTAAAACACTTCTGCTGCCAAGATACAAACTATGCCACAAATGTTAATATTTTCAAACAAAATAAATGTTTGCACAAGATATCCAAAGATTCTCCAATAACATCATGCAAGAAATGTGCAACAAGTTTTTTAGCACTCACTGATATTGATCTTATCTCCAGAAAGGGTATTATGGAACAAACATTTGAAATCAATGCTCTATTTTCCAAACATCATATATAAATGACAATAGGTATTACAAAATGTGCTGTGCGCCAGTTAATTCCAATTTGCTAAATAGTCTGATTCAAATTCTCCAACAAAGCTGAGCAGTATTCTTGTGATATTGTTCGTAGCTTGGCTGCAATGGGGTTTTTAACTCGGCTCATGATATTGCAACTCTCGGAACCTGACATTCCATTGCTAAATCAGTTTTTTTTAGGGGGGAGACAAACACAAATTGCTTAAAGTAAATTGGCAAAGCTACAGTATATGAAAAGAGCAGATGCGTGCGTCTAATGAGACAGACCTTTTAAAGAACTGGCACTAGTTTGGCAGAGGTGGAGGGGAGTCTAATGTCCTCACTTTGTGCAGTATGGTTGCAGGATTAAGGTGCTACCTGTTGCAAGTTTTGACCACACAATTCTATACTGTTTAACCTAAAAATATGTTATTATTGCCTGTAAACAGACAGTATAAAAACAAACAAAATAATTCATATCCTGAACTTGTATTCCCATTTTCCTAACCTGTTTGGGGTCAATGCCAGGTGTTTTTCATAATACTGAGCTCAGATGTAGTCTATAATATTACTAGTATCAGGCCAACTGTCTTACTTTCTGCCAGAACTTTATCCCACCTGAATTTTCCACTAAAACATCACAGAATAAAGACTGTTCTGCCTTTTATATAACTGGGTCTTTAAAATGAAGGATTCTGTGCCAATTGCTTCACTTCTTCATCAATTCGTTGTAATGACACAGAGTAGAAGGGGGCAAGAAATGTTACCCCACACTTGTATGTATCTATGTATCTTTGCAGCTCTCTCACTCTCTGCCAGTAGAAATCATTGATCCCTACTCACACAGTGGAAGCCAGCACTGTATTTGCACTGCTGATGCAATGAAGGCATTTAACTGCTGACAATGAAGCAACATGGTGTAATCATTTTGAAATAATCATCAATGGATTAGCCCTCTCAAGTAAAATTTCACAAAATAACAATTGCCAACAGCACTTAGGTATGGGGATTAAATAGTGTCAAGTTGCAAATTCTCTACTTTAGTGACAAGATTTCTGATAAAAAATGTTTCCAAATGCAGTTAATACTTAGGTATTGTACAAATGTTTACACTTTAAACCCTGCCATTATAAAAGTTAGTGCAATTATTTTAAGTGTTAAATCAGCTATACAGTCAAATATTTGTATCCGTTGAGATCCAGTCTGTGATTTCAAACTTAAGAACAAACCTCTCTGGCATGCAGTCTGATTAAAGTTATGCCATTCCACTACAGTCTCTGTGTTTCACAGCACTGCCTGTTTCAATGAACCAGTGGCTATATTCTAACATAGCTAAAAATATTTCATACAAACTTCTAACACTCTACCTTCAAATAAATACATTTTCACATGTTGAAAGATTACTATTTTATGTTGCCATTAACTGTGGATCGGTAATCATTAATCCTCAGTCATTAATTCTGTCTAGTAGCTTCACAAACTTAATTTTAACACTTTGATCCGATTGTCTTTGACAAAAATCTAGTGAATTATACAGATGTAACTTCAGGATTTTGAGATGAGGTTGCCTAAGTTTGAATATTAAATCATCTGTGATACATTTTGATGCAGCCAAAAGCATGGCATGCCTGAACTGATGAATTTATTGCAGAGAAATTTAATAGAATGAAGTCAGAAGTAGAATTAATTGATATAAATTGGATGGAGGATCAGAGGCCAAATAAGGCTCAGTCGTTGAAATGATGGATTTAAGTCACTTAGCTATAAGGAACCATTGTATTTACATTATAAAGCATTGAATGAAAACATGACTCCTTAATGTGACCACTGACACTGATTGCAGCTCATCACAATATACTCAGTCTTAAAACAGAGGGTCCAAGCAGCATTCTTTGGACACTGGAAAGCTGAGCATGTTTTCTTCCCAAATATAATCAGAGTAAATAAAAACCTAATTAGAGACTTCTCTTCCAGATATTTTTCAGAGTGCCCTACAGTATTGGTAGAACGCGAACCAATATCCCGAATAACCCAGCAACCTGTCACGTTAACAACAAGTTGCTTTCAAGATAATAGCAGGATCCAGGACACTTCGTAAGGGGTTTTGGAACTGGACGGAGGGCCATGGTAGCAGGTTACAAAGTCTGATCAAAGACCGAGCTTGTAAGCAACATCTTAGAGGAGGGCAGCGAAGGTGTGTATTTTTCTGAACGTTCTCCCTCGACGCAGCCACAGGCAGCTCTCCTCACTGCCCCGGACCAACATTAACAAATGTGGCGCTCATCTCAAGCCAACAGCTGCGGACATTGTTGCCCGTCTCAATAGGCATGTTTCTTCAATTCAGGAAACAACAATTAGTTTCTAACAGCTGCCAGGTCGCCTCTTTTTTATGCCCACGCCCCTGTTAACCGTTTCCTTTGCTTGCTTGCCACCTAAACTTGCAGAGCAGCTCACAAACTCCAATAGTAAGCTTTACAGAGGATGCGCTACATCCGAATAGAAGGACAAAATAGCTTTACAGAAACGTCAAATCAATGACTTTTTTTTCTCCACGAAGCCTTGACACCGTGTATTGTGTGTTCATCCGATTTCAGTCTGAAATCAGCATCAAAACAGTGCTACGTATTTTTTTTATTTTGAAGTGTAGTCTCATCTCGGGTCTTTGTGCAACTTAATTCAATACAGTGCCACTGTTTCTAAGTTTACTGGAGTGGAAAATGAAAGTCATCAAAGTCTGAGGCAGCGTCACAGCGCAGAGTGAAACCGCTAGAGCGCCGCGGGAGACACCGCATTTCAAGTCTCGAGTACCTGATGTAACACTGTATAGGTTCCCAAACCCGTTGATGTAGTTTATAAATATGTTCAACGGGACACCCTCGGGCAGGGAATACTATGCGGGGATATTTACACAATTTTTACAAGCACCAATATTCTGTTAGTGATGCTTTAAGGGAACAGAATATAAAGCCCTGAAGTTAGGATTAGCACGTCCTCCCGCGGAGCCATTCTGTTCTTCATATGCATATCGATGTATACAGTGACTTCGACTATTGGGGAATCAGAGCGTTCAATCTTCACAGATAACAAGTCTGCGATGAAGAGTCTGCTTCAATGTTCCTTTCATAACACAATGCCACTAACACAACGCGAACCCCGGCCGATAGCTCTCAACGAGCGATTCCCCCAATGCCTCCGTGAGGTCAGAGTTTGGGAGAATCGGAGGAAGGTCGTCACATATTCTTGACTACCCAGGGAAAAATGCTGAGCACTACAAATGTCGGGATGAACCGGTCACGACGAGCGGAAGGTCTAGGGAGCGGGCAGCGGTGGAGGAGATAAAATAACCGGCGGCTGTTAGCACTGGTATTGCACTAAAAGCAACCCCAGACCATAAACTGGGGGCGTTGAACTGACGAAAGATTAAAATGTACCATTTTTTTCTTATTTATTAAATCGCAGTTCCCTTGTTATAAAGGAGACATCTCAACTACTTTTGTCAGAACCGGGTTGCCGCCTTCAGCACCAAGGTTGTGGAAAGTTCCCTGCATCCGAGATCTCACTTTAATTATTGATTTTTTGCTTTTGCTTTTAACACAGTATCGTTCACGGCAAGGATTGTCTTACGCGTTGCAAGCAGAAGCTTTAAAAATAAAACGGAGAGAACACAACTCACCGTTGACTGCCAGACAGGCTCTCTATCGGGGGTTGCCACTGCCTGCAAAATATCTGCAGCGCACTTCAGATCTCCCCTGGACCCTCCGCTTGGAGCAGTGACAAGCCGAACCCGCCCTGAGATAACCTGGCGTTTCACTTCAGTACCTGCTTGTACACGCTGTTGCATGCCCACCAATTACAACACGTTGCATTTGTCACTTCACCCACCGTCACCTCGCTGGCTCTCTCTCTCTACCACTGAACCCAGGCTATACTGTGGCTTAACCCCTCACTCTCCTTGTTTTTTTCATCATTTAGAGTGGGGTGAACGTCAGTGAGTTCGTGCTAAGAGGGAAATCCACATTCTTCACACAGGTGCATAAACGTTTTGCTCATCTCCTGCAAGTGGGAGCCACTGTCTGGCTGAGAAGCGGCCAGCTTCACGGTGCCTGCGGTGCTTGTTCGGATCAGCTTGGATTGGGTGGGTTTATGGGTGTTGGCGGGAGAGGATTGGTATTTCGCACCCTTCTCTCGTTCGCTGGTCGGGTCTGCGGGGTGGCAGGTTAATTCCACCTGTTTTTGGAAAGTGCTGCGTAAATCTGACGGGATGTCAGTCTTCATACCATTCACATGTTATCTGGGCAAAGTTTGTTCCTCTTATTTCAACAAGAACTACGTGGAATTGAACCTTGCCGAGATTTAAAGTCATCCCTGTTTCTCTGCAGAATACAATGCAACACATCGCTGAAACCAAGCACATTTGAATCCATACACGTGACACGGTACGACCCAGCCAAAATTATATTCAAAAATAATATTTCAGCGTCAATTAAAACACCGCACAATGACCTAACGTTAGAAGGGGAAAGCGGCTGAGAGGGTGCAGATATTCAGATAGCCGTGAGGAGTGGAGAAGCGGGTGTCCAGGGAGAGAGAGAGGTTGAAGAGTTGCATTTATTATTCGAATGACTGCTACAAATCATCCTGACCAACTTCAGACAACGGCCAGAGACAGAGAGAGAGAGAGAGAGAGAGAGAGAGAGAGAGACAGCAAGAAGAGGGCTCAACGTGAACCTCCAATAACGCAAACACCTGCTTGTTTGCAATTAAATAACTTTTATAAACAACCACAGACAGACACAACACTCTGCATTCCAAGGAAGGGTAAGTCTCGAAGTCAAGAAAGGGCAGTGCAATGGGTATGAGGCAACTGAGACATCTTCAGCTGGGTAGGAGATGGTTACATTTGAAGAGGGAGTATTAACCCTTTATTCGTTTCAACGGAGGACTCACCACATCCCTCACACAGGATCTTACTGACGTCCTTCTTGACGCTCCTGGCTGTTTCCAGTGGCGGGTGGGATGTTCGGAATGTATCCGTGGAGTTGGTGGGCTCCATGAAGAAGATGTATCTGGTGCCCGGCTTCAGGCAGTGGCGGAGCCCCGCCGCGTTGATCCACACCAGGCGGTCCCTCTTCAGACCCCCTGCCTTCAGTGCCCACACCCGGTGCACCCTCACCCGGACCCGGGGCACATCGCCCGCTTCACCCCTGCCGCCGACAACCTCCTGGACTTTGCCCTCGATCACCACGCCGGAGCTGGAAGCCAGTTGCTGCACGGAGCCGGGACTCGGGGGAGGAGGAGAGCAGGAGCCGGGCACCGTCAGCGGGGTCGGGGAGGCCGAGAGTCGGGCTGGCAGACCCCACGCCAGGGCCAGTGCCAGTGCCAGTGCCAGCCAGAGCGGCAGTGCAGCCCCCTGGTCCATGCTGTGTGTGTGCGAGAGGGAGTGAGAACAGAGGGCAAGGGGCCGGGCCACCCGGAGCAGGGCAGGCGGCATGGCCAGTGTGTGTGTGTGTGTTCACAGGGGAGGGAGCTTGGCCCCGCTCCACACTGCCTGTGGGACGCTGCCGGGGGGGAACTGGTGATACCGGGGGAGGCGGGGTTGTCTGAACCATCGGGGCTTCGGGCCTCACACGCTTTGTCTCTGCTCTGTTTTAAATTCTCACTCAGAGTACTTAACGCATCTGTCATCCCTCTGTCCGTCTCAGCCCTCTCACTCTCCCAAATCCAGCCGCAGCCACCACCACATTTCTCTCAGATTTCTCTCTCCCCTTCGCTGTCTGTGTTCTCACTTCCCCTCGTATCCTTTCCCTTTACCCACATCCTTCCCTCTCTCTTGTCTCTCTCCCTCTCGTTCCTCTCCTTCCCTCTTTCTCTCGCTCATCCCCTCTCCCTCAATACCTCACTCTCGCTCATCATCCCTCTCTCTCCCTCATCCTCTTCATCCCTCTCCCTCATCCCCTCCCCGTCAACCTCTCGCTCTCCCTCATCCCTCTTTCCCTCATCCTCTTCATCCCCTCTCTCCCTCATTCCCCTCTCTCCCTCATTCCCCTCTCCCTCCCTCATTCCCCTCTCCCTCCCTCATTCCCCTCTCTCTCCCTCATTCCCCCTCTCTCTTTCCCTCTCTCTCCTCATCCCCTCTCCCTCAATCCCTCCCTTGTCCTTTCATCCCTTTGTCTCCCTCAACTTTCAACTAACTCTGATCTGTCAATCTCTTATCTCGCATTTTCTCACTCATCTTTTACACATCATCTTCCTCTCCCTCTTACACCCTCACTCTCTGCCTTTATGTCTCTTTCTGTCTGCCACTGTCTCTTGCCTTTCCCCTATTCTCTTACACTTTCATTTTCTCTTTATTTATGCCAGTTTCTTCCACAATGTTTTTCTCCCTCCTTTTGTCCACATTGTCTTCCTCGTCTATCTTTTGTTTCTGTCTCATTCACCTTTACTTTCATCCAATTTTCTTTCGGTTTCAGGAGTTTTCTTCTCCTTTTCATTACTTTACATTTTACAAGAGTTTGCATTTTATTTTGTAACTACTGTACATCAAGACACAGAATATAACAGACGAATGTTGAGGATCTTTTCGTGACCAGCATCCAAGGCACCTATACAAGTTGTTGATCTTCGCAGAACAATCGTAAGTGGAAATATCCAGAGTCCATTTGGTATTGGTACTGGTATTGGTTTATTATTGTCACATGTACTGAGAAAAAGTGAAAGGCTTTTGTTTTGCGTGCCATCCAGACAGATCATTCCATACATAATTACATTGAGGTAGTAAAAAGAAAACAGAATGCAGAATATAGTGAAAGTGCAGTTCAATAAAGTGCAAGGGCCATTACAAAGTAGAACAAGAGTTTAAGAGTTCATCCTTTAGTGTATGAAAGGTCCATTCAAGAGCCTGATAAGGGTGGGATAGTAGCTGTCCTTGAGTCTGGTAGTTTGTGCTCTCAGGATTTTGTATCTTCTGCCTGCATTTGCCATTTAAAAGTCAACAAAGTCTGATCTCATCCCTATTTACAAATCCCTATCTCTTACTTTTGGGTATCCTTCTCGGTCTTTCTCTAATTAGCTTACCATCCTCATATCTGTCATGCTTAGATCATACCTCCTACAGTCCTGTATTCAGACTGCTGCACATCCATCCTATTATTTGATTTTGCCCAGACTCTTTTCTTAAACAGTATAAAATGCATGTCATCACTGGATTCTTAAATTTAACAAAAATCAATTGCAAAATGTATACTTGTAAGACACAAAGAGCTCAAACAAACTCTCTTTGGTTTAATCAGGAACTTTTTACACTCTGCTCCTGGAACACTATTGCAGCTAACAGACAATCATTAAAGGGGTGACAGCCTTGAAATAATAACTATTGTTTACAACCAAAATTATATCACGGTGTTTCCCCTATTTTAAAACAAAAACTGATTTAATACATTTGCAGATTTAGGTGAGTCACCATTTCCCACATTCATTACAGCCCTTGCAGTATTATTGGTGCTGTACTTGTTGAATGCACAGATTTACCAGAGGTTGCCAGTTGCTGATATATTTCTCTCATCAGAATTATTACATGTTAGATTCCTCTGGAAAAATTGTGGGATTCACTCCAAGACCATCTTCTGTTTCAGTTTTCTTTGCTATTCTCCCAGATATAATGAGTCCAGATTAAGTAGTCTTTGCAATTTTTTCTGAAGCTCTGAACAATCTTCTCAAAGGCCATTTACCTTGGCTATTTCTTGGATATACCATCTTCTCATCTCTGACCAGCAGGGAGGTTTCAACACACTATCCTGCAGTCTGATTGTGTTTATATTTCCTTTCCCCCACCTTTCATTCCAAGTTGGACTGAACAAGACTCATCTGTGTCTTGAATCTTCTGTGTATCAGTGTTTCTGCAGGAATGCATCCTGTTGTGGAGTGTGGCATTGTTCTATGGCTTATAAGAAATGTTGCTTCAGTATTTCATGGTGATGGGTGATGGTCAATCAACCTGCCATGACTTGTTTCTCAAAGCCTTCTTTTACTGAGAAAACTGAGTTTTCCACTTCCCCATTTGAAGCTGTATGGAAAAGAGAAATGAAAAGTATTTTATTCTGTTACTCTTTTTTAATTGTTCAAACTGAAGTAACTTAAACTGTGTTATGACATCTTCCAGTAGACTATTTGTAGCATCACGTGTTCTGTGGATGTCGCTTGACCCCCATAGATTTTACTTCTAACCTCTTTAAATGGCTGTGATTAATATTAAAGAGTTGTTGGTGTCTTTATGAAAATAACTTATACAGACCCCTGGAATGAAGTTGTAGGCCTCTTCTACACCTAGAGTGATGTTTTAGGAAGTTGGGTTCTGCAGTCCTGACGCAATATACATCTATCTGAAGACTTAATTTATATCACTTCCATCTGCATGAGGGCACAACCAGCTTATTTAAGCAATGGTATGTTGGTGAAGTCTTTTGAACACTTCCTTAAATAACCAAAGACTTTGATCTGACCATAGACCACTGTGGCATCCTACCATTAATCACTTAGAAAGTTTTCAATGATGTTCTTACCCATAAGCTGGTTTGGTATCCAAGTGCTATACCTTGTGATGGTTAATTTTCAAGGTGTATTGTTCATCATCTACCATGGCATTAAGGGTCACCTTATAACCTCTGCTGAGCCCAACAGTCTTATTGCCTTGGGTACTCTCATGATGACTGTTACTCCATCACTCTGTGACACTTGCACCAATACATGTGCAGCTTTAGTGTGTTTGGCCCTTTATCTGCCTGGACTTTCAGCATATAAATGCAGGTCTAGTTTTACAATGGGTTAGTTTAGCACTTGGTTTGAGACATATACGTATGAGCTGGTGCCCTGAAATAGCTGCACATGAATCCTTTGCTGTACCTTCATAGTGTTCAGGGACCTTCTTCATACGTGATGGTGAAGTTTTCATGCCAAGTACATCTTTCCAATCTAGCCTCAGCTCCTTCAACCAATCTCCTCTTAGCAAAGTTGGTATGTTCACATATTCAACCACTATCATCAGTAGCCTTGCCTTTTGCTCATTATAGAGGACTATATATTCTGGTGAGACCTTGAGAATATTAGAACAAATTCCATTCCACCAGAATATTTTCCCAACTTTAATGTGCTTCTTGCTAGTGACCTTCTGAACTTCTGGTCATACATATCCCTTCCCATCATGGAGCATTCAGTAGACAGGCCAATATTCATTTCTGTTTTGGTTATTAATCTTTAGGAATGAAATCATTGCTTTTTGTTTTATCGCCAGTAGTGGTGTACATGCTATTTAAAATGTGCTTCTCATTTTGTTCATCTCCTCCAAGTTATGTAACCCTCCTCTCTATGGTTTTCTACTGAAATCATTTCTTTTCTGCTTGACTCTGTAGCTTTAGTTTGTTTAGCTCTTTCTTCTACGTGGATTTCTAGCACACACTTTGTTTTTTTTAGACTCTGTGTAGCCCTGTATACAAAGAGAATTACTTTCTACATTCAGAGTATCTTGCTGCCATGAACCAACACAGTTGTTAAGTGATTCCCACTGCAACAGTAAGAGGGTGTCCCGTCAAGCCAGGGTGAACATAACTGAAATTTCTTATGAGTGCAGTCCTGTTGCCAACGTTATCTATCTAGCTCACTTGTATTGATTGCATCAACCATCTTCTTAATGGTAAGCTATGCTGACCCATACCAGCTTACTTTCACCTCTGCTCCAAACCTCCTCTCTGCACCACTCATGCTGATTTGACCCAGATTCAGTGCTGGAGATCTTGCCACTGATCCTGCCGTTTGTTCACGTACTGCATTTACAGTAGTAGTCAGGGCCAACCAACGTTCTCTTGCATTCTTAGATGCCACTTTCCTACATGTATATCTTTAGGATGTGGGAGGAAACCGGAGCACCCAGGGGAAACCCACACAGTTACAGGGAGAATGTGCAAACTCCACACAGACAACACCCGATGTCAGAATTGAACCTGGGTCACTGGATCTGTGAGGCCGCAGCACTACCTACTATGCCACTGTTCTGCTCATTAAGGGTTCTTGTGATATTGTGGTCCATTGCAGAGTGTACAGACTGATAAATATGAGAGACAAGGAACTCAAACAAGGAGCCTGTATTTTGTTCAAGCTCTCATCACAGATGGTTACTGCAACCTTCTATGGATCCCAAGGAGCAGCTGGATATAGGATCCAAATATGGGCCAATCTTAAAGCAGCTCTTATTGTTCACAATATTGCTTATATTACAAAAAGTAGCTGTAATGATTCTATCCACCTCATTAGGATTCTGTATTTTGAGACACTACTTTGATTGATTGTTCCCAAGTACTGCAGGCTGATAGTACTAGAAAGTAACAAACAATCTGCTGGAAGAACTCAGTGGGTCGAGCAGCATCCATGGGAGGAAAAGAATCGTCGACGTTTCAGGTCAAAACCCTGCATCAGGACTGAACTAGAAAGTAAATGTCCAACTCAAATAAAAGATGTTTGATTCTCCAGCTGTTCTTTCTTTAAGAATATGGATTAAAGCAGTTCCATGCAGCATTCGGTATAGTGCATTCGGATAAATAATTACATAAGGGTACCTTCCCCAGACTCTGCACTTGAACAAGGTGGAAAGATTTCATTTTCAGATGACCCTGAGTCAGCCAAGTCATCTAGACCAAATAGTGGTGGACTAAATGCCATTCCTTTTTGGTAAGAGGTTGAGGGTTGACTGAAGGGGTACTGACTTAAACATGCCTTTTGTCATGGAAATAACTCAAGTGGCAAGAAATGTTTGTTACAGTTTGACACACAAGAGATGTAAGAGATGGGAGCAGGAATAGGTCATTCTATATTTCAAATGCTCCATCTTTCAATAAAATCAGGGCTAACCCAATTTTATTTTCAACAGTACTTTTCATGGACATGGGGGTACCAGCTGGGAAGGATTGTCCTGCTGGATGTAAGGCAAGTGTCAAATGATGTGTTCTGGATTGAACCATGATAGAAATAGGTTATTTCATGTGTAAAAATCACAGGAGACTTGAACTAAATTAAACAAAAAGATCTGGCTACTTTTATGATTACGGGATGTATCAAAGTGTTTACAGTCAACACTGTTGGAAATAAGGTGACTGCTTTACACGCAACTACATCGCATAATCTGTTTTAGTGATGTTGGTTGAGACATATTTAGTTCCAAAACTTACGAGAACTCTTCTCTTCAAAATAGTGCCAATGAGAGGACAAGCAGTGTTTCAGTGAACATATAATCTGAAAGACAACCTTGCCAAAGTGCAGCACTCCCAGGACTGCACATGTGTCAGTTTGGATTGTGTGTTCAAGTGTTCATAGAGGAATTTGAACCCACTCTGGTGATTCAGAGATGAGAGTGCCTCTAGATCAAGACTGAAATTATCAGTCTTGGACCTCCAAATTTGGGTGGGAGGTGAGAGGGGAAATTAACCCTAGCTTTTCAGGTTTATTATAAATTATGGAAAAAGCATCTTTTTCAAAAATGTGTCATTGTTTCTGTAGCAAAATAACTATTTGTATAAAGATGCTTTTTTTAAAGTAATCTTTGCTTGTGGCATAACATGGGCTTGCAACAAATTTTCAGCCCTTTTTACAACACACCTGATATTTTTTGGAATTGGCTTTGCTCCATTGGTGAAGATAAATTTCACCTGCTGTCTTTCTCAGTGTGTAGGCTTAAGGCAGCAGAACTAAAAACTCCTTTCAGCTGCAGTCCAAATCAGACCCATGTTAAAATTCTATCCACATTCACACAACTGGTAACTGTCCCTTCCCACACTATTCCATTTGTCATAGTACTATCCATTTTGATTTCCTGAATAAAAGATTGATCAATTAGCATTGTATGGAATTTACTTAAATACTTGCTTCTACTGGGGATTAATAAACTTCCTTTAAGAGACTAGAACATCCCCAAGGGAAAATGATAATTGTCCCAAACTACAAATAGAAAGACCATCAAAAGCATCATATTAATTAAACCCCCTGGTCAAGCAGTTTGTGTTAGTATTAAAATTCTTTTGTTTGGCCTGGGCAAATTCTGTATAAGACCTTGATAAATATGAATTCTTTTCAGTGAATAGAAAAGGGATCATGATCTCTATAGATGTCTTCTGTGATGACTTGCTTGGCTATGAAAATGTACATTGAAACTATTCACCCTGCATGTTCCTTTGCTGTTAACCCAACCACTGCTGGTTTTCTGATATCACATCCGCTCTTGCTCCCACTGCTGCTACAAAACAGAACAGCAACTTAAGAGGAAACCTGTTACCAAATGAAATGTGCCATTAATTCAACAAATACTGGTGGTTCTGGTTTTATTGATTAAGTGGATTTGCCTAGTTAGCCATACTAAAGTTAGGCAGTCTCTTGTGCCTCTAAAGTTGCTGGAGTTTCCTTAGTGAGTGTAATGACCACAAAGTTACATCTATGAGCTGTTTTGAAAGGTTGTGGCATCCTTTGTAACTTTTGAATAAAATTAAATATTTAAGAATGTGAATAAAATGCCTGAGATCCATAGAAATAAGCCGAAGGTTGTAGAGTGCCTCCCTTATGGTGAGTTTTTAAGTTTACTTCATACAAAAGTAATGGTGTTGCAAGGTAGTTTATGGAGAAAGGGATAGAGTGGCTTAATCTGCAGACCTTTGGGACCTCTCTAACTTACAGTAAGTACACTCAGGAGTTAGCCACAGGAATGAAATTGAATTGATGGTTCAGATGATGTCACTAAACGTGAAAGCAAGGCTTGACTGATTCTTCTTGTGACTCATTGTGGTCCGTGGATTCAATCCCAACCCTTGGCTCATTCCCAAGTATTTTTGTGTACAAAATTGTTCAAGGAAAAATAAATAGCTTTTTTTCTTTTAGCTAGACTAATCAATATAGGTTGGAAAGTTCAAACAATGTGAAATAAATGGTAACACATCACCAATACCTCAACATGTTATGATCGTATTCTGTGGCACAAATATTGTGAGACTTTTCCCTTCTCCAAAACAACAGCAATCTGTCCTTCAATTCAAGTGGCACTTTGGTTCATGTCTGACAACCTCATATCTCTGGGATAGAAGGTTATGGGCTTAAGTTCCACCATGAGACTTGAACAGATGTGTAGCGTGATATGAAGGAAGAGTTTAATGGTATTGGATGCCACCTTTCAAGCCAGACATTGCATGTTACCCCATCTGCCAATCCCAGGATAACGGTGAATATGAGAGAAGACTTTGGCACTATTCTAAGAATGATAGATTCTTCATGTCTCTTGGTCAATCATTCTCCATCAACCACTGTTCAGCAAAAGGCAACAAGTTATTTATCTAATTGCACAACCACAAGAAAACTGCAATTGCACTTCTCTATGGAACATTGACTTCATTTCAAAAAGTAATTAGTCCCTTGTGAATTACAGATATCCTGAGGATGAGATAAGGCATTAAATAAATGCAAGTTCTTCGTATCATAACCAAAATGTGTCATGCGTCTCATTCATAACTTTATTAGTCATTCCTACTGCAAATTGAGTAATTGGAATATATTAAAAAGAAAAAAATATATATAACTTAATTTTTCACCAATATTGTACATGTGTAAATATATAGTTAGGAGGTTATGACAGGGTAGGTTAGGAAACATATTACCATTTTTAACAGTCCAGAAATAATTATCTAGCCCTTGATTTTCTTTCAATGTGAGTTTCTGACTCCTCAGAAGACAGAGAGATACTGAGTTACATTCAAGACTTTTCCATAGAGATAAGGTGCAAACTGGAGACCTTGTGATCACTCAAAGAACAGCAATGAAAGGTATAGTTCTGACTCAAAGATTGAATGCTGCAGATGCTGGAAATCTGAAATAAAATGGAAAATGTTAGAAATGCTCAGCAGGTTGAATTCATCAAACCACCTGATAATCAGGGATTCATTTGTTGAACAGGAAGGAGATCTCAGGTGGAGGAAACAGGTAGAATTTAAAGTCATTTTCATAAATACACAGCTCATCATTTTTATTTTTGATTATTGTAACAGATCAATCTTAGTCTTCCCTTGAGATTTTGATTAAAAAATGTCATTCAAATTTTATTGGAAGAAAGAGTTTTCAGATCAATCTGTTCTTATAAAGTTAACACAAGGCCTCAAAGATCAATGGCCTTTAATATAATACAATAAATGTAGTCATCAAGGCAAGCCAACTTCCTTGTTCAGGCACAGAATCCAAACATCTTAATGATTTCGCCAATCCTTGTGGCTCAGCATTCAGAGTCATAGAGAAATATAGAACTGAACCCTAACTGAACCCTAATCAGCAAGCTTGTGCCTTTAGTGGATGGTGGGGTCTTTCTGCCTACTCTGCCTAATGGTACTTTAAACTGAAAATCAGCCTTGTGTCTGGTCTAGTGAAAGTTTAATGCAGAAGCAGATCACCATTTTCCTGTTTCTTCTACCCATTATGCATTCACTGAGTCTCATTTCTTTCCCTGCAAGCTTAAAACTCAATGGCAAGGTCTGTGAGTTTATTGATTAAGCATTCCCAATGGGCGCCCAGGCATTATTTTAAAGAAGGAATTAAAAATGCTCAGTATTGCCTGGTCTAACGTTTATCCCTTGATCAAAATTACTAAAAGTGCATTGTCTGCTTATCAGACTTATCAGATTTCTGGGAGCTTGCTATGCAAATTAGCTCTGCAATTTTTACATTACACCAGTAACCAAAAGTACATTTTCTGTAGAGTGATGTAGCATATCCTGAGGTTGCTATTTAAATGCAAGTGCTGCCTTTCTCTTTGGAGACTGAGGTGATCCTAATCTTAAGGCATGCAGGACCTAAGAGGGAAGAGACTTGGCACATGCAAGAGCAACCTGCCAAATATCATTGCAGATGTGCAGTCATTTGAGGGCATCACATGTTCCTGTCCTGAGTGACAGTCAGATGCAGATCAAGATTTGCTGTATTACTGGAGACGCAAGAGATTCTGCAGACACTGGAATCTGAAGCAAGACACACAAAATGTTGGAGGAACTCAGCAGATCAGGCAGCATCTATGCGGGGAAATAAACAGTCGACATTTTGGGTCGAGACTGGTGAAGGGTCTTGACTCGAAACGTCGATGGTTTATTTCCCTCCACAGATGCTGCCTGACCTGTTAAGTTCTTCCAGCATTTTCTGTGTATTTGCTGTATCACTGGCAGCCAACAATTGACACTGATCCAGTGAACAGCGATGGTACATCAGCTTCAGCTGCATTCCCCTCCAACAGGCTATCAAATGCTTCAGTGATGGGATACAGAGAATGGGGCATTTCTTGGGCCTCTGAGATGGAAGAAACCTTCTCCCAAATCAGCCTGCCATGGATTCACAGGTTAACAACTTTTCTACAGTAATCAGTAATTGGTTTATTATTGTCACATGTACCAAGATACAGTGAAAAGCTTTTGCTTGCATGTCATCCAGACAGATCATTCCAAACATTAGTACATTGAGGTACCATACATCAGTACTTCGAGGCAGTACAAAAGAAAAAAAAGAATCCAGCATATAGTGTTACAGTTACAAAGAAAATGCAGTCCAGCAGACAAATAGATATTAAGGGCGATGACGAGGTATATTGGGAGATCAAGGTTTCATCTTTATTGCATAAGAGATATGCTCAAGAGTCTTATAACAGTGGGATAGCCCTGATACAAGTGGAGAAAGTTTGTCAAATCAACCTGCCACTGATTGATGTTCTCAGACACAAATAGTCATAGTCACAGAGTCATAGATATAGACCATCTATCGAGGATCTCCACAGATTCTCGCAGCTCTGATAGAAATATCTCATTAAAATCAAGACTTTTGAGGTCTGAACTCTAAATCATGTCAACCCCAGACCCTGCCTCATTATTTAATACCCTCAGTTGCCCTGCCCATTGACACTCAGAGGGTTGGGTGATCAACAACATCTGTGATGCAGTATCAGTAGAGTGCAAAGCATAAACTGCAAGTTCCCTTTCCTTGTTTGTGTCTCACATCTAAAAGAGGACAGGGGAATGAAAGTAAGCAAGACTTTCTGAGAATCCTTGTTCCCATCAATCTTCAGGACAATGAATAATTAATAGAGAAAATATCTTTGGCACATGGATTCAAAACAGAATCATTTATTGCTCTTCTAAACTTGCCAAAAAGGCAACAAATTCACCAGAGTGGTGTAGGACTGAGAATGTGAGAATATGTCAATGAACGAGTTGGCCCCTTATCATGATGTGGCAGATTTCACAGTCATTTTCCATTCCCTAAACTATCAGAAATATTTGATCCAAATTTGGATCAAGCCCAATTCAGTTCTGATCTAGATTCAGCATACAATGCACAGTCTGTAATCAGGTCAAAGGAAGTGGGTTTGCCCCAACCCCAAAACATTTCTGGTGCCTGACCAGGGAGATCAATAGGGGGGAGAAAGTTCATTAAAAAACACTCAATTAAATTAAAGAAGTGTTGTAGTTGATACCAAATCCATGCTACATGGGCCATAGAGGGTTAAACAGGAAAGCTTGCAAATTGAGTTTAAAGGGTGATCTAATTAAAGGTTTTTAAAATGATAAAGGGGTTCCTCTAGTAGGGTTGAAATCAAAGGGAAATTCTGAAAATAGAGGCAAGAGTGGAAAAAGAAAGCAATTCACACAAAAGGTAGCAGGAACCTGGAACTCTTCCAAAAAGCCGTGGTTGGATAATCAATTGAAATTTTCCAGAGTGGGGATCAATAGATTTTTGTTAGTGGTGGTATCAAGTTATGGATCATAGTCAGGCAAATGGATTTGAAGTACAGATCAGCCACAAAGATTGACTGGCAAAACATACTTGAATGGCCTTTTCCTGTCCCTGGATCAGCACAATGTACCAACAAAAATATCAGCGACAGTAAAGGAACAATGTGATAAAAACTTGCCTTCAGCAGCATTGAATTTCGGAACTAGACTAGACATAGAGAGACAACTAATGTATGTTGATCACCAGTGAATGAGGGGAAACTTCCACTCCAGTAAACTTTCCTGTTCAGAACACCATATGTTTCTGAGCCTCCAGGCTCCACCTTCCTCTCCTATCAGATTTCATCATCTTCAGCCCTTCATCATTTCACCTCCCAGCCTCTTTCACTATTTCCAATCTCCCCTCCTCCATCTACCTATCACCCCTCCTCACCTGGATCCACCTATCACTTGCCAGATCTTGCTCCACCCCTTCCCTGCATGTTTTTATGCTGGCTATCTCCCCTCTATATTTCAGTGGAGGTGAGGGGTCTTGACCCAAAATGTCGACTCTCCATTTCTCTCCATAGATGCTACCTGACTCCTCCAGCATCTTGTGTGTCACTCCAGATTCCAGCATCTGCAGTCTCTTGTATCTCCGTCAAAAGTCTGCTGGTTTAAATATTGATCATTCTCTTGGAAACTAATTAACTATTAATCCATCTATAGTTGATATGGTTTTTATTTGTAATTACCATCAGAGTTGCTGTGTTTCGGATGGGATAGCTGCCAGGAGATGTATATTAGGTATCTGTAGTTTGCTGGTTACATGGTAATGTAGCGTAAGGCTGTGTATTATGTGTGCCTCAGCCCTCTCCAATCAGGCACAAGGATAGTGTAGAATTAATTTCTAGAATTGTGTCTCTAGTTGTTAACCACTTAACGAGGAAACATGCAAATGTAGAGAGCTTGAAACAAGTGTCATAACTTGAAGAGAACATTGAATTCAATTCAGGTACAATATATTTGTGAAATAATACAATTTGAAAATAAGAATTGAGATCTAATCCCTCAAGCTACTGATAGAAAATCTACTTTAGCAATTAAAAATGTTAATATATGCATAATGTTTTCAATCTATCCCTGGCATGATCAGTCAAGCCATTCTTTCCAATACTTATTGTATGAGGCATTCACGTCTCATATGTTAGTAAAACTCAAATAAAGAGAAAGCAAGAAAAACAATATATTTGTATTTGCAAGTCAAAATGTATGTTTTGAAGAAGGCACCTCTACTTTCTTAGAAGCTTAAGAAGATTTGGCAGATCTCCAAATACCTGAACAAACTTCTACAGATGCATTGTTGAAAGTATCCTGACTGGTTGCATCATGGCCTGGTACAGCAATTCCAACACACAGGAATGCAAGAGGCTGCATATAGTGGACACAGCCTGGTCTATCACAGGCACAGCCCTCCCCACCATTAAAAGCATCTACATGAGGCGCTAAATCAAGAAGGCAGTATCTGATAGCAAGAATCCCCTCGGTATGGGTCATGCCCTCTTCTTACTGCTACCATCAGGCAGGAGCTACAGAAGCCTGAAGCCCCACACCACCAGGTTCAGGAACAGCTACATTCCTGCAACAATCAGGTTCTTGAACCAACCTGCACAACCCTAACCCTACCTCAGCAATGGAACACTACAGACCACCTCTTGCACTACCATGGATTTGTTTCTAATAGTGTTTTTGCACTAATGTCTTGTTTTGCACAGTCTTTTTTCTCACTGTCTTGTATAATTTATATTCTGTGTGTTGTCTGAATCTATGTGCCTGTGATGTTGCTACAAAGCTAGTTTTTCATACTTCCGTATTTGTGTATATGGCAATAAACTCAACTTCCTTCCTGATGTTTAGTAAAAGACCTGGCATCCTGATTTCCCCATGGTGCCCCATATGGACCAAAGTCTCCTTCCTTTAGTGCATGCTGTGTAGTGCAGTCGGTAAAGAGTGGTGGAGCTTGCCAATCAGGAGAAAATTATACAACAACAACCACCACAACTTTTCTTACTGGACACTCCTCAGGACTGGGAGTTTGCAGGTCAAAAAAGCCCTGTGGAGCAGCACACAATTTTCATTAGTAATTGAACTGTAGCTTTTAAGTGTTCTCAGCAATTCCAATCCTTTCAGCTGCCAGGGGGACTTTTAAGTTACTTCATGCACGAAGAAAAGGAGAAATATTTGGCATGATGACAGCAGACACAGTACCCTTCCCTTGGGCATGAAAAAACAACAAGAAAGAAGAGCCTTTGTTTTACCTCAGCAACACACAAAAAGTGCTGGAGGAACTCAGCAGGTCAGGCAGCATCTATGGAGGGAAATAAACAGTTGACGTTTCCAGCTGAGACTCTTCATCAGGACAGGAAAGAAAAAGGGCAGAAGCCAGGATAAAAGGGTGGGGGAGCACAAGCTGTCAGGTGATAGGTGAGTCCAGGTGAGAGGGGGAAGATAGGTGGGTGTAGGGGGAGGGGGGAGAGGGAGTGATGTGAGAAGCTGGGAGGTGATGGGTGGAAGAGGCAAAGGGCTGAAGAAGATGGAATCTGATAGGAGAGGACAGTGGACCATGGAATAAAGGGAAGGAGGTGGGGAACCAGAGGGAGGAAGGTGTGGGTGATGGGCAGGTCATGAGGGTGGGATAGGGGAAAGAGAAGGGGTACACATTGACACAAGAGATTCTGCAGATGCTGGAATCTAGAACAACACACAAAATGCTGGAGGAACTCAGCAGGTCAGGCAGCATCTATGGAGGGAAATAAACAGTGGAAGTTTCGGGTCAAGATTCAGGACTCAAAAGGGATAATTGTTTTACTTTGTGCTTACCTATAATGGAATTATTAGTTCCATTTATTAGACTACTGTTCCCCAACAACCCAGAGTGTGATGAGCATTAATCTCACTAACATCTCTTGCCTAATTTATGATCTAACCTCTGCTATGAGGAAGATATTGGAATCTAAAACTGAGAACAAACTGGCAGAGTGCTTGAGAGAAACCAGTGCTGTATAGAGGAAAACAATGTAGATTGTAACTGGTCTGGTCAAGTCTAACAAACCTTCATTGCACTTTCTGACCAAATAACTAAACAGTGAACAGAGATAAGTTCATGAATGTTATTTATGTGGACTTCCAGAATGCATTCAATAAAGATCCAGAGAGGGGATTGTTAGGTAAAATTAAAGTTCATGGAATTGAAGGCAAATTATTGATCTGGTTAGGAGACTGGTTAATCTAGACAAAGAACAGCCACAAAGAGTATGTACTTGAATTGGCGGTGAGCAACTGATGCCACCCCACGGGATTCTGTGCTGGGACACAACTATTCTTGACATCAACAACATAGATAATGTAATAGCAAGCCTTTTATCCATGTTTTCTCATGAAAAAATAAATTAGGGACTCAGTATAACAGGCCAGAGCATAAAATTAGAGATGTTGTTAGATTAAATGAGAGTGCAAGTCTGCCAAGGGGATTTCAATGCAGATAAGTCCTTGTCTGCTTTAAGGATAGAACTGAGTATTTTTCTGAATGGTGAGAAGCTAGGAACAACCAAGATTGAAAAAAAGATTTAGGGATCCATGTACACAGATCACCAAAATGTGATACACAAGGACAAAAATAACGTCTACTGTTATTTTAGGGGATTGGAATGCCAAAGTCAGCTACAGTTATGTAAAACCCTAGCTATGGACACCACAACTTACAAAGGATATTTTGGCCTTGTGAGGAATGCAATGCAGATTCACCAGAGTATTACCAGGATTCTTAACGGTTAGATTATAAAGAAGGATTACATAAACCAAGCCTGCATTAGTTGGTATATAACTGATTAAAGGGTGATTAGATTGAGAGCTTTAGGATTTTGAAAGGAATTAACAGGGAACATAGATCTTTTACTTATTAGTAAGGCAGCCTAGTACAAAGGAAATGAAATCAGAACCAGACCATTCAAGAGAGAAACAGACAAAACACTGGAGGAACTCAGTGGGTCAGGCAGCATCTATGGAGGGAAATGGACAGCCGACATTTTGGGTATATACTGGCTACCTGACTATCTCCCCTCTTTCTTTCAGCCAGAGATGCTAGCTCAACTACTTATTTTAAACCTGAGAATGAAAGGTTTTCGAAAATCAAAAAAATCTGCAGAAGCTGGAAAACCTAAAATAAAAACAGAAAAAGCTGGAAATACTCAGCAGGTCAGGCCACATCTTTGGGAAGAGAAACAGAGTTAATGTTTCAGGTCAAAGACCCTTCATCAGAACTGGGAAGGAGAGAAAGGAAGCAAGAAGGGTGGGTGAGGAGGAGGATGGGGTACTCTGCTAGGGTAAAACCATGGAAATAAGTAGTAAATAAGATTATCCCATTGTGATAAGACTATTGAACAGTTCCCTTATACAATGAGATGGACTCTGACCTCACAATCTACCTTATTGTGATCTTGCACCTTTTTGCACTGCACTTTCTCTGTAGCTGTGACACTTTACTCTGTACTATTATTGTTTTTACCTGTACTACCTCAATGCACTCTGTACTAACTCAATGTAACTGCACTGTGTAATGAATTGTCTACCTTGTTATGACCTTGCACCTCATTGTGTACCTGCACTGCACTTTCCCTGTAGCTGTTACACTTTATTCTGCATTCTGTATTGTTTTACCTTGTACTATCTCAATACACTGTGTAATGAATTGATCTGTATGAATGGTACGCAAGACAAGTTTTTCACTGTACCTCAGTACAAGTGACAATAATAAACCAATTCCAATACCAATCTGGCCAATGAGTGAATGGGAGCACTTAGAGAGTGTTCGATTCCCGTCGCTGTCTGTAAGGAATTTGTACGTTCTCCCGTGTCTGTGTTGGTTTCTTCCGGGTGCTCCGGTTTCCTCCCACATTGCAAAGACGTACGGGTAGGTTAATTTGGGTTTAAGATGGGCGGCGCGGACTCGTTGGGCCGTAAGGGCCTGTTACCACGCTGCAAATAAAATTTAAAAATTAAAAAACATGGACAAAGGAATGTGGGAGTTTTGAAGGGAGACATGCCTGACAGGTCAAGCCAGGCATATCCTACACTCCCTGAGGAAAAAAAAGAAAAAAATAAGGAGATAATGGCTTCTGGTCAAGGGCATTAATATATAGGGAGCCAAGACAGGTGATACAAATTAGCCATTGTCACAACTAATGCCAGAACAGACTTAAGCGGTTGAACAACCTAGTGCTGATTCTTTATCACTTTCATAAGGTCCTGCTGTAACCCCTGCATCTGTTTTATTCAGGTATGGAGAATGCATGGCTATGTTGTTGCTTTGTGTGCCACGAACCACCCCAGCCTATACACAATCCTGCAGCCCCAAGACCCTACCTGAGATTGAAAGAGCAACGATCACCTCCTGCTTATTGGAAACTCCAAAGGAATTAGTTCTGTCTCTCTTGATTCCCTGATCACTTAATTTATTTTCCATAGAGGAGCAAAAGCTCTATATTTGGTTTGGTGAGTGTTGTTAAGGGAATATTCCTTTTATTCAACTGCTCCCTGACAGTCATTGTTCCTTATTATTTTCTTTACAAACCTGCTTTGGTCCTTTCTTCAGTAAATTATTTCTTTGCAATGTCCCACAAGCTGTCACTGAATACAAAGAAAAGAAGATTGTCCAGAAAATCAAAGTGCAGATGAGTGGCGTTTCATTGACCCTATGTCTGAATTTGCCAAAGGGTAAACCAAAGGTAGACAGAGATTACAGTTCTAATTGGAGCAGTTCTAATGGTTTCTTGAGCAGAGGTAAGGGGTAAGTCTCAAGTTAAGATCACTTTAGTAGGAGGGGAACTCAGTTTATAATAAAACTCTTTGAAATTGTCAAGAAAAAGAGAAGTAGAATGTGAGCGTAATCTAACAATAAACATAACGAAGGTTCCATAGAAAAATGAAAGAGCAAAATAGTTAGTAAATCCTTAGTGTGTTATAATGAAATTATGCTGGGGAAAAAGAAAATGGCAGAGATATTAAATACATAATTTGCATCTGTTAGAAGAAGTCATAGAAAATCAGAAGGTAAATCCAATGGTATTCCACAAGTATGTTAAGGACAAAAGAGTAACAAGGGACAAGGGGAGCAATCTGTGCATGGATCCAGAAGGTGCATGGAGAAGGGACTAGAAGGTTACATCCATAGGGGTGGATGAAGTGGAATGTCAAGAGGTTCTTGTAGAATACAAGTACCATTTGGGAGGACTGACCATTTTTCTGTTTTGTACATTTTCTGTCCATTCAACTTTGTTTTATCAAGTCCTCGGAATAGGGTCATAGACACATAGAGTTGTACAGCACAGAAACAGGCCCTTTGACCCGCCGCAACTATCATGCCTAGCTATACTACTCCCGCTTGCCTGCATTAATTCTTTATCCTTCTATGCCTTAAAATAAGATGAAGGATCTTAAGTGTCAACTGTCCATTTCTCTCCATAGATGCTGCCTGACCAGCTGAGTTCCTCCAGGAGTTTGGTCTTTGCTCGAAATTCCAGCACCTGGAGTCTCTTGGGTTCCCCTCTATGTTTTGCTCATTTAAATATCTGTCCAGATGCCTATTAAATGTTGTTACTGTTCCTGGCTCCACCACTTCCTCTGACAACACATTCCAGATACCAACTACTCTTTGTGTGAAAAATTTACTCCTCAGATCCCCTTTAAACCTCACCCTTCTCACCTTCAGCCTATGCCCTCTAGTTTTAGACACTGCTACCATGGGAAACAAGCTCTGGCTATCTACCCTATCTATGTCTGAAGTAATTTTATATACCTCTATCATGTCACCTCTCATCCTTCTTTGCTCTAAGGAAAACCCAGTTTATCCAATCTCTCCTTATATCCCAAATCCTCCAATCCAGGCAACATCCTTGTGGATCTTTTCTGCACCCTCTCTAGTCACATCCTTCCTATAGTGTGGCAACCAGAACTACACACAATTCTCCAAGTGTGACCCAACCAAATGTTTTCTAACAACTGTAACAATAGTCCTGATGTAGGATTTCAACCTGAAACATCAATAATTCCTTTCCCCCCACAGATGCTACCTGACCCGCTGAGTTCCTCCAGCAGATTATTTGTTGTAACAATAGTTTATCCGGCCAATGGGAACTTCCCATATTCCTGCAGGTTTGTGAGTGGATCCCTGACCAAACTATTAGTGTGCATCATGGCTTGGTATGGCAACTGCCCTGCCCGTGACTGCAAGGAACTGCAGAGAGTTGTGGACACAGCTCAGCACATCACGGAAACCAGCCTCCCCTCCATGGACTCTGTCTTCACCTCGCTGCCTCGGTAAAGCAGCCAGCATAATCAAAGACCCTACCCATCCTGGACTCTCCCTTCTCCCATCGGGCAGAAGATACAAAAGCCTGAAAGTACGTACCGCCGGGCTCAAGGACAGCTCCTATCCTGCTCTAATAAGACCATTGAATGGTTCACTAATACAATAAGATTGACACTTGACCTCACAATCTACCTTGTTATGACCTTGCACCTCATTGTGTACCTGCACTGCACTTTCCCTGTAGCTGTTACACTTTATTCTGCATTCTGTATTGTTTTACCTTGTACTATCTCAATGCACTGTGTAATGAATTGATCTGTACGATCAGTATGAAAGACAAGTTTTTCACTGTACCTCGGTACAAGTGACAATAATAAACCAATTCCAATTCCAATTCCAAAATGCTTGCAGTCAAGAGAGCCATACTCAGACCTGAATAAGTACCCTTGCCAAAATCTTCATCATGCCACATATTCAGAATAATTTTATCTTACCAAATAATGAAACAAGCAAACTGGTTTTCATGACACCACCTAAGTGACCAAAGCAATTTTAGTGCTGATGGAGAACTAATATGGACTGATTGTGTTTTGCTGGAGCATCCACCTTTCATGGATTCATCTGCAGCAGGATCATTCCTATTTATCATACAGAGTGAAACAAAATTCCTAAAACCTGAAAAAATTAGCCTTCTCTTTCACAAATACAGAGATTCTATTTTGGCACCACTCATCAATATTCTCTTGGTCAGACTTCATCTGCTGACAAACAAAACTTTAATGTGCCCCAGAGCCTTGCGTGGGTGAAAGAAAAGCAAACAGCACTCAATTTATTTCAGTTTAATCGCCTTCATGTAGTGACAAAGGCAAGAGTCCTGCTGAAGCTGTAAATGCTAATTGAAGGTTACCCATTTCATTCTGTCTTTGCTTTCCTATAATTTCATCCTTCTGTAACACATTTTAAACCTGAATGCATTTCATTGTGTGGTAATAAATCAACAGTGATTTTTTTCTCTAATGTTCTTTTGCAAATGTGCTAGTTATTGCTGCCTTTGTTAGATGCCTATGTCACAAAATCAAACATGATTTGAAACAAGGATGGCATTCATCACATCAAATCTCCATAACTTGAACAAGCCTCTTTTAGTTCACAACTCACATCCTCTTCCAAAAAGAGGAAATAGTCTATTCCCCTCTTCACAGTGTTACCCTGGTGCCCGCAGATTCACTTCTAGTTGATAGCACTAAACACACTGTATAGTTGTAGCTACACATTGTACTCCAGTTTCAAAGTTTAGATCCCTTGGCTTTAAACCAATTATCATTTAGATCTCCTCTTAATCTTTATACTCCAGTACAAACGTTCCCAGGATCTTCATACTCCCCTCTTAACTATAATTTCCCAATGTACTAGCATTATCCTGATGATTCTGCACTCCATACTCTCTATGGTATAACTGTGCTTTCCGACTCACACTGTATTGTATTTTTCTCTTTCACAGAAACTGGCCTATTCTTGCATTTAATGTCCATCCTTAATTATCCCTGAGAGAGCATTGGTGAGCCACCTCTTAGGTCTTTGTGTTGAAGGTGACCTAACCTTTGTTTAACCAACATCTGCTTTGTACAAGTGTTTCAATGCCCTTTCATTTTTCAATACCCAGTGCAATCTGGAAAAAAGCCTTACGAGCACACCATGCTAAGTTTTTACTTCTGTGTCATTATCTGTTAACCATCCCTACATTCCTCAATAGTACACAACACTATTCTTCATTAACACCCAAAGGAGCTGGAGAAACTCAGCAGGTCAGGCAGCATCTATGGAGGGAAATGGCCAGTTGACATTTCGGGTTGAGACCCTTCATCTGAACTGAGCACAAGTTCTGCCATATGGGGGAGGGTGGTGGTGAGGGGTTGGGTCTGTTATCCAGAAAGAAGCAGAGAGGCCCGAGGTCTTCCTGATGGAGGATAGAAGTGTACAGGGACTGGACATCTGTGGTGAAGATGAGGCAGTCGGGGCTAGGGAGCTGAAAGCTGTTGAATTGGTGGAGGGCATGAATGGTGTCACGGATGTAGGTGGGAAGGGACTAGACCAGCGGAGACAAGATGGAGTCAAGATACACGGAGACGAGTTCAGTAAGGCAAGAGCAGGCAGAAACAATGGGCCTACTTCACCAAACAATAGGCAGAAACAATAGTCCAGATGAAGGGTCTCAACCCAAAACGTCAACTGTCCATTTCCCTCCATAGATGCTGCCTGACCTGCTGAGTTCCTCCAGCATTTTGTGTGTTGCTGCAGATTTCCAGCATCTGCAGTCTCTCATGACACTATTCTTTGTACCTGCTTAACATACCTTGGACAGCACCTTGCACATTTAATCATATTTCTAACCCAAGACAGATAGATTTAGTGGTTAATAGAATGGCTATTCTGTTCATTCCACCCCATGCCACCTCTCTTGAACATGTAGGGAATTTTTGATATTTCAGGATTTTTTTTCCACAGGTTTTGCCCCTTTCCTCCAGTTACTTAGATTCCAGTTAAGTATTTGAACAGTTGATCAATATTTTACATTGACCAGCACCATTGCCTGGCAACAATGGGTTTCTCCATTGGTTGCCCCTATCTGTAGAAGATCAGAAATGGAGGGCAAGTTACTCAGTGCCCAATTGGTGGGACTTGCACATACATTTCTATAGACATCACTTTGACAGCAACTGCAAAATTTCCCAAAGGGAAAGCTTTTAGTTCATTCTTGGAACGGAGGCATCGCTAGCAAAGCTGGCATTTGCTTTTGAGAAGACATGGTTGGCCAAAGTGCTCTTGTAATGCAGTTGGATGGGAGTTTGGCCAGTTCAGAGTGCGGCTACACATCAACTGTGGTGGTGCTAGACTAGCATTAGATAAATGTCAAATGTCAAATGAACTAAGATTCCATTTCCCCTAGGATATAAACTGGTTGAGATTTTAAAACAATTTTGCAGAGTTCAGAGTAAGTTCCTGTCCCTTAAATTGCCAAGTATATTATACTTATTGTACAGTGAGTTTCTAATGCATCTAAACTGTGTTTATCAGTGACAGAAAACAGTTCACACCAGACTGAAACTCTGTGGAAGAAATTATATGTTATGGTCTCAATTGCCTCCATGCAAAGTAAAGAGCCTCCCTCCTGCACCATTACAGCACTGGATCAGTGGTGTAAGATACTTTTGGTGTTGCACGTTAATGAGCAACAATGCCTCCTATTCACTTCCCCTGCAGGTATCTCACACTGTTCTTGAAATTTTGATGGATGGTCAATAACATTCCTTGGACTCCTTTCCTTTTGCTTGGCATCCATGTATGGGACAGATGTGCGTAGAGTTGCCTGGCACCACATCCCTAACACAGCAGTTTCCACACTAAATGACATCTGCCACTTTGAGACCAACAGATGAATCTGCTGCAACCCATTCATTTTATCTTGGCACATATCATCTAAGCACTTTAAAACAGCATCGTCGATACTCTCCTGAAAATAATGTAATCAGTGATAGAGCCAGTATCAGTGTAGCATCTAACTTTTTTACTAAGTGCTGTAGGCATGAATGTGCTTCCTTAGCTGTGGGAGAGTGTTAACACTTTCACTTCTGACATGGAAGGTTGTGGGTTCAATCTCCACTTCAAGGGCTTGAGCCAATAACCTAGGCTGACACTTCAAAGCAGTACAGAGGGAATGACGCATTATTAAATTTCAAATAAGACATTACACTTCTCAGGTGGTGTAAAAGATCCAATGATACCAATTGAAGGAGAGGAAAGGAGATCCAGCCAAAGTGTGTCCTGGCCAATGTTTATCCCACACCCAACATTAATCACTGTTGAATATACCACCACTTCTTTTCCAGGAATAGAAATCTTGAAGAATCTCTGCCCTTTATTCTGACAGGATTTCCATCTGTCCATTTTACCTTGTTCACCCTCAATGGTTCCCTTCTGCCCTGTCCACTTCTCCCCCTCCGCTGCCTTCTCCGTAAGTTAGTTTTCTCACTAAATTGGTAAATTGGATTAGTATTGCCACATGTACTGAGGTACAGTGAAAAACTTTACTTTGCATGCCATCCATACAGATCATTTCGTCACATCAGTACATTGAGCAGTACAAGGGGAAAGCAATAACAGAGTGCAGAATATCACGTTACAGTTCAGAGAAAGTCCAGTGCAGGTAGACAATAAGGTGCAAGGCCATGACGAGGTAGATTGTGACGTCAAGACTCCATCTTATCGTACTGGGGACTGTTCAATAGTCTTATAACAGAAGCTGTCCCTGAGCCTGGTGGTACATGCTTTCAGGCTTATTATACCAGTTCAGACAAAATGTCTTCCTGAAACATTCACTGTTTCTCTTTCCACAGGTGCTGCTTGACCTACTGGATGTTTCTGCCATTTTCTGTTTTTTTTTATTTCACTAAAGCAGATTACGTTTTAAGCATTTCAATTTCTGGGTCAATGTCATGTGGAAAATGCCTGGAGCATTACCCACATTATAAAAATGAATACACTTTAAATGTATTAAATTAGACGTAAAACACATCACATTGTCTTGCGCTTGCTCTTGCTCATTCCAAGGTCTTTCTTTGTTTCCTTTGGATGGATTTGACCTCAGAGCTATAAACAGACCAGAGCTCTTTACAGCATTATATAGTTTACGTCGAATCTGTGCATTGACTAACCCACAATGGTTTTTGATTCCTCAGTACCTCAAATTTAACATTCTCATCCTTGCATTTAAAGCCCTTCAATCTCCAACCTTAAATCTGTGTTCAACAAACAATCTGCCAGAAGAACTCGATGGTTTCGGGTTGAAACCCTGCATCAGGACTGAGAGTGGAGAGGTGAGATGTCCAGTATGAAGAGGGGAAGGGGAGTGGTGAGAAAGGAGTCTGAGGTGATTGGTGGACAGATAGGGGGTGTAAGATGACAGGCAGGTAGGGGAGCGGAGCAGGGTTGGAGCTGGGAGACAGTGGCAAGGATTATGGTTGATGGAGCCCGCTCCCACATTCTCCTTGGTTTCTCATACTTCTGCTCTCACCCACCTCCACACAGAAAAAGAATGAGGCTCAATGCAAACTAGAGGAACAACATGATCCAATACCAGCGATACTGAGTGATCCAATACCAGAGGGGATGCATTTAAGGTGAGAGGGGGTAGGTTAGAAACAGACGTGAGGGGTACGTTTTTTACTCAGAGAGCAGTGAATGCCTGGAAGGGTGGTGGAGGCAAATTCATTGGGGGCTTTTAAGAGGGGCTTGGATGGGCACATGAATGAGAGAAAACTGGAGGGATATGGACATTCTGTAGGTAGGAGGGAATAGCTATGTCGGCTGAAGGGCCTGTTCTGTGCTGTACCGTTCTATGTTCTGCGTTCTATGTTCTAACACCTCATATTCTGCCTGGGTAGTCTCCAACCCAACGACACGAACACTGCACTGAGTTTTCCAATTTTAGGTAACCTTCCTCTCCGATGGGTTCTTTCCCCCTTTATTCCTCCACTTCCACCCTTCCCCCCTCTCTCCCTCCTTCCAATCCTCCTCCAGTCCTCCCATTTTTGTCCCCTTTCCCTCAACCCCCCCACCAGCCCCCCAGCACCCACCTCCATCCCCTTACTTCTCCTGGTTCCATCTAGCCACTACACACACACACACACACACACACAGGCTACCCACAGGCTACCCCCCTCTCCCCACCATCTGGTTCTGGTTCCATCTGCCATACACCTCTCCCCTAATGGTTCCCATTCTCACCTAGAGAAACAAAGGACTGCAGATGCTGGTATGTAGATGAAAAACACGATGCTGAAGGAACTCAGCAGGCCAGACAGCATCCATGGAGAAAAGTAGGCTGTCAAAATTTTGGGTCAGGACCCTTCTGCAGGACCGTTCTCACCACTCATTCTCACCTCCTTTACCTTGATAAGTCCAGCACTGGTAGCCCTTGTGTGTTCCTGCTTATCTCCCCCCCAAGCAGCTGTCTCCAATCTTCACCCTCGCCTTCCCCCATCTCGCTCCATCTGCCTCTCTTCACCCTCCCCTCCATCTATCATCCACCTGCCACTGACTCCCAACTCCACCCCCGCTCCCCTCCCCTACCTGGCACCACCTGCCTGTCACCTGACACTCCTCCTCAGTCCACCAATCACCTGCCACACCACTCCTCTTCCCTCTCTTTATACTGGACATCCTCATCTCTCTACGCTCAGTCCTGAAGCAGGGTTTCGACCCAAAATGTCGACGGTTCCTTCCCACCCCACCCCCGCAACTCCCCCCCCACAGATGCTGCTCAACCCACTGAGTTGCAGATCTTTTGTTGCTCCTGATTCCAGCATCCACAGTCTCTTGTGTCTCGTAAATCCTTGATTTTTTTCCCTCTCCATTCAGCTGCCTGAGTTCAGAATCTCTCCAGGTTCCTCGTAATTCTCTCCCTAAACCCTTCCACCTTTTCAATTCACTCACTGCTTTTTTCATCGCCCATCGTGTTAACTCTGTTCCTTTCACCACATTTGCCACCTGACCTGCTGAGTGTTTCCAGCATTCTCCCTCTTATCTCCCACAAAGAGCAGTGTGGCAAAGTCCACCATAATCTCTATTTGTCATGTTGGTTAATGAGTAAGTGTGGGGCAGGAGACCAGGGAGAAATCGCCTAGTATTCTTTGCAGTAGTGGCATGGAATAATTTATATCCAACTGAGAAAGCAGGCAGGGTGGCACATTGATGCAGCAGTTAGTGCTGCTACCTCACTGCATTTGATCCTGACCTCACGTACTGTCTGTGGAGTTTGCATCTTCTCCCTGCATCTTGTGGGTTTCTTCCATGTTTTCCAATTTCCTTCGAGATTTATTGGTGGGATAATTGGCTACTGTAATTATCTCTTAGTGTGGGTAAGTGGCAAAAGATTCAAAGAAGAATTTGACGGGCATGTGACAAAGAACAGATTGTAAGGCTACAGGGAAATAAGCAGAGGGAATGGGATTGATGGGATTGCTCTGTTAGGAGCTGTGATAGATCTTATGAGCTGAATGGCTTCCTCCTGTATTGACAATAAATAGTAAACATTCCTGATATTAAGTGCTCAGACAGTGCGGCACTCCGTCAGGTACTGTATTCGAGTGTCAGCCTGCTTTGGATCAGAGAGGGCCACCTTCTGACAAACATGAGGTTGCTGCCAATTATACCATCTTCAAGGTATCTTTGAACACCAGGAACCAAAATTTAGATTTAGACCCAGAGTTGTTGAAGGATGCAAAATATCTCCAGATCATATATTCCACCTGGGTCATCTACAACTCGGAAGGCATGAATATTGAATTCTCCAGTTTCAGGTAACCTGCTCCCTTTCTGCCCCTTTACTCTCACCTGCTGATCTGCCCAGTTCCTCCTACACCCACCCCAGACCCCCATCACCCTGTTCCTTTCCCCTCCTCCACCCAATCCATCTGCCCATCACCCACACACTCCTTCCACGGGGTCCCCTCCCCCAGTTGTTCCCAGAGGAACGAAGGACTGCAGATGCTGGAATCTAGATGAAAAACACGACGATGCTGGAGGGACTCAGCAGACCAGGCAGCATCCATGGAGAAAAGCAGGCGGTCAACGTTTCGGGTCAGGACCCTTCTTCAGGACTGAGGAAGGGTCCTGACCCGAAACGTTGACTGCCTGCTTTTCCCCACGGATGCTGCCTGGCCCACTGTTCCCATCTGCCCTCCCCACCTGCCTTATTTGACTCCATGCTCCACCTTCCTCTCCTATCAGATTGCACCATCTGCAGCCCTTTGTTGCCTCCACCTGTCACCTCCCAGCCTCTGTCACTACTCCCACTCTTCCCTCCTCCATCTGCCAATCACCCCTCCTCACCTGGATCCACCTATCACCAGCAACCCTTGCTCCACCCCTTCCTCTCACCTCTTTATACCGGCTGTCTCCTCTCTATACCAGATGAAGGGTCTCGACTGGAAACATCGACTGTCCATTTCCCTCCACAGATGCTGCCTGACCAGTTGAGTTCCTCCAGCAGATTGTTTGTTGCTTCCAAATCATTGCTCTTGTTTCAAAAAAACTACTACTGAATAGGTGCAACAAGGCTCTCCCCTCAAGTGAGAGAAAAATGGGGGCACCAAATAGTGGGAAAATAAGCCAAGCCTCAAAGCAAAGACCAGAGGTAATGGAGTGAGGGGTGTTGGCTGAATTGGTGAAGAGGGGGATCAAAGAAAACATGGCAAGGGCAAGGATCTGATCAAGCATGGACAAGTAGGAGAGGATGTATTCAGCCTGCGCTTCAAAGTGATGTGCGTATGTTCACTAAATGCAAACAGCCATGTCTGCAGAGGGCTGCTTCCGCGTTCTGTGGCTTCGCAACGCGTTGCCTTGGCGATCTCCACGGTGACCGGACGCCAGTCAGAATGTCTGTAGAAGCGTCTGCGGAAGAGCAGGTGGGTGATGGCACCGTGGTGGCTGGGAGTGTGTCGGGGCTGCGGACACAGCCTCGGGATCCGAGCAAGCAGCGCGTCAAACTATTTTTGATTGCAGGTCATTTTATTTTTATTAACAGCAATGGTTTATTTGCAGAATGCTCGGAGACTCTGTAAAAATTCCCATTCCTGAATTAGCAATAGATATGAAATACATGTTGAATACTGTTATGTACCTGTGACCTTCAAAAAAAGGCTAGGGAGAAGGTGCAAAAAGAGTGACGAGGAATGATGATAGAATTGAAAGGTGCTAATTATCAGCAGAATCAGGGGAGACAAGGACTGCAGCTTGTTTTGAAGCCTGCAGAACAAAAGTAATTCGTACTTACTCGGGTAACAGGGCTGGCTTTCTACGTGTATTCATTTCAGGAGATGTGGACCTCACCAGCAGGGCTGCATTTAGTATCCATTCCTCATTCAGGAAGATGGCAGTGAGCTGCTTTTTGTTTTGGCCCTTTTGATCAAGGTGTCCCACAGTTGGGTGAGGAGTTCAAGGATTTAGACCCAGCGTCGCTAAAGAAGGCAATGTAAATTAGGATGGTATGTGACTTGGTGGGGAACCTGTTAGTGGTGGTGTTCCCCTCCGTCTGCTCCCCTTGTCCTTCTCGGTGGTGGACGTCCGGGATTTGTAGGTGGTACGCACAGCGGCCGCTGTACCCCTGTGGGGGAGCAGATGAATACTTAGGGTAATTGGTGTTTAACTTAGAACATAGAACAGTACAGCGCAGGAACAGATCCACCTGCCTACAGTGTCTGTGCTGAACATGACACCATATTAAACTAATCCCTTCTGCCTGCACATGATCCAAATCCCTTCATTCCTTTACTCCTTTATCTAGATTCCAGCATCTGCAGTCCTTTGTTTCTCCATTCTCCCTTCATTCCCTCTACCTATGCATATGCCTATCTAAAAGTTTCCTAAATCAAATCTGCTTCCACTACCACCCCTGGCAGCATATTCCAGGCACCCACCACTCTCCGTATAAAAAAAACTTGCCCGCACATCTCCTTTGAACTTTCCCCCTCTCACCTTAAAGCTATGCCCTCTAATATTTGACATTTCTACCCTGGGAAAACAATTCTGATTGTCTACCCTATCTATGCCTCCCATGATTTTATAAACTTCCATCGGGTCTTCCCTCAGCCCTGATGTTCCAGAGAAACCAATCCAAGTTTGTCCAACTGCTCCTTACTGCAAATACTCTTCAATCCGTAAATTCATTCTGGTAAACCTCTTCTGCACTCTGTCCAAAGACTCTACATCCCTCCTGAAATGGGGCGATCAGAACTGCCCATAGTACTCCAAGTACGGCCAAACCAAAGTTTTATACCGCTGCAACAAGACATCCTAACTCTTATACTCAGTGCCCCAACTGATGAAGGCCAGCATGCCGTACACCTTCTTGAGTGTTTGAAGCTGCACTTGTCCAAGCAAGTGGAGAGTATTCTATCATGCTCCTGACTTGTGCTATGCAGATGCTGGAAAGTCTTTAGGGTAACAGGAGGTGAGTTACTCACTATGGGATACCCAGCCTCTTGACCTGCTCTTGTAACTGAAGTGTTCATCTGGTTGGTCCAATTGAGTTTCTGGTCATTGGTGACCACCAGAAATTCACCTCAATTGCAAACAGTCACATTACATGATGGCATTTTCCACCATATAATGCATACACAGATTTGAGCTCTCTCGTGCTGTGTGGAGAGCAAAACTGCAGAAGCTACACAAAAATATATGTCAGCCTTGTGAGTGTGACAAACAAAAGAAGGGAAAAAAGTAGACCTAGTGAACATCAGCCAGGGTAAAGATGAATAATACGTCAGAGTATTGTGGAGATGTCTAAGTTCAATGAGCATGGTTTTAGAGTCTCTGGCAGGAATTTGTGCAATAAATTAAAATGGGAAATGTTGAATCAGTCATATTTTATACACCTTTCACTTTTTTATTTGCTTCAGGGGATCCCAGTATTGCTTTTTTGCAATATCAGACACAATCATTGATGATGGTGTGGTAGCTCTGGTCACGAAGAACATACACAATGGATGTGGTGGTTACCACTTTGGGTAGGCTTTGTTCATCCTAACAACAGGTCTTATTCATATAAAGTTTCCTAGAGTCCCCTCTGACACCTGGCGTTATTTACTACTTGGCCACAGAATGCTGTAGCCAGTGAACCCTGGGAAAATCCTCAGAGGATGATTAGTAATTCACGTCTACCAAGTCGAGGCATAAATAAGGAATTGGAGGTGTAGCTGGATTGTAGCTATGAGGTGAGTTGAAGTGCCAGCATTAAAATCTCAATCAGCATGTTAACTTTTTCTCTTTCTCCTTTCATTTTAGTGTGTGGAATACTTAATTTCCACATACTTGTAGCTGAATTCCTTTCTCAGACCATGGGCATCTATGCAAGTAACTTCCACAGGACTGGAGGACAGATACTCCTGGAGTCCACTGAACCCTCCCAGGCAAACTGGATCACAGCACATGCAGAGGCATGTCAATGTAAGTGGCACCTCATAGTTTCCTGGGAACAATAATGAGATTAAAGTCATTTACGAGTTATTGTGCATGATGCAGTTTTAAAATCAAATCACTTCGCAAAAAAGGTGCAAATTATCTAGCACCTAGCTAGACACCTGATTAAGTTTCCTCATCTAACTTACCAGTGGAATTTTATGTTACGCACTGGGTTATATTGTAACTGGGTCTCATTAAATTAGGTAACAACATACGTTATAAGAAGAGCAAAAGAACCATTTATTCAGGATGGAAGTAAGTTGCTGTATAGGTGAACTTGCAATAAATGTCCACAAATGTTAGTAGCCATTACATCTTTCATTATCTTCAAGTCTTTATTGTTAATCAACACACAAAAAAGGATGCTGTATCATCACATGGGATAATTCTTTACTGCGCTTCACAATTACCTGCCAATATTTAAAACAAATGTTGGAATTGTGGAAGGATGGATATTGATGGAACTTGGTTGTCAGTTATTCTCTGCATTCTGAAAGTCAAAAAAAAACTATAGATGCTGGAAATCCGAAACAAAAAACGGAAAATATTGGAAACACAAGTGATTCAGGCAGCATCAGTGGAAAGAGAAACAGAGTTAATATTTTACATTTCAGACCCCTCTTCAGAACATCCTCTACATTCTGGTTGGGCAGAGGCAGGTGCCTGAAGCAATAGTTCGTTCATAGGGAGTTGAAAGTTGAACTGTGCTACAACATTAAGAGGATAAAGTACATGTTCTCTGCACCATCCATTGTTTCATTGGCAGCACTTTTCTCCACTGAATCAAGGTGTTGTGCATTCAAGTCTCAGTCCTGAATTCTTCCGTACAATAAACTATGCCAACTCTGCAGGGCTACACTGTTAGAGGTGGGTAGTTATAGCATGAGACTTTAGTCAGAGATGCCATCTGGTTTCTCAAACAGTTGTAAAATATCCCATGCAGCAATCTTCAAAAGAAAAGCTAGAGACTTACCCTCTGTGGTCTGACCTGCATTTATCTTAAACCCAATTTCACTAAAACAGATTATACGGTCATTTCCTCAGTTCTGTAAATAGGACCTGGCTATATACAAATTCACTGCTCCATTATAACACAGACTACACTTCCAAAATATTCCATTGGTTGTAGGGCTTTGGAACATCCCAAAACTTAGCTTTCAAATGAAAGATCTTCCTTTTTAATTTTATTTTTTAATGTAGTAAATGTCATATTCTGGAAAGAGCACTCAAGGAATTTAAGTTATGAAGGGTAAGACTCTTTATTTGACAATAATAGTGTATTTCAATGGGGAAATAGTTCAGATACACAGAGCTGACAGAAATCCAAGATCCCAATATCCCAATAAAAAAACAAATAGCCTCTAAACAATGCCCTTTGACTTAATCTGACTTTTGGAGTCAGAAGGAACACTGAGAATATCCCAACAAAAGGAACTGAATAAACGATCATTTATCCTGGGAACTGTCCTGACAGCTGTACTGGGTGAGTGTTATCAATACCAGAGCAGACTCCAGAATAGAAGCCTTTCTTTGCAGTGCTGATTGATCCTGTGAGGAGATTGTGCTAACCAGCATGTTATGTAAGGCAACACTGTGTTACATGTGCATCAGTTGGTTAGGTATTGTTGGGGACTGACATAAGGACAACTGGCAAGTAGATCATTGAATCACACCACTGGACAGGAGGAAGCCAGCAGGCCTGTAGCAACACACAAAATGCTGGAGGAACTCAGTGGGTCAGGTGACAGCTATGGAGGGAAATGTCCAGTCGACCTTTCGGGTCGAGACCCTTCATCAAGAAGGGAAAGAAAGAGGGGAGATAGCCAGTATAAAAAGGTGGGGGGAAGGGGTGGAGCAAGAGCTGGCAGGACTCTGATAGGAGAGGACAGTGGACCGTGGAATATTCCATCTTCTTCAGCCCTTTGTCACTTCCACCTATCACCTCCCAGCTTCTTACATCATTCCCACTCTCACCCCCGCTCACCTGCCTATCACCTCCCTCACCTGAATCCACCCATTACCCACCAGCTCTTCCTCCACCCCTTCCTCCTACCTTTTTATTCTGGCTATTTCCCCTCTTCCTTTCCAGTCTTGATGAAGGGTCTGGACTCAAAACATCGACTGTCCACTTCCCTCCAGAGACGCTGCCTGACCCGTTGAGTTTCTCCAGCTCCTTTATGTGTTGCTTCAGATTTCCAGCACCTTCAATCTCTCTTGTGTAGAACATAGAACACTACAGCACAGTACAGGCCCTTCGGCCCACAATGTTGTGCCGACATTTTATCCCACTCTGAGATCTATCTAACACTTCCCTCCCACATAGCCCCCTATTTTTCTATCATTCATGTGTCTATCTAAGAGTCTCTTAAATGTCCCTAATGTATCGAGCCTCTGCAAGGTTTTAAAAGAGCTAACCAATTAGTCCCAATGCCCTGCTTTTCTGTTTTCGAAATACCTATCCAATTTCCTTTGGAGCAAAATTACTCGTCACCTTCTCTTTGATCCTTTTGCTCATTGCCTTACATCTGCCTCCCCTCCAGTTACAACTCAGCAATCAGTTCCTTGATCAACACACCATGATTTTGAATGTTGGTATTTATTTTCTGCTCCAAGCTCAATCCCAGCCCATCTAAAAAGATGAAATAAACTCAAACTCTGATTTTTGAGTCCTAATTTGCACAAAGTCTCCTTTATCCATGACCTACCCTGGCTCCCATTTCAATGATGACTCATTTTTAAAGACTGGCTCCTTCCTTTCAAATACCTTCATATCCTCTTGCTCTACTTTTTTAATCTCCACCAGTGCTAAAACAGTCCTAGAGATACAGTATGTCCTTCTCCAAGTCAGAGCTCTTGAACATCCTTGAAGTTAATTGTTGGACCGCGAGCGACTGCACCTTCAGTTGTTTAACTCTGGATTTCTCCCCCCCCCCCTTAACCTTTCCACCTCTCATGGTGAGGCCACACATGGAGTATTGTGAACAGTTTTGGTTACCCTGTTAGAGGAAAGACATCATTAAGCTGGAAAGGGTTCAGTAAAGATTTATAGTCATAGAGTCTTACCGCACAGAAACAGGCCCTTCTGCCCAATTTGTTGATTCTGTGTTTCCCAGCGAGCTAGTCCCATCTGCTCACGTTTGGCCGAGAGCCTTTTAAACCTCTCCTATCCATGTACTTATATAGATGGCTTTTATATATTGCTAATGTGCCCACCTCAACCACTCCTTCTGGCAGCTCATTCCAAATACGCACCACCTTTTGCACGAAGAAGCTGCCCCTGATGTCCCCTTTAGATCTCTCATCTATGATCTTAAACCTAAGCCCTCTTTTTTTTATAGCACCCTCTCTCTGGGAGAAAGACTGTGGGCTTTCACCCTGTCTATAGACTTCTATCAGGTCACCCCTCAATCTCCCACATTCCACATTCCAGTTACACAAATGTTGCCACAACTGGAGTGCCTGAGTTATAAGGAGAGGTTGGGCAGGCTACAACTTTATTCCTTGGAGCAGAGGAGACTGAGGGGTAACCATACGGAGATGTATAAAATCATGAGGGGCATAGATAAGGTGAATGCACAGAGTGCGAATGCACAGAGTCCTTTTTGCAGGGAAATGGAATCAAAAACAAGAGAGCATAAGTTTCAATGAGAGGGGAAAAGGGACCTGAGGGGCAACTTCTTCACCCAGAGAGTGGTGCATTTATGGAACGAGCTACCAGAGAAAG
Organism: Pristis pectinata; assembly: GCF_009764475.1. NCBI lineage: Eukaryota > Metazoa > Chordata > Chondrichthyes > Rhinopristiformes > Pristidae > Pristis > Pristis pectinata. The sequence continues at coordinate 133,760,877 of NC_067406.1, forward strand.
TGATTGAGGCAGATACAATAACAATATTTAAAAGACATTTGGACAGGTAAATGGATGGGAAAGGTTTAGAGGGATATGGGCCAAACGTAGGCAAATGGGACTGGCTTAGATGGGCATCTTGGTCATCATGGATGAGTTGGGCCAAAGGGCCTGTTTCTGTGCTGTATTACTCTATGACTCTGATTATCCTTCCTTCCTTAAGACTGTAAAACCTACTTCTTTGGCCAAGCTTTCGGTCATCAGTTCTAATGTGCCCATATATAACTCAGTGAGTTTTGTTCACTGACATTGCTATGAATCGCCTTGAGTCATTTTATAGCTGTAAAGATACCATATTGCAAGTTATTATAAAATTAATCATGGATGAAAAAAATGTACAAAGGAAACGTGTACAATTAGCAGGAAGAACTTTATAAAGATGAACCACTATAGACCTTTCCAAGTTAGTCTGACATGGAACATGAAAGCTGCACCAAACTAATATCTCTCTGGACCACTGCTTGACAATATAATTGTTAACCATTTGGCACTATGGATTAAAATTCAAATAGCTGTATTTGAATAAAATGGTTTGCATTTGCTTATTCAGGCAAGAATCAATCGGGAAGGCAGCAATCAGAGTGCCCCAAGTCAAAATGTAGAATAGTTAAAGGGATTACATTGAAAATAGATCCATAATTCCAATGCCCAAAACAGTGACAGACCATAAAAGAGACAGCTTCATTGACGGAAATTAATGCACTTTTTCTTCAGCACTTGCACATGAGCCTAGACAAGATCTTGGTTGTTATTTTCAGAGCATCACGGCTGAACCAAGTTCTGTGCTTGTATAATACAAAACTACAGAAGCTGCTGGATCAAAATTAGGAGGCTAGGACATTATTCCTTGGAGCATAGGAGACTGAGAGGTGATCTTATAGAGGTGTATAAAATTATGAGGGGCATAGATAGGGTGAATGCATTCAGTCTTTTTCCTACAGTTGGAGAATCAAAAGCCAGAGGGCATAGGTTTAAGGTGAGAGGGGAGAGATTTAATAGTAACTTGAGGGGCAATGTTTTTACACAAAGGGCGGTACGTTTGTGGAATGAGCTGCCAGAGAAAGTGGTTAAGTCAGGTAAAATAACAACTTTTAAAAGGATAGGAACATGGATAGGAAAGGTTTAGAAGGTTATGGGCCAAATGCTGGCAAATAGGATAGGCTTGAATGGGTATCTTGGTCAGCATGGACGAGTTGGGCCAAAGGGCCTGCTTCCGTGCTGGACGACTCTATGACTAAGATTTATGCATTCATCCATCAAGGCATCATGAAGGAAGAAGCCTCAAAGGAGAAGTGAAACTGAATTTAATATTTAAGTAAACATTCTATTAAGTTTGTGAGTGATCTTTACCTTGCCTTTACAAACTGCTGTGTTGGTCAAGGAGTATCCTCAATTAGACTGTACTCTGTGACTGATATTGAACAGGAAATTATTCCAGCTGTAACTCGCCTTTCAATTTCCACACCTGGATTATAGCTTTCATTTCCTCTATTGAGGACCAGCCCCCTCCCCCCTCCATCACTTCACCCCTCTCAATCTCTGTAGCTTCCTCTAGCCCTCCAGCTCACAAACATTCCACACTCCTCAATTCAAGGACTGGTAGCCTTGTCACACTCCTTCTGTACAGAGTCTGTATAAGGTCAACTTACTGCAGTAAAAATGCTTTATAAATGAAAATTGTTACACCACTAGTCAAAGCCCTCCAATCCGAATGCACTCCCTCCACCACAATCCTCTGCTTTCTACAGGCAAGCCAATTCTGAATCCACACTGCCAAGCATCCCTGGATCCCTTGGCCTCTGACCTTCTGAAGAAGGCTACCATGCGGAACCTTATCAAACACCTTACTAAAATCCATGTAGACCATATCCACTGCACTACCCTCATTAATCTTCCTGGTCACCTCCTCAAAGAACCCTATCAGGCTTGTGAGGCAAGATCTTCCCTTCACAAAGCCATGCTGGTTGTCCCTAATCAGTCCATGATTCTCTAAATGCTCATAGATCCTATCTCTTAGAATCCTTTCTAACAGCTTACCCACCACAGATATAAGGCTCACTGGTCTGTAATTCCCTGGACTATACCGACTACCTTTTTTGAATAAGGGGACAACATTCGCCACCCTCCAGTCCTCCGGTACCATCCCCATGGACAATGAGGATTCAAAGATCCTAACCAATGGTTCAGCAATCTCCTCCCTTGCCTCACGAAGCAGTCTGGGGAATATTCCGTCAGGCCCCAGGGACTTAACTGTCCTAATATTTTCTAACAACTCCAACACATCCTCTCTCTTGATATCTACATATTCTAGAACATTACCCTTACCAACACTGTCCTCAGCATGATCAAGACCCCTCTCCTTGGTGTATACTGAAGAGAAGTATTCACTGAGAACCTCACCCACTTCCACAGCTTCCAGGAACATCCTCCCACCTTTGTCTTTAATCGGACCTACCTTTCCTCTAGCCATCCTTCTGCTCTTTACGTACAAGAAAAAAGCCTTGGGATTCTCCTTAACCCTACTCGCCAAAACCTTTTCATGTCCCCTTCTCACTCTCCTCAGCTACTTCTTAAGTTCCTTCCTTGTTACTCTATATTCCTCACGAGCCCTGTCTGATCCTTGCTGCTTACACCTTATGTATGCTGCCTTCTTGTTCCTAATTAGTTGTTCCACCTCTCTCGTCACCCACGGTTCCTTCACCCTACCATTCCTTCTCTGCCTCACCGGGACAAATTTATCCCTAACATCCTGCAAAAGATCCCTGAACATCGACCACATCTCCATAGTACATTTCCCTTCAAAAATGTCATCCCAATTTACACTACCAAGTTTTCGCCTTATAGCTTCATAATTCGCCTTTCCCCAATTAAATATCTTCCCGTCCTCTTGAGGGGGTGGAAGGGTGGGTTAGCAAGTTTGCAGATGATACAAAGATCGATGGTGTTGTGGATAGTGTGGAGGGCTGTCGAAGCTTACAGAGGGATATTGATAGGATGCAGAGCTGGGCTGACAGGTGGCAGATGGAGTTCAATCCAGAGAAGTGTGAGGTGGTACACTTTGGAATGACAAACTCCAAGGCGGAGTACAAGGTAAATGGCAGGATTCTGGGCAGTGTAGAGGAACAGAGGGATCTGGGGGTTCATATCCACAGATCACTGAAAGTCGCCGCACCGGTACATAGGGTAGTTCAGAAAGCTTATGGGATGCTAGTTTTCATAACTCGTGGCATTGAGTTTAAGAGCCACGAAGTAATGATGCAGCTTTACAAAACTCTGGTTAGGCCACACTTAGAGCACTGTGTCCAGTTCTGGTTGCCTCATTATAGGAAGGATGTGGAGGCATTGGAAAGGGTGCAGAGGAGATTTACCAGGATGCTGCCTGGATTAGAGAGTATGGATTATGAGGAGAGACTAAAGGAGCTAGGGCTGTTCTCATTGGAGAGAAGGAGGATGAGGGGAGACATGATAAAGGTATACAAGATATTAAGAGGAATAGACAGAGTGGACAGCCAGCGCCTCTTTCCCAGGGCATCAATGCTCAAAACAAGAGGACATGGCTTTAAGGTAATGGGTGGGAAGTTCAAGGGGGATGTCAGAGGGAGGTTTTTCACCCAGAGAGTGGTTGGTGCATGGAATGCGCTGACTGGGGTGGTGGTGGAGGCTGATGTGTTGATCAAGTTCAAGAGATTGTTAGATAAACATATGGAGGAATTTAAGTTAGAGGGATATGTGGGAGGAAGGGGTTAGATAGTCTTAGGTGTGGTTTGAAGGGCGGCACAACATGGTGGGCCGAAGGGCCTGTACTGTGCTGTACTGTTCTATGGTTCTATGGTTCTATGGTAAAATTGTTGTCAATATAGTTGAAAATGATCAACATTTCAGAGCCCCTACATTCACTTATGAAAAATAAACCAACCGTTTTGCCCTCGTGAATTGAAATTTCTTGTCCATAAAAAATGTTTAAAATGAAGTATTAATATTACAACTTTTTACATTAATGTGATTAGATGGTTTTATAATAATGTAGGTGAGCTGCCCCTAATTCATTATATTTCATCACTATTGGAATTCCAATAAATTATAACAACTTAGATTCATTTAGTATCTTTAGTGAAGTAAAACATTCCAAGTTGGCCCCACAATTATTATTCAAAGAGAATTTACACTGTTCCGCAATAGGAGATATGAAGTGTCTAACAGCAATGGAAGAACATGGAAAGGGTTAGAGTCGTAGAGCCACAGAGCACTACAGCACAGAAACAGGCCCTTTGGCCCACCTAGTCCATGCTGACCTGATCTTCTGCCTAGCCCCATCTACCTGCACCCGGACCATATCCCTCCAAACCACTCCCATCCATGCACCTATCCAAACCTCTCTTAAATGTTATAATTGAACCCGCATCTACCACTTCCACTGGCAGCATGTTCCACACCCTCTGAGTGAAGAAGTTTCCCCACAGATTCCCCTTAAATTTCACCCTTTACCCTAAACCTATGGCCTCTAGTTCTAGTTTCACCCAACCTGAGGGGGAAAGGCCTGCATGGCTTCAAGAGAGAATTCCGGAGATTAGAGCATAGCCATTAATGGAGCAATGAAAATCATAAAAATATGGGAAAAAGAGTAATAATAACTGTCAACTTGTGAGGAAATCAAAAAGATGCAGGAAGAAAGATATTCTGGTTGGCAGCAGGAGCAGTCTTGGTGATTTTAAAAATATGATAATGGAGAATGTTTTGCTACATTCTGCAACAGAAATCACACAATGTCAAGGTAGCAGATTTCAAAACAGTAGTTTCAAAGTTGTGCTTTTGTGGATTAATGAGCTGTGGCTATCAAACACACCAGTTATTTTTAATGCATTTTCATCCTGATAAAGCATATACAAAACATTTAGAAGCACATCTTTAAAGAATAAACAAGGATGAAAATAAATTATTCCGGACAAATGTATTGGTATTGGTATTAGTTTATTATTGTCACGTACCAAGGTACAGTGAAAAACTTGTCTTCCATACCGTTCGTACAGATCTATTCATTACATAGTGCATTGAGGTAGTACAGAGAGCATTGAGGTAGTACAGGGTAAAAACAATAACAGAATACAGAGTAAAGTGTCACAGCTACAGGGAAGTGCATTGCAGTAGACAATAAGGTGCAAGGTCAAACAAGTCCATCTCATTGTATAAGGGAACCGTTCAATAGTCTTATCACCATGGGATAGAAGCTGTCCTTGAGCCTGGTGGTATGTGCCCTCAGGCTCCTGTATTTTCTGCCTTATGGGAGAGGAGAGAAGAGAGAATGACCCGGGTGGGTGGGGTCTTTGATTATGCTGGCTGCTTCACCAAGGCAGTGAGAGGTATAGACAGAGTCCATGGAGGGGAGGCTGTGAGATTCCGCCTGGGAGGGTCCGGAGAGGGGTTCAAAATATGCACTCACTGACTCAGAGGCAGGAGTGATGTCAGCAAGCCTGATAAGTCTCTCTATTAGCCCCCGCTGTACACCCAGAACTAATCAACACACACAAGCAATGCAAGTGTTTTATGGTAACGTTACACGAAGTTGATTGCACTGAGGCTGCAGCTTTCCTAATGCACGAGAAGGGAATTATTGCAGCTGCAAAATGAGCTGTTGTAACTATTGAAAGGGTAAAATAACATCCCCTATGCTCGCTCTCACAGTGACTATTCCAGAGGTACAGAGGTGCTGGAGTCGCTTCCTCCTACTGCAGCCCGACAGAAATGGGAATGTTCCACGCGATCGTTTTCTTACCGACGAGAGCTTTAGCCATCAGGTACTGGAGAGTGGAATACCAAATGCACTAAGAAGCTGTCGGTAAATTGCAACAGATAAAGTATTGCACTGAAGCTAAGGAAATTGTGGTTAGAAAAAGACCAGGTGACCCATCTAGTTTTCTTTCTCAGAAGGAATATTCTCCCCATCCACCTGCAGTTCCATGGCCTAGGGAGAAAGAGCAGGGGCCGGGGACAATTAGATTTATAGAAGAGCTGGCACAGGCACAATGGGCCAAATGACTCTATAAAATGCAAACTAGATCACAAGTAAAATCCAATACTACAAAGGGCAAAAAAAAACAGAAAATTATCTTTCAATGCCTTAAAAGCAGATAGTAGACTTCTGACGTTGATCTAACTCTTGTATAATCTCAATTTCAACCAAGACAGAATGTACAGCACAAGGCAGCATTCACTGCATCAATGGGGTCATTTGCTGCAAATTGTTTTCAAGGAGAAGAGTGTTCATCCACATTGGGGTTCTAAGTGCAACCTTAAATAGAGGCAGAGACATCCAGTTATTGAACCGAGAGTATGGACAATGGAATATATGATAAAGAAGCGGTGGCCTCATTGTATCATGATGTTAGAACTGTAATTGAAAAATACTGACATACTAATATCAGCTTCTGGAGGCATCAGTGGCCTCTTTCCCCCATGAAGGATGAAAATATTGTTAAGCTTTACAAACCATCCACTTCCTGTGAGAAGAAGAGAAAAACAAGTGTTTCATGTATAGGCTTAATCCTGGGATTCCAAACAGAGAAGTGAAAATGCAATTCCTTCTAAGGAATGCATAGCAATAAAGGACTCCATAAACTTGACAGTGGAGGCAATGTCGGTGTAGATTGGGAACAGACTACTAAGTCTGAAAACAGATGCTATCATAAGCCAATTTTTTGCCCAACTTGACTATAAAAGAAGCATGAATCAAATTATTATTGAAAAGATGCATGGATTTGATTGGTTGGTTTTGCTACCTCTCCTGGGGGCAAGGTCTCCCCTCCATCTTCCTGGCTATACGTTCTGGTGCACCTGCCAACCACAGCAAGCACAACAAGAGCCAGGCAAATTCCAGGAGAGTTGTGGAGTCTCTTCAAGGTGAGGTTTTATAACCTGAATTAGTCACGATGTGCCCAGCAGTCCACGCCAAGCAGATGCAGAGGCTTGATTGTGGTGAGTTGCATTCTGCTCAACCTCATCCATCAGTGACTGCAGGAAGAGCACCAAGAGGAGCTGAGGGCTGTCAGTCGGAGCCTGGAGAACAGCAGTAGCCGCAAGAGGAATTAGGTGGTTACCAAAAAGATGTCCCCACTTAGCGTGAACAGACTCATTAACTGCTGAATACTGAAAGGCTTGGATAGAGTGGATGTGGTGAGATGTTTCCATCAGTAGGAAGGTCTAGGATCCAAGGGCACAGCCTTAGAATAAAGGGATGTCCCTTTGGAGCTGAGATGAGAAGGAATTTCTTCAGTCAGAGTGCAGTGAATCTGTGGAACTCGTTGCCACAGAGGGCTGTGGAGGCCAAGTCATTGGATGTATTTAAGGCAGAGATTGATAGGTTCTTAATTGGTAAGGGGGTTAAGGGCTATGGGGAGAAGGCAGGAGAAAGGGGTTGAAAAAAATCAGCCCTGATTGAATAGCAGAACAGACTCGATGGGCTGAATGGCCTGATTCTGCTCCTGTATCTTATGGTCTTATGGCCTTATCTCCAGCTGAGCAGAGGAGCAATTTCCGGATAGCCACTTCTGCTATAAAATCATAGCCAGGCTCTTCAAATGATGAGCCTGATAGGACTCCTGGGCCCCCGGCACACATGGTGTGTATCTCATAGACCAGATCTTACATGTCCCTTTGACCGAATCTGGGAGCTCCCCCTCCCTGTAGCCTCTAGCTCCAGCATGGTAAACAATTTGTCCTGAACCAACCCCACATGGATGCTATGACCAAGAAAGCACACAAATGCCTCAGAAGGGTCAGGAAATTCAGCATGTCCCCGATGACTCTCACCAATTTTTACGGATGCACAATAGAAAGCATCCTATCTGGATGCATCACAGCTCAGTACGGCAACTGCTCCGCCCAAGACCACAAGAATTTGCAGAGTCGTGAACGCAGCCCAGTCCGTCACACAAACCAGCCTCCCTTCCATGGACTCTGTCTACTCTTCCCGCTGCCTCGAGAAAGCAGCTAACAGGATCAAGGGCCCCTCCCATCCTGGGCATTCTCTCCTCTTCCCCCCTCCCATTGGGCAGAAGATCCAAAAGCTTGAAAGCATGTACCACCAGGCTCAAGGACAGCTTCTATCCCGCTGTTATCAGACTCTTGAACTGACCTCTCATATGCTAAAAGATGAGCTCTTGATCTTCCAATTCACCTCGTCATGGCTCTTGCATATTACTTGTTGACCTGCACTGCACTTTCTCTGTAACTGTAACACTAAATTCTGCATTCTGTTTTCCTTTTTACTACCTCAATGTACTAATGTATGGAATGATCAGTCGAGATGGCACGCAGACAAAAGCTTTTCACCGTATCTCATGAGATGTGACAATAATAAAGCAAGACCAATACCAAGTACTGCTCTCTGGATTACGAGGGGGATTGTGCCTTTAAGAACTGAAGTCCTTGTTTGATTGCTGAGCAGCAATGTCTTGGGAGCGCCAATCAGTTGCTTGCTCCAAACAGCACAGGTCCCCTTTGTTTCGTATCTCTGGTTGTAAAACTCCCAAACTATGTTTCAAACTTTTTCTTGACCAGCTGCAACTTTCTTAGAGTGAAGTGACTTGAAGCTAATGGTAAACACAAAGTTGCTTTTGTACAACAAAAGCAAATGAGTGCCGATTTCCAGCCCAAAATGTCAATCAGACCGGGCTTATCCACCAAAGGCTGATACTCAAGAACATTTCAGGAGCACCTCTGGCTGGTCTGTGGCTTCCCTGTTCTCAGTGCTGGTACACGAAACCCACCCTAAATATGGTAATCAGCTATTCCTTCATCATGGGGCGGATTCACAGAAGGACTCAAACAAGGGAGAGTTTGGAATTTTCTCTTGATGTGGATTCCCCAGAACTACCACAAAACCTTTAATTACAATGGGCCAGACCTTCCCCCAGGACCTGCCCACAATTGTTGGCAGATGAAGCTGGAGCTGGGTTATCCCCAGATCTCAGGCTGGGAAACCTGCCCACTGAATCTGCACCTGGTTACATCTGGCACAAGTGCAGCAATCTCATTAAAATCGATGGGAGAAATTATCTGCTGGGAGAAAGGTTTTATTTTATTTCACTTATGTGTATTTTATTGGTTACTTAATTTATTAATTTAAGAAATTAATGTAATTTTTACTTAGACATATTCCAACTGTTTTTGATACATGTCGAAGCATTCACAGATGTTCAGTAAACAGTGACACCTTTGACAGCCAGTAATTCTGGGGAGTGGAACCTCAATGAGTGCCAAAGCCTTCCTTCCAGTGCAGCCGGCCAGCTACACTAGAAGAGTCCCTGCGCTGTGTTACACCGGGAGCCAGGCTCCCAGAGGAAGACTGCGCCCCAATCCAAGACAGACAGCTGGCAACTGCAAAATCACCTTAATCATTTTTTTAAAAGGTGAATTCTCTGGGGAATTCACTTCTATCATGGAATGTGACCAATCCCCAGATCTCCTGTGAAGGTTAGGACACTTTGTGTGTCTTCCAGGGCCACTCCAGAGGGCAGATAATTGTGATCATATCGATGAGTAACAGGAGTCACACATAGGCCAAAACAAATGAAAATAGTGGGTATCCTCTCCCAATGGACTTGTGAACAATGTGGATTTTTATATCAAACTGTTAGTCACTTCTTAAATTCCATAATTGGTAAGCAAGCCAGGTTCTCAAACTGCCATAGTGAGATTTGAATTATTCTTATGTATTAAGTTCAGACTCGTGCACTACTATTCCAGTTACAATCACTATGTTGTCACAGTCTCCAGCAATACAACGTTCCTGGGTCAGCCCTTTTCACAGCTGTGACAGAAAATTCAATTTTAGGATCACAGTGGGAAATTTATTCCCCTTGCCACACAAATTTTACAAAATCGCCCTAAAGATAATATCCAGGAGAATGCAGACTTAAAAGCAATTAGTTTGATCTGTGTGGTGTTCAGCATCTGTGACAAGAAGAGGCCACCTAATGAGATAACCTGGGTTAGATCGAAAGACAGAATGACTTATTGGTGAAGGGCTGGAACTGGATGGAATTGACTGCAAGGCTTTGGGTCGATTAATGACACGGCATATGTTGTAGATGCTGAGTCATTTTCTGTACTGGGCTGTAATGTAATGATACAATCCTGTTTAGAATTCCTTCTAGACTCTTAAGCCCATTCAAGCAGTTATTAGAAGGAAACTTTACTTCTTCATCAGTGCTCCCTCCTGGGACCCAAAGAAATTGTTATTCCACTATGGGGAACAAAGAGGGTAAGAACGCTTTGAAATGATGCTGTGAGAACAAGACTGCAGTTTGCTGGCAAGGTCACATCTTGCTTAATGATCCTTCAGTGGGGAAAAAATAAAACTAAAACATCAATCTAAACCAAGAATTCAAGCTTGATTTGCCCTCGTGGAATGCTCCAAGCAGATGTGTTTTATATGAAATGCATGCTCACTGTGTTAATTCAGCAATGTGCTTTGGAAAAAAACACAATAGGAGAATTTGTCCAGATGGCTCACTGGTGTATATTTAGTGCTCTTAAAGGGAAACTACAACCTCAAAATATTATCAACATAAGACAACAGTATGTAGGAACAGGAGCATTCTATTCAGCACCAGGACAATCTTCCTATCTTACCAGATCAGGTCTGACTTGTAGACCAGCTCTGTTGACCTCCCTCCCCTCCATATTTCTAAATGCCCAACGAGAACCCATCTATCCATCTGCACCCCACTGTTTTCCAGGTGCCACCATTAATATTTTTTTATTAGAGTTTCACAGCAGAGCAGTAAACATGTTTTAATGTGGGTGGGAGGGGTTGGCATTTTCACATGGCTTTTAAGAGCCTCCATGGAGACACGAGGGACTGCAGATGCTGGAATCCGGAGCAGCACGCAGTCTGCTGGAGGAACTCAGCAGGTGGAGTGGCACTGATGAATTGTCGACAATTCCTTCCCCCCCCCCCACAGATACTGCTCGACCCGCTGAGTTCCTCCAGCAGATTGCTTATTGCTTTAAGTGCCTCCTTCTGGCCAAAGAGGGCAGGCACTGCAGGAACATGGCTCCAGGGCTCTTATAACTTCATGCTGGCATGCTAGCAGGTGGAGGCAGATACGACAGAGGTGTTTAAGAGGCTTTTAGGTCAGCAGGGAATGAAGGGATATGGACTCTGTGCAGGCAGAAGGGATTAGGTGTCATTAGTTTAACTAATTCAGCACAACATCATTCCTGTGCTGTACTGTTCTATGTTCTATGTACCAACTTGTCCGGAGTATTCCGCCTTTCCCCACTTTCAGCAGAAGGCCACTCATAAACTGCAGATCACGGTTCGTGTAACACCATTACAGCGCCAGCGACCCGGGTTCAATTGTGGCCGCTCTCTGTAAGGAGTTTGTACGTTCTCCCTGTGTCTGCGTGGGTTTCCTCCGGGTGCTCCAGTTTCCTCCCACATTTCAAAGACGTACAGGTTAGGAAGTTGTGGGCGTGCTATGTTGGCACTGGAAGAATGGCGACACTTGCGGGCTGCCCCCAGCACATTCCCAGTCACGCAAAAAGACACATTTCACTGTCTGTTTCGATGTACATGTGACTAATAAATAAATATCTATCTAATATCAAGACATACTTAGGATACCAGATGTAGTTTTGAGAGATAAATGGAGGAATGTTGTTATTAACATTGAGAGGCCTAACCAGGGTCCTTTAATGGACGTGCCCTGCAGAAACACTTAATGTTCATGTTGGGCTGTAAGGAACAAAGAAGGATTATGTTCCTGCCTAGGGCTGTGCACCAGGCCACCACCCTCGGCCACACCTTGCAGCAGCTGCTCAACCCCTCCTCCCCCTCACCCAATCGGTGAGCTACCTCAGAGTGCTGGAGAGGTGGGTGCACCCAGACGAGACGTAGTCTTCAACCCATCATGAACGCCACAGATGCAAGAACATCAGCCACATGATGATATATGCCAGAATTTAAGGTGGGTCTGACCAACACACCCAGTCTTCAGCCAATTCAAAATAAGGTCTAAATAACAGGCTTTAATGCTGCAGTATTGTTATGCAGGGTTTTCCCTGATATATTTTCAAGTTCTTGGACTTCTTGTTATCACAAATCATTATCCAACCAGAGGTAGCTGGAATGCCCAGTTCCACACCATGTAACTTTCCAATATAACAAATGAAGACCCACAACAGTTGATCTTTAGACCAGCTGCCACAGGGCTAAAGCACAGGGGACCCAGGATGTGTCTTCATGAGACAGAAAAACGCTAAATCGTAATGGTTCTCTTGGCTGAAAGCTGCATTCTTAATGTGACCATTAAAAGCTGCAACAAAGCACATATGGCTGTCCCCAAGTGGTCACTAAAGCCCTGATAAGCATATTAAAGATCTGCAGCAAATCCAATGCATTCATCCAAATAGTACACATTAGCCTGGATCAAATTAAATCAAAAGTAGCTGAACTGGGATGGGGGAGGTGAGTAAATCTCCATTTTGCAAAGCTCATCACATTTAAAGTCCCTCTCTACATTCTTGAAATTTTACAAACTGATATACGAGAGATTCTTCCTGTTTTAATTTTGGCCTATCGGTCTCTGGGTGAGCTCAAAAACAACTAAAAGTATTTATCTGTTGTTCTGCGCTTCAGGGCACACAACATTCTTGATTTCACCGTTCCACAATCACAGCTTTCATGCTTTTTCCTCCGGTCTTGCAGAGAAAGACCCACATCAGGGTTTATGGCTTTTTTATCCAATGCTATTACACGCATGCTAACACAATTTCTAAGCAGAAGTGCCTAAACTATAGAACATAGTTTAAGGCAAGGGGGAAAAGATGTAGGAGAGATCTGAGGAAGAACTTTTTCACCCAGAGGGTAGTTGGAATCTGGGACACACTGCCTGAGTGGTGGCGGAGGCAGCTACCCTCACAGCACTTGAATTAGCAAGGCATAGAAGTCTACAGACCAGGTGCTGGTAAATGGGATTTGATGGTCAGCATGGACATGGTGGGCCAAAGGGCCTGCTTCTGTGCTGTGTGGCTCTATGAATCAATTACTTAATGACAGTCATTCTCTGGCACGGTAGTGTAGCGGTTAGCGTGACACTATTACAGTGTCAGCAACCCGGGTTCAATTCCCGTTGCTGTCTGTAAGGAGTTTGTACGTTCTCCCCATGTCTGCGTGGGTTTCCTCAAGGGTGCTCTGGTTTCCTCCCACATTCCAAAGGTCTACGGGTTAGGAAGTTGTGGGCATGTAAGGTGGCGCCAGAAGCATGGCGACACTTGTGGGCTGCCCCCAGAGCACTCTACACAAAAGATGGATTTCACTGTGTATTTCAATGTACATGTGACTAGTAAAGATATCTTATCTTATCTTTCAGTAAAGCAAGATGAAATCACCATTAAAATGATTAATTCTTTCTTTTTCAATCTTTTTATTAGTTTTAAAATTAATACAGATTAATATATAGCATCAATGTTTGTACATGTAATACAAAGAGATCAGGAGAACAATCATGACATAGATAATCATAAAGAACAATAAAGTATAAAAAAAATCTGTAGATCCAACGATCTCTTAGTGAATGAATATAATATGAAAGAAAGGAAAGAAAAAGATTTATTATATAAATATAAAAGAAAGAAAAAACATCCCCAAAACAATAAGAAAAATTACAAACAATATATCAAACCAAACTAAGCTAAACAAAAAAAAATTTCAAAAAAAAACAAATAGGAAAAAAAAACTGGACTAAAATTTCTCAGTAGAAACAGAGCAATGTTATGTCATCAACTCCATTCCTCTAAGTTGAAAGGTTATTACAAGGGGATCTATATCATGTGAAAATATTGAATAAATGGACTCCAAACTTCCTCAAATTTAAGTGAAGGATCAACAGTACCACTCCTAATTTTTTCCAAGTTTAAACATGATATAGTTTGAGAGAACCATTGAAAAGTAGTAAGGGTTATTGGATCCTTCCATTTAAGCAAAATGGATCATTTGGCCACTAATGTAACGAAGGCAATCATATGGTTAGCGGAGGCAGATAGCTGGCCAGACTCTATCCTTGGTAATCCAAAAATTGCAGTTGTGGGCATGCTACGTTGGTGCCAGAAGCATGGCGACACTTGTGGGCTGCCCCCAGAACACTCTACACAAAAGATGGATTTCACTGTGTGTTTCAATGTACATGTGACTAGTAAAGATATCTTGTCTTATCTTTCAGTAAAGCAAGATGAAATCACCATTAAAATGATTAATTAATTGAATAAAATAAATTATTTAAGAAGGACAGTACATGGTAATGTTGCTATTCAGATTGTCTATTATGGTCCTGATATTCTATGCCTAAAACTTTATTTTGTAGAGAAGAAATTGCCAGTTAATGTGGGACAGCTATAGTACAGCTACTACCACAGGGTTCACAGAACAAGGTCTTGAGCCAGTGGCAAAGTGGATCATTTCAGTGGAGACAAGGCCCCACTGCAGGGTGTTCATGCTCACACATAAAGGTGGATACGTGTGTAAGTGTCACTTAAAATGGGTGCCCTTGCTCACACACACATGCACACACACATATGCACACACGCACAGACACACACACACACACACACACATCCAAATCTGTAGATGACACTCTGGTTAGAAAGGACAGTATGAAATATGAAGGAAATAAGAAGTTCTAAAGAGTCATACATAGACAAAGGGACAGCACAGTAGCTGAACTTTTCGAGCTGAAGCCTCACAGCTCAAGTGACCCGGGTTCAATCCTGACCTCCAGTGCTGTCTGTGTGGAGTTTGCATGTTCTCCCTGTGATCACATGGGTTTCTTCTGGACACTTCAGTTTCCTCCCACATCCCAAAATCGTGGGGGTTAGTAGATTAATTGGCCACTGTAAATTGCTCCCTGGAGTGTAGATGGATGGTAGAATCTGGGGGAGAGTGGATGGGAATACAGAGAGAATAAAATGGGTTAGGATGGGATTAATGTTAAAAAGTACTTGATTGATAGTCAGCACAGACCTGGTGAGTTAAAGGGTCTGGTTCTGTGCTGTGTCTCTCTATGACTCTGTGTGTAGAGGAAAAGCTATAATAGATGAAATTCAATGTAGGGAATTATAAAGTCATTGGTAATTGTAACTTTCGTGCATGAGATCCAAAAAAACAGATTATTTTGTTAATGAGGGATAACTAGAAGCTGTGAAAGAGCAAAGGTGTCAATTTACATATATTAATAAAAAACAAAATAGAAACAGCAACTGCTTCACTCAGTCAGTCAGCTAGCATCTAGGGAGACAGATACAGAGTTATTGTTCCAAGTTGGTGACTCTTCATCAGAACTCATCAGAAAAGTCTTACCCCAAATACCACAAATACTGCCTGAACTCAAAGTCAAGGCTGAGCTTATTGTCATATGCACAAGCACATGTATGCACAGGTGCAATGAAAAGCTTACTTGCAGCAGCATCACAGGCATATAGCATCATAAAAGCAGCATTCACAAGAAAAACATAAAATAAACATAAATTATGCAATTTTTACGGGAAAGAACATAATTAGAATGAAGTCTATTTTTGTGCAAAGTGGTCATAGTGTTGCTAAACTGCAGTGATTAGGATTGTGCCAGTTGGTTCAAGAGTAGTAGCTGTTCTTGAACCTGTTGGTGTGTGACTTCAGGCTTCTGTACCTCCTTCCCGATGGTAGCTGCAAGAAGATGCAATGGCGCAGATGGTAGGGATCTTTAATGATGGATGTTGCCTTCTTGAGGCAGCACCTTCTGTAGATACTTCTGATGGAGGGAAGGGATGTGCCCATGATGTATTGTGCAGAGTTCACTACTCTCTGCAGCTTCTTACATTCCTGTGCATTTGAATTGCCATATCAGACCATGATACAACCAGTCAAGATACTTTCAACAGTATATCAACAGGACTTGCTGAGAATTTCCTGCACTTTCTGTTGTTATTTCAATTTTCCAGAATGTGTAGTCTTTTTTCAGTAGAGCTAGCTTTAAAAAAAGTAATGTAAAATGCTAATGGAATATAGAATCGGAGTTTAAGAAAGACCCGCTCAGATCACATCCAGAATATTGCTTTGAATTTTGGGCAGCAGAGCTCCAGAAAGAGATTTCAACACTGAAGGAATGACCGTGCCGATTCATCAGAATGTTACTTGTGCTCAAAGGGTTAAATTTGAGGTTTAACTAACTCTGGTTTGTTTTCCCTGAAATTTAGCAGACTGAGCTCTTTAAAATGATGTTAGAAAGGTGATCCAATGATGAATATTTGTTACTGGCCCATAGTGCATAAATGATCTTGATGGTGTAGAGATGGGCATATACCATCAAGTGATTTAGTCATGGGCATTTGCTACTGGTGGTATTATGATGGGCAGATATTATTAATGGTCTATTGATTTTTTAATGGTCTGAAAATCACTCGCCTTGTGTCCTCATAACTCTAGGAAGGTGCTCCCCCATTGAACCTTCCCATCTAGGATGGATTGCTAGAAAACATCTTTCAATCGACTGTCAAAAACATGTGCCCACCACTAGACCAACAGAAACACATATTCATGACTGATTTATTTTTCCAAATTCAAACAACACTCTTACTACAATCAGCAGAGATTAGAAATTTGAAAATCTGCAAAGAGTAATTGGCAACATGATGAAGATCCTGTTTTCCCCAGAAGTTGACTTTTTATTTTATTACTTGGCATAATTCCAATGCTGACCATCACTTTTTTGCACACTCAGGAGTGGCCAAGGTCAAGTGCACTGACAGACCAAATTCTTTATCCTTCAGGCATTAGACAGGTAACACCAGAATTACCATAAAATAACACAGCATAACTTTTATCATTGCCAAGAAAATAAAATATCCCTTTTTGTATTATGGAAATCCACCGACAATATTCATGAACTAGATTGATTTTGTTTTGTGACAAGTTTAGAAACTACCCTATTTCTTGACTGAAGGTCACATGGATGTTCTGATAATTAGTGAAATGCTTTGAGTCAGCATTTCTCCTCCAGCTCTGTGTCTCTCCAGCTCTGATCTCTTGTGCATCCGCTGCTTTCTTCTTGGGAGTGCTTGTGCATGAATCACAAAAGGTTGGCTTGCAGGTGCAACAGGTTATCAAGAAGGCAAATGGAATGTTGGCTAGAGGGATTGAATTTAAGAGCTGGGAGGTTATGCTGCGACTGTACAGAGTACTGGTGAGGCCGCACCTGGAGTACTGCATTCAGTTCTGGTCTCCTTACTTGAGGAAAGATATACTGGCTTTGGAGGCAGTGCAGAGGAGGTTCACCAGGTTGATTCTGGAAATGAGGGGAGATCTATGAGGAGAGATTGAGTCGCCTGGGACTATACTCACTGGAATTCAGAAGAATGAGAGGAGATCTTATAGAAACATATAAAATTATAAAAGAGGTAGATAATTAGAGGCAGGAAGGTTGTTTCCACTGGTGGGTGAGACTAGAACTAGGGGACATAGCCTCAAGATTCAGGGGAATAGATTTAGAACAGAGATGAGGAGAAACTGCTTTTCCCAGGGAGTAGTGAATCTGTGGAGTTCTCTGCCCAGGGAAGCAGTAGAGGCTACCTCATTAAATATATTTAAGACACAGATAGATTTTTGCATAGTAGGGGAATTAAGGGTTATGGGGAAAAGGCAGGTAGGTGGATCTGAGTCCACTGCCAGATTAGCCATGATCTTATTGAATGGTGGAGCAGGTTCGATGGGCCAGATGGCCTCCTCCTGCTCCTGTTTCTTATGTTCTTATGTTCTCCAACATTTACCTCTGTTCTAGGATTTCCTCTCTAAGGAAGAATTAGGGAGGTCACCAGAAGTAGATACATGCATGAGTTTCCACCAACAGATGTCTCTACCTCCCCCCTCATTTGGTTCCATCAACTGGAGGGCATTGATCTCACGTCTTGAGTTCTGGACTCTGTTGTTCTTTTCTCCTTCAAGGTACTCCTTAAAACCTACCTGAACTTTGGTCACATATCTATACCTCCTTGTGAGAAGGAGGCCATTGAGCCTGAAGGAGACCATCACTCCTGGGGGAGAGCAGAACTATGGAGGTGCTGCCCTTGGGGAAGATAGGTCAAATTATTTCCCCTCTCAGATGAATGATCCCTTGACCCTCCTCAATAAAGAACAGGGGAATTCTCCTCAGTCCTGGTCAATATTTATCCCTCCAGCAAGCTCACTGAAAGCAAATCAGACTCAGAATTTATTATCGTAGTTTGCTCGGGTTGTTAAGAAGGCATATGGCGTGTTGGCCTTCATTAGTTGGGGTACTGAGTTCAAGAGCCACGAGGTGATGTTGCAGCTCTACAGAATTCTGGTTAGACCACACTTGGAGTATTGTGTTCTGTTCTGGTTGCCTCATTATAGGAAGGATGTGGAAGCTTTAGAGAGGGTGCAGAGGAGACTTACCAGGATGCTGCCTGGGTTGGAGAGCATGTCTTATGAGGATAGGTTGAGTGAGCTAGGCCTTTTCTCTTTAGGGAGAAGGAGGATAAGAGGTGACGATAGAGGTGTACAAGATGATAAGAGGCATAGATCGAGTGGACAGTCAGAGACTTTTTCCCAGGGTGAAATTGGCTAACACGAGGGGGCATAATTTTAAGGTGATTGGAAGAAGGTATGGGGGGATGTCAGAGTTAAGTTTTTAACACAGAGAGTGGTGGGTGTATGGAACGTACTGCCAGCAGAGGTTGTGAGGTCAGATACATTAGGGACATTTGAGAGACTCTTAGGTAGGCACATGAATGGTAGAGAAATAGAGGGCTGTGTAGGAGGGAAGGGTTAGATAGATCTTAGAACAGGATGAAAGGTCGGCACAACATCGTAGGCTGAAGGGCCTGTACTGTGCTGTAATGTTCTATGTTCTATGTCTTATAACGTGGTATTTGTTGTTTTGCGGCAGCAGTACTGTGCAAAGACGTAAAATTATTATAAATTACAAAATAAATAAATAATGCAAAATAAAAGGAATAATGAGGTAGTGTTTATGGGTTGATGGTCCATTCAGAAATCTGATGGCGGAGGGGAAGAAGCTGTTTCTGAAACATTGAATGTGGGTCTTCAGGCTCCTGTAGCTCCTCCCTAATGGTAATAATGAGAAGAGGGCATGTCCCGGGTGGTGAGGGTCAATAGTGATGGATGCCACCTTCTTGAGGCACCGCCTCTTGAAGATGTCCTCGACAATGGGGAGGGTTGTGCCCATAATGGACCTGGCTGAGTCTACAACCCTCTGTAGCCTCTTGCAAACCTGTGCGTTGGAGCCTTCATACCAGGCTGTGATGTAACTAATCAGAATGCTCTCCACTGTACATCTGTAGAAATCCACAAGAGCCTTTGGTGACATACCGAATCTCCTCAAACTCAAGTGACCCAATCATTTCAATGCAGTTAGTGAGATCCTCCTGAGCAACTGGTTGCATCACAACAGTGACCAGTAGTTCTTAAGGCATGAAAGACACTGCAATAGAAATTGTTCTTGTGCCAAAACATTTCTTTTCACCAAAACCCAATCGCTAAAGGGCTTGGCTCTCATGACTGATCAAATTTTGCTGCCAAGATGGTGGGGAGGAGGAGCCTTAGACAAAACTGACCTGAAATGCTGACTTTAATGCACCTTCTCCAGCTCAGGAGAACTCTTGGTGCACCATCCATTCAGTCCTGATAACCTGAGAATCTCCTCATCCTTGGCATCCTTTCTCAGTTCTCCCTTCTCTACTTTATGTGTCACCTCCCGCACAGCCGGAGTTACTGGTGTTCTCCCACCACCAAGAGGAGAGAAAGAGCTGACTCACTGACTGTAATGCCTGGACTTTCCTACACTTGTGATGCTTCCATCAAGAATTAGTAGGTCCATTGGCCACAGTATGTTGCCCCGAGTGTGTCGGTGAGCCATTCGTTCTGGGAGAGGTTGATGGGAATACATGGAATTAGTGCAAGATTAATGCAAATGAGTGCCTGATGGTCAGCACCAACTTGATGGGCTGAAGGGCCTGTTGCCGTGCTATATGACTCTTTGCCTCTTTCTCATCTGCCATGGGTGCAGTAACCCAAGTGGCATAGACTTCTAAACATTTCTATGACTCTAATTAAAACAAGCTGCTGCATGATTGACAGCCTTGCAGAATGATGAAGAGAGTGATTGGTTAGAGGCTCTGATCACTCATCAATTCTTAAACCAATCCATAAATGTGTGTCTACTTAAGAACATTAGTAACTAGCTGGTTTAAACTAAATCAAAGTCTGTTCTACTTCATTAAGACATAATGTATAAATTGAAAGGAGCAACCTGTTTCATTTCACTTCCTTACGATGCCTTGCCCAGATTGTATCAGCTGGTGATTGTAGGGTGCAAAAAGATAGCACAGGGAAAGCACATTGAGACACTAAATACTTATCCTGCAAAACTAGACTTCTGAATCCATATTTTGTATTTAGTACAGTAAATCATTCAAAATATGGGCAGGATTCAGCCAATTACCTAAATGTGCAATGGTATCAGAAGCCACTTGCATCAGTTTGCTCCAAGAATTAATGATACAACATCCACCCAACTCCAAAAGTGAGTGATTAATCTACTCCTCTCAGAATCAGGATCAGAATCAGATTTATTACCACTGACTTATGACGTGAAATTTGCTGTTTTGTGGCAGCAGTACAGTGCAAGATTTAAAAATTACCATAAATTACAAAAATAAATAGATAGTGCAAAAAAAAAGTAATGAGGTAGTGTTCATGGGTTCATGGACCATTTGGAAATCTGATTGTGGAGGGGAAGAAGCTATTTTTGAATCGCTGAGTGTGGATCTTCAGGCTCCTATACCTCCTCCCTGGTGGTAATGAAAAGAGGGCATGTCTAATTAATCAGGCCTGCATGTCTAATTCAGCCCTCTTTCTGAATGCAATCCCTTATAAATTTGCCTTTTCTCCAATTTACAAACTCTGTGTTACTAGAAAAATCCCAGACAGGAGGGATTTCAGCCACACAGACTTGAAAGGAAACTAATTGGTGAAGAAAAAATAATTTTTGTAACTATGGGAAAAGAGTACAGAAATCGGACTGACAGGACTGCTCCAACAGGAGCTGGCAGAAAAACATGTTCGGCTGAATGGCCTCCTTTTTTGCAAACTTTCTCCTCAATTGCTTGAGTACGACTCTGCCGGGTTAACCAGCCCAGTTCTACTTCAGCGTCAGAGGACATGATGTGGAAACCGGCTTAAAGGACACAAAAATTACAATTATCATTGAGTTTAATGAAAACAGATTCACAATGGTTACCTTCATCCCAGAGCAGTTCGATAATTCCGTTTGTGATACAAAATTCCCAGAATGTGAAGGAGCAGAATACCACAGAAAGAGACAATTGTAATTTCTTCTATATCAAGGATATCAATAGGGCAAAACCCAGAAAAATCCTGGGCAAACGTGCCTAGAAATTGGATGGACTTTGGTACTGAGAAAAACAGAGCTATACGATCCTGTTTCCATTTTACCTGGTGTATAAAGCACGAGCAATCGTTTCCAGGTGAAATCATACCATTCTTGGAATCGGAGGTGCAGGTCACAATCCATGCCAGTATGCCTGGATGGCTTCCCACATGTCACTATTTGCACAATGCCCATCCAGCCCAGAGCAGCATTAAAATGGAGCCTTAAAGCTTCAAACAACACTGGTGTAGAAACAGAAGCACATTGTACTGCTTCGTTGCTTTTCTCATTAGTTAAAGAGACATTCTACTTACATTTTGAGACCACAACAGATATTCTCATAAGTGACTGCAAGCTGTTGAAGTACCTTCCAGGGACCAGGATGTGTTCCTCATCTAACCAACGTGTGTTCTCTCCAACCTGTAGCTGCTGAGATACTCATGCAATGGTCCAGCCCAGTACTGGTAGTTCTCAATTACTGGGGATATCATGACTGGTCATTGAGGGTAGGTCCAGAGACCTTGGGGAGAAGGCAGAAACAAGTCCGCCGGTGAAGAGGACATTTGAGAGAGTCATCAGAATATCACGTTTCCACCTGGGCTTCTTCATTGAATGATATATTTGCAGGGTTAGGCTTTCCATCTGTGATATTCTGTAGGAAGACCTTTACCCAAGCCTTGGGTTTAAACTGCCTGCTCCTTGGAAGTCAAGACCATGTTGACTCTCAACTTCCTTGCCACAGGATCATTCCTAGTGGCTACAGAGCTCTCTCCCATTTCTCCCAATTTGCTGCTCGCTGCTGCATTAGAGAAGTCACTGAGGCACCACATTTGTGAAGGAATGGTTGGTCGACTTCAATTATAATTGTGGCATCTTGATTACTAGGACTTAAGCATTCTTGTCTTCCCAGAAGCACACTGGTCCATTGACTGCACTCATAACATCATTGTGGATCACAATGGGCACGCCTTGCTTCAGGGAAGCACCGGTGTACTTGTTCATCCTGAGGGAGATGGCACTGCTGGACACCCTGAGGGATGGAGCCTGGATCTACTACCTCCATGGATTCTCACGTTCCCATGCGATCTCCCAAACACAACAGCTGAGCACGGACGCAATGGGAAGGACCAAATACCAGAATGGTAACAGGAACACCATGGGTCTCCTCAGAATTCTACTGCCTGCAACAATCCAGTGGTCCCATGCAATGCAGATCTTTCATTGTATGCTCACTATTGAACAACCTTGCATTCCGAAGACAGCAGATGGTGTTAGGGAAAGAGCAGCAAAGTGACCTGAAGCCTGAGAACCATGAGGCAGAGGTTAAGGAGTCCTGAAGAAGGGTCCTGACACAAAACGTTGACCATCTGCTTTTCTCCACAGATGCTGCCTGGCCTGCTGAGTTCCTCCAACATCTTGTTGTTTCTTCATCTAGATTCCAGCATTTGCAGTCCTTTGTTTCTCTGGAGGCTAAGGAGTAGTAGTCAGAGCAAGAGGTACAGGAAGAAGAAGGAGACTACCTGGAGATATCTCTACACAATGTCCTCAGGCATATCTCCCAGTTGAGGCATTCATGGGCTATAAGAGGCTCCCTGATGGAGAGATCTTGCAAAATCAGAGTTCCCAATGTAAACCAAGTGACACTTTTCACAGTCCTCTCTTCACCATCTTACATTATTCCAGAATCCCTCGCTCATGATCATTCAAAGAGAATAAGGAGCATTTGGAATGACATTGGGATGACTTGAGTTTATGCATCAAGAACACACAGAAACCCTGTGTAATCGGTGGAAGGACTACCTCCATCACGCACCTCCTGCAAGTTAAACATCATTAAGGCCCGCATTGAGCCAGCAGTGAAACACGGTTGAAGTCACAGTAACTCTCTCACAGGAAGAGTCTGCAACCCACATTGGCCTCTTCAAGGAAAGCTACACAGACACATTTTCACACTCACCTTTAAGTAATAATTATTAAGCAATAATAATAATCCCTCATTTTCTACACAGGCATTAGACTGGAATAGTTCCCAGAAGGATTACAGAAACCTGGAAAATAAATTCTTAAGGGCTAAGGCGTCAATTACTACACTTGAAATGTACGGAGAAAATTCAACTCCATTGTGGAAGCTTGTTTTCGTCATGAATGTCAAGTGGAAAATTGTTTTTCTGTCGGCAATAACTCTGAACCTGGTTATCAGCCTGAGAAAAATGCACCTTGTTATTAAGCACTGCTGGGTACACAGCAATTTTCAAATTTAACAATAAAATTTACATGCATGCAGGGAGGAAAATATGAGAGGTATACGACCTAATGGCCTGTTACATCATTAATCAGCTGCAGAGATTTGGGACAGAGCTATTTCAAGATTAGTGAAATTGTGCAATTTGAGGATGTATGTCTTCCAACCAAGCAATGGCAAGTTACAGGTCATTATATCCCATTATGAGCCAGCATTGGAATAGGACTGAAGTCACAGTAACTCTCTCATAGGAAGTCCATGAACCAGGAAAATTACAAGATTATAAAGAGGGGAAATCTAGAGAAGAAATATGGAATGACACAAAAATACCTAAGAAGAAAAAATGAAATAGCCATTTACTCCTTTGAAAGTTGATGCAAATGCCAACTTATCATCGGACCCAAAGCATGCTTTATTTTAATTATTTTTGCCTTGAGATTTCTTAATATTCCAAACATTTATTGTTTTTAGTCAGTGTTTAGTGAATGAAGGGAAATTAGCAGGTATGTTGTGAAATTAAATTGTAACACATAAGTGGAGAGTTCTGAGTCAAGTGTAAGCTGATTACATTGAGAGATTGCCAAGGAGCCCAAACTAATCTTTGATTAGGTAATTGAATAAGTGTCTCAGTAACAGTCAACGATAAGGTTCTGGGAAACTGGTCTGACTCAAAAAGTGGGAGGCGTGAAACCGCAAATTACCAACACCTTTCATACTTGGCAATTTTCCCTGCACGCCTTCAAACATAAAAGTCTCTCTGACCTCTGCCCCACCATAAACTACAAAAAAAAAATTGCCTTTCCACAGAGCTGTGCCTATAGATCCAAAAACAACACAGTGAGGGCAAGTTTAGTCCAGTAGCAAATAAACACTTGTTATTTATTCCCTTGAATGCAGGTGTTGAAAATATTAAAGATATGGTGTGGCAACTCACATTACCGGTATCGAACCGGCTCCCGAGATCACGAGCGTCATCAGAGGCCCCAACCCAAGATGGCACGGGGCCCTCTTTCTTCTCCATCGTTGGGCTAGGAAAGCCCGCGCGTGGGAAGGTCAGGTGACCCGCGCATGACATCAGCACGGGAACTGAAGCATGGGAAGAGTTTCGGTATTAAAAGGCACACCGCGCCCCTGTCGAGCGATCGACTTCTGACTCCAAGCAACAGACTCTGTGTCTTTATTCTATATTAGTGTAGCTAGCCGCTACATTGGTGACCCCGACAGGCCCAAACGTTTTTGGACCCACGATGTCTGCGCAACAAGAGGTACAGGCAGTAGCCCTTAAACTGCCCACCTTTTGAACCCTCTGGCCACGTGTCTGGTTCGACCAGGCCGAGGCCCAGTTCCAGATTCGCCAGATCACCAGGGACGACACCAAGTACTACTATGTGGTGAGTGCCCTCGACCAAGACACCGCAGCCCAGGTCAAGGACATCATCCAGGCGCCCCCGGAGGAGGAGAAGTATGATAAGTTCAAGACCGTCCTTCTTGAGACTTTCGGCCTTTCCCACACAAACGGGCCTCCCGCCTCCTCCACCTCGATGAGTTGGGTGACAGACCCCCCTCTGCACTCATGAACGAGATGTTGGCCCTGGCAGACGGCCACAAACCCTGCCTGATGTTCAAGCAGGCCTTTCTAGAGTAGTTACCAGATGACATCCTCCTGCTCCTGGCGGATGCCGACTTCAGTGACCCCCAGAAGGTGGCCGCCCATGCTGATGTCCTTTGGTGGGCGAAGAAGGAGAGCGGGGCGTCTGTCAAGCACGTTGCCACGCCACATACCCAGCGGCCCAGCAGGCCAGACCAGGCAATCGACCGCACCCCACCTGCCACTAGGTCTGAGACACCGACCGACCAATGGTGTTTTCTACCACCAGCGGTGGGGCACAGACGCCCACAAGTGCCCCCCACCATGCAGATTTCCAGGAAACGCCAGGGCCAGCTGCCACTGATGGCTACGGCGGCTGGCCACCCGGATAGCCTCTTGCATGTGTGGGACAGGTGTTCCGGCCGTCATTTCCTGGTAGATACCGGGGCCGAGGTCAGCGTCATGCCTCCCAACAGCCACGAGACTCGCAACCGCACACCAGGACCCGCCCTCAGAGCCGCCAACAGCAGCGCCATCCGGTTCAGCACCAGCAACTTTACCTGGAAATTCACCCTGGCTGCCGTTGCGCAACCACTCCTCGGGGCAGATTTCCTTCGCGCCAACAGTCTGCTTGTTGACCTGCGGGATAAGCGTTTGGTACATGCCAGGACCTTCCAAACGTTCTCGTTGGGTGAGGCCAAGCTACCAGCCCCACATCTCGACTCCGTCACCATGTCAACCAACGAGTTTGCCAGGGTCCTGGCAGAGGTCTTGTCTGTACTAACGCCCCAGTTCTCCACCACCTTGCCCAAGCACGGCGTCCAGCATCACATCCCCACCCAGGGCCCACCCCTCCATACCTGCGCCCAACGGCTACCCCCGGACAAGCTCCGCCTCGCGAAGGAGGAATTCAAGAGGATGGAGGAGTTGGGGATCATCCGCAGGTCGGACAGCCCATGGGCCTCTCCGCTACACATGGTCCCCAAGGCAGCTAGAGGCTGGCGACCCTGCGGCAATTACCGACACCTGAATGACATAACTACCCCGGACTGGTACCCCATGACGCATATTCAGGACTTCACTGCCAACCGGCACGGGCAGTCCATTTTTTCCAAGGTCGACCTCGTCTGCGGCTATCACCAGATCCCGGTGCATCCAGACGGCATTCCAAAGACAGCACTGATCACACCTTTCGGCCTCTTTGAATTCATCCGGATGCCCTTTGGCCTCAAGAACACTGCTCAACGATTGATGGCTGCGGTTGGGCGCGACCTTGACTTCGTCTTCATATACCTCGAAGACATCTTGATCGCCAGCAGCAGCTGCCAGGAACATCTCACGCACCTCCGCCAACTCTGTTCTCGCCTGAGGGATTTTAGCCTGACCATCAACCCGGCCAAATGCCAGTTCGGGCTCGAGACAATCAATTTCCTGGGCCCTCGGATCGACAAACACAGCGCCTCACCCCTGCCTGCAAAGGTCGACGCCATCCACCACTTCACCAGACCCACCTCCATCAAGGGCCTGCAGGAATTTCTCGGTATGGTAAACTTTTATCACTGGTTCCTATCATCCGCGGCCCGCATCATGCGCCCGTTGTTTGCTCTCCTGTCGGGTGGAAGCAAGGACATTGTTTGGTCAGAGGAGGCTCAAAACCGCGCATTCGTCAAAACCAAGCAGGCCTTGGCGGACGCGGTCATGTTGGTGCGTCCTCGTACGGACGTCCTGACTGCTCTCATGGTCGACGCCTCCAGCACAGCGGTCTGAGGTGTTCTAGAGCAGCTCATCGAAGGGCGTTGGCAACCGCTGGCATTCTTCAGCAGACACCTTCGACCACCAGAGCTCAAATATAGCGCCTTCGACCGCGAGCTGTTGGCATTGTACCTGGCCATCAGACACTTCCGATACTTCTTAGAAGGCAGACCGTTTACGGCTTTCACCGACCACAAGCCGTTGACCTTCGCTTTCAACAAGGTCTCAGATCCCTGGTCAGCAAGGCAGCAGCAGCACTTGTCGTACATCTCAGAGTACACCACCGACGTCCGCCATCTGTCCGAGAAAAAGAATGTGGTCGTGGATGCACTTTCATGGCCCACCGTCCAAGTTTTGTCCAGGGGGTGGATTTCGGTGCCTTGGCGGAGGCACAACAAACGGACATGGAGATGCCCAGCTATCGCACCACAGTCTCAGGCCTGCAGCTGCAAGACCTATTGATAGGCCCCGGTGAGCGCACCCTGCTCTGCGATATCTCCACTGGTAAACCCTGCCCCATCGTTCCAGCTGCCTGGCATCGACGGGTGTTTGATTCCATCCACGGCCTGGCACACCCATCCATCCGGACAGTAGTCTGGATGGTGTCCAACAAGTTCGTCTGGTGTGGCCTGCATAAACAGGTTTCCAAATGGGCCCAGTCCTGCACACACTGCCAAACCTCGAAAGTACAGCAGCATGTCAAGGCCTCTCTGCAGGACTTTCAACCTATCTGCTGGAGGTTCGACCATATCCATGTCGACCTTGTCAGTCCCCTCCCAGTCTCCCGAGGAGCGCGGTACCTCCTCACGATTGTCAACCGCTTTACCCGCTGGCCTGAAGCCATTCGCCTCACGGACACCTCCACCCAGTCCTGCGCACGGGCCCTTTTGTCAAATTGGGTTGCCCGCTTCGGTGTCCCGGCCCATATCACCTCAGACAGGGGAGCTCAATTCACCTCCGGCCTGTGGTCTGCTGTTGCTGACTTGTGGGGTTCCCAGATCCACCTCACCACTGCCTATCCTCCGCAATCCAATGGGCTGGTGGAGAGGTTCCATCGACACCTGAAGTCGGCACTCATGGCCCGCCTTAAGGGGCCCAACTGGGTGGACTAACTCCCCTGGGTCTTGCTGGGGATACGTACTGCGCCAAAAGAGGACCTGCATGCCTCGTCCGCGGAGATGGTCTACAGAATGCCCTTGGTTATCCCGGGCGAGTTCCTACCAGCCCCGAGGCCAGAGGAAGAACCTGCTGTGACGCTCGACCGGCTGCGCAAGCGGCTTGGCCACCTGGCCCCGATACCCACCTTGCGACACGGACAGGCCCCGACCCGTGTGCCGATGTCCCTCTGAGACTGTAAGTTTGTCTTTGTCAGGAAGGGCGCGCACCAAACACTGCTGCAGCGACCGTACGAAGGGCCATTCGGGGTCGTCAAGAACAATGGATCTACGTTTGTGCTAGACATTAGGGGGCGCGAGGAGGTTTTTACAATTGACTGGCTGAAGGCGGCTCATTTAGACCTGGACCGACTGGTAGTGGTCCAGTGAGCGCGACGCAGGGACAGGCCACCCAAGTCATAGTTTATTTAATTCTGGCTTTCGCGACAGTATCGCCGGTTCTGGGGTTGGGGGGATTGTGTGGCAACTCACCTTACCGGTATTGAACCAGTTCCCGAGATTGCGAGCGTCGTCGGAGGCCCCGACCCAAGATGGCAAGGGGCCCTCTTTCTTCTCCATCATTGGGCTAGGAAAGCCCACGCGCGGGAAGGTCAGGTGACCCACGCGTGACGTCAGTGCGGGAACTGAAGCGCAGGAAGAGTTTCGGTATTAAAAGGCACACCACGCCCCTGTCAAGCGATTGACTTCTGACTCCAAGCAACAGACTCCATGTCTTTATTCTATAGTAGTGTAGCTAGCCGCTACAATTGAAAATATTGTAGATATGGAGAAAATATCTTCTCTGGTCAGACATTAAAAAACAGAGGGACAGAATCTTAAAATTAGAGCTATAGATACTTAAATCAGGAAGTAACCTTTCACACAAAATTTGAAACTCTTTTTGCTTCTCCACCACATCCTCCCCAAAAGCAAAATTGGTGTGGATACTCAAAATATTTGCAATTTTGGAGACTGAGATTGATGTATATAAGCTAAGTGTAGATCCTTGGATATAATCCCTGATGTAAATCCCCACTTGTTACTCTCTGCTGTGGAAAACCAAGCAAATTCAGACCTGATTAGTGCTTGGGAATGACAGTTGATAGTTTCCTGATGGTCTCTCTGCCCAGGAATCACCTATAAAGCAAAGGAAGATGCCAAATTTGAGGTGTCCCTGTGGCCTTGGGATCCACTTTGACATTTGGAGCATGTCAAGAGATATGGAAATGGTCTTAGAACATCAAAGCCCGAAATAAATGGCAGATCAGATCAGGCTTGAGATCAAATGCTCTGTTCATTGTGTTCTCATGAGATACAGTGAAAAGCTTTTGTTTTGTGTGCCATCCAGACAGATCATTCCATACAGAATTACATCAAGGTAGTAAAAAGAAAACAGAATGCAGATTATAGTGTTACAGTTCCAGAGAAAGTGCAGTGCAGGTAAACAAATAAACTGCAAGGGCCACGACAAGGTAGATTGAGAGATCAATAGTTCAAGAGTTCATCTTTTAGCATATGAGAGATCCGTTCAAGAATCTGATGACAGAAGCTGTCCTTGAGTCTGGTGGTTCATGCTCTCAAGTCCAATGGGAGAGGGGAAAGGAGTGAATGACCGGGGTGGGAGGGGTCTTTGATTACGTTGGCTGTTTTCCTGAGGCAGTGAGAAATGTAGACAGAGTCAATAGAGGGGAGGTTAGTTTGTGTGATGGACTGGGCTGTGTTCACAACTCTCTGCAATTTCTTGGGGTCTTGGGCAGAGCAGTTGCCATAGAAAGCTGTGGTGCATCTGGATAGGATGCTTACTATTGTGCATCTTTAAAAATTGTTAAGAGTCATCAGGTACATGCTGAATTTCCTGGGCCTTCTGAGGAAGAAAAGGTGCTTGTGTGCTTTCTTGGCCATAGTGTCCACATGGTTGGATCAGGACAAATTGTTGGTGATATTTACACCTAGGAGCTTGAAGTTCTCAACCACCTCCACCTCAGCACTTTTGATATAAACTAGGGCATATACTCCACCCCACCTCCTGAAGTCAATGACCAGCTCTTTTGTTTGCTGACATTGAGGGAAAGGTTGTTGTCATGACACCATGCCACTAGACTCTCTATCTCCTTCCTGTACTCCGTTTCGTCTTTGTTTGAGAACTGGCCCATTACAGTGGTGTCATCTACAAACTTATAAATGGAGTTAGAGCAGAATCTGGCCACACAGTCATGAGTGTATAGGGAGTATAGTAAGAGGCTGAAGATGTAACCTTGCGGTGTACCTGCTATTAACAAAAACAGACATTTGTAGCATTGATAGGATGAATGCTCACAGTCTTTCTCCCAGGGTTGGGGAATTAAGAACTAGAGGGTGAGGGGGAAGAGATTTAGTACAAACCTGAGGGGTAACTTTTTCACCCAGAGGGTGGTCAGTATATGGAATGAGCTGTCAGAAGAAGTGGTTGAGGCAGGTAGATTAACAATATTTTAAAGACATTTGGACAGGTTCATGGATTGGGAAAGGCTCAGAAGGATATGGGCCAAACGCAGGCAGATGGTACCAGCTTAGATGGATGTCTTGGTCAGCATGGACCAGTTGGGTGGAAGGGTCTGTTTCCATGCTGACCAAGACACCCATCTAAGCTACTACCATTTCCATGACTCTACGTCAGGCTAAGAATATCCTATTCTCTTTTGAAGGTGGCCATCAAATCAGTGTTTCTATTATTATAATACTGCCTGAATATAATTGTCCTCACTCCCCACCACCCAAACCCAATCCCAGCCTCTTTAGCCATACATCTTACATCATGAGAGACATGAAACAGAGACTATACTGTATTTGCTCTCATTTATATATACAAAATCATGAAGTGTTATTTAAACAATAGTGGAGCTCTTCCCATTGCCATGACGAGTATTTATTCATCCGTCAATATCACTAAGCAGATTATCTAGTCATTTTGACATTGTTATTGGTAGGAACTTGCCGTGCACAAATTATTGCAGCTTTTCGACAATGGCTAAGCTCCAACAGTATGGCAGTAACCATAAAACACTTCGGCATGCCCTGAGACTATGAACAGCATTGTAAGCTCGTACTCAAAACAGAAAGAGTCAGCAGAATTTTGTAGAGCATGACAACTCTTTCAATCCACCAGGCAACACCGGGAAGGAGAAGACTGAACAGGGATGAAAGAACAGAGATATCCAAGGAGTCAGAGTTACCTTAACTGATGTGCCTCACTTCTTCCAGAGCAATAGCCATGGTTATTGATTACACCACTGTATTGATAGCATGACTGAAGTACCAATCTGGAGGGATGAGCTGATGATCTAGATTTGGATTCGAATCCCACCACTGGAGTTACCTTAAAAATTCATCTGTTGCCAATGTGCTCTTGGGAAGGAATTCTTTGCACTCCTTACCCTGTCTGCCCTATAAGTGAGACCAGACCAGAGCAATGTGGATTGTGTCTTTAATGACCCAGCAGGCAAGAAAAAAATTATTGCATACTGAACAGAATATCTCCTTACTGAAGGACAGTATCAGTACAAATCTGTCCAGTGAGCACCAAGAGAGAGATTTTGTTTTGCCACTGACTAATACCAAACTTCTCAAGGCCAGTGATCTTCAGGTTTACCTTTGCAAAGACAATGTTACCAGCCTCCTTAATGGGCTTGCTAATAAATGCCTTCAGTAAGCTGACAACGTGTACCATTGGGATTCTCTTCAAAGATCTGTCATGCTCAGACTAATGGAGAGCACTCACCAAAAATAAGTGGAAACAAAATATTTGCCTCATATCCAACGATATTTGTGAAGAGAATATGTAAGGTCCAAGTGGTCGTGGATCACCCTTAAAGAGTTAATATGGTAATGTATGGCTGGGTGTGCCCACAGCACCTATTGAAATTATAGATGATCCCAGCTTTCCCAGTTATTCCCAACTGAAGACTTTGGATATCAACTCCTCCAGGGTAGTGCTGCAATTCCCTAAGAACACTGTGATGCGTATTCAAGGTTTAGCGACCACGTCAAGCAGACAGTAGCATTGTTTAGACATACTGGCTGTGTTGTATAAACTGCTCCTGAGAGAATTAACAGAATGCCAATGATGTGCCTATTTTAACAAGATGTATCTTTTAAAAAAAATACTTGTCACTTCCACAAGACAGCCTTGGAACGAACCCAACTTTAATATAAAGCTAATAAAAAGAGCTTGATTGTTCTTTGATGAGAAATTAGTGGCATTTTTTTTGCAGTGAACTTTGCGGAAAATATGAACTAGTTTGAACCCAGCTCAAGTCCAGTTAATCGGAGGATGGAAGAGGCTTTAATAACATCAGGTCAAAGGTGAAAGTTCATTTTGTACGACTCCAGCTCTTGTTTTATTCACATTTACTGATTGCTGCCAAGGTACTTGCTGATCTATAATATGCGGTGCAGTAAAAATTCTGCCTTTTTTTACAAGCAAAGCAATGCATTTATTTATGAATAGGCCATTACAGGTTGCAACCATGCACAATGACTAGAAGGAGTGCTCGCTTGGCTATATAATTAGAAAGAGAAGAAATAAGGATGCTTACAAAAGCCATAAATAACCCTCGTACATGAGACAAATTAACGAGTGCAAGGACAGTAATATACCCACAGTGGCACATAGTAAAGATGAAATATAAATAACTTCACAGATGGGAAAACAACAACAGCAACCATTTTCTGACAAAGTATGCAGAAAGTAACAACAATTCTTGCACAGAGTAACTACTACCCGTGAGACATTGCCCATGGGAAATCAAAACCAAAGAGTAAATTAATTCAACCTGACTAACCAGAGGTGAATGGGACCAGATCAGCCCCCTCTTTTTATTCAATTAAAGGATGTGGGCATCACTGGCAAGACTAGGTTTCATTGCTAATCCCTGATTATCCCAGTGACAGTGGGCAACTCTCTTGCACTACTGCCTTCCTTCTGGTGAAGGAACTCTCACGGTGCCGTTGGGTAAGGAGTTCCAGGATTTAGACCCAGAACTAATGAGGAATTGGTTGGTCATCGAGCCATAGAGTTGTACATTACAGAAACAGACCCTTCAGCCCACCAAGTTAATGCTGATCTTTTTGATCTATACCAATCCCATTTACCCAAATTAAGACTGTAACCTTCTATGCCTTGATAATTTAAGTGGTGATATATTTCTAAGTCAGGAAAGTGTGTGACTTGGAGGGGAACCAGAAGGTGGTGATCCATTTGCCTGCTCCCATATTATTGATGGTGGAGGTTATAGAACTAGGAGGTGTTGAAGGAGCCTTGGTCAATACTGCAGTGTCTTCTGTAGCTGATACACACTCCAACCAGAATCCACCAGCAGTGGAGACTGTGAATGTTTAAGGTAGTGGGTGAGATGCCATTCAAATGGGTCGCTTTGCTCTGAATGGTGTCAAGCTTCTACAGCATTGTTGGGAATGCACTCCTTACGCAAGTGGAGGGAATTCTACCCCACTCTTGATTTGTGCTTTGCAGATGTGGAAAGGCATTGGAGTGTCAGGAGGTAAGGCATTGCCAATCTTTGGCCTGCACATAGCCACAGTATATATGTGGCTCATCCAATTGAGTTTGTGATCAGTAGTGACCTCCAGCTAGTTGATGGTAGGGTATTCAGCAATGGTAGTGCCATAGAATGTCAAGGGTAGGTAGTTAGAATCTCTCTTGTTAGAGACAGTCATTGCTGGCATTTGAATGCTGCAAATGGCACTTGACAATTCATTTTTCGGTACATCTGGTTCCCTTCTGCTCATCTCATTGTTTGGCCAGATAGCAATGGTAAAGTGAGCAATGTGCCAGGCATGAGATGGCTGATTGTGGTGGAATACAATTCTGCTGCTTTGCATGGACCACACCCCAAGAATGAGTTTCATTAAAAAGGCCTTGATGTGTTGGAAAAATTGCGGTGTCACATCCAGACAGAAGAAATCAAGGAAAACAGGGAGAGGGAGGACACGGGCATCCTATTGGCACAGTAATTACGGAATCAAGCAACGATAGAAATTTATGGCGCAAAAGGAGGCCATTCAACCAATTTTGTCCATTCCTCCAACCAAGACCAATCCAGACTAATCCCACTTCCCAGCTCTCGCTTTGTGGCCTTAATACATTGAGTCTTCATCACTTAAAGGATAAAAATGAGTTAAGACTCGATCACCTTCCAACTCGTGTAATCCAGGTATTAATCAACAGCGGAGCACACCCCTACACCACTTCTATCACCCCACCACCCTCTGGGTGAAAAATAAATTTGCAACTCCTTTCTAATCCTTCTACCAATTATCTTAGATCAATGTTCCCTGGTAATTGTTCCTCGGAGCAGACTCGATGGGCCGAATGGCCTGCTTCTGCTCCCTTGTCTTGTGATCTTGTGATTTCTGTTGTTGCTATTCACTCTGTTTGGACCTCCAATAATCTTTGGCGTCCTAATTAAATGTGCCCTCAGCTCTGCTATTCCAAAGAAACCAACCCCAGCCAATTCAATCTTTCCTCATAGCTGAAATACTCCACTCCTGGCAACAGGAGAATGAGAAATAAATCGGGCAACAGATGTGAAGTGGAGATCTTTGTTACAAGTGAACAATGACTCCTGACATTGATTCATTCATCTCTCACTCACAATTTTCCTTTCCTTCCTCTATAATAACTCTAATCCCCTTGGCATCTCAGGCTCTCCACTCAGATTTTTAATGGAGTTTTTCTCTGATCCTACAGCATTTTATTTTGGTTCAGTGTTTACTCTGGGCTTATGAATAAGAACCCAACTTCATTTCTTTCTCCTTGCCACTGTTGCCTCTGGCTGCACTGGTAGACTCAAGCCTGTTGAGTCAAAAGGTTCGAGATTCAACTCCCGCTGCAAACCCATCACACAAAGATCCAGTCCAGTACTAGAGGATGTGTTATCGTGTCTGAGATGTCATTCAAATGAGACATCAAATCAAGGCCCATCCGACCTCTCAAGTGGAAGTTATGCCTCAATCAACATCATAAAAAAGCATTTTATCTGGTCATTATCATTGAGCTGACTGGACTCAAATTAACTTATATCCCACATCACAGCAATGACAATTTTATCAAACATACTTTATTGGCTGTAATGAATTAGAAGTGTCCTGAAAAGTGCTATTTATATATAGTCATAGACTTATACAGCACAGAAACAGGCCCTTCAGCCCAACTCATCCATGCCGACCAAGTTGCCTCCCTGAGATAATCCTATTTGCCTGAATTTTGCCCATAACCCTCTAAACATATCCTAATCATGTAACTGTCCAAATGTCTTTTAAACATTGAAATTATACTCACCTCTTACTCTTCCTCTAGCAGCTCGTTCCATACACCCACCACAAAAGTTACCCCTCAGATCTCCCTTAAATCTTTCCCCTCTCACTAAGTCTATGCCCTCTGGTTTTAGCCTTCCCTACCCTGGGAAAAAGATTGTGACCATTCACCTTATTACCTACACCCCTCATGATTTTATAAACCTCTATATGTCACCCCTCAGCCTCCTACATTCCAAGGTAAAAACGGCCCCGGCCTACCCAGTCTCTCCTTATAACTCAAGCCCTCCAGGCCTGGTAACATCCTTGTGAATCATCTCTTCACCTTTTCCAGCTTAAAGTATAACCAGGCGACCAGAACTCCACATAATACTCTAAGTGTGGTCTCACCAATGTCTTGTACAGTTGTATGCAATTCTTCCTTTCTATTTTGTTTTACTGTTCCATTAACCCTTTTATTGCTACCTCCTGCAGTTTCTCTCATATTATTCTGCATCTCCATATGTTAGCTACCTCAAATAACTTTGACTGTTGACCACATACCCCCTGTAATTCTGCAGAGAATAATGCACAGTTCTAACTGAAAATTTTAACTTCAATTATTTCTGTGGAAATTCAGATAGCTTTGAATTAACTGCTATGTCAAAAATTCCCTGCCATATCATTTCCAAAGTAATCAGTATTTCATATTTTGAAACACTTCCCTCTGGAAAAGAGAAGGAAGCAGGATCACAGGCTAATGAATTTTGCTACAAATATCCCCGTGCCATATGATGGTGTGGTCTCACCCTACCTCTCCCTAAGATTTGGGAAAATGTTTCTGATTCAAATTAACAAAGATAGTTTATTAAACAAAAGAAAATCTTATACTGAGGGACAGCACCTTTCTGTGGCTTACTTCCATACAGACAGACCAGTTCTGGTCAGTTCTACACTGAAACATTTATCCCAATGTACAGGGTATTAGTATTGTTTTACTACTGTCGCACGTACGGAGATACAGTAAACAGCTTTTGTTTGCGTGCCATCCAGACTGATCATTCTATACAAAGGTACATCGAGGTAGTAAAAGGAAAAACAGAATGTGCAGTGCAGGTAGACAAATTAATTGCAAGGGCCACGACAAGGTAGATTGGGAAATCAAGATTTCAACTCTAACATCCATTTAAGAGTCTGATAATAGTGGGATAGGAGCTGTTCTTGAGTCTGGCGCTTATATGTTCTCAATCTTTAGTATCTTCTACCCGGGTGGGAGAAGTCTTTATGTTGGCTGCTTTCCTGAGGCAGCGGAAAGTGTAGTCAATGGAGAGGAGGCTGGTTTGCATGATGGACTGAGCTGTGTTCACAACTCCCTGCAATTTCTTGCAGTCTTGGGCAGAGCAGTTGCCGTACCGAGCTGTGATGCATCCATGTAGGAGGCTTTCTATGGTGCATCTGTAAAATTTGATCAGGGACATGCCAAATTTCCTTCACCTTCTGAAGAAGTAGAGGCGTTTGTGTGTTTTCTTGGCCGTAGCGTCCACGTGTCTGAAGCAGGACAAATTGTTGGTGATGTTTACCCCAAGGAACTGGTGGAAACCCATTATTAAACAGGCCGCATGTTACTGTCCTTTCTGGATCTCAGGGAGGCTTTAGTGCTTATGGCCCGCAACTTACGTGAGAAAGACGGGCGAAGGGCTAGGAAGCATCCACGCCCCACCTACTAGACATGAGGGTCCTAAAGCGCGCCAACCTCGAAGTCATAGCAAGAGCTCCAGTTTCCATGACTGGGATTGTCTGAGGCAAGGCTCTTCCTGCTACACCATGCCAAAGCCTGGCTCCTGACAATACTATAAGGATAAAACACAAAAGCTTAAATGCTTTATCTTCAGCTTTGATGGCTATTCGGTCCTCACATAGAATCCTTCCCTTGATAATTGGGGGGAAGGGCAAGGATGTGAGCAACTTGGGGGCAATTGAACCCTTGCTCAGAAGAGATGGGATGCAACGTTGCACCACAATTGAAAAGCAAAACATTGCAGAAGTCAAAAATCTGAAACAGAAACAGAAAATGCTAAAAACACTTGGCGGGTCAAGCAACAACTGTGGAGGCACGGTAGTGTAGTGGTTAGTGTAATGCTTTACAGCGCCAGCGACCAGAGTTCAAATCCGGCCACTGTCTGTAAGGAGTTTGTACGTTCTCCCCGTGTCTGCGTGGGTTTCCTCCGGGTGCTCCGGTTTCCTCCCACATTCCAAAGACGTGCAGGTTAGAAAGTTGTGGGTATGCTATGTTGGCGCCGGAAACGTGGCGACACTTGCAGCTGCCCCTGGAACGCTACGTAAAAGGATGCATTTCACTGTGTGTTTCGATGTACATGTGACTAATAAAGAGACCTTATCTTACATGACCTGCTGAATACTTGCAGCATTTTTTGTTTTCAGTCCAACAGTGATTTCTTTGCAAATTTGCTGTAAAGCACTTTAAACCATCCAGCTAGGAATATGAAGGGTGGGGTATGAATACAAGTCTCCTCAAGGCCGCAGAGAGAGCTGCACTGCCAATAACGGGAAAAGAGGAGGGTGCTGGTAGAGGTACAAGACGTAGGAGGTGACGCAAGGGAACAAAAGCAGAAAATGCTGGAAGTACTCAGCAGGTCAGATCCCAAGGGGTTGAAATTGAAAACCAGGGTTTTAAGGTTAAAGAGCAGGTCACAGTCTAGACAAACAGATAATCTGCTGGAGGGACTCAGCGGGTCGAGCAGCATCTGTGGGGGGAAAGGAATTGTCGACGTTTCAGGTCAAAACCCTGCAACAGGAAATAATTCCTTTCACCTGCTGATGTTGCTCAGCCCACTGAGTTCCTCCAGCAGATTGTTTGTTGCTCCAGATTCCTGCAGCTGCCGTCTCTTTTGTCTCCACAGTCGAGGTCGGTGGTTCGTGGCCTTTTGAAATAAGATGCCCCTTTCATTCCCACTCATTAACGTTCATGCACCCCCGCCCCTCCACCTGACCCCCCCATCTGAGGGTCTGCTAATGTCACAGTCACTCATTTAAAGGAATTGTGGCTATTTTGGGGATTTCTGTAGACTAAACAATCCTTGAGCTGGGACAACTGTCATGCTGAGTATATTTTTATTTCTCTTTACTGTTTCGTGAACTTTCTAACCAAATTACCACTAGTATTGGAGGTTCAAGGACCAACTGTGACCATTGTCCTTCCCAGCACCCTACCCCATCCCCAACAAGAGGGTTTGAGCACCCCCGGGCTGGGAAGCACCGAGTTGAGTCAGTGACGAGAGGTGTGAGCTGGAGCAGGATGGAAGTGACTGAGATGGGGAGAAACTGTAGGTCGGCACAGTGGTGCAACTAGTGGAGCCACTGCCTTATAGATCCAGTGACCCAGGTTCAATCCTGACCTCGGGGTGCTGTCTGTGTGGAGTTTGCATTTTCTCCCTGTGACTGCATGGATTTCCTCGGAATGCTCCTGTTTCCTACCACATCCCAACAACATTGCAGGATGGTAGGTTAAGGACAGCTTCTATCCCGCTGTTATAAGACTATTGAATGGTTCCCTAGTACGATAAGATGGACTCCTGACCTCACAATCTAACTCATTGTGACCTTGCACCTTACTGTCTACCTGCACTGCACTTTCTCTGTAACTGTCACACTTTATTCTGCACTCTGTTATTGTTTTTACCTTGTACTACCTCAATGCACTGTGTAATGAATTGATCTAGTATGAATGGTATGCAAGACAAGTTTTTCACTGTACATGTGACAATAACGAACCAATTTACCAATTTACCATTTTAATTGATCACCATGAATTGCCCCTAGTGTGTAGGTGAGTGGTATAATCTGGGGAGAGCCGATGAGAATGTGGGATTAGGATTAGTATAAAGGGGGGGTTTGGTTGTCAGCACAGACTCAGTGGGCCGAAGGGCCTGCTTCCGTGCTGTATCTCTTTACGGCTCTATGACTCTTTGAGCAGGGTGCAGGTTGGGAGGGGAAGACAGAGACCACTGGAGTGATTGGAGATGAAAGCCTTGAGGTTCCTACATTAGGGGTAACAAGCCACAACACAAAGAGTGGCAGGTTGGACGTCAGCAGTAAAGGTGACAGGTCCACAGACTTGCTCAAGGAACTTCCCCTCTTGGTCACAGAGAAGCAAGCTGCAAATCTGTCACTGTACACCCAAGAAATTCCTCCCTCTGCTGCCTGGCACTCCTGCCATTAGTTACCAGGAACATGCACAGAAATCTGTCACAAAACTCTTGATAAAGACGTACCTCCTTCCACACCAGACAAAGCGCAGTGGCCGGTCTCCAAGGCTGTCTATTTATATGCACAAGAGTGGTTTCTGGGAAGAGACTAACAGTTGTGATGGTTTGTCCTTTCTCCATATGTTTCCGCTGCTCTGGAAGCTGTTGCAGCAGATGCCACTCGCAGGGAATGACCTGGTGTCTTTCCAGACGTACTGCAGTGCTGTCTCGTGGCTCTCCAAGTCCAGCCTGGAGACCAAACTCCGAGGTAAGATGTGTCTAAGGAAGAGGGAAAAGGGATAAGCAATGCCAGAGGAGCTGGCTCTCCCTAGTATTTCAAGACATAGAAGCAGGAGGAAGCCCTCTGGTGGCACAGTGAGACAGCCAGTAGAGCTGCTGCCTCACAGCTCCAGTGACCCAGGTTCAATCCCGACCTCTGTTGTGTGGAGTCTCCACGTTCTCCCTGTGACCATGTGGGCTTCACCTGGATGCTCTAGTTTCCTCCCACATCCCAAAGACGTGTGGGTCGGTCGGTTAATTGGCCACTGAAAGTCTCCCCATTTGTGTAGGTGAGTGGGAGAATCTGGGGGGAGTTGATGGGGATGTGGGGAGAAGAGATTACAGGAGCAAAATAGTGGGGAATGATATTTCTCCTGAAGTGGGCATAGACTGAAATGGTCCTGATGCAGGGTTTCAACTCGAAACTTTGACAGTTCCTTTCCTCCCACACATGCTGCTCATAGACCCATAGAGTCATACAGCACAGAAACAGGCCCTTCAGTCCAACTGGTCATGCCAACCAAGACACCCATCTAAGTTAGTCTCAGTTGCCCATGTTTGGCCCATATCCCTCTAAACCTTTCCCATCCATGTACCTGTCCAAGTGCCTTTTGTATGTCACTATTGTACCTGCCTCAGCTACTTCCTCTGGCAGGTCATTCCATATACGGACGACCATCTGGTGAAAAAGTTGCCCGTCAGGTTCCTATTAAATCTCTCCCCTCTCATCCTAAACCTATGCTCTCTAGTTCTTAATTCCCCAGCCCTCGTAAAAAGACCGTGTCCATTCATGCCCCTCGTGCTGCTTGACCCACTGAGTTCCTCCAGCATATTGCAAGTTGCTCCAGGTTCCAGCATCTGCAGTCTCCTTCTGTACTGTAAGGAAACGTGGAGGCCATTTGGTCCCCCATGCCTGCTCCTCCTTTCTGTAAAACCTAGGCAGAATCTTTTTTACCTCAGTGTCAATTTTATGCACTAACCCTATGTTCATTAATTCCCATCATATCTAACATAATTATCTTACCTTCAATACTGATCCTTATCTTCAATATACTCAGTGACTGACCCTTCACAGCCTCTTTGGTAGAGAATTTCAAAGACTCACTACCCTCTTGGTCAACACATTTCTTCTCATCTCCACCCGGAATGGCTAATCCCTTTAGTTTCAGACTGTGACCCCCAAACCAAGGGAAACCTATCCCTAACCTACCCTGCAAAATCCTATAAGAACTTTCTTCATATCAGTGAGGGCACATCTCATTCTTCTCAAATCTAGCAGATATTGGCCTAGTCTGCTTAATCTCTGCTGGTAGAGCAATCCCCCATTCCAGAATTAATCTGGAATGGTCCGGAAAGCGGCTTGTTTCAAGATTAATTAAGAAAGTTGTAGGTAATTATGCTGTATCCTGTGAATGACGTAAGAAGAATGTGAATAAGCAGGGTAAGAAATCAGGGCAAAAGATGGGAATGCACTGTCTTACAAGGCATACAGATGAATTATTGAACCATTGACTAATTTTCAGGCATTCCTGACAGCCTTTTAAAGCAATAGTTCAGCCTCTGTATGTGCTAATGAGGAGCCTAGTGGTAGTTATGGCCAGTACTCGGTGAAGTAGCCTGTATCTCCTGGCTTTGGTGGGACTGCTTCAACCAAACCAACAACTTCCTCTGAAAAGTAAATTGTTTGTTTTATATTTTAACTATCTGTGAAACTGGGGGAATCAAGAGCACTACTCCAGGGTACTGAACACTCCCAACAGCCTGCACCATCCTTCCATTCTGGAGTCTTGGAGTCACAGAGTTCGAAAACAGGCCCTTCAGCCCATCAAGTCCATGCCAACCATCAACCACCCTTTTACACTAACTCTACACTGACCAGTTCTACTCCCCCTGCATTCCCATCAACTCTCCCCCAGATCTGACCACTCAGCCACACACGAGGGAAATTTACAGTGACCAATTAACTTTCCAACTCACATGCCTTTGGGATGTGAGAGGAAACTAGAGCACCCGGAGCAAACCCACACAGTCCCAGGGGAATTGTGCAAACTCCACACGGATAGCACCCGAGGTCAGGATCAAACCTGGGTCACTAGAACTGTTGGGTAACAGATCAACTAGCTGTGCCACTATGCCACCTATCTTCCCCTAACTCAGGGGCATCAGACAAACAGCCCATGGAGGCAAGGCAGCTGTCAGCAGCTAGTCAGTTTAAGGTCTCAGGCCCATGGCTTCCCAAGTGCACCCCTGGTTAGTGCACGTTTATTTTTTAAATATTAAACTCCCTTAAGTTCCACGTCTGGTCAAAGAAGGGTTGGAGAGGTCACCAAATAATTGAAGTTGATGTTCCGGTGAAGTGCCGAGGCAGTGCTGCACCTTTAGAGATTCCATCCTCCAAGTGGGATATTGCATTGACCCTCATGCTTGATCTAAAAGATCCCACGACAAAGATCAAAGAAGAGCAGGGCAGTTCTCCCAGGTGATCTGGCCAACATGTAGCTCTCAACCACCATCACCATGTGGTATTTAATCTCATTGTTGTCTGTGAGCCTCATTATTGGGAAATCAGTTCCCTGCATTTGACGTAATCACACCTAAATAAGTACTTCCTTGGCTGTAGAGCAAATTCGAGAAGTGCTGAATTCAGGTAAGATACTATAAAAGTGCAAGTTCCTCCCTTTTGCCAAAGAGATTTTGGCTGGGGAACATTTAATCATCATTACTGAATGTCTTTAAATAACAATCCAATGTAAGCATCCCATAAAAACTGTCAGGAAGATAAAAGACAAGAGCAGTTACTCGTTAGAATGTTTACCAGTTACAGTAGGAGACAATGAGTCCAAGATCACATCCGAATAGACATAGCTCATATTTTATCAGCTGTTTTCACAATGTTGACATTGTGCAGAGAACCTGCAAGGAGAAGTCTACAAATTGAACCAAAGGCAACCTGGGCAGATGAAATATTTCATGGTTTGATTTTGCTCAAAACTGTCCTTAAACTTTTGCAGTAGTTTGAAGCCTCTGTGCCCAAAGCACTAGAACCCAGTAAAATCCAATGACCTGGATTTTCCAATCATAGACTTGTTCAGTCACAGAAGGAAGTCAACTGATCAGGGACAAAGGGCTGGGGCTTGTCACGGACCTCAAAAAGCCTGCCCATAAATGTTCCCATTTCCAAGGTCATTTGCTGCCTGGTTCCTTCTGCAGGGGATCTGGGGTGACCAACAACATTGGGTGAGCAACCAATCAAACTCCTTGACAGATAGCAAATAAGGAAGTTAAATGTTGCAGAGAATGACACCCATTGATTAAACTAGAAGCTGAAGTAACATAACTAAGCAAAAATAAAAATCATTTTGATCATTTTAAAATACATAGGGTTTTGAAACAAAAGTAATCAGGTTTCAGACTCCACACATGTATATTAATCTTTTCAGGGCTAGAGAGGTTATTCAACAGTGGCTTGATAGACATTTATAAGTTATGCCATGTTCAACAAGGTGTAACATTTGCAATTGTTTTTACATGAGAATAATTAATAAAAGTTAAAGCTCACATTAATTCACTGACCATGGTAACTAATTTGGCATCAGAGTCATTCTGTAGCATTATCCACATTTACATGTTTACCTGTGCATTGCAGGAAGATTTGCTGGTACGTTAATTATTAATAACAAATGCATCATACATTACAGAGTTAGTATTGAATGTGTTCCCTCTCCAAAGCAGGAGAGCCATGCCTGAAGTATGATGCACATATACAGGCGCAGGTACACTGACATACCCACTGACATACCCAGGACACCCCAATGCACCTCCATTACATTTGAAAATCTATTGTATGGAATCTGTGCCAATGTTTCACCACATTAGGATTTCTGGAGGGATCCTGAGTATCAGAGGGTCCTAGTAGTAGCGCCTGCATTTGCTGTTAACAGTGGACCATACCACACACTCCCAATCCAATTTCCTCTTCCAGATTCAGGGCACCCCTGGAGTTTGGGGCATGGAACTCCCCTTGACTTGGACAGGGGATGGCAGTGGCATCAGAGTGAAGACCTAAAGCAAGTTCAAAGTTCTTTTGCAGTTTGTACCAAACCCTTAAGCCTTGAGGACCTCCTGGCAGCTGATCTCTCTTAGCAACCACGGTGGGGCTTACAGCCTCTCTTGGACTTACAGCCACACCTGCTGCCAGCATGAGGCTGAACCAAGAGAGTGAGTCTACAGTGGAGTTACTCCTGGGACTCGGCAGTGGGTTAAGGCACCAACACTGCTGGGTCAGGACGCTATTACAGCACCAGCGACCCGGGTTCGATTCCGGCCACTGCTTGTAAGGAGTTTGTATGTTCTCCCCATGACTGCATGGGTTTCCTCCGGGTGCTCCGG
Organism: Pristis pectinata; assembly: GCF_009764475.1. Classification (NCBI taxonomy): domain Eukaryota; kingdom Metazoa; phylum Chordata; class Chondrichthyes; order Rhinopristiformes; family Pristidae; genus Pristis; species Pristis pectinata. Next base: position 133,805,336 of record NC_067406.1, read on the forward strand.
TTTCCTCCCACATTCCAAAGACGTACAGGTTAGGAAGTTGTGGGAATGCTATGTTGGCACCGGAAGCGTGGCAATACCTGCAGGCTGCCCCCAGAACACTCTATGCAAAAAGATGTATTTCACTGTGTGTTTCAATGTACATGTGACTAATAAATATATTTTATCTTATCAATTCTCATGCCCAGGAACAAGTGGAATCAAAAAAAATCAGCATCTAACTTCATTGCTATTTGCCACCTTACTTGATAAGCTAGAGATGAATTCTTGATCTCTGAATTTACTTTGTCATGGCCTTGCACTTTATTTGTCTACCTGCACTGCACTTTCTCGGTAACTGTAACACTACATTCTGCATTCTGTTTTCCTTTTGTACTGCCTCGATGTACTTATGCATGGAATGATCTGTCTGGGTGGCATGCAAACAAAAGCTTTTCACTGTCTCTCGGTACATGTGAGAATAATACACCAATTACCGATTAATTACCAATTATAATGGTTCAATAGCTTTACTACACAACTAGGAACCAGGGTTGAGTTGAGCCTGAAATGTGTCAAGGCCCTGGACACAAACTTTAATAAATGCATGTGCAATCCAACATCGACTGCTCCCAGGGACAGGCCTTTCCAGCTACAGTGACCTGGAATTTGCTCCACAGCTCCCACAATTTCCATAAATTATCATACATTACCAGTAACTGGTTCAAATCCCAAGAGTTCCTAGGTGTGCCAAAGGCACTCTTTAATCAATTAGTTCTGTATAATATGTTTATGAAATAATCAAATAAAGATTGTAAATAAAGGATCATTCCCTCATCCAACAGAATAACTTATTAATGTCTTGAACTTCCTAAAATATATCTATAATTTTTAAAATGTGTTACATTTTGAGCTAAATCCTTATTTGGAATTGGGTCTGATAAACAGGGATCTTAATTCATAGGTACACTGAACCAGCATCAAGATCAACACATAGTCAGTAGCTCCAAAAATATTCTGTCAAATGTGTCCAACTTTCACCTGTAAAGAAAATGAAAATATTTCAAATTACCAACAAATAGCACCCGCATGAGATCTCAAGTAAAATGTATTGTGCGATTCCTGATCAGTAAGATGACAATTTCTAGGATGAAGCGCGAATCTTTGGAACAGCTCTGAATCACCTTTTGCTGCTAGAACATCCCGTTGCTTAGCAACTAGCGGTCTGACTTATGAAATGCCAATTAGGACGACATGGGTATCATCAGTTGAAATCAAATTAATAAAAGTGCTTGCTTTTTAAAGGGACAGAACCAATAATCTCCAAATTATAAAGGAGATAAAGGAAATTGATCAAATTAAATCATCTTTTGTACCTTGTGTTGACAGTAGCTGTCTCCATCGTGCCCACCAGTGACAGAAATCATTAAGCATTCTGGTTCCTGCTTTAAGCCTTCGCCACAATCATATGGTCACACAAAGGCCTGGCTGTCTGTGTGTATCCCACAGATACCTGCCCCCATTAACCACACCTGCCTTGATTTACGTACGGCCACATCGGTGGACGATCCCACACAACAGTTTTCACAAGTGGGAGGGAGTCTGTTTTCACTAGTGGGGAAGTCTCAATGAAGGGACATAGTTTTAACATAAGGGAGCAGTCATTTAAAAAAAGTTGAGTCATGGAGTAGTACAGCACGGAAACAGGCCCTTCAGCCCAACTGGTCCATGCCAACCAAGATTCCCATCTAAGTTAGTCCCATTTACCCGCGTTTGGCCCTAAACCATTATGTTGTTATTGTACCTGCCTCAACCACTTCCTCTGGCAGCTCATTCCGTATACTGACCACGCTCTGTGTGAAAAAGTTGCCCCTCAGGCTCCTATTAAATCTCTTCCCTCTCACCTTAAACCTATGCCCTCTAGTTCTTGATTCCCCAACCCTGGGAAAAAGACTGTGTACATTCACCCTATCTATGCCCCTCATGCTTATATACACCTCTATAAGATCACCCCTCAGTCTCCTATGCTCCAATGAAAAAGTCCAAACCTACACAACCTCTCACCATAACTCAGTCCCTCGAGTCCTGACAACATCCTCATAAATCTCCCCTGCACCTTTTCCAGCTTAATAACACTTTCCTATAGCAGGGTGACCAAAACTGAACACAGTATTCCAAATGCAGCCTCACCAGTGTCTGACATTTCTTCTTGCAAAGGCTGATGAATATCTAGAATTCTGTTCCCAGAGATTTGTGGAGGCTAACTCATTGGATTGAGGGCCACGGGGATCTGGTACAGAGGTGGAGTTGAGGCCTGAGATAGCTCAACCACAATCATATTGAATGGTGAGATGATAATATTGAATGACGTGAACTCCTGCTCCTATTTTCTTGCAGTAAGATAAGATATCTCTGTCAGTCACATGTACATCGAAACACACAGTGGAATGCATCTTTTGCATAGAGTGTTCTGGGGGCAGCCTGCAAGTGTCGCAAATGCTTCTGGCGCCAACATAACATGCCCACAACTTCCTAACCAGTACGTCTTTGGAATGTGGGAGAAAACCGGAGCACCCGGAGGAAACCCACGCAGTCACGGGGAGAACGTACAAACTCCTTACGAACAGTGGCCGGAATTGAACCCAGGTCGCTGGCGCTGTAATAGTGTTATGCTAACCGCTACACTACCGTGCCTGCCCTAAGTGTTGTTAAATGCCCTATATAAAGGTAAAGCTAGTTGATATTTTTACACAATGGCAAGCATGGGACGCCCGAAAGTTGGAGTTGAACCATTCTGTCGCTAGACAGCTACGGGTTTGAAGCCTGCAACCCAGACCACTGAGGGTTATCTGGGCATTCTTGTGTGTTCTTGTGACGTCCCTGGCTTGCTCTGGCATATTTTGAAACCCCTCTTCACAAAGGTAGCCAAAGGTGTATGGTACCGAAACCAAGCCAGAAATTCCCAGCATCCCCTCCACGGACTCTTCCCATTGCCTCAGGAAAGCAGCCAACGTAATCAAATACCCCTCCCACCCCGGATATACTCTCTTCTCCACCCTTCCATCGAGCAGAAGATACAAAAGCTTGAAAACATGTACTACCAGGCTCAAGGACAATTTCTTTCCCGCCATTATAAGATTTTTGAATGGACTGCTTGTACGTTAAGATGAACTCTCGACCTCACAATCTACCTCATCTTGGCCCTTGCACTTTATTTTCTACCTACACTTTCTCTGTAACTATAACACTATATTCTGGATTCCGTTGTTGCTTTTCCCTTTATACTGCCTCGATGTACTTATATTTTTAAATGATCTGTATGGATGGCATGCAAAACAAAGTTTTTCACTGTATCTCAGTACATGTGACAATAATAAACCAATAACCAGTTACCAAACTGAGGAGCAGTCCCCTTTGAATACTGGACCTATTCCTGCTGCAAAATTGCTGGCATGCTGGGAAGCAGCTACATTTTTACTCATTGAGATGTGGCCATCATTGCTAAGCCCAGCATCTTTTGCCCATCCCTTGAGAAGGTGTCGGTGAGCTGTCTTCTGCAGTCTTTCTGGTGAAGCTACTCCAACAGTGCTCATATCCAAGCCACACTGGTGCAGGGCCTGATGGGGGAGCCTGCAGCCAGTGATGTTCCCGTGGTGATGTCCTCACTGTCCAAACACAGCAACAGAGGTCTTCATTGGGACTGACTTAATGAAGATAAAATCTAATCCTAGTTACTTGAAGGAATGGAGAAGAACTTTCTCCCTTCAGAATTCATTCTTTTGTTTCAAATTAAAATTCACTCTCACAAGAGTTCCCCAGACTTTGAAAATAGAGTTGTCCACTTCTTCAGGGTAGATTTTTGACTTTAGCACCAGGGTGGTGATCTGACAGAACAAATTAGTCAAGCATTATAGATTCCTGAAAAAATGCTATGAATCCTGAAAGGTCAGTGAAGGCAGTCATCACGTTTAACAAATAATTGGAGGAGCATTTGATGTCTCATAACATGCAAGTCTACAGATCAAGAGCCTAATAGCTTTTTTTTCAGCCTTCATGAATGCAGTTGGCTGAAGTTCCTCAAACTTCAATGATTCTCAGATTCTGCTTTACTTTGCTATTCCATGTTTGGTACAAAGAAGGAATGCAATCAATGGGAAATGATCAGATCACCAACATAAAAATCAGTAAATATGAAGGGAGCAAAGGGTGATCACTGCACCCACATTGAGAACTCCCAAAACCAGCAAAAGAAGTTGACATCATGATATGAAATGAAACAATAAAATCGCAATTCACAGCCAGAGCTAGGAGTTTACTCTGATTAAAAGCAACTATGTCCACAGACTAGCTTTAAGAGTTGCCCACTCAAAGTTTTGCTCCCATCCATGGCTCATGTGCTCAAGAAAGGCCCCACAGCATCTGACGACCCTGTGATCTCTGTCTTGGAGGCTGACGTCAGAACATCCTTCAAGAGGGTGAACCCTCTCAAGGCATCAGGCCCCAACAGTTTACCTGGCGGGGTTCTGACAATCTGTGCCAACCAACTGGCTGGAGTGTTCAAGGACATCTTCAACCTCTCACTGCTGCAGTCAGAGGTTCCCTCCTACTTCAAAAGGGCATCAACCATACCCGTGCCCAAGAAGAGCAGGGTGAGCTGCCTCAATGACTATCGCCCAGTAGCTCTCACATGTACTGTGATGAAGTGCTTTGAGAGGTTGGTCATGGCTAGAATTAACTCTTGCCTGAGCAAGGACCTGCACACTAAAATTTTCCCACTGCCACAACAGGTCTACAGCAGGCGCAATCTCACTGGCTCTCCACTCAGCTTTGGAGCACCTAGACAGCAGCAAAACATACATCAGGCTGCCGTTTATTGATTTCAGCTCGACGTTCAACACCATCATCCCTTCAGTGCTACCCAACAAGCTTCAAAACCTGGGTCTCTGTACCTCCCTCTGCAACTGGATCCTCAACTTCCTTATCAGGAGACCTCAGTCAGTGTGGATCGATAGTAACATCTCCACCTCACTGATAATCAACACAGACACACCTCAAGGATGCATGCTTAGCCCACTGCTCTACTCTCTCTACACTCATGACTGTGTGTCCAGGCATAGCTCAAACGCCATCTATAAATTTGCTGATGACACCACTGTTGTTGGCAGAATCTCAGATGGCGTACAGAAGTAACATAGATTGGCTGGTTGAGTGGTGTTGCAACAACAACCTCACACTCAAAGTCAGCAAGACCAAGGAATTGATTGTGGACTTCAGGAAGGGGAAGTCGGGAGAACACATACAAGTCTTCATTGAGGGGTCAGCGGTGGAAAGGGTGAGCAGATTCAAGTTCTTGGGCATCAACATCTCAGAGGATCTATCTTAGGCCCAACACATTGATGCAATCATGGAGAAGGCACGCCAGTAGCTCTACTTCATTAGGAGTTTGAGGAGATTTGGTATCTCACCTGAGACTCTTGCAAATTTCTACAGATGTACAGTGGAGACCATTCTGACTGGTTGCATCACTGCCTGATATGTATGCTCCAATATGCAGAATCAAAAGAGGCTGCAGAGGGTTGTAGACTCAGCCAGCTCCATCACGGGCACAACCCTCCCCGCCATCGAGAACGTCTTCAAGAGGCAGTGCCTTAAGAAGGCGGCGTCCTCACCACCCGGGACACGCCCTCTTCATGTTACTACCATCGGGGAGGAGGTACAGGAGCCTGAAGACCCACACTCAACGACTGAGGAACAGCTTCTTCCCCTCGCCATCAGATTTCTGAACGGTCCATGAACCCATGAACTTTACTTTGTTATTCCTCTTTTATAAAAATAAATAAATAGCGCAACTTATAGTCATTTTTATGTCTTTACGTCTTGCACTGTACTGCTGCCGCAAAACAACAAATTTCACGACATATGTCAGTGATAATAAACCCAATTCTGAAAAGCTAGGAATCAGCTGGCCTTGTCAACATTTACATCTGGATCGATCCATTTCAAACACCATCCTTCCTTCTTCATTGCTATCAAGTCCTTTTAATATTTTAAGCCTGGAATGTAGAACCAATCACAACCTGTTCCTCTGCACCACAAATCAGCCCCCTTTTGACCTCCCTCCCAGTGCAAGAATGTTCTATGTTTCTCTGTCCTCTGGAATGACCTCACTGCTTTACTGCTCCTCGTACCTCTTGTGACCTCACATACAGAGAGATGCTGTGTAATGAAGTCAGTTCTAAGCAGGTTTGGCAAGACATTTCTCAACCAGAGGTGAGGTGTGGGAGAAGGAGAAAGTCAAACAGGAAGGAAGTAGGCACAGCATAGCGAGGGACTCTTGCAGAGAGCTCTTATAGTACAGGTCATTGGCTCCATGGTTTAACTCTCCATTGTCTAACTCATCATAACAATGTCAAAGGAAATGTTTCACTGGGCTATAAAACTGTCCAGTTATTAATCATTTCATATAATAGTAAATTGATTTACACAAACAGGATAATAAGCAGAGTGTGATGCATAAAGATTAATAAGCATATCAAATAAAATCTATATTGTGTGCATAATTCATTGTACAAGTGTAAAACAGACAATAGCAAGATTTCAATCCTTTTTACTTGCCCCCTGCTGAGCTTTATCTCCACTGGAGTTAATGATTTGTATATCCCATGTTATGCTCTCACATAAAGTCAAAGGCTACAACGTACCACATTAATCCCTCAACAATGGTAGCCGTGTATCATGGTGATGATTATAGTACTCGATTAAAAATTTTTTAAAAAACTACAGTTGCTGGAAATCTGAAATAAAAACAGAAAATCCTGGAGGTTCTCAGCAGATGTGGCAGCATCTGTGGAAATAGAAATGGAGTGAATGTTTCAAGTCCAAGATCATTCATCAGATCTGCAAAAGAGAGAAAAATGTTCTGCTACTGAAATCTAGCTTGTTTTCCCTCCTCCCTCAGTTTGACGAATGATGCTCAAATCTTCCCACACACTGTAATGAAAGTACATTCAACAAATCCCAAAGCCGCATTCCTTGACATAAACAGCTGGATTATAAAATGAATTAAAGAATTGCACAAATATAGTGGCATTTACAGTTTCAGGTATTGATAAAATACTTTACAGTCAATGAAATGCTTTGGAAGTATGGCCTCTGTTGTGAAATAGGAAACACAGAAGCTAATTTACACAATAATGTTTCTCAGAGGTGAGGTGCGGGAGAAGGAGAAAGTAAAGCAGGAAGGAAGTAGGCACAGCATAGAGAGGGACTCTTGCAGAGAGCTCTTATAGAACAGTTCACTGGCTCCATGTTTTAATTCTCCATTGTCTAACTCATCATAATAATGTCAAAGGAAATGTTTCATTGAACTATAAAACCCGAAATGTTGACCGCCTGCTTTTCTCTATGGATACTGCCTGGCCTGCTGAGTTCCTCCAGCATCATAGTGTTTTTCATCTAGATTCCAGCATCTGCAGTCCTTTATTTCTCCCATAAATTGCAATATAATAGACTCAATTATCTTTCTTGTGGTATTGGTATTGGTTTATTATTGTCACATGTACCAAGATACAGTGAAAAGCTTTTGTTTGCGTGCCATTCAGACAGATCATTCCATACATAAGTACATCGAGGTAGTAAAAAGAAAACAGAATGCAGAATATAGTGCTGTAGCTACAGAGAAAGTGCAGGGCAGGTAAACAACTGAAGTGCAAGAGCCACAATGAGGCAGATTGGGAGATCAAGAATTCATCCTTAACATATAAGAGGTCCGTTCAAGAGTCTGATAACAGCGGGATAGAAGCTGTCTTTAAGCCTGGTGGCACGTGCTTTCAAGCTTTAGTATCTTCTGCCTGATGGGAGGGGGGAGAAGAGAGAATGACCAGGGTGGGTGGGTGGGTTCTTTGATTGTGTTGGCTGCTTTCCCGAGGCAGTGGGAAGTGTAGACAGAGTCAATGGAGGGGAGGCTGGTTAGTGCGATGGACTGGACTGTGTTGTGTGTGACTGAGGTCCAAACATTAGACACAATACAGAATAATTCCCTTATACTTCTTTTAAAGTATTGCCGCGCAAATCTTTGATGTCCACCTCAGAAGACTGTTTTATTAAGATCTTTTAAGAATATTGGCACCTCTAGCAGTGTTGACCCTCAGTGCCTCGCTGGAATGTTCAGCTAGAATTTTGTGCCTGAAGTAGGTTTTGATCCAACCATCCTGACACATTGACATCCAATGACACATTGCAAATTCCAAACCTTAAAGCCATTCTCATCCGCTTTATCCATGACTCAAACTTATTCATTGTGGTTGACATTTACTGGGACTTGCCTGCTGGCAAAGAACAAAGTATTTAAAGTAAAACATGGAAAAGAATTAAAATAGTTAAAAAAAAAGCAACTCTGTATACCATTGAAGGCAATAATCTATTCTCGGGGCTGAGATAGTGATCATAAAAGCTTTACTCCTTTGGGTTGTGACACCAGCTGATCTCCTTGATAAGGTCACTGATGTTAATCTGTCGCTGGGTACTTATTTCAGCTGAGATGACAAACAAGCTGTTTAATAGCACACAAAATAATCAAAGGCTTTGGAAAACAACTCAGCAGAAATTGGACTGTTGGCTCAAATTGATCAAGAGCAAAGTAGATTATCGTTGAATAAGATGGCGAGTCCCTGTCACAAGAAGTCCAACTGGAGAATATGGTGCGAAAATCTGGCATGCAGTACAAGTAACAATGTACTTGCTACCAAAGGCAACTTTCAAGTCCCCAGATGATGGCTGGTGCTGTCATGATTGACGAGGTCTTAACTAAGCAAATCCACACCCAGATGATCCTTTCCATTTAGCAGAGTGCAACTAATTGGTGTAAGTCAATTACCTTCATTTTGTTGTAATTTCCTTGTCCTGTGCAAAGTATGCCATTAGAGAGAATGAATCGCTTAAAGCATCTGTGATCTGCCCAACTAAAGCAATAATAGTCTGCCTCTAAAAAATGTTATTGATCTGCAGAAGCCTGTTTAGAGAACAGCAGTGTAGGGAATTGCTTCATGAGCATTGGACACTGAGATCCAGCAACTTGAGACAAGCAGCATTGAACCCCCTTAAATTTAATAAAAGACAGACTTAATGAAATAACAACGCCAAAGATGCACAGTTATGCTGCAATGTGTAAGTGTACTGTGTTGATAAAGAGCTTTGTGGAAATCCCATGGTATCCAGCAATCAATTTACTAAAATGATTTAATAATAATTCTATTACTCTGTGTGAGGAGGGCATTGATGTCAGCTGAGAAGACAGAGTGGTCGATGCTTCAGTAATGAGGAGTGGCCTGGGTGAAACATTGATCAGTGGGGAGAACTTTCACAGCTGGAATTCTAATGGCAGGAAGTGTGAGTTGACACATTTGGGAAACAACTCACAGCTGTAATTAGACCCTGAATGGGAGTCGGTTCGGTGATGTGAAGGAGCAGAGGCATTTGGAAATACAGCTTTACGGGTTGTGAAAGGCAGCATTAAAATGAGAATCCAATCAGCTTTCAGGTCAAATAATAATAAAGCTGATTGGATTCTCATTTTACGTAGAACAGTACAGCACAGGAACAGGCCCTTCGGCCCACCATGTCCGTGCTGAACACGATGCCAAACTAAACTAGATCTCCTCTGCCTGTACGTGATCCATATCCCTCCATTCCCTGCAGATTCGTCTCTCTATCTAACAGCCTCTTAAGCGCTACTATCATATCTGCTTCCACCACTTCATCTGTCAGCCCGTTCCGGGCACCTACCACTTGCACCACACAACTCCTTTAAACTTTCCCCCTCTCACCTTGTCCTCTAGTACTTGACATTTCTACCCTGGGAAAATGCTTCTGACTACCCTATCTATGCATCTCATAATTTTATAAACTTCTATCAGGTCTCCCCTCAGCCTCCGGCTCTCCAGAAGAAACAACCCAAGTTTGTTCAACCTCTCCTTATAGCTCATACCCTCTAATCCAGAAAGCACCCTGGTAAATCTCTTCTGCACCCTTTCCAAAGCCTCCACATCCTTCCTGTAATGGGCCCACTACATTGCACACAATACTCCATGCAGCCAAACCAATGTTTTATATAGCTGCAATTTTTGTCATGAGAAATAGAATACAAAAGCTAGAAGTTCAAGACAAGCATATGCAACCCTTAAAAGACCAACAGAAAGAAGATATTGATAAAAATCTGTTGATTGCCATAATCGCAGTTCTGTCCAGTATATTAGTTATAGCTACATGAGGTTAATTGATAAACCACATGAGACTAATTGCTTTCCTGTTGCATAAATAAAAAAAGTAATTGATACCATTCTTGAGCATGGAACTTCAACTCTAATGTTCATATGCAAATATAGGTGAACTTTAACCATCAAGTGTGTGTATTTGTAAGTCATAAAGCATGTGTGTGTGCATATTGTTTGATGGTAAGAGTGCTTCATGTCTTGACTGTTAAATTCTCCATGTATTTGCCTTTATTGTTTGTGTGCACGTAACATTTTCTCATAAAATTAGTAAATATGTCTCACACATGTGGCCGTATTTATGGGTAGTCCATAAACACTATGCTGGAAAGCAAGCCAGTACTGTTGGCAAGTTTTGGGGGACTGGGGAGATGGTGAATGTTTCAGATAATCTGTGTCACTCAGTGAGAAAGCACCCGGAAAGGACAAAATCAGAGGTATACTACAACTTTTCCAACAACACTGTTGATAGCAAATTCACTGTATAACTAGTAGGAACAGTGTTCAGGAAAGGAATCAACTAAGTTAACATTTGTCATTCAACTTGTATATTTACTGACAAAAATACTTTGGAGCAGTACTCATGAGTGTCACTATAGCAACATCAACCAGTTTGCAGAAGGATCACAAACAACGATTTAAAAGAAAATCCTTTCTTGTTTTAGTTGCAGAAGAAGGGTAGGGGAAAGATTTTAAAAGGAGGAGAAAGAGCCAATAGAATACAATGTGAGAGATCAGGCAAAGAATGAGATAGCTGGAGGTGAATTAGAAGTTAAACTGAAAGATAATAGAAAGAAAAAAGAATGGAGACACAAGAGACTGCAGATGCTGGGATCTGGAGCAACACACAAAGCGCTGGAGGAACTCAACAGGTTAGGCAGCATCTATGGAGAGGAATAGATAGTTGATGCTTCAGGTCGAGACCCTTCTTCTGGACGAAGGGTTCCAGATGAAGGGTCTTCACCTGAAACATCGACTGTCCATTCCCCTCCATAGATGTTGTTTGATCTACTGAGAAAAAAGAATGCCTTTATTTACTGCCTTTCATGGTCTTGGGATATCCTTTTTGCAACCAATGAAGTATAGAGAGTCATCTCTGTTTTTTTGTAGGAGATGTAACAGCCAATTTGTGCACAGCAGGGTCTTGTAAATAGCTCTGGGATACACAATTAGATAATCTGTTTTAGTGTTGCTGGTTGAAGAATAAGTATTAGCTAAGACAGCAGGAACTACCCCTCAGAACTTTTCTGCATTTATAAGATAAGATTTCTTTATTAGTCACATGTACATCGAAACACACAGTGAAATGCATCTTTTGCGTAGAGTGTTCTGGAGGCAGCTCACAAATGTCGCCACACTTCCGGTGCCAACATAGCATGCCCACAACTTCCTAACCCATATGTCTTTGGAATGTAGGAGGAAACCGGAGCACCCGGAGGAAACCCATGCAACACGGGGAGAATGTACAAGCTCCTTACAGACAGCGGCCAGACTTGAACCCGGCTCCGTGGTGCTGTAGAGCATTACAATAACCGCTACACTACCGTTTAGCCTTTCATTGGAAACTCATCCTCCTCATCCATGCAGCACTCCCTCAGCACTGTCCTGAAGGCTAGGCTTGATTGCATGCTCCAGTCTGGAGAAGTGTTGGAAACTTAGACTGTAAGACAATGAGGGGAAGAGTTGTAGAAGGAGAGAGGTATAGTTTTGTTCTGTTTGTCCATGCAAAGTGCCTTGGAAAATTAGACTATTTTTCTTAAACAACTTACAAAGTTACTCTGTTTGGGAATTTCACTGTGACAAGAGTAAATGAGAATCAGTAAATATGAAATGGTGCAATAACTAAAAATATCTCAGCTATGGCAATAGCTCATGCAGACATTTCAGGGAATCAAAACCAGATCTGGAGGAAGGCTAGTGCCCTTAAATGTCAACTGTTTCTCTCTCCACAGATACTGCCAGACTTACTGAGTATTTCCAACTTTTTCTGGTTTTAATATGCCATCTTCCAAGTGTAACCTGGGAGCATAGTCTTTGGATAAGGGGTCGATACAAAGTGAGATAAGGATTAGTTTCTTCTCTCAGAGGACTGTGAATGCTTAGAATTTTCTACCTCAGAGTCTTATGAACGCTGACAAAGTACACTAAAAGGTGAGCTGAATGGACGTTGGACTATAGAGTAACCACAGTTACAGGGATTGGACAGGAATGGAATGAAGCCAAGGGTCAGATTAATCATGATCTTATTGGGTGGCAGATCAGGTTCGAGGTGAATACAGCCTACTCCTGCTCTAATGCTCTTGCTCTTGTTGTTTGTGGAACCTAGTTCTGTACACACTGTCCATCTTGTCTCTTACATTCCAGCCATCAGTGTGCCTCATTGATGGTGGAGCATTTTGCAACACTCTTGGGCAATATAAAAATCCAAATTCTTTTTATTGGAAGAAGGCAGGATTTTTTTTCAATGTCCCAGCCAATCCCAGAACCAGAACTTCCAATAAAATCAGATTACTTGGGTTATAGAGTCATCGAAAGATACAGCAAGGAAACAAGTCCTTTGGTCCATCGTCCGCACTGAGCATCAACCACCCACTTTATGCTACTCATATTAATCAATTTATTTTCCCCACATTCTCATCATCTCCTCACTAAGGGCAACCTACAGTGGCCAATTAACCTACCAACCCACGCATCTCAGCAAGGTGGGAGGGAATCAGAGCACCCAGAGGAAACCCATACCATCACAGAGAGAACGTGCAAACTCCACACAGGCAGCACCAGAGGTCAGGATTGAACCTGGGTCTCCAGAGCTGTGAGGCAGTATCTGTATCAGCTGCACCACTATGCAACCCGTTTTCTTTATTTATCATTTATCTATTGATTGTAATGCAAAGGTTAATAGTTGTGAATCATGTTGGAATCGACACAAAAAGCATGATATGATTACAAGTGTTTCCTCATGTGCTTGTTTTCAGAATACTTATCTAATGAGGAAAAAAATTATATTTTCTGATATAGTTTCATTAATTTCTATATTACTCTGGGCTTTTCACTACTTCAAACTACAAACACATTTTTTCAAAAGAACATAGAATGTAGCACAGGAACAGGCCCTTCGGCCCACGATGTTGTGCCAAACTAGTTAAACTAGTAATTAAATGCCTAACTAAGCTAATCCTTTCTGCCTACACAATGTCCATACCCCTCCATTCTCTGCACATTCATGTGCCTATCCAAGAGCCTCTTAAACGCCTCTGTCATATCTGCCTCCACCACCACCCCTGGGAGTGCATTCCAGGCACCCACCGCTCTCTGTGTAAAGAAACCTGCCCCACACATCTCCTTTGAATGTACCCTCTCTCACCTCAAATGCATGCCCTCTAGTATTAAATATTTCAACCCTGGGGAAAGATAAGAGATAAGAGATAAGATAAGATTTCTTTATTAGTCACACGTACATCAAAACACACAGTGAGATGCATCTTTCACGTAGAGTGTTCTGGGGGTAGCCCGCAAGTGTCGCCACGCTTCTGGCGCCAACATAGCATGCCCACAACTTCCTAACCCATACGTCTTTGGAATGTAGGAGGAAACTGGAGCACCAGGAGGAAACCCACGCAGTCACGGGGAGAACATACAAACTCCTCACAGACAGCGGCCGGAATTGAACCCGGGTCGCTGGCGCTGTAATAGCGTTACGCTAACCTGGCTGACTACCCTATCTATGCCTCTCATAATCTTATATACTTCTATCAGGTCTCCCCTCGTCCTCTGCTCCTCCAGAGAAAACAACCTAAAGCCTTGCACTTTCTGCCTTTTCTACGCTTTCACTGTGTGCACCGGGTTCCAATTGTTAACATTAAGTGGCAAGTTGGAAATTATCCTCTTTGCACCTGTTAGTTCAGTGAGAGCAGGGGATAAATTTTGGGTCAGTGTCCCATGTCTGATCTCATATTATCAGGTAATATAATTAAGGGCAGTTTTTTTCAGTTTCCCAAGGGGCCACTTAAAGCAGTTGCTTGACCCATAACTTATGTAAATTGTGGTTTGAACATCTGTTTTTAGGTTACCTTGTAGAAATTAGACTCAAAGCCCAATCTGTTCTATTCATCAAAGGCTGCCACCAAAAGACACATGTGCCTGGAAACTGATCCCTGATTTCCATACAGCAATATCACCCCCTTCAAAATTCATTCCATTGCAATCAATGGAATGAAGTTCGGAGAAAGTGTACAACACATTGACTCTACTATGTAACAATCCGGGATCAAGTTCTGGATGTTTATTTTAAAAAAAGCTTTTTTTATTCATTACTGTGGAGCCAAGAAGTGCAAGGTTCCCTGCTCCCACTGCCATCCCCACCTCCAGTGAATCCAAAGGCTTTACCAATCCCATGTTTCATTATCAGTTGAACCCCCTAGCCTCCACCCAGGGTTTATGTGCTGCTGCTCTCAATCATCTGCTTGTTGTTAATTGTCAAACAATGACTGAAGGCCAATTTCACACAAAAGGAACATCAGTGAGAGCGAGGGACAAATTCTAGACCAGCATTCCACTGGTTTCGGGCCTAGAGTGAACCAATTTTCACCTCGAAACACCATGCTGTTTCTCCATACAGGATTGTACCAGACAATGACTTCCAACAACCCATTGAACCAGGGAGGATTAGAGCTTCTCCTGAAGGATGTGTACCCAACTGAAACACCGGAGGCCATTTCTCAACTTTCACAGCTGTTACTGAGTGAAATTGACAGGAATCACCAAGGTAAGGCAATTCCAGAATTAAACATAGGATCTGGACTAGTAATTATAATTGAATTAGAAAGAGAGCTCATTGCTGCTGGAGATGTGGAATTAAGGCAAAATATGCTGAGAATTTCATATCAAAGGGAAAAATGTTCTAAGCATGATCTTAGACTAGAAATGTAGTTATAATCTTTTTCTAGCCTCCAGCTGCCTCTCTTCCTGTCTCTCCTTTTATAAGATAATCCTACCCACCAAACACTTGCGGTCAATGCTACTTATGACCCCTAAGTGGCTTGATGAAAAATTTTGTTTGATAATGCTTTTTGAGAGTTTTACAATATTGGTAAATTGGTTTATTATTGTCACATGTACCAAGGCACAGTGAAAAACTTTGTTTTGCATGCCATCCATACAGATCATATCATCACATCACTGCACTGAGGTTGTACAAGGGAAAACAATAACAGAATGCAGATTATAGTTTTATAGTTACAGAGAAAGTGCAGTGCAGGCAGACAATAAGGTGCAAGGCCATAACAAGGTAGATTGTGAGGTCCAAGGGTCCATCTTATCGTACTAAGAGACCATTAAATAGTCTTACAACTGTGGGCTAGAAGCTGTCCTTGAGCCTGGCGGTACATGCTTTCAGGCTTTTGTATCTTCTGCCTGATGGGAAAGGGGAGAAGAGAGAATGTCCGGGGTGGGTGGGGCCTTTGATTATGCTGGCTGCTTTACCGAGGCAGCAAGAAGTGTAGACAGAGTCCATGGAGGGGAGGCTGGTTTCCATGATGTGCTGAGCTGTGTCCACAACTCTCTGCAGACTCATTGTAGTACATTGGCGTTGCTGAATAAAGCCATTTGCTGCCTTTCCCAATTAATTATATTTCCAGTGGAATGTGACAAGGAAGTTTTCATGGATCTGTACCTGGACACAGCAAAACCCAGAAAACCAGGCAGTGCCTCTTCCAAGCCTATGCTCCCAGCATTCAGTTTTCAAAGATTCACTGTGCACAGTGATGAGTGCTCCCAAGTGGAGTTCTTGGAAAACCTCTACAAATATCTTTCTCTCTCAGTAACTCAACAGGCAGCATCTTCAGTGTTCTTGTTTCAGTTGTGAGAATTTGAGAGCCATCAGTGCATATGGCTGGATTTGCAACATCACTGTAGTGTGAAAACTTGCTTACAGAGTCATAGAGCACTACAGCATAGAAACAGGCCCTTCGGCCCATTTAGTCCATGCCGGCCTGGTTTTCTGCCTAGTCCCATCTACCTGCATCTGGACCATGTCCCTCCAAACCCCTCCCAACCATGTACCTATCCAAACTTCTCTTAAATGTTACAATTGAACCCACACCTACCACTTACGCCGGCAGCTCGTTCCATACTCGCACCACCCTCTGAGTGAAGTAGTTCCCCCTCAGATTCCCCTTATATATTTCACCTTTCACCCTAAACCTATGTCCTCTAGTTCTAGTCTCACCCAACCTTAGGGGAAAAAGCCTGTATGCATTCACCCTATCTATCCCTTCATAATTTTGTATACCTCTATAAGATCTCCCCTTATTCTCCTGCACTCCAGGGAATAAAGTCCTAACCTAGTCAACCTTTCCCTATAACTAAGGTCCTCAAATCTCAGCAACATCCTTGCAAATTTTCTCTGCACTCTTTCAAACTTATTGATATCTTTCCTGTAGGTAGGTGACCAGAACTGCACACAATACTCTAAATTCAGCCTCACCAACATCTTGTACAACTTCAACATAACATCCCAACTGCTGTACTTAATGCCCTGATTTATGAAGGCCAATGTGCCAAAAGCTCTCTTTACAACCCTATCTACCTGTGACGTCACTTTCAAGGAACTGTGGATCTGTGTTCCCAGGTCCCTTTGTTCTACCGCACACCTCAGAGTCCTACCATTCACTGTGTAAGTCTTACCCTGGTTTATCCTCCTAAAGTGCATCACCTCACACTTGCCTGCATTAAATTCCATCTGCCATCTTTCAGCCCACTTTCCCAGCTGGTCTTATAGAGGTATACAATATGAAGGGATAGATAGGGTGAATGCATACAGGCTTTTTCCCCTAAGGTTGGGTGAGAGTAGAACTAGAGGACAAGCTTTGATAGCCTTCGTCGCTGTTCACTACGCCCCCAATCTTGGTGTCATCTGCAAATTTGCTGATCCAGTTTACCACATTATCATCTACATCATTAATATAGATGATAAACAACAACGGATCCAACACCAATCCCTGCAGCACACCACTAGCTACGGGCCTCCAGTCAGAGAGACAACCACCTACTACCACTCTCTGGCTTCTCCCACTAAGTCAATATGCATCCAATTGACTACTTCATCCTCAATGCCAAGTGACTTAACCTTATGGACCAGCCCAACATGTGGGACTTTGTCAAAGGCCTTGCTAAAGTCCATGTAGACAACATCCACTGCCTTGCCCTCATCGACCTTCTTGGTAACCTACTCGAAAACCTCTATAAGATTAGTTAGACATGACCTACCATGCACAAAGCCATGTTGACGATCCCTAATCGAGCCCTGTCTATCCAAATACTTACATATATAAATATATATATACTGTCCCTTACAATACCTTCCGATAATTTACCCACTACTGACATCAGGCTCACCAGCCTATAATTTCCCAGCTTATTCTTAGAGCCTTTCTTGAACAACGGAACAACTTTAGCTATCCTCCAGTCCTCCTGCACCTCACCCATGGCTAAGGACACTTTAAATACCTCTGCCAGGGCCCCTGCAACTTCTGCACTAGCCTCCCACAAGGTTCAAGGGGACACCTTGTCAGGCCCTGGGGATTTATCCACCTTGTGAGTGTTTGTGAGATCCAAAACAACACACCCTGTCCCAGACGTCAATTGAGTTCACTGCATCAGCTAGTGGATTGGAGCCTGATTGAGAATTACAGCAAACCATCTACTTTACCACAAAGTCCTTTACTCAGCATAACTTTTGACTTTATTGCCTAATCAGTGCACACGAGCAAACAGTCCACAGATTCTATTTTTAAAAAACAAATTCCTCTTCAAACAACAACAAAGATGATCAAAAGTAGAAAAACATCTTTCAAGAAAAGCATGACGATTATTGTAGCAAAATGTAGTAGGTGGGGAAAAGTTAAACAGGCAATTTGCTGAAAATTATTATCAATGATGTGGAGCCATGAAGTTTCTTAGTGCTATTAATTATCTCCACTCTACCTAGGATTACTGGTGATCACTATATGCAACCCATCATAACAGTTAGTACAATGGTGTTCCAGGGATGTTGAGGTGTTGTAAACAAGGGGAGGTAGTAACGGACATGGAAGCAAAAAGCAGGGAAATGCCTTTGTTCAATACATGTCATGAAGTTATAAAATGCACATGGCTACCAGCCCTCAATACCCAGTCCTACCAGATTAATATTGGACATCTATCATCACCAACTTGAGCAATAGTCATAGAGTTATACAGCAGCATGTAATAAGGATGTCATTAAGCTGGAAAAGGTGCCGAAAAGATTCACAAGGATGTTACCGGGACTGCAGGGCTTGAGTTATAAGGAGAGGCTGGATAGGCTGGGACTTTTTTCCCTGGAGCGAAGGAGCCTGAGGGGTGACTTACAGAGGTTTATAAAATCATGAGGGTCACAAATAAGTTGGACGGTCGCAGTCTTTTTCTCAGGGTAGGGGAGTCTAAAGCTGGAGGACATAGGGTTAAGCTGAGAGGGGAAAGATTTCAAAGTGACCTGATGGACAACTTCTTCACACAGAGGGTGGTGGGTATACAGAACGAGCTGTCAGAGGAAGCTGTAGAGGCGGGTATAATTACGATGTTTAAGAGGCATTTGGACAGATACATGGATGGGAAAGGTTTAGCGGGATATGGGCCAAATGCAGGCAAATGGGACTGGCTCAGATGGACATCTTGGTTGGCATGGACAAGTTGGGCCAAACGGCCTGTTTTTGTGCTGTAAAGCTCTATGACAGTATTGCTTAAGTTATGATAGATGTCCAACCCAGGATGATGGATAACAGATGATGTATGCATGGCACAGTGGCACAGCTAGTAAAGCTGCTGCCTCACCGCTCCAGCAGCCCTGGTTCGGTCCTGACTTCCAGTGCTGTCTGTGTGAAGTTTGCACTTTCTCCCTCTGGCCACATGGGTTCACTCTAGGTGCTCCATGTTTCCTTCCACATCCCAAAGATGTGTGGGATGATCAATTAATCCGCCACTGTAAGTTGACCTTGATGTGTATGTGAAAGGTAGAATCCAGGTGGGTTGACATTAATGTGGGGAAAATAAAATGGGTTAGTGTAAATGATGTGGATTCGATGGGCTGTAGGGTGTTTCCCTCTATGACACTATGACAAGGAAAGTGGAGACAATATTCCCAGCCTTTTGTCCTTCTATGTGCTTGAAACCATGCGCTACGGAAGTTCTTCCAATGAAGCCAAATCAAGTTCTTTCAGTGTAGGGCAGGCACAGTAGTGTAGCGGTTAGCATAACGCTATTACAGCACCAGCGACCCAAGTTCAATTCCCACCACTGTCTGTAAGGAGTTTGTACGTTCTCCCCATGTCTGCGCGGGTTTCCTCCGGGTGCTCCGGTTTCCTCCCACATTCCAAAGACATATGGGTTAGGAGGTTGTGAGCATGCTATGTTGGCGCCGGAAGCGTGGCGACACTTGCAGGCTGCCCCCAGAACACTCTCTGCAAAAGATGTATTTCACTGTGTGTCTTAATGTACATGTGACTAATAAAGATATCTTAACTTATCATCTAGATTGTTCAGGTACAACTATGCTACATTGATGCTCAAACTGCTTCATTCTGATTAAATGGCTCATACACATTTATTCATTCATGGTCTGTGTGCTTTGCTGGGAAGGCTGGCCTCTTTACCCTGCCTTGAAGTGCTGGTGGTGACCTACCTTCCCGAACAACTGCAACCCTGATGGTAAAGGTGCTCCCACTGTGCTGTTGGGCAGGGAGTCCCAGGATTTAGACCCAGTGATGAAAAGAGAACAGTGACATATTTCCAGCTCAGGATGTCGTGTGACCTGGAAGAGGGTTGGAGTTCGAAGTAGGGACTTCTCATTAATCACTAAGTGTAGAGAAGTTTTGTTTCAACGAGAAATCAAATTTTATTTCAAGTAATATAACGTAACAATGTAATTTTAAGGTGCCAAGAACATCCAGGCTATTTGCCTCAGTCACAAAAACTCTCTGGGACAAACCAAATACTTGGCCCAGACAAACCAAATACTTGGCCTGATGATGTGATCTCCCTGACCACTGCCCACAGTGTTCATTCCACTTGTCAGAAGAGCTGCGAGGGGAGCTGGGGGAAGTGGTGGTGTGAGTGTTTTCCATTGTACTTATTGTTCTTGTTTTCGTAGATAGCAGGACAAGTGGTTTTGGGAGGTTCAGCCAAATGAGGCTTAACAAGTTGCTGCAGTGCTTATGTGAATGGTGCACACTGCAGCCACAGTGCGCGGTGATAGAAGAAGTGAATGTTCAGGATAGTGGGTGAAACACCAGTCAAGCAGACTGTTTTATCCTGGAGAGTACTGAGCTCCTTGACATCATTGAAGCTGCCCTCAACCAGTTAAATGGTGAGTATTCCATTAAACTCCAAAGTTTTTTCTTAAGATATCTTTATTAGTCACATGTACATCGAAACACACAGTGAAATGCATCTTTTGCATAGAGTGTTCTGGGGGGCAGCCTGCAAGTGTCGCCACGCTTCCGGTGCCAACACAGCATGCCCACAACTTCCTAACCCATACGTCTTTGGAATGTGGGAGGAAACCGGAGCACCCGGAGGAAACCCACACAGACATGAGGAGAACGAACAAACTCCTTAACAGACTGCGGCCGGATTGAACCCCGGGTCACCGGTGCTGTAATAGCATTACACTAACCGATACACTACCATGCCTGCCTTGTATGCCTTGTAGATAATGTAAAGGCTTTGGGGAGTAAGGAATTGCTGCACAGAATATGCAGTGTCTCTCCTGCTTTTGTAGCCTTTGTGGAGCCAATCTAGTTGCATTTAAACTGTATTGGGATAAGGCACACCAACAAGGCTTCTCGCTGAACTGGGAAGTGGAATTAGACTAGATAGCTCTTTCTCAGCCAGAATGGACACAGAGGGCTGAATGGCCTTGTTCTGTACTAAATACTTCTATGAATGGAAAAATGTGGTTAAACAGGCCTATTTTTACTGGCTAAACTATTGGATGCTACAGTAGAGAACTGGGCCCAAAAAAACACAAAATATAATCTGATTGGCTCCATCAGAGGTTACAAGGTGAGTCAGAAGACCTCTCCACCTTATAGACCTGAAGCTTATGTGATATGTTCCTGCTCTGTGCAACTGGATACTGGGATGTCCACCCGCCAACTAAGGATGTTCATCTAGTTCTGTGACTTCGGGGTCAATATGTGACACACAAGCACACACACACACTTGTCCCAATGCAAGGCAGTGGTACAATGGTACAACTGCTGCCTCATAGCTCCAAGAGACCTGGGTTCAAACATGAACTTGGGAGTCCTGGCTTCCTCCCACATGCCAAAGATATGCTGGTTAGTAGGTTGACATCAATTGAACCTGGTGTAGTTGGGTGACAGGAGAAATGGGGAGAGATAATGGGATGCAAGAGGAAAAATGGGATTAGTGTTGACTTGTGTTCTTAGTGGTCAGCACAGACACAATAGACCGATTTACAAGGATGTTGCCAGGTCTCGAGGGCCTGAATTATAGGGAGAGGTTGGGCAGGCTAGGACTTTATTTTTGGAGTGCAGGAGACTGAGGGTTGACCATTTAGAAGTGTATAAAATCATGAGGGGCATAGATAAGGTGAACGCACACAGTCTTTTTCCCAGGGAATCAAAAACTAGAGGGCAAAGGTTTAAGGTGAGAGGGGAAAGATTTAAAAGGGACCTGAGGGGCAACTTCTTCGTGCAAAGACTGGTGCACATATGGAACGAGCTGCGAGAAGAAGTGGTTGAGGCAGCTATAAGAACAACATTGAAAAGACATTTGGACAGGTACATTGCCTGGAAAGGTTTGGCAGGATATGGGCCAAATGCAGGCAAGTGGGATTGGCTTAGATGGGCACTTTGGTCGGCATGGAGGAGTTGGCCGAAGGGCCTGTTTCTGTGCTATACAACAACTCCGTGACCCTGTGAAAAAAGTCCAATACCAAGTTGCATAAAGACATGAGAAAGCTGACCAGAAGCTGGGGAAAAGAGTTAAGGGGCTTTTTAAAGGGGAGAGAGGCAGAGAGGTTTAAGTGGTGACTTTGGAATTCTAAAGCTCAGGACTCTATGACGCGATGATAGGTCTGTTTCTGTGCCGTGCTATAATAAAGCAGAAGCAGGCACAGAATTGGAATTGGAATTGGTTTATTATTGTCACATGTACCGAAGTACAGAGAAAAAGTTGTCTTGCATACCGTTCGTACAGGTCAATTCATTACAACAGTGCATTCAGGTAGTACAAGGGAAAGCAATACTGAGTGCAGAGTAGTGTCACAGCTACAGAAAAAGTGCAGTGCAGGTAGACAATAAGGTGCAAGGTCATAACAAGGGAGAGTGTGAGGTCAAGAGTCCACCTTATCGTACTAGGGAACTGTTCAATGGTCTTATAACAGCGGGGTAGAAGCTGTCCTTGAGCCTGGTGGTATGTGCTTTCAGGCTTTTATATCTTCTGCCTGATGGGAGAGGGGAGAAGAGAGAATGTCCAGGGTGGGTGGGGTCTTTTATTACGCTGGCTGCTTTACCGAGGTAGCGAGAAGTATAGACAGAGTCCATGGAGGGGAGGCTGATTTCCGTGATGTGCTGAGTTGTATCTACAACTCTGCAGTTTCTTGCAGTCCCAGGCAGAGCAGTTGCCATACCAAGCCGTGATGCATCTGGATGGGATGCTTTCTATGGTGACAGCATTGTTCTCCTTAGAGCCAAGATCGATAATGGGAGCTATGATGGACATGTTTAAAGTTGTATGGGGATTTGGTAGCAGAATGAGTTTCTCCCTCTCCATTCAGAACCAGAGGATATGAATGGAGAGGGAGAAACTCATTAAGACAATTGGTAAAACAACAACCCTGAAGATAAAGGAAATCCTTTGTATGAGTTCTTGTGAACTGTTGCTTGAACGGATGGTGGAAGCAGATTCAGGGACTGTCAAATGGGAAAGGAATGAATTCTTGAGAAGGCAGCATTTGTAGTGGAACGGGACTAATTGAATAGATCTTTCAAAGGGCTAGCACAGAAATGTTGGACCATCTGGCCTTCTTCTGTGTCATATGACAAGACAGAAACTTAAAGATAATCTGTACCATATTTTGCTGTCATCTCTTGCTAATAAAATTATTCTGGACAAAGAGTAAAATCTGCCCCTCAGATTTGTACATATTTTGTACAGATTCACCAGGATCAAATCCCCTGAGCTGCTGGAAGATTTTGTCACAGATAGACATCCAGGCAGAGGAAATTGCCTCCTTATCTCAAAGCAAACAAAGAGAAATAGAAGATTCAAAAGGCTGTCTCGCTGATAATTTGACAAACTGAAGACCTTAGTGTGTTAGAGCTGGCACAAGTGCTCAGAAGGAATTAGTTGTGAACTTTGAGTTAATTATAGTGGAGCAAGTGCCAACTTCACCCTCCTCCTCTATCCCTTACCCCACACATCCCAACACTTCAAACCCACCCCCATCCCAAGCACCGCACCCCCAGACCCCCCACTCCTCCATCCGCCACACCTCTCCACATCCACCTAGCTCCGAAGAATTGATCCTGGGATAAAGAAGTATTATCCTGGCCCTTACAGCCAGTCCAACCTTAAAGTCAAGAGTGAAATAGTTTCAGTGCGGGCAAGCTGATTAGTTAGTCAAAGCCATAATCACAAGTCCAAGGATACAAAGCATATCCACACCAGTTTCATGTTTGGATTTTAAATTTCCTGTATAAGGGGGAAGAAACCGGATCAGACTGCAAAATGTGTGCTGGAATCATGCTATATAAGTAACCAGTGCAAGTGTAACCCACTGCAGGTCACACCAGGAATTCATGGGCAAAAAGGTCAGCATGGACTTGGTGGGCCAAAAGGCCTGTTTCTACGCCAGACAGCTCGATTACTCTATGACCTCATTATCATGAGTGCAAAGCCAGCAACAACTGCACATCCTGACAGATTTAGGCATTAGAACTTTCCATCACCATCTCCTTGGAGACCATTAGTGTCCAGTCCCTTGGCTCGACTGTTAAATGGACACATAACCTGAATGGATTTGGAGAATTGTTTCCCACAGCCCTTGTTCTCCTCCTCTGACAACTTCTGGCAAAGTGTCCTTGTCTTTGGGTCTTATCCTCCTCCTTCCATTTACATCGAACATAGAACACTACAGCACAGTACAGGCCCTTTGGCCCACAATGTTGTGCCGACCTATATAACCCTACTCCACCATCAATCTAACCCTTCCCTCCTACACAACCCATAACCCTCCATTTTTCTTACATCCAGCGACCTGGGTTCAATTCAGGCCGCTGTCTGGAAGGAGTCTGTACATTCTCCTCATGTCTGTGTGGGTTTCCTCCGGGTGCTCTGGTTTCCTCCCACATTCCACAGACGTACGGGTTAGGAAGTTGCGGGCATGCTATGTTGGTGCCGGAAGTGTGGCGACACTTGCGGGCTGCCCCCAGAACACTCTATGCAAAAGATGCACTTCATTGTGTGGTTCAATGTACATGTGACTAATAAAGATATCTTTTCTTATCTTATGGAGCACTCAACACACTAGCTGGGTGCTTGACATGGCGAGGCATGGCAGGGTTGGTGTCAAATCAACATTGTTTGAGGACAGATGTTGCCAGCTGCCTGCTCTGCCACACGTGTAATGCCCAAAAAAGCAGAATTAATAATGATTCATAAATATATCTGCAAGCAAATTAGTGTTCAAACAAGATGGTGACACATGGCCCAATTTCTGGGTCTGAAAATCAAAACTGCTGGAAATCTGAAATAAAAACATAAAACACTGGAAATACTCAGCAGTTCAGACAGTTCTGATGAAGGGTTCCGGTCTGGAAACATTAAAGTTTCTCCTTCCCCAGCTTGAGCAACTGAGTGTTTCCAGCACTTCCAATTCCTAGGTCAATGGCTTATGTTAAAAACTGCAAGTAGTTTGAACATTTTGTTTTGTGTGTGAGAAATAGCGTTATTTGTCCTCAGGATGCTCCAAAGTGTATCACAGCCAATTAAATTCTGCTGAATTGTAATAAAGCCTGAGCAGAGGAATTAAGTTGTCAATCTGAGCACAGCAAGGTGCCAAAAATCCGAGGACTACTCTTTCAGATGGGAAGATGAATGTTGGCCACGCAAACACCCTCACTCTTTTCACAAGGTGCTCCCACCAAGGTGCACTCATGTCTGAGTAAATGACATAGTGAACTCATTCCTCAGTACCTCAATGTCCTAGACAGTATATGAAAGCCAAGGAATTAATAACTAGGCTCAGAGTTAAATGGCTTCCACTGAGGCAAAGCTGACATGCTACTTTTACATATAATGCAGGACCTGGCCATGACTGGCAATGCCATCACTTATTATCCTTTAACTTAGTAGCTGACTAAACCATGTAGAAGTCAACCACATTGGTGGGCATGTAGTCACATGCAGGCCAAACTAAATAACATTGGCAGATTTTCTCAAGTGAAGGACATCAGTGAACCAGATGGGTTTCTACAGCAATCCAGTAGTTTTATAATCATTACTCCTGACTAGACCTTTTTTTTAAAATCATTAACTCAATTTAAATTCCGCAGCTGCTATGGTGAGATTTGAACTCAGGTTCAAGTTGTAAATGCAGGTCCTTGGATTACCAATCCAGTAATTTAACCACCACTGTGGTGTGTAGGATTTTCTTCTTGCAGAGAGTGGTAACTCTCTGGAATTCTCTTCCCTGGAGGGTTGTGGGGGCCAGATCAGCGAAGTAGATATACTTTTGAAAGATTGGGGAATTGAGGGCTTTGGGGAACTGGCACAGAAGGGGAATTGAGGCCTGGAGCAGATCAGCCAGGATCATATTGAATGGTGTGGCAGGTTTGAGGAACTATTTAGCCAACCCCTGCTCCTATTTTCTTAAGTTCTTGTGTACTTGCATCCTCTGTGCTTTCCTAATACTAAAACTCTAGTTTAACTCGAGCAAGGAAAAAGTTTAAAATATCAAGAGTGCCTTCTTGACTTTGGTCTGTTGTCAGAACCAGATGGTAAACAGAAGCGAGGAGCTTTCCCACTGGGAAAGGAAATTAGAATGGAGGTATTCTTAGCCCGATCTTCTACATCTCCTGGTGCTTGGATCAAAAGTCTCCAAGATCAAACCCCCAGGAGTCAAGGTCAAAGAATAATAGAGAGAAGATTAAAGGCGAAAGAGTAAAATCATTCAACAATAAAGTGAAAGGGAAAATATATTAACGTAAAGATATTATAACTGTCATATTTACAGATTTTAGTTAGTGTTTGAACCTCCAGCCTATAATTAATTATCATAAATCCATCATACAATTCAATCACAGCCGTAAACAGAAATTGCTGGAAATACTCAACAGGTCAGGCAGCATCTGTGGAGGGAGAAGCAGAGGCAATGTTTTTGGTTGTAGCTTCTGCTAGACCTACTGAGTATTTCCAGCATTATTTTTAGTTTGGATTTCCAGCATCTGCAATATTTTACTTTTCAATCAAACTAGTTCTGTGCTGCAGATTTATTTGTTCACATTTACTTCATGTCCCTTGATGTTTTGATTAACAAATATCTATCAACTTCAATCTTGAAATATTCATTTGACCGAGCCCTTTGGGAGAGAATATCGTTTCTTTGTATCTATTCTATCAAACATCTTTGATTAGATCACTCCTCAACCATTTTAAAAGGAAAATAAACCAATTTATTTCATCTGTGTTTATTCTTTAACTCCTGAAGAACTGGTACCAGTGTGATGAAATCATGCTCTAATCCCTTTGTGGCCAAAATGTCCTTCTTGAGAGTCATTGCACCAACCTAAACTCCAGACAGGGCCTCGTTATATTGTCAAATGCTTTATATGGTTAATTACTTCCAAGTTCAATGACAATTACCTACACAAACACAACCAAACATAAAAGAGATCAGTGAACCATCTTTGGTACATTTATTCATTTTTCTGGGATATAGCATCACTGGCAAGACCAGCATTTATTGACCATCCCTAAATGCCTTTGAGGATCTAGTGGTGAGCACTTTCTTGCAGTATTTAGGTAGATGTTTCCACAGTGCCGTTCAGAAGGATATTCCAAAATTTAGATACAGTGGTGTTGAAGGAATGACAATATATTTTCAAGTCAAGATGGTGAGTAACGCAGAGGGGAGTCTGAAGTTGGTTGTGTTCCCATGTATCTTTATCCTTCTTGGTGGTAGAGTTTGCAGGTGTAAAAGGTGTTGTTAGAATAGCCTTGGTGAGTGTCTGCAGTGCATTTTGTAGTTGGTACACATTGCAGCCAATATGAGCTGGTGGTGGAGATAATGAATATTTATTGCTCTGGACGGAGTGTTCTTGAGAGTTGTTGGAGCCTGCATTCATCCAGGCAAGAGGAGACTATACCGTCATGCTCCTGACACACACCTTGTAGATGATGGATAGTGTTTGGGGTGCTAGGAGGTGAATCAGTTACCAGTTCTTGTAGCTACCATACCAGTTGAGTTCTGGTCAATGGTGACTCCCCCCAGGATAATAGTGGTGGAGG
Source organism: Pristis pectinata (assembly GCF_009764475.1). Taxonomy (NCBI): domain Eukaryota; kingdom Metazoa; phylum Chordata; class Chondrichthyes; order Rhinopristiformes; family Pristidae; genus Pristis; species Pristis pectinata. The sequence goes on from NC_067406.1 coordinate 133,833,133, forward strand.
GGTTCAGCAATGATAATGTCACTGAACGTCAAGGATAGGGGGTTAGACTCTGCCTTGTTGGAAATGGTCATTACCGTGAAATCTTATGGAGCAAATGTTACCTGAAATTCCACCTTGGGATTCTCCAACCTGATGGCCTCAACATCTATTTCTCTAACTTCCGGTAACCCCACCACTTCTTTATCTTCCCCCCCCCCCCCCACTCCTATGTCTTCCCTTATTCCTGTGGCTCCTTTCCCCCGCCTTGATCACCTGCCCAACTCCACTCCTCCCCTCCCCCATCCTTTATTCCATGGTCCACTGCCCTCTCCTACCAGATTTCTTCTTCTTCAGCCCTTGGCCTCTTCTACTTATCACCTCTCAGCTTATTACATCTTCCCCCACCCACTACCTTCCCCCTCTCACCTGGAGTTGCCTATCACCTGAACTCACCTATGCCCTGCCTGCGTGTGCTCGTCCCCCTCCCCCCACCTCATTCTGGCTCCTGCCCTCTTTCCAGTCCTGATGAAGTGTCTCAGCCTGAGACGTCGACTGTTCATTTCCCTCCATAGATGCTGCCTGACCTGCTGAGTTCCTCCAGCACTTTTTGTGTATTGCTCCAGATTGCAGCATCTGCAGAACTTTTTGTGTTACCTGCCACTTATCAGCCTGACCTTCCTGTTCCCTGCATAATGTCCCATTCCATTCACAACTCTTTCACAAATAGAGCAGGCACGGAAGAGTTGTGGATGGAATTGAACATTTGTGCTATCATCAGTGAATATCCCCATTTCTGATCTTATGGTGGAAGGAAGTTCACTGATGAAGCAGCTGAAGAAGTTAAAATTTACGATCATAATTTCAACGGGTATGAAATGTAGGAATTCCAATAGTATTGGACCTCACTTTTGCTCTTCTTGCAAATTTCACCATTGTCCCCAAACTGTACAGAGCAGAGAGGCATAAGATAATAAGAGGCAGGTCTGAACCAATTATTGACTATCAATATCGAGCATAAAACTAAACCGTGGGCCCAGCATTGGGAGTGGAACTGTTCCAGGAGTGGGTGGCTGGCACTTTAGATTCTGTTCAGTACCGGCAGCCAAAGATGAATTTTTCCCCTCTATTGTTTTCTGAAGGAACATTCCAACGCTTAATAGGATTCTTCCCTGGCACTCTTTCACTGCCTTAGTAATGTGAAGGATCAATCAACTCAGGACACCTTCACCAGAACCGCGTCCACTACTTTGGTAGGAAGACTGAGCACACAATCTTCTGCTTCTCAGAACTGAACCAAACTGACATTCAACAAGCAGCACTCTTTCCCCTGCAACCATCCCTGCTTACCGTGCATCATCTTATATTAAAAAAGAATCAGTGAGAAATCCCATCTGTCCTAATTTTAGAATTTCTACAGTACAGCCACGAGGTTTAATTTTTACACAACTGGCATCAGTTGAGCCTATCAGTGTGTTTCCTCCATGTACTACCAGTCCCATGTTATGTTAGGTAGCCAAACAGGAATTACAATGTAAAAATAAATCAATCAGCAAGCCTGGCCATGCTTGGTTACTCTCACCCTGTTCTCAGTTCACTTTATCACCACCTCCATCTCTCTTGTGTTTAATATCCCTGTAAAATAGTCTTAAATGTTGGCAGTCTCTGCTTCAGCCAGTGTTACAACTCACACCCATTTTTAGGCCTTTGTGTCACATAGTCTCCCTTCCTCTCTCAACTAAATCTCCACACACTTTATTTTGTTTCTGTGGACCTATGTGGTCACAATCTTTACACATTAAGTCTGTTGTGGCCATTCTCTCTTCTCCCCCCTCCCATTGGGCAGAAGCTACAAAAGCTTGAGAACACGTCCAACCAGGCTCAAGGACTGCTTCTATCCTGCTGTTATAAATCACTTGAACAAACCTCTTATAGGCTAAAGATGAATTTACTTTGTCATGGCCCTTGCACCTTATTGTCTACCTGCACTGTGCTTTCTCCGTAACTATTTTCTGCATTCTGTTATCATTTTCCTTTTGTACTAACTCGATGTGCTTATCTATATATATACTCTTATGATCTGTCTGGATGACGTGTAAACAAAGCTTTTCACTATATCTCAGTACATGTGACAATAATAAACCAATTACCAACCAAGGCAATTTGCAGCTATTTAGTTTATCCCATTTTCCAGCCCTGGCCATTCACCTTGTAGCTTACAGCTCTTCAAATGCTCTACTTGCTCAGGATGATAAAGAAATTTGGCATGTCCCCTTGACACTCACCAACTTTTATCGACGCACCATAGAAAGCATCTTATCTGGATGCATCACGGCTTGGTATGGCAACTGCTCTGCCCGGGACTGCAAGAAACTGCAGAGAGTTGTGGACATAGCCCAGCACGTCACGGAAACCAGCATCCCCTCCATGGACTCTTGTCTATACTTCTCACTGCCTTGGTGAAGCAGCCAGCATAATCAAAGACCCCACCCACCTGGGTCATTCTCTCTTCTCCCCTCTCCCGTCAGGTAGAAGATACAGGAGCCAAGGACACACACCACCAGGCTATAGGACAGCTTCTATCCCACGGTGATAAGACTATTGAATGGTTTCCTTATACATTGAGATGGACTCTTGACCTCACGATCTACTTTGTTATGACCTTGCATCTTATTATTTACCTGCATTGCACTTCCTGTGTAGCTGTAAAACTTTACTCTGCATTCTGTTATTGTTTTTACCCTGTACTACCTCAATGCACTGTGTAATGAATTGATCTGTATGAACAGTATGCAAGTCAAGTTTTTCACTGTACCTCAGTACATGACAATAATAAACCAATACCAGTACAATACCAGGTGCATTTAAATGTGATGAAGTCTCCACCAGCCTTTCAGGCAGTGAATTATAGGCACCACTACCCTTTGGGCAAAAAGTTTTTCCTCAGCACTCCACCCTCCTCCCCTCTAATTGTTCCAATAATTAATACATTTATATTCCCTGTTTCCCCTCATTCATTAAAAAGGAACTCATAAAGACTTATTTATAATCAGACAAACTGTTACTTATGAAGCAACACACAAAGGAGCTGGAGGAACTCAGCGGAAATGGACAGCCGACGTTTCGAGTTGAGACCCTTCATCTGGACTGAAAGATGGAGGGGAGATAGACAGTATAAAGAGATGGAGGGAAGGGGCGGAGCAAGAGCCGGCAGGTGATAGGTGGATCCAGGTGAGGGAGGTGATGGGCAGATAGAGGAGGGGAGATGTGGGAATGATGCCAGAAGCTGGGTGGTGATAGGTTGACTGAATGATAGAATCTGATAGGAGAGGGAGATGGGGAGGGCTGAGTGGAGTCATGGGGGAGGGGAACCAGTGGGAGGAGTGTGTGGGTGATGGCGGATCTGCCTATGATCCCTCCTCACCTGGATCTACCTGTCACCTGCCAGCTCTTGCTCCACCCCTTCCCTCCACCTTTTTTTATACAGGCTATCTCCCCTCCACATTTCAGTCCAGGTGAAGGGTCTCAACCTGAAACATCGACTGTCCATTTCCCTCCACAGATGCTGCCTGACCTGCTGCGTTCCTCCCGCGTTTTGTGTGTTGCTCCGGATTGCAGCATCTGCAGTCTCTTCTGTCTCCAAATGGTTAATTGTAGGCCTGTTCTGGACCAAGAGCCCCACTATGGGATCAAAGGTGTTCCTGTAAGATAAGGCAGAGTCAGTGCAGTTCCTGTGGGCCAGGGTTTCTTGATGTGCAAACCGTTCAGAGATCTACACAGGAAACAGCTCTATTTTTTTCCTGTTTTACCACAGGGACCATCAGAGGCAAGCCTGCTCCTGACTTAATCCGCCACAAACACCTTTCCCAACACCACTTCAAGTCCCTCCAGTGCCGTGGTGAACTGAACTTCATTAACACGGCATGAGGTGGGAATTGAACAGAGATTTTCCTAGTTTACAGGCAGAGTTTCCTGGGATTTCCCAGTGCAAAGCCAATTCCTGGGACAGGAAAACATTCATTTTCTAAATCAATTCCAATAAAAGGCAAAGCAATAGTAATATTTAGATTTCCTGAACATCCCCTCAACCTTTCCCCACAGGTCAATCTGATACTTCCTGCACTGTAACTCATAAGATACAGCACTTTTAACAGTAACACCCAGGTTGTGATTCATAGGAACATCATCCAAATATTTTTCCTGGTACAAAGAAGGTTGAGGTACCTTACAGAGGTATATAAGATCATGAGGGGCATAGATAAGATGGATGACCACAGTCTTTTTCCCAGCATAGGGGGTGGTGTAAAACTGGAGGGCATAGGTTTAGGGTGAGAGGGGAAAGGTTTAAAAGAGACCTGAGGGGCAAGTTTTTCATGGGGAGGATTGTTGGTCATGGAATGAGCTGCCTGAGGAAGCTGTAGAGGTGGGTACAATACAACATTTAGAAGATATTTGTACAGGTATATGGATAGAAAAGGCATAGCGGGATATGGCACAAACACAGGCAAATGGGACCAGCTCAGACAGACATGTTGGTTGGCGTGGACGAGTTGGGCCAAAGGGCCTGTTTCCGTGCTTCCTTGACTCCATGAAAAAAAATCCATTAACAAGTTGGCATTAAGACTTAAGAGGAACGTGACCAGGGCAAAAGTGTTTTAAAGGACATTTTCAAGGAGAGGCAGAGAGGCTCAGGCAGTGAATTTGGAAGTTTAATGCTCAGGGAGTTAAAGAAACTGTTGTCAGTAGTTGATATGACTAAAACCTGGAACAGTTCACATTGCATCACCAATCTCAATTATATTTGAGCTGCTTTGCAAGGCTGTGTCGTTCAGCTCCCAGAGAGACCCCAGTCCCCAGGGTGCGAGTGGAGTTGGTGCTGCAAAAGCTTCCTCATTTCATATTTCTGTACAATATAGAAAGAGGCTGCTTCGGCCCATCCAGCCCATGCTAGCTCACAGAACAAACCCAGCCCCCAATTTTCTTTGCGACCTATTCTTCCTACATTCCCTTCAATTCCCCTCAGATTCTACCAATCACTTACACACCAGGGGCAATTTACTATGGCCATTTGACCTACCAACCTGCACATTTTTGGGAAGTGGGAGAAAAGTGGGACACCCTTAGGAAACCCACACAGTCACCAGGAGAACGTGCAAACTCCACACAGGCAGCACCCAAGGTCAAAATTGAACTCAGGTCTCAGGCACTATGAGGTAGCAGCTCTATCAGTTGCACAGCAGGTGCCAACACACAAAACACTGGAGAAATTCAGTGGGTCAGGCAGCGTCTACGGAGGGAAATGGACAGTCAACATTTCAGGTCGAGACCCTTCATCTGGACTGCTCGTTATCCGTGTTGCTCCATTTCCCAGCATCTGCAGTCTCTTGTGTCTGCACCACTGTCCCAGCCAGTTGCATCCTGAGAATTGTTTTGTAAACCGATGATTTATCCTGAGAACCTGACCCACACTGTGCTGACAGACTGAGGCAGGGAGTTCACAACCCTGAGAGTACACACACACCATTGGAAAGCATGAGGGGGAATTCTTGGAGAAATTGTGCACTGCTGGATCTGTGAGCCCATGGGTGTTTACAGTGGGAGAAGGAGGGGGGGAGCAGGGTATGGTGGTGTTAGAGGAGGACAGTGAGAACAGGGAGGATGGGGAAGAGATGGGAGAGAAACTACCCTGATTGGGAATGGGGTATAACAGCCAAGTGGTCTGCTGGTGATTGTGGTGTGGTTTTGCAGATGGCCATACTTGGAATTTAACAAGTTAAAGATGCACTTGTACATTAGTGCTGATAAATCCGTAAGGATGCAAATTTGGGTATCTTGGTATTTGGTTTATTATTATTACGTGTAGAGAGATACAATGAAAAACTTTTGTTTTCATGCCACCCAGGCAGATCATACCACACATTAGTACATCAAAGTGGTTAAAAGACAGCGGAATGTAAAATACAGTGTAGCAGCTGCAGAGAAAGTGCAGTGCAGGTAAAAGAATAAAGTGCAAGGGCCCAAGGTAAATTGGGAGATCAAGAATTCATCTTTAACGTTTGAGAGGTCTGTTCAAGAGTCTGATAACAGTGGGATAGAAGCTGTCCTTGAGCCTGGTGGTGTGTGTTTTCAAGCTTTTTTTATCTCCTGCCCAACAGGAGGGGGGAGAAGAAAGAATGTCCGGGGATCCTTAAATACGTTGGCTGCTTTCCCAAGGCAGCAATCTGTCAACTAAAGGGCTTTCCAACAACACTTCCACATCCTTTTCCCAGTCCCAAAGGATTTCTCATTCATTCTTATTCCCGCTCAACCTTTCAAAGCTTCATGACTTTGCAATTGCTCACACCAACCACCACCACCCACTGTTGGGTTACTTTCCCCTCGAACCACCAGCCTAATCTGTTCAGTAACAGAAACACTCAACAGGTCAGGCAGCATCTGTGGGATGAGAAACAAAGTTAAAGTTTAGTCAGAACCAGGAAAGAGAGAAAATAAGTTAATTTTAGAGGGTGGGAAGAGACGGATAGGACAAAGGGTATATCACGGATGGGGGAGGTGGTGCAAGATTGCCATGGTGATAGGTTGTTTATGAAGCCTAACCTGCCAAGTATTTCCAGCAATTGAGTTTCCAATGTCTGCAGGTTTTGGTAATGGGTCTATGTATTTCTTTTACGACCCCTTGCAATTTGATCACAACAGAAGATTCAGATGACTCTGTTACCAACTTCTTCCCCAAACTGTTCAACAGACGTTAAAAATAATAGCAGAAAACAAACCACTGGAGGAACTCAGCAGGTCAGGCAGCATCTGTGGAAGGAAATGGACAACTGATGTTTTGGTTTGAGACCCTTCATCTGGACAGCAAGACAGAGGTATAAAAAGCCGGTATAAAAAGGTGAAGGGAAGGGGTAGAGCAAGAGCTAGAAAGTGATAGGTGGATCCAGGTGAGGAGGGGTGATAGGCAGATGGAGGAGGGAAGAGTGGGAATAGTGAAAGGTTGGGAGGTGATAGGTGGAGGCAACAAAGGGCTGCAGATGATGGAATCTGATATGAAAGTAAGATGGAGACATAATAGTCTCGGACGCCCTTCCCCTCCATTCAGGCCAATCACATCTTTCCATGTACTGTAGGTAATGTTCTTTAGCAGCCTTGCTTTGCTTCCCTTTATACAAGCATTAATCACCCACTCCAAAGGCTTCCCTCCTATGATAGCCCTTGGTGTTCACTGTGGCTCAGGAGGAAGTCTCTCATTCAGACAGCTGAATATTCAAGACTCAGTTCAGGGATTTAAAGTCCATTAAATCCAGGCTGACTCTCATTTGACCGCACTGATCAACGCTCTGTCTACTTTCTAGGGGACGTAGAGTCATAGAACTACACAGCAAGGAAACAGACCCTTCAGCCCAACCTGTCCATGCTGACCTGGATGCCTAACTGAGCCAGTCCCATTTGCTTGGGTTTGGTCCCTATCTCTCTGAACCTTTACTACCCATGTAGCTGTCCAAATGTTTTGTAAATGTTGTCATTTTATGCCCCTCTACCTTGGTCTGGCAGCTTGTTCCATATACACATCACCCTATGTGTGAAATAGTTGCCTCTCAGGTCCCTTTTCAATCTTTTTCCTGTCACCTTAAACTGATGCCCTCTAGTTTTGGACTCCCCTATCCAGGGAAAACGAATGTGACCGTTCAGCTTATCTCTGCCCCTCATGATTTTATAAACCTCTGTAAGGTCACCCCTCATCTTCCCATGCACCAGGGAGAAAGCCTGGCCTATCCAGCCTCTCCTTATAACTCATATAAATATAAAATATTCCACAGAACCATTTGAAAGAGCAAGCAACTTATCAAAAGTAACCCGGGCAATATTTTTTTCTCTGTCATTAAAACAGTTCGCCTATCAGGGTTGTTTGTGGGATCTTGCTGTGCACACATTCATTCCTCAATTTCTTCCTGTGCAACAATGGCAAAACTGCAAAAATATTTAATAGTCTGTAAGTCACTTTGGTGGACGGTACCTTTCATGTTACAAGTTTCTACGTGAATTATTGGTGACAAGCTTATTCCACAAAGGTTGTCAATCAGTGGAGAATTATGCTCAAAGAACTCGAGCAGAGTTTTCAGGCAAAGGTTAACAAAATCTTCAAAAACAATATAGTGCAAATCCTGGAAATCAGAATTACCAAACATTCATACAGTTCAGGAATTAGGGCACTACATTTTTAGGCACTAAACAACCCAATTTCAATAAAAAATGTAACATACTAGAAACAACACACAAAATGCTGGAGGAACTCAAGGGGTCAGGCAGCATCAATGGAGGGAGATGGACAGTCGACATTTCGGGCCGAGACCCTTCATCGGGACCTTTCATCTTGAAGAAGGGTCTTGGAGCAAAACGTCAACTGTCCATTTCCCTCCATAGATGCTGCCTGACCCGCTGAGTTCCTCCAGCATTTTGTGTGTTGCTCCAGATTTCCAGCATCTGCAGTCTCTCTTATGTGACATACTAGAGAAACAGAGATCATGTACATTGCATGAAGTTCATGATTTTTATTTTGAGTCTTCCGTGCATTTGACTTATTAAGGCACAGAAGAATCTGCATGGGTGCTGTGATGTCTTACAGAAGGCACACATGTCTAAACGTCACCTCCCCAATTTTCAATGATAGGTGAGTGGCCAGCACCATCTGCAGGCCACACATGCGATGCCTCTGAAGCTTTCTTCTGGTGACTTAAAAGAGACCTCACTGAACAGGTTCCAGGCCAGTCCTGGGTGCCTGATTCAAGTGGGTTCCCTTGAAAGTCTGGACTTATCCAACAAAGTGTCACTTGTAAGGGAACCTGATTATGCGTATAGCACTGAGGGCCACATCTCAAGTATCTGTGAGTTTGTAAACGTAAATCATTATGTGTAGTGTGTGTGATATGGGATTTATTTGTACGCAGACATTCTCACAGTTTTTATTTTGGATTTGCGAAATATCTGGGTACTTGGTGTCCCTATGTGGGATCCAGAGTACCCAGGATGTATGAGTTATGCCCAGTCCTCCTCCCTGCCCTCACCCAGCCCCCTCATGGCTCCTCCTCCCACCTCCTTCTCCACTACAAGGCCTTCTCATTCCTCACCGCCCCACCCTGCAGCCAACACCTCCAAACAGCACCCACCCCTCCCCAACCCCATTAGGAGAGGCTGGACAAACCTGGGCTCTTTTCTCTGGAGCAGCAGAGGCTGAGGGGTGATCTGCTGGAAGTGTTTAAATTATGAGGGGCATAGATAGGGTGTACAAGCAATATTTTTTCCCATTATTGAGCGATCCAATACCAGAGGGCATGCATTTAAGGTGAGAGGGGGTAGATTCAGACAGACGTGAGGGGTACGTTTTTTACTGAGAGAGTGGTGGATGCCTGGAATGCGTTGCCTGATAGGTTGGTGGAGGCAAACTCATTGGGGCATTTTAAGAGGGGCTTGGATGGGCACATGAATGAGAGGAAAATGGAGGGATATGGGCATTCTGTAGGTAGGAGGGAACAGCTACGTCGGCACAACATTGTGGGCCAAGGGACCTGTTCTGTGCTGTACTGTTCTATGTTCTATGTTCTAACCTGACAGCCCAAGCTGGAGATACTTGCCTGATGCCAAACCCTCAGCCACCATCCCACCCCCAGCACACCACTGACCTGACCATTGGCCACAACATCCCCACATCACCAGCCATCAATCTCATCATCAACTACCAAACCTACCATGCCTACATCGAACCCTAATTCTACCACCACCTTGTATACCAGCAACTGACTCTGACACCACCAATCTCTAGCCGTCCATTGCTGCCAGCCACCACCCTTCTGAGCTCCTTCCCCACCATCCTCTCCCTAACGCCTTTTACCCCCCCAGCTCTGGATGAGCTTGGTTTCTTTCAAAAAGTTTCACACCTCTGAAGTGTTCAGACGAAACCCTTGACATGCAAGGCAAGGGTCTTCGAGGTGTCAGAAACAGGAAATGCTGGAAGCACTCAGCAGGCAGCATCGGTGGGACAGAAACAGATTTGATATTTTGGTTCGAGGACCTGTCACCCCAACCGGAAGTAAGTAAGAAAACAAGCATGTTAAGTTGCAGAGAGGAGGAGGGGGTGGAGAGAACTGAGGGAATGTGTGTCATAAGGTGTAGACCAAAGATGTCAAGGTAAGGATTACTTTAAAAACTGACAGATGGAGATAGAGAAGAATTTGTGTTTGGTGCAGAAATTGTGGGCTGAAGGGCCTGTTCCTGTGCTGAACCATTCTACGTTCTGATAAAGAAACAAATTGAAACAGAAAAGAACAGCCACGTTTGTGGAGAGGGGGATCTTCACATAAAATTTCTAAATTCAACATTATATCCCAAAGGCTTCATCTGCCTAAATGGAAGAAGAGGTACTGAACTCCAGACCTATGCTGAGCACCTGTTTTAATGAATTTCCCACCGCAAGCTTTTGAACAAAACATTTAGAGACACGAGACTGCAGATGTTGGAATATCGAGCAAAGCCTGCTGGAGGAACTCAGTGGGTCTAGCAGCATCTGTGGAGGAAGAGGGATGGTCGGCGTTTTAGATCGAGACCCTGTATTGGGAGTGAGAGGGTAAAGGGAAGGTAGTCAGCATAAAGAGGTGAGAGGGAGGGGTGAGACAGAGGCTGGTAGGTGAGGTGGGAGATTATGGGCAGCTGGAGCCAGTTGGGGAGGAGTGTTGAAACAGAGGCTGGAAGGTGATAGGTGGAGACAGATCAGGAAACAAAATTGGACAATTGGAGCCAGGTGGGGGGAAGGGAGGGAAAAAGTAGAGATGGAGGCTGGAATATGGTAAGTGGAACCAGATGGGGGAGAGGGTAGGAAGGGTAGGACAAATTCAATGTTCCTACCGCTGGGTTGTACTTGTGTCTCACCTCTTCCTCTCACTTCTTTATACTGCCTACCTTCCCTCTGCACTCTCAGTCCTGATTCAGGGTCCTGACCCAAATGGTTGACCATCTTTCTGCCTCCACAGATGCTGCCTGACCCGCTGAGTTCCTCCAGCAGTTTGTTTTTTGGACAAAACATTTGTTGTCCCTTTGCAAACTCTCTGACTAATGAGCCTTTTGAGGTACCAGCCAATTTTTAGGCACTTGTACTGATGGAATACTATTTGTCATCCTGAATTTAACTGATTGGTTGTCGCTTAGGTCTTGGTGGGGGCAGAAAGGAGGGGTGGGTGGGGGCTTCCTCAGATTCCTGGCCGCCTGCTCCCAAAAAGCTGTAACTTGCTGGTCTTAGTTTTCCAAAGCCACCTGTTTGATTCATTAGCTCGTAAAAGTGTTGACAGGTACATGGATAGGAAAGGTTGAGGGATGTAGGCCAAACACAGGCACCTGGGACTAGCTTCAATGGCTATCTTGGTTGGCATGGACCAGTTGGGCAGAAGGGCCTGTTTGCCTGCTGTATGACTATGATTCATCCGGTTTTTATTGGAATGAGAATCACAAATTATGATATGCCTCCAATAAAGTTTAACCTCCTGCATTACCAATGTGTGCACTTCCCTACAGGTGAAGTGTGGGGTGCAGGTAAATGGTGGAGGAGGCAAAAAATTAGCAACCCTCCCAACACACAACCCCAGTCGGACAAAGTCTTCCAATTTGCATGAACCTCCCACCCATTTCATAAGAACATAAGAAATAGGAGCAGGAGAAGGCCATCTGGCCCATCGAGCCTGCTCCACCATTCAATAAGATCACGGCGGATATGGTCATGGACTCAAATCCACCTACCTGCCTTTTCCCCATAAGCCTTAATTCCCCTACTATGCAACTATCTATCTAACTGTGTCTTAAATATACTTAATGAGGTAGCATCTACTGCTTCCCTGGGCAGAGAATTCCACGGGTTCACTACTCTCTGGAAAAACCAGTTTCTCTTCATCCCTGTCCTAAATCTATTTCCCCGAATCTTGAGGCTATGTACCCTAGTTCTAGTCTCACCTACTAGTAGAAACAACCTTCCTGAATCTATCTTATCTATCCCTTCCATAATTTTGTATGTTTCTATAAGATCCCATCTCATTCTTCTGAAGTCCAGCAAATATAGTCTCAGGTAACTCAATCTCTCCTCAGTGGCTAACCCCTCATCTCCGGAATCAACCTGGTGAACCTCCTCTACACCACCTCCAAAGCCAGTATATCTTTCCTCAAGTAAGGAGACCAGAAGCACAGGCAGTACTCCAGGTGTGGCCTCACCAGTACCCTGTACAGTTGCAACATAACCTCCCTGCTCTGAAGTTCAATCCCTCCAGCAATGAAGGCCAACATTCCATTTGCCTTCTTGATAACCTGTTGCACCTGCAAACCAACCTTTTGCAATTCATGCACAGGCACTCCCAAGTCCCTCTGCACAACAGCATGCTCCAATCTCTCACCATTTAAATAATAATCTGATTTTCTATTTTCCTTCCAAAGTGGATGACCTCGCATTTACCAACATTGTACTCCATCTGCCAGACCCTTGCCCACTCACTTAACCTATCTATATCTCTCTGCAGACTCTGCATCCTCTGCACAATTTGTTTTTCCACTCAATTTAGTGTCATCAGCAAACTTAGATACACTACACTCGGTCCCCTCTTCTAAATCGTTAATGTATATTGTGAACAATCGCAGACCCAGCACCAACCCCTGCGGCACCCCACTCACCACTGATGGTGAACCAGAGAAACACCCATTTATCCCAACTCTCTGCCTTCTATTGGTTAACCAGTCCTCTATCCATGCTAATACATTACCCCAACTCCATGCATCCTTATCTTATGTATGTCCTTTATGTGGTACCTTATTGAACTTCTGGAAATCCAAGTATACAATATTCACCTGTTCCCCTCTGTCCACTGTGCTCATTATATCCTCAAAGAACTCCAGTAAGTTTGTCAAACAGGACCTGCCCTTCCTGAATCCATGCTGTTACTGCCCAATGGAACCACTTCTATCCAGAAGTCTCACTATTCCTTCCTTAGTGATAGCTTCAAGCATTTTCCCAGCTACAGACATTAAGCTAACTGGCCTATAGTCACCTGCCTTTTGCCTACATCCTTTTTTAAACAATGGTATGACATTCGCTGTCTTCCAATCTGCTGGGACCTGCCCAGAGTCCAGAGAATTTTGGTAAATTATCACAAAAGCCTCTACTATAACTTCCACCTTTTCTTTCAATACCCTGGGATGTGTCGGTCCCTTCACCCCCTGATCTCATGAACTTTGACAGGGAATGGGGATGAAGTTCATCAGCACACTCGTACAGGAACACCCATATTCCATTGGCTCTTACAGCCTTTATTCTTACTAAAGACTTAAGTCTTGGCTTGATAAACCAAACTGCCTGAGAGTTTGCCAACTATCAACTGTGATAGATTTAACAGTGACCAGGAAAGGCTGGGGGAGCAAAGGGGCACTTATTGATTCCACATAGTTTATTAAGAAAACAACACCCTCTGTCATTGACTGACAGTTCCACTGCCAAAAACAAGGGGATAAATCAAAACAGTGTCACCAAACTGAAGACAACATGTCCCTCGCAGACAACTTTACATACATCATTATGCAGAAAATACAGAGGAGACTGAACCCAGCTTCTCATGATTAATGATATCCAGATAATACAAAGGCTGTGCTGCTAACAAATCTTGTACCATTACTGGGAAAACAGCTGTTATTTCTCCAGTCTCACCGCTATAATATCAACGGTGGCCGTTTAACCCTCAGCTTACCACATAGCTTTGCTATGGGTGTTAGCGGTAAAGATAGAAAACGCTGAAAGAAGAAAGAGTTAATGCCTCAGGTTGAAGACTCTTCATCAGAACTGGGAAAGAAAGTGAAGAAGCTGCAGAGAGAAGATGGAGGAGAGATGGACAGAACAAAGGGACACGGCCAGTGTTACCATGGGGACAGGTTGTAGAGGTCATCCACTTGAAGGGGAAGCTGGAGGGAAAACAAATGAACAAAAGCTATGCAATGAAGGTTAGAACATAGAACACAGATGCTAGAACATCAAACAGTACAGCACAGAAACGGGCCCTTTGGCCCACGATGTTGTGCTGAACTAATTAAACTAGTAATTAAATGCCTAACTAAACTAATCCCTTCTGCCTACACAATGTCCATATCCGTCCATTCTCTGCACATTCATGTGCCTATCCAAGAGCCTCTAAAACCCCTCTATCATATCTGCCTCCACCACCACCTCAGGCAGTGCATTCCAGGCACCCACCACTCTCAGTGCAAAAAAACTTGCCCCACACATCTGCTTTGAATTTACTCTCTCTCACCTTAAATGCATGCCCTCTAGTATTAGACATTATGACCCTGGGAAAAAGATATCAGCTGTCTACTCTATCTCTGCCTCTCATAATCTTATAAACCACTATCAGGTCTCCCCTCAGCTTCTGCTGCTCCAGAGAAAGCAACCCAAGGTAGACAGAGAGTGAGAATACAAACAATGGAAGGTAAAAGGATGAGAAATGCAGGGCTGTAGAACATGCTGTGCTAACGGAGAGAATAAAAGTCAGTATCACAGATAGATGACTTACAGCAATTAGTAATTGGTTTATTATTGTCCATGTACCAAGATGAAGTGAAAAGCTTTTGTTTGCGAGCCATCAAGACAGATATTCCACACATAAGTACATCGAGGTAGCACAAAAAGAAAAAAAAAACAGGATGCAGAAGATAGTGTTAAAGTTACTGAGAAAGTGCAGCACAGGTAGTCAAATAAAAAGCAAAAGCCATGATGAGGTAAATTGAGAGATCAAGAGTTTATCTTTAGCATATAAGTTTATCTTGATCTGTACAAGACTCTTGTAACAGCGGTAGAGCTGGAAGTTTTGATACAAGAAGCAAAAGCGAGTTATGTGAAGTTGTAGTATTTGCTACCAAGTCTGGAAGGCTGCAAATTGCAAAGTGCGCTCACTCAAGTTTACCCTGGGCCTCATTATAACAGGTGACTTATAGTCCCAAAGAGTGGGATGGGATGGAGAGTTAAGATGGGAGGCACCAAGGGGCTCTGAGCTGCCCTGCAGACTGAACGTAGGTGCTCCACAAAGTGGTTACTCAATCTGCATTTGGTTGCTCCAACACAGAGGAAACTACATTGGGAATACTGAATGCAGTACAGTGGATTAGAAGAAATGCAGGTGCATAGGCGCTTCACCTGGAAGGACCTTTCCTGTCCATGGGTGGGATGGGAAGAGGTGAAAGGACAGGTGTTGCATCTCCTGTGGTTGCATGGATAAAGTATTGTAAAAAGGTGGTGGTTGGTGGGAACAGAAGAGCAGACCAGGGAGTCACAAAGGGAATGGTCCCTTCGAAATGCTGAAAGGGGAGGGGAGCAGAAGGTGTGACAGCTGGTGGACTTTTGGTGAAGCTGGCAGAAATTGCGAAGGATGATCTTAGTGACATGGAATTTAGATTTAAAAGTGTAGAACGAATATAGTAAAAGTAATGAGTAGATCTGCAGAGAGCAGCTTGCAACGAGTCGCCACAGCCCAGAGCCATCTTGCTTAGATATATTTAGGCAGGCTGAATGCCTGCTGAAGGCTGATCTGCTGAAGGCTAAGATTGGTGGGATGGGGGGTGAGGACCAGGGGAATTGTGTCCCTGCTCTGTCCAGGAGGTGAATGGTTGAGGCCAGAGCTGATAGAAACAGATGAGATGTGATCAAGGGGTGTGTGACTTGTAAATGGGAAACCATGGTTCAGGAAGAATTTCAGAGAAAAGCTAGGGGAAAAAATTGATTTTCTGTAACATTTTTAGACTACCATTATTTTATATTGCACGAACAATATTTCTGTTTTCTTATTTTATCCCTCTTTCTCAGTTAAAAGTATTCTTGTGCCTACTGTGTAAGTCAGTGAAAGAAATTACAGCCTCAGTTTTATTTTTCCTTTCCAATGAATTATTGGGATCCTACTTCATGTCAGATGAACTGGTATTGGACTAAATGACTATGTAAGATGCCCAATCATAATGAGAACCTAAGCAACATACTTAGTTGAGAAGTGATTGAGAAAATAGTGTGGTCTGACGTTGCCTACTTTGGACTTCTGTCTCACAGTGTATGGATGACTTTTAATGCTCTACCTTATCAAATAGGCATGAAGTCAGTCAACACCTTGCCCATGAGGTATGACTTATGTCAATACAACACTGGTTCAGCACTTCACTGTATTACCAAACTGGATCATGTTTTCAAATAGGACCTGAACCCAACACCATTCTCACTTGATGACACTGAGCCAAGATAATACTTAAGAGCATCTAAACAAGAACTACCATTGTGACAAGAACATTTTGTATCCTGAAGAGGTGGAAATAAGCTGGTCCAAGCTGGTACAGTGTACCAAAGGAAAGTAGCTGACACCAAGTTTGTGATAAAGCTGCACCAGTAAGGAACTTAAGTTACTTTCATTGCTGGTACAGTATCAGTTTCCCCTCTAATACTTGAGTAACTGATCAGTCAGGAGTTGCCTGGACATTAATGTAGCATTTTCAGCTCTGAAACAGACTATTCAATGCATGTTGCAGCAACAATGCTTCTATACAAAGTGACAGCAATGCATGCATGGCCCAGTGGGTAGTTTTCTTGCTCCTTGAATCAGATGTGGGTTTAGACTCCACCTGAGAAACACAAGCACATAATCTAGTTTCCAGAAGCAAAACACTGCCGATGCTGGAAATGCAAAATTAAATCAAACTTTGCTGGAAAGAGTGAGCAGTTCAAGAAGCACCTGTGGAGAGAGAAATGGGTTTAATGTTTTGGGTAGAAAATGCTTCATGCACCACTGAAGGAGTGCTGCACTGCTGGAGGTGCCATCTTTCAGATAAGGCTGCAACCAGCCTCCTAAGTGAATGTTAACCATCCCATGGGATTATATGAAGAAGATCGGGGGAGATCTGTCATTGCCTTGCCCAATACAGGCAGCTCCCAGGTTATGTAAGGGTTCCGATCCTGAGAAATGTCCTTAAACTGATTTCTCCAAAACATTCATTTTTCATTTGCTACATCTACCCATATTGTATCTCTCTGCATTCACTTGCAATAATTCTTTCATTTCACTGAGTGTTCACCCTAACACTAGCTATAATTAAACTAGTGGAATATATCCTGTGTCAGTCATCTATGAATATCACAAAACATTATTAATATTATTATTATTGCTATCTTGAAAGATGCTTTGAAAATGTGTGGAATAATTTGCATAACATTGGATTTTCATGAGTCAGGTAATGCATAATCCGGGGAGCTGAGGTATTTATTATTCACCTAATACTTAGAGCAGATGTATCAGGTCATTTGTTTCATGACTGATTTTGGGACCTTTCTGTGGTTCCTGCATTGCAACAGAGATTACACATTCAACTCATTCTTTATTAGATGAATGCAAATTCATCTTGCCTTTGCAAAGCAGAAGAACTGCACATGTGGAGAGAGTAACAGATGTAACTTTTCTATTCCCAGTTCTGATGGAAGGTCATCAAACTGAAACGTTAATTGTGTTCCTCTCTCAGCCGATGCTGCCCAACTTGCCGAGTGTTTCCAGAATTTTCTGTCTTTGTTCCTTCTTTCTTTATTTTTAAACCAGTTAACTTAAATTCTAAAAGTCTAAAAAAGTCTAAAATTCTATTTCCATCTTGTGAACCAAATGCATCAGAATGGTGGGAAACCCTGCAAAATCCCCAAGTCATTATGATCTTGATAACTACATAACAAGCCTGAGCACACAACTTCTGCTCCAATCTCTCGGGAGTTCTGAAGGCTCTCCCGAAAACCACCACTGTACGATGTTAGCATCAGTACCAATTTACTCACTCACCCATTGTGCAGCTGAAGCTAAATGAAAATTGCAAAAATGCTGCCCCCTTATGTAAACATAAAACATATGTGAAGAATTATCACCATAATCCAGTAAAGAGTGTTTCATGGAATAATGAACCTCTGGCTGTTAGAGGCTGTAGATAAAATAAATTCTCGAAGTGCTAAATGGGCAGCAGCTCAGTGGCACAGTCATTAGAGCTGTTGCCTCAGAGCACCAGTGACCCAGGTTCCATCCTGACCTCCGGTACTATCTGTGCAGAGTTTGTACATTCTCCCTCTGAAGGCACAAGACTCCTCCTAATGCTCCAGTTTCCTCCCATATCCCAAAACTGCTGGTTTAGTAGGTTCTATGAACCTATAGATTTTTAGCGTGTCAACCAATTGTATTTGATTCTAAAAGTTTACAAGTAAGAGTAAGTATAGAACATAGAACAGTACAGCACGATGTTGTGCCAAACTAATTAAACTAGTAATTAAATGCCTAACTATACTAATTCCTTCTGCCTACACAATATCCATATCCCTCCATTCTCTGCGCATTCATGTTCCTATCTAAGAGCCTCTTAAACGCCTCCATTGTATTTGCCTCCACTTCCACCCCTGGTGGTAATTCCAGGCACCCACCATTCTCTGTGTAAAAAACTTGCTCCACACATCTCCTTTGAACTTATCTCCTTTGAACGTACCCCCTCTCACCTTAAATGCATGCCCTCTAGTATTAGACATCTCGACCCTGAGAAAATGATACCAGCTGTTTACTCTCTCTATGCCTCTCATAATCTCAAAAACTTCTATCAGGTCTCCCGTCAGCCTCCACCACTCCAGAGAAAACAACCCGAGTTTGTCCTTATAGCTCATACCCTCTAATCCAGGCAGCATCCTGGTGAACTTCTTCTGCACCATCTCCAAAGCATCCTTCCTGTAACGGGGCGACCAGAATGGGACGAAAAGGAGAATTGGATGAAAAGGACGAATTGAAAAGGAGACCAGAGGAAGATCAGTATGTGGAAATGGCAGCAATAAATTCACATTAAGTTGGACGATCCCTGATATTGCAGGCAATGAAGAGGAAACAAGAGAGTAGGATTAGACTAAATGCAACATTAAGTGATGTGGGAATGAGAGAGTGGAATTAGATGAGATGGAATATTACAAGTTACAGGGGCCAATCAAGAGATTAGATTGAGATAATACATAATATAGAGAATGAGCAGGAGAGCAAGATAAAATAGATAGTGCATTACAGATTATAGGGAGAAGCAAACGAATTGGTTTAGATTAGGTGGGGTATTATAGAGCATTATATTGGAGTAAGCTATTTAATTCATGCCACCCCAACACTTGAGCCAGTTCCACATAATCAATTAAATTAAATTTGATCTATGACCAAACTCCATAAGCTTATGTGAGTCAGAAATGGAAACTGCAAACTGGAAAGTCGTGGGCATTCAACTATTACATGCTCCAGGACGCCCATGGAGAAAGAGAGAAAACTAGTAGGAAAGATTCTCTTAAGTCCCAAGGGAACAGATATAATGACACAGCTGCATCTCGATGCTAAGTTACTGTTCCTAACTATTATTGCTGCAGAGTTTATTTTATATTTGAAGCCAAGTAAACAGGCAAGGGAAATTACAAAATAATTTTTGGAAGGGTCTAACCTTCACCAACGACAAGAACGATATAAGTCTGAGGACACAATCCAAGCTGCTCCAAGTGAACATTCAACATTTATAGCTGCTAAGGTATTAATGTAGATGTTTTTTTGGATTTTCCTTTCCTTGGAACCTGTTTGATTAACCTCAAACCACATCTTTACATCTCAGTGTAGATTATAAGCATCGTTCTATTGAAACCTGCTTACATTGCTGAACTAATAAAGCAGTCTAGGTTATCTAAAATGATCTTGGGTTACCGATAACATTCTGGTTTCTGCAGACTTGCTTTATACATTTATCACAGATTAAATGTCCAGCATCTGGTTTCATTGTTAATAAGTTTTGCTCTTGAAATATTTGATTGTAGCCTGGCTTGCTGCCAAGTGCATTTTCAGGATATTGCATGTAGTGACTCATATAGGAGACGGAATATTAGGTTGTCTTTTGCAAGTTTTTCATTACTGAACATGAAGACAAGCTGTCAGACCCCCTTGGAGATGTAGTCACTGTTAGATCATTGTCTATCAGTCTGAATGTTGAGTTCAGTCGAGACAAAATGTGTTTACCAGTGGTGTCCAAAGCAGAGGAATATTTATTCATCCGCTGAGTGAGGTTGAGGTAGTATTGAGTCAGAGTTGTCCATGTTTGACCTAATGCCATAAGGATGGGGTATTGGTATTGGTTTATTATTGTCACTTGTACTGAGGTACAGTGAAAAACTTGTCTTGCATACCGATCGTACAGGTCAATTCATTACACAGTGTAGTTACATTGAGTTAGTACAGAATGCATTGAGGTAGCACAGGTAAAAACAATAACAGTACAGAGTAAAGTATCACAGCTGCAGAGAAAGTGCAGTGCAATAAGGTGCAAGGTCACAACAAGGTAGATCGTGAGGTCAGAGTCCATCTCATCGTATAAGGGAACCATTCAGTTGTCTTATCACAGTAGAATAGAAGCCGTCTTTGAGCCTGGTGGTACATGTCCTCAGGCTCCGGTACAGAGTAACTGTGTCATTCTGTTCCAACTGCACATTGTTGTCTGCACTGGAACTGTCCAGTCATTGGCACAGTGTGCTTTGGAAGGGAATAGACTGGCACTGACCCTTGAGTTGCTTTCTCTGGTGACTCACATCCTTCCAAATATCTTTGATCACCAAAGACTAAGATGAGGACTGAATCTCTTCATCAGGAATCCTGAGGAAAACAGTCCCCCATCACTCCTTCATAATGACACCCAGTTCAACTGAGGTGTGAAGTAGTTTTCCACACTTTGTTAAGCACTACTGTGTAACTATTCCAATGAGACATCAGCAGGTGTCTTCAAACAGCAGATGGGAAACTATGCTTTACAAGATTAACATCATTTGTACACCCTGTTAGGTCCACCTTCTGTGCTGTGTGTAGGTTCCCCTGCACATGTGAAGCCAGCAAGTCCTGGAATTCAGACAAGTAACATCTACCTGCTCTCTGTTTCTTTGCTTCTGTGTTATATGTGAAGAAGAAAGGATCAGGGAGACATTCATGAGCAATGGGGGATCTTCCTGACCTTTCATCTGAGTCCTTTTATTGGTTTAGAACCCTGTTCAAATCCTGTCCAGACCAATGATTATTGAGGACGATCAACCTCGTGGAAGAGAGTAGCAACTTCCACTAGATCTCTGATCCTGAATTATTTCTCTGGAAAAGAGCAACTTCAAATATGACATAAAGATGCCCTATTCTACAATCCTCAGAAAACTTTGTTGAGCAGCGAGGGAAATGAACCAAAATATCCTGCCACATCTAAAAGTAAAGAAATTGCAAGCAACTTAGACAGAATTCTCTGTTTAGCAGCATACCAATAAATGAAGTCAAAGTCAAACATTGTCACATGCACAAGTACATGAATGCACAGGTGCAATGAAAAACTTACTTGCAGCAGCATCACAGGCACATAGCATCAGAGACAGATATTCACAAGAAAAACATAAATTATGCATAATTTGTACAACAAATAGCACAATCAGAACAAAAAACAAGTCTATTGTAGTGCAAGGTGATCATAGTGTTGCTGGAGGTAGTGATTAGGGTTGTGCAGGTTGGTTCAAGAACCAAATGGTTGAAGGGAAGTAACTGTTCTTGAACCTGGTGGTGTGGGACTTCAGGCTCCTGTACCTCTTGCCTGATGGTGGCTGTGAAAAGATGGCATGGCCTGGGATGGTGGGGATCTTTGATGACAGATGTTGCCTTTTTGAGGCAGCACCTCCTGTAGATACTACCGATGGTGGGGAGGGCTGTGCCCGTGATGTATTGGGCTGAGTCCACTACTCTGCAGTTTCTTACATTTCTGTGCATTGGAATTGCTGTACCAGACCATGATGCAACCAGTCAGGATTCTTCCAACAATATATCTGTAGAAATCTGTTAGAGTGTTTAGTGCCATGCCAAAAGTCCTTAACCATCTAAGAAAGTAAGGAATCTGGCACAAGTTCCTGGTTACATGGGGTCAGCAGATAGATACAATGACAGAACATAGAGATGCAAACTAAATGAATATAATCGTTGTTCATTAATTTGGTAAATAATCCAGTATTCTGTATGAAATAAATGCCCAATCCTGAGAGCAGTTCAGATTTCAACATTGATTAACCTACCTCTCTGCTGAATCCTTCTGTTCATTTCACAAGTTGTGACCCTGACTTCCTGTAGTTCATCAACTTCAACACAACATTCAAATCTAAATTCACGATACAATGCAGTGCTTTAAATATCTTTCACTTTAATAAGTTCCATTCCTCTTCCGTGAGGTCCAACATGATCTAATTATGGCTAAATTACATCCAACTATTTTGTTGAGATGCCTGTGTACATGATCCTATGGCATGAGTGAAGTTGACTCAATCTTCTATTGTTCTTCTAAAGTGAACCAATTTCTCTTGCCTTCTGTTTCCCACTGTGGTCAGAGCTTTCTGCCATCATCCAAGTAAGATTAGAACCAGATAGTACCACATATGAGAAGGAACATGAAATCTACATGTTGATTAGACAGAGAATTGAGTCTTCCATTTCCATGCATGCTGCTTCTTTGGAATACTGGAGAATTTTAACCCTATTACACCCAACAGAATAATCATAGAAGTGAGATTCAAGAGACTGCAGATGCTGGAATCTGGAGCAACAAGTGATCTGCTGGAGGAATTCAGCGGGGAACTCAGCAGTGTTGATGCAGGTTTTTGACCCAAAACGTCGACAATTCCTTTCCCCCCACAGATGCTGCTCGACCCGCTGAGTTCCTCCAGTAGGTTGTTTGTAACAATAGAAGGAAGTTGCTGGTCATGGCAGTAAAGGGTTATCTTACGTGACAGAAGATGAGAAGTACTATGTGGTGTAAGAAGCCATGACATTCAAGTTTAAACACGACTTTAGAAAGAGAACTGCCCTAACAAGCAGCTCCAAGATGGAAGAAAGTAATGTGGGATAGAAACAAGATGGAAACACATTTCTGTAGATGTACAGTGGAGAGCATTCTGACTGGTTGCATCACAGACTGGTATGGAGGCTCCAATGCACAGGATTGCAAGAAGCCGCAGAGGGTTGTAGACTCAGCTCCATCACAGGCACAACCGTCCCCGTTATCGATGACATCTTCAAGAGGCGGTGCCTCAAGAAGGTGGCATCCATCACTAAGGACCCTCATCATCTGGGACACGCCCTCTTCTCATTACTACCATCAGGGAGGAGGTACAGGAGCCTGAAGACCCACACTCAACAATTCAGCAACAGCTTCTTCCCCTCTGCCATCAGATTTCTGAATGGTCCATGAATACCACCTCGTTATTCCTTTTCTTTTGCACAATTTATTTAGTTTTGTAATTTATAGTAATTTTATAATTTTGCACTGTACTGCTGCCACAAAACTTTGCCGCAAAACTGCTGCCGCAAAAATTGATAGAATGCAGAGCTGGGCTGAGAAGTGGCAGATGGAGTTCGACCCGGATAAGTGTGAAGTGATACACTTCAGGAGATCGAATTCGAAGGCAGGATACAAGGTTAATCGTAGGACTGTTAGCAGTGTGGAGGAACAGAGGGATCTTGGACTCCACATCCATAGATCCCTCAAGGTTGCCACACAGATCAATAGGGTTGTTAAGAAGGCATATGGAGTGTTAGCCTTCATTAGTCAGGGTATTGAGTTCAAGAGCCGCGAGGTGATGTTGCAGATCTATAGAACTCTAGTCAGACCACACTTGGAGTATTGTGTTCAGTTCTGGTCGCCTCATTATAGAAAGGATGTGGAAGCTTTAGAGAGGTTGCAGGGGAAATTTACCAGGATGTTGCCTGGATGAAAGAGCATGTCTTTTGAGGATTTGTTGAGCGAGCTAGGGCTTTTCTCTTTGGAGAGAGAGAGAATGAAAGGTGACTTGATAGAGGTGTACAAGATGATAAGAGGCATAGATCGAGTGGACAGTCAGAGACATTTTCCAAGGGTGATAATGGCTAACACGAGGGGACATAATTTTAAGGTGATTGGAGGAAGTATAAGGGGGATTTCAGGGGTAAGTTTTTTTACACAGAGAGTGGTGGGTGCGGGGAATGCACTGCCAGCAGAGGTTGTGGGGGCAGATATATTAGGGACGTTTAAGAGGCTCTTAGATAGACACATGAATGATAGAAAAATAGGGGGCTATGTGGGAGAGAAGGGTTAGATAGATCTTCGAGCAGGATAAAATGTCGGCACAACATTGTGGGCTGAAGGGCCTGTACTGTGCTGTAGTGTTCTATGTTCTGTGTTCTAAAACAAGTTTCACGTTGTATAAGTCCGTGATAATAAACCTGATTCTGATTCTGATTCTGAGAAAGTTAGCCCAGTATTTCAGCTGGGATGAGGAAGTGGAAGTTTGTGTTGAACATTAATGGCACAAGGTTGGAGTGGCCAGAATATGAGGGCTTAGTTGTTGAAGTCAGGATCATACTTAACAAACAAAATGGAGCTATGTTGCAATTGGATCATTAATTTCATATTTGATATTCTCATTATCGATGCTGTACCACAAGCAACAATTCAAGTGTACCAGATTGGATACAATGCACTGTCTCACCTGGAAAGCATGCACAAGAATCCCAGTAATGGTATGAGCAGAAACAATCAGGCAGGTGTTAGCTATTGTGGCATGGAGAAGTGCCTGGGGAAAACTGACTTTTTGTGTTCATTTTGTCTTTCAACAAAATGAATACAGATGGTGTCGCAATCTCCATAGAATTCAGATTTCTCTTCTAATCTACAGTTTTTCTACCTGAAGGAAGATCTGGGACACGAGGAACTCAACCATGCCCAGCTGATTTCACCCCACTTTTCAAACTAATGCCATCAGTCTGATAGTTCTTTGTGGGTGTCTCACTCCTGCACACTTAGTGGTAAGAAAATCCTTGAAACCAAAATGTTCTTTTGTTTTTTTAGACTCACTGTGTATGTGACTGGGGAAGGGGATTCTTATAAACTCCATCTAAATCAAGACAGTGTCTTCATTGCCTTGACAGGTTCAAGTCGACCTACATTGTAAAGGATAAATGGTGAATTTGGCATTTAATAAGTAAAGATTCACCAGCCTAACTAGCCTTGCCTTGTACAGTGAAATTCCAATAATATGGCACACTCAGGATTTTGGACTGGCAGATTTTCCAGGCAATTGGATGTAATTTCTCTTTGTAAACTGACCCACTTTTGATTCACCTTTTTAAGATGAGATATCTTTAGTCACATGTACATCAAAACACACAGTGAAATGCATCTTTTTGCCTAGTGTTCTGGGGGCAGCCCGCAAGTGTTGCCACGCTTCAGGCGCCAACATAGCATGCCCACAACTTCCTAACCTGTATGTCTTTGTAATGTGGGAGGAAACCGGAGCACCCAGAGGAAACACACGCAGACACAGGGAGAATGTACAAACTCCTTACAGATGGTGGCCGGAATTGAACCTGGGTCACTGGCACTGTAAAGCATTATGCTAACGGCTACACTACAGTGACACAGTATTATAGTAAACTTTGGTGAACCAGTTAAGTTTAAAGGGAGCATGTGAATCAGAGCAGTGGTAAGTTGAAAGGGAGTGTGGGAAGTGGGAACAGTAAGTTTCAAGGGAGCACAGCAAACATTAGACCCAAGAGATTCTGGAGCAAAACACACACAAAATGCTGGAGGAACTCAGCAGGTCAGGCAGCATCTATGGAGGCAAATAGACAGTCGACATTTTGGGTTGAGACCCTTCATCAGGACTGGAAAGGAAGAGGGGCAGGAGCCAGAATAAAAAGGTGGGGGCAGGAGGAGGACCACACACACGCAGGTGACAGGTGAGTCCAGGTGAGAAGAGGGAAGGTAGGTGGGTGGGGGAGGGGAGATGAAAGGGAGTGATGTGAGAAGCAGGGAGGTGAGAGGTGGAAGAGGCAAACGGCTGACGAAGAAGGAATCCGATAAGAGTGGACAGTAGACCATGGAATAAGGGGAAGGAGGAGGAGAACCAGAGGGAGGTGATGGGCAGGTCCTGAGGGCCGGGGGAGGGGAAGGGGTGAGGGGGCCACAGGGATGAGGGAAAACAGAGGGGAGGGAGGGAAGGGAAACCGGAGTGGAGTGGTTACCAGAAGTTGGAGAAATCGATGTTGAGCAAATACTACCTGGTGAACCACATGCCAAAACGCTGGGATTCCTGTAGCAGATTGTTGGATTCCACATTTACCTTTCCTTCTCCCCAGCTAGTTCCATCTGTCTCCACCTGTCATCCACCTGTTTCTGTCTCCCAACTCCACCGGGGGCCAGAGGTGATTGGTGGAACGAGGAGGGGTGAAAGGTAACAGGCAGATCGACCCAGGTGGGTTCTCCCTCCCCACTCCCCTACCCACTCAATCTGCCAGTCATCCTTCACCTCACCCCCTCTATCCACCAATTACCTCTGGCCCTGATTCCCCACTCCCCCTCTTCTTTATACTGGCTATCTCCCCTCTCGGTCCTGATGCAGGGTTCCGACCCGAAACATCGACAATTCCTTGCCCCCCACAGATGCTGAGTTCCTCCGGCAGACTGTTTGTTGCTCCAGATTCCAGCATCTGCAGTCCCTTGTGTCTCCAGCAGATTACTAGAGTTTCACTGAATATGGTCATCTTTGAGTTCATCAAAGCAAGTTCACATCAGTCTGTTAATTCTGGGGAAGAGTTGCCATGGGAGATTTCCCACTCATTTCTCATAAATTTGCCAGAAGATCTGCTTAAATCCTGGAGAAATGGCAGCAAATGTAGGGGTGAGGTACTGGATTGCAATGTGACTTCCCTATCAGGGCCATTTCATTCTCAATGTTTGGTTTGACTTCCTTGTTTCCTTTGAAGATTCTTGACAGGGTGGGGATGTTTCCAAACCATCCTGTCGAAACGACAATTCTCTCAACATACTTCAGCTTGGATCCTTTACCACTGTAATCTCTATTTCACCATCTACCTCTTCCCACCCAAATACCCCTTGCTTTTGAATTCCAACACAGTATCACTTAATCTTCTCTCAGTGACCTGCTCCAGCCCTAAACCACTCACAATAAATGAGAATGCCACAGACTGATGATGAACATTGTACCTCTTGCTCCTTTGGACCATTGTACTGCCATGTCCTGTCATAATGTAAGCTTTATCCTAATGCATTTTAATTCTTATTTAGATGACATTTCACTTTCCATGTTCTAATGGTTTAGTTCTTTAATCTGATTCTCTTCTTTGATTCAGTGCACTGTTACACCGCACTTTATTCAGCTTTTAAAGTTTAATTAAAATTTGACTCACCTTGCTGGTAACTTCTTATTTTTATCCCCAATCTAGTAAAATTTTAAATCTCAGTCCAACATACTCTCAATCTCCTATTGCTGCATTCATGCCCACACTCTCCCCCCTCCCCCCTCCTCCCTTCCACCCCTTCAAATTCGAATCAAGTTCGCTGGACTGAGATCATTTAGCTATGGCACACGCAGATATTACAATGGACATTTGTGGAAGCACACATTGAAAACTAAATCATTTGTTCTGAAAGGCGGCCAGAATTCTCTCTCTCTTGTGTGTGCTTCAAGCTCAATCACTGGAACTTTGTGATTATTCCAGTTTAGTATTTCCACGATCAGAAACATCTGTTAACTGAAACATTCTCAACAGCTGCCCTTTGCAAATTTTCGCTGTGACTGGAGAGAGAAGACTTTTAAAAAATATTTTATTCGTAAGCTGCAATCTTTAGAAATAACTCCGCAATTGTTGCCGTAAACATTGCGATATCAATACCAGGATACAACTAACAGATCGTCAAGCCAGAGTGATACACTGTTTTATAACAGGTTTGTATTTGCTGCATAGCAGTCCTTACATGGATACTGGTTACTAATGTTCTATGACTAGTTTCCTCCTGATTTTTTTTCATACAGCAGTTTCCAGTGTCAGTCAGCAAACAAGTAGATTCACCACTAAGATAATGGAAAGATCATTGGCCAGTCTTTCCTGGTTCTGGAATTCTTGTCAAATGATGACAGTGCGGGCACAAGGATAAGGACAGGTGGACTAGAAGCAAAAAGTAATGGAAATAAACTGTTTAATCGGTCAGCATCTGTCAGTATCAAATGGTTGTTGTTTTTAAAGTCCAATTCGTGGCTTCTGCTGAGCTTTGTGGACTTATAGCAATGGGAGGATAGAAGAGAGTCGTTCACAGTGCATTGTATTAATGTTGTCTCTGCACTCATACTCAAGGTTGTCCACAATTTTGTCCATAAGATGTCTAGATCTCTTGTGGGCCACCTGAATGCAGTTGATGCACCCAGTACCTCCATTGGAGAGAGTAGTCAGGGAGTTCAGTCCTCGTGGAGACACAAGTGACCGCAAATGCTGGAATCGGGAGCAACAAACAATCTGCTGGAGGAACTCAGCGGGTCGAGCAGCATCTGTGGGGGGGGAAGGAATTGTCGACATTTCGGGTCGAAACCCTGCATCAAGACTGAAAGTGGAGAGGCAAGATGGCGGGCACAGAGGAGAGAAGGAGTGGTGCGACAGGAGTCCGAGGTGATTGGTGGACTGAGGAGGGGTGAAAGATGACAGACAGATGGTGCCAGGTAGGGGAGGGGAGAGGGGTGGAGTTGGGAGACAGAAGCAGGTGGATGATAGATGGAGGCAGACAGAGAGAGAGACAGAGAGACAGAGAGACAGAGAGAGAGAAGAGAGAAATATGGAGAGGCAGATGGAACGAGGTCGGGGGGGGGAGGGGAGTGTGAAGGTTGGAGACAGCGGAAGGGAGATAAGCAGAAACACAACAGGCTACTGTTACGTACCAGCAATAATAGAAACACACCGAGTCATGTACAAGTGTTAGAAACTATTTTATTAATAGCTACTCGTAATAATAAGAAAAGTAAAAACATCAGATATCAAACATAATCCCTAAAACTAAAATCAAAGTGTGTGTGTGGCAAATTCCCAAACTCCAAGTCTAGGAATAATTCTCAAAGTTCAGTTCAACAAGTCATCAGGTGAAACGTGAGCAAAGGCTTTTGCAAAACCACCGTTGACTGAAGAGGAAATGTAGAGAGAATGTAGAGAGAAATTACAAAATCCACATGTTCCATGATGGAACCCATACGACACCTCAATCTCCGATGATGTCCATTACTTTGTTCCGAAGTATCTGCCACCCCGAAGGCATTCGATACATGGCCGTCCACTAAAACACCTGTTTCCCACTACAGGTTAACAACAAAGTGGACTCCACTTGATTTCTCCAGAAATCCGTACATGGATTGTAGTGACAGACATAGCTATTGTTCTTCATCCATTGTTACGGAGACCATCTCTCTCCCTTTCTCTCTCTCTCTCTCTCTCTCTCCCTCTCTCTCTCTCTCTCTCTCTCCCCTCGACTTACTGCGCAAAACCGTCAGCACGTTGTAGTCTTGCTGTTGTGATGACACCACACACACACACACTACTACTCCACTATCCATGTCATAAAGGGACATTCACTAAATAGCAACCTGACCCGTAACACTACCAGGTACTGAAATCTGATAAGGAGCCCCCACCCGCACCCCCCTGCTCCCCCCGTCTCTCTCCTTCCGATCCTCCTCAGGTCCTCCCATTTTTGTCTCCTTTCCCTCAACCACACCCCCAGCCCACCATCACCCACCTTCGTCCCCCTCTCCCTCCTGGCTCCATCCACCCACTGCACACACACAGGATCATCCCCCCCCCCCACCCCACCCCCCAATCTAGTTCTGGTTCCATCTGCCATTCACCTCTCCCCTAATAGTTCCCATCCTCAACTCCTTTACTTATCAGCTGCCTTGATGCCATAATTACAACTCTCAGTATACAACTACACAATGCATAAATATTCATGCCAGTGCCTTAATGTCTGAGCATCAAATGATCAGCATAAAGCATTTGTGAAAAGAATTGCCTAGAGCCTGGGATGTACCACCAGGCTGAAGGACAACTTCTATCCCGCTGTTATAAAACTATTGAAAGGTCCCCTTGTACGATAAAATGCACTCTTGGCCTCACAATCTACCTCATTATGGCCTTGCACCTTATTGTCTGCCTGCACTGCACTTTCTCTGTAACTGTAACACTTTATTCTGCATTCTGTTATTGTTTTCCCTTGTACTCCCTCAATGCACTGGTGTGACAAAATGATCTGTATGGATGGCACGGAAAGCAAAGCTTTTCACTGTACCTATGTGTGACAATAATAAACCACTTTAAAAACATCATGTTATTCATTAAATTAAGCCGCAATAAATGACGCTGTTCTCACAGTGCTCTGCCATGGTGCACGTCACTGCCATTCTCCATCAGAGTGACACAGTGAGCTTACTTTGTTACAATCTCCTATTGAAGCAAGTTCTTCTTTTCTACAACCATTAAGTTTCTCTCCTCTTCCGTGCTCTATTTTGTGTTTGAGATGAGCTGACTCTACATAAAACTGAACTAAAACCAGAAACTTTTGGAAATGCACACATGGTCAATCAGCATTTGTAAAACGAAACACAGGTCATGACATTTGAAATGTGTGCAACCATTAGAATTATTATGGCACAAAAGAATACCACCCCACCCATCCACCCTATACTAGCTCCAAACAGGCAATCCCATCATGAGAACAGAAGGAAAAGAAGCAACATAATTTACTTTGCTGATGAATAAAACCTCGCTGGTAAGTGCCTGACAGTGGTTGAGAGACCTCACAAGTAAATATCTGACAGTAATGTCAGATACTTTATAGATCAGATAACATGCTGGAGAGATCAGTAGTTAAGTATTATGTGAATTTCTCTTCCTCAGCTCCAAACTGAATTCAATTAAATGACTGTAGGTCCACAATTCTTAATTTGTAACAATTTAAAAAAAACACATTTTGGCATCGGCAATGGTCAAAACTGTAATAATGATAAAACTCTCAGTGTTGACCACCACTGTTGAGTAAAACTTGCAGCAACTTCAGATGGCTGTATGTGCACGGTTAAAGTAGAAATGCAGATGTTCCTGTCAGTGAAATTCTACACCTCCACAGGGTATGTAATCGCAGTTACTACATCTGCAATCATCACAGAATCAATGATTTTACATGAACTTTAACTTAAATCACCATTCTCAATGTAAACACCATTGGAAATATTGTTATGTAGAAAGAGGTGTATTGAGCTCAAACAGCATAGAATATAGGGCAGCGAAACACAGAACAGCACAGGAACAGACCCTTCAACCCACCATGTCTGCGCCAACCATGCTGCCAATCTAACTACTTCCATTGTCTGTCTATTCCCTGCCTGTTCATTTGTCTGTCTAAATGCCTCTTAAACATTGCAATCGTATTAGCTTCCGCCACCTCCCCTGGCAGTACGTTCCAGGCACCTACTACTCTCTGTGTAAAAAGCTTGCCTTGCAAATCTCCTTTAAACTTTTCCCCTCTCACCATAAACTTATGTCCCCTAGTGTTTGACATTTCCATCTTGGGAAAAAGACTCTGGCTGAGATACAGGAGCCTGAAGACCCACACTCAATGTTTCAGGAACAGTTTCTTCCCCTCCGTCTTCAGATTTCTGAACGGTCCATGAACCCATGAACACCACCTCGTTATTCCCACTTTGCACTATTTATTTATTTCTGTGACATATTAATTTTTATGTCTTGCACTGTACTGCTGCCGCAAAACAACAAATTTCCTGACATATGTCAGTGATAATAAACCAAATTCTGATTCTGAAGTTTGTCCAACCTCTCCTTAAGGCTGATACTCTCCAATCCAGGCAACATCCTGGTGAACCTCTTCTGCACCCTCTCCAAAGCCTCGACATCATTCATATCATGTGGTGACCAGAACTGAAATCAATGCTCCGAAGGTGACCTAACTAAAGTTTTACACAGTTGCAACATGACTTCCCGACTTTTATACTCAATGCCCTGACCAATGAAGGCAAGAATGCCATATGCCTTCTTTACCACCTTATCCATTAGTGTTGCCACTTTCAGGGAGCTATGGACTTGCACCCCAAGATCCCTCTATCCATCAATGTTCCTAAGGGTCCTGCCATTTACTGTATATTTCCCTCTTGCATTTCACTTCCCGATATAAAACACCTCACACTTTTCCAGATTAAATTCCATCTGCTATTTCTCCACCCAAATTTCTATTTATATTAATTAAGGCATGATTACTTCTGAATAACATCTTTCACCTTGAGAAACTATTTTTAGTGTGTAAGGAGTCTTATTCTCTCCAGTTCCTGATTAAAAATAAACTCTGTAGAATTTTATATAATCCATTTTTTCATAAATTGTTTGACAATTCATTTATCTTAATCCTATCTCTATGTCCCAATTCTTATTTTACCTTTGATAAAATGAATTAAGACATCATTATAATCCATGCTTTTGATTTCCTGGTTTGTTTTCCTTCGGATTTCAAAAAATCCTTCGGTTTGATAAACCATGTAGCCTAAGTGATGATTTCATTTTTCCTCAACACCAGAAATTCTCTGACCACCAAAGGTCAGATTGAAAGTCATTTCAGAAGAGGGCAAATTGACACCACAGAACCTGCTAAATCTTTGCAGGCAAATTTCTTCTGTGTCAATCATAAATAATGCCCCTTCACCAATGACTCCAAATTTCAAACTAACTTTCTTCTAATTTTTCCTTTCATTTAATTTCTTTAAATTGGGTTCAATCCCTTTTACCAAGAGGAGAAACATTGTTGATCCAAATGCCCTAGGTGGTGCATTGGTGTGGTAAAGCTAATTAAATTTGAAAATAATCTCACCTTCAAAAGGCCTTGGCAAAATGTTTGCTCTCAGCATCACTTCCAAGTCTTTCCATTGAAAAAATTCTGGAAACACTCAGCAGGTCAGTCAGCATCTTTCGAAAAAGAAACAGCGTTAATGTTTCAGGACAAAGTCCCTCCATCAGAACTGGGAATGAGAAAAAACAAGTTAGGTTTAAGTTACAGGGAGCATTGGGTAGAATGGTCAGTGCAAATGGATATCGCTGGAATGTTTCTGAAAAAGTCACACCAGGGTTGTTTCTAATACTTACAGAGATTTTAACGTTGTAGAACCATTATAAAACATTATAAAATGGTGGAACAATGGCACAGGTAGCAGAGCTACTATCTCACAGATCCGGCAACACAGGTTCAATCCTGGCCTCTGATGTTATCTGTGTGGAGTTTACACACTTTCCCTGTGACTATGTGGGTTTTCTCCCATGTCCCAAAGATATGCAGGTTAGTTGGTTAATTGGCCGATGTAAATTGACCCCAGTGTGTGAACAAGCAGTAGAATTTGGGAGGAGTCAATGGGAATGTGGGAGATTAGAATGCAATTAATGTAGGATCATTGTAAATGGGTGCTTGATGGTTGGCACAGAACCAGTGA
Organism: Pristis pectinata; assembly: GCF_009764475.1. Classification (NCBI taxonomy): domain Eukaryota; kingdom Metazoa; phylum Chordata; class Chondrichthyes; order Rhinopristiformes; family Pristidae; genus Pristis; species Pristis pectinata. The sequence continues at coordinate 133,866,551 of NC_067406.1, forward strand.
GCTGAAAGGCCTCTTTCCATGCTGTCTGATTCTATGAGAATGGCTCTCCAAACATTATTATCACAGTGTTTGAGAGGTCTCACTGTGCCTTGAACCGCCAATGCAGATGCTGCACTTTTGTTTTGTTCCTTCCATTGAGATATCTTTGTTAGTCACATATACATTGAAACACACAGTGAAATGCATCTGTTGCGTAGAGTGTTCTGGGGGCAGCCCGCAAGTGTCGCCACGCTTCCGGCACCAACATAGCGTGCCCACAACTTCCTAATCCGTACATCTTTGGAAAGGGAGAGGAAACCGGAGCACCCGGAGGAAACCCACACAGACACACGGGGAGAATGTACAAACTCCTTACAGACAGTGGTGGGAATTGAACCCGGGTCGCTGGCGCTGTAAAGCATTATGCTAACCGCTACACTACCGTGCCATTAGAGCAGCATAGTTTCAAAGCCTTGGGCTGTTTAAACGCTGTGATATTAGTCAGCACCAGACGTCAGAATTTCTTCCCCTCTACTGGTGTAACAGTGTTGAACTCTGATAGAAACTCATTTTACGAGCATAAATTCCACCTCTCTCCCAATGTGTCTTTTATTTGTACTGACTAACTCTTCATATAGACGTAAACATAAGCTGTGAGTTTGCTACAGCACCCATTGGGTTTCATTGAAAAGGAAGATTTATAAGGCAAAAGAGTTGTAATGTACCTTGAGTGACTCTTTTTTTCCCACTGCTCAGGCTATATTGACGAGGAACAGTTTGTTGCATGGATATGGAGACTACCACAGGATGCTGTGGAGTCGGTTCTACACTTCCCCATCATACCACAGGAAGTCATCGCAGCAAGTAAAAGCCAGTCACTTAGTTTAGCTGTAAGTCATAATATCTCTTGTAATGTATTCCACTTTTGCTAACGCTTATTGGCCAATTTATATAGGGCATCATCTTATTTGCCAAGATATTAACATACTGCAAAGCAATCCTATTTATATATTGGGCATCTTATTTGTATTTCATGGTCTTGCCTGTGAAATTGAGAACCATAATGTCCTTTCCAGTTTTTGTATCTTTGGCCACAGCTGTGCAATTCAGGGTGCCTGTGGCTTTAAATTACTCTGGGAGGTTTCACAGGAAATTGGCAGAGATTATTTTGAGGCTTCACTGAAGTACCAAGGGATTTCAGAGCTGCTGGTAGTGTTGTGCTTTGGAGGAGATTTTACTCCGAGGCCCCACCTTTCCTTGCAGGTGGCTTCCTCCAAGAGCAGCAGAGATGTCACTGGTATCCTGGCCAATCTTTCTCTTACAACCAACACTGCTGTAATGCAGACTATCCACTCATAACCTTACTGCCATTCATGGGGTCTTGCTACAGTGCTTCATGAAGGGGACACTAAATGTTGGGTTTACCAGCAGCACTCACACCTCAAAGTATAAGACACAGGGGATCCCTGGGTTACATAAGAGTCTGTTCCTAAGAACTGTCCGTAAACTGAATTTTCTGTAGGTCGGAAACAAACAATTTTCCGCAAAACTGTAAAGTGAAATCTTTAGCCTCAATAGCGCCTCGGGACTGATTTGCAAAGGGTAGTCTGGGGAAGGTCAGCATAAGTGGTGGGAGTTGTTACGACAAAGTGACCTGTGACAAATGTTTGTCTGAATGCAGCCCAGGTGGAATGAAGGGGGGAGTTCATCTGTTAATCAGCGAGAAAACTATTGGCTGTTTAATAAAAGTGCCCACTAACGAGAGGTGTCTCGGTAGTCGGAGTGTTTGTTTTTACCTGAGGGAGATTTTGGAGAAGGCATTGGCTTTCTCTCTGGGTGATATCTGCATTGTTTCCTGGTGAAGAGATTCCTGTACCTGAGAGCAGAGTCTAGGAGAATTTGCGTAAAGTCGGATTTTCATCAGTCAGGTCTTCCATGATCCCGGGAACCCCCGTAAGTAGAAATAACTACATTCATGCTAGATGTGATTTAATTGAGCTGGATGACAAGTTTGGAACTTCACTGTAGAATCCAACCAGAACCCCACAACCACGATACACGTCATATTGAGGGTGAAGTAAAAATACTAAAGCAGTGAACAACAAACAATCTGCTGGAAGAACCCAGCGGGTCGAGCAGCATCTGTGGGAGGAGAGGAACTGTCGATGCGTCAGGTTCAAAGCCTACATCAGGCCCTGTTGCTCCAGATCCCAGCGTCTGAAATCTCCACTAAAGCAGCGAGATTGAGAATCCACTTGAGTGAGAATTGAATGTCATCTTAGTAGCAAAGTATTTTTAGACTTATTTCACAAGTTTATACAATTTATGTGCCTTGGCTGACATGATTTGCATTCTTTGGATAGTAAAACAGCAAACTGATCTATGGACACTTCCTTAAAACATGTTCTTTAACACACTGGGGAATACGGCCTAACAACTAATAACTAGATAAGTTACCAACCAGTGTGCCGCAGTCTAATCATGTGCCATCACAAATGAATAGGGATTGTGCCGAACTTTGACAACTGCATGTGATACTTTCATCCTGACGCAGGGTTTCAACCCCAAATGTCAACAGTTCCTTTCGCCCCACAGATGCTGCTCGATCCCCTGAGTTCCTCCAGCAGATTATTTGTTGCTCCAGATTCCAGCATCTGTAGTCTCCAATGTGATACTTTCTACAGTCTTGGACATCAGACAATACACCCCTTCCCCCAACATACACCAACTCCTTCTGCCTCAACAGTCCACATTTACAGTGAGGCAGGGCTGTAAAGGCTCACCTGCTCTGTAACAACCAGCAAGGAAAAGTGCTGCCATCTGACCTGCTGTAGAACAGGAGAGAGAGTAGAGAGAACAACAGACAAGAGGATACAGAGTCAGAAAGAGAGAGAGAGAGAGAGAGGAGGGAGAGTAGTGGGGCACAAGGTTGAAAAGAGAAGCAATAGAAATTACAGAAATGTAACAAAGGCCTAACCTCTCTTGGGCATGGAGTCCAGATCAGGCATCTGGACTCAGTTCCTTTGACTGGGGAGAATGGGGTGGTTATGTTAATCTGAGTGTGCCTTGGGCTGGACAGGTTTGGACTACACTGAACTAGATACTTGTTATATGTCACTTATTTTTTTAAAGAAACTTGCCAAGCATATTGAACATTATATTAAGAATGATGTAATAAATTCTATGCTAATGGATGATCCATCAGTAATGGATATCTTTGTCTTTCATCAGCAGTCACTACGCTCGGTTATACTATTAACTGCTTTTTTCTCAAGAAGTATTTCCTTTGGCAATACATTATCTACTTCACTTTGGCACAGGTTCCCTGCTTAGTTAAACCCGACATGACAACTGTGGAAGATCTAAAGGAGGGCTGGGTAGGGTCAGATGTCCAAGCTGCTGTATCAAACCCATGTGTGCAGACAAAGGCTAGCAGATAAGGTGTGACTGGAGACCCCACTCCTCAAGGGAAAGTCTATCATAAAGTGACAATAAATGTATGAATGCCTGACAGGCTAAAGCTATATCTCTCTTCAAAAGTATTCTTTTCATCGTGTGTTCCAATTTTAGTGGAACATCAAAAGTCAACGACAAAGTCGAGTTTATTATCATATGCACGAGTACATGTGTGCACAGGTGCATTGAGAAACTTACCTGCAGCAGTGTCACAGGCACACAGCATCATATACGATAAGATTTCTTTATTAGTAACATGTACACCGAAACACACAGTGAAATGCATCTTTTGCGTAGAGTGTTCTGGGGGCAGCCCACAAGTGTCGCCACATTTCTGGCACCAACATAGCATGCCCACAACTTCCTAACCTATACGTCTTTTGGAATGTGGGAGGAAACCGGAGCACCTGGAGGCCAGCCATGCAGACACGGGGAGAACACACAAAGTCCTTACACACAGCGGCCAGAATTGAACCCAGGTCGCTGGCACTGTAATAGCGTTATGCTAACCATTACACCACCATGCCTGCCCTCTACACTACCGTGCCTACCCAGCATTCACAAGAAAATCATAAAATAAACATAAATTATACCCCATTTTTACAAGAAAGAACACAATTAGAACAAAAGTCCATTTAGTGCAAAGTGATCACAGTGATCATAGCATTGCTAAACTGCAGTCATTAGAGTTGTTCCAGTTGGTTCAAGAACCGAATGGTTGAAGCTGTTCTTGAACCTGGTGGTGTGGGACTTCTGGCTTCTGTACCTCCTGCCCGATGGTAGCTGTGAGAAGATGGCGTGGCCCGGATGGTGGCGATCTTTGATGATGGATATTGCCTTCTTGAGGCAGCACCTCCTGTGATGGTGGGGAGGAATGTGCCTGTGATGTATTGGATCACATTTTCTTCATTCATATTTCAGACGAGACCAGCATTCATTACCCATCTCTAATTACCCTCAGGGTAGGGGTGGTAAACCACCTCCTTGAACCATTGCAGTAGTTCTAGTGAAGGTGCTGCAACAGTGGTATTGGGCAGGGAGTTCCAGGATTTAGACCTGGCAACAATGAAGGAACATGAATGCATCTGTATTGTGATGATGTGACTTGGAAAGGAATGTGTAGGCATGGTTCTATTTATATCCTTTCCTTGTCCTTCTGGTGGTAGAGGTAACGTTGAGGAAGCCTAGGCAAGTATCTGCAGCGCATCTTGTAGATGTTTTACTGTGTGCCAGTGGTGGAGGGAATTAATGTTCAGGGCATAGGATAAGGTGCCAGTCAAGTAGGATGCTTTGCCTGAATGTTGTCAAGCTTCTTCTGTGTTGTTGGAACTGCACTCATAAGGCAAGTGGGGAGTATTCCAACATCCTCCTGTCTTATGTCTTTGTGTTGGCTGAAAGGCTTTGTGGAGTCAGGAGGTGAGTCACTCGCTGCAGGTTACCCCGCATCTGATTTCTTGTTGAAGACTTGATATTTATGTGGCTAATCCTGCTGAATTTCCAGACCATGGTGACCCCGAGATGATGTGAATGTGACATGCCACTTATCACCTCTTCCTGTATGTTGTCTGTATCTAGTTACACGCAAGGAAGGTCTGCTTACTTTTGAGAGGTGGCAAATGGAATTGAGCACTGTGTAATCATCAGCGAACGTCCCCACTTCTGACCTTATGATGGAAGGAAGATCATTGATGAAGCAGCTGAAGATGGTTGGGCCAAGGACACTGCCCTGAGGAACACCTGCAATGATGTCCTGGGACTGGGAAGACTGACCTCCAACAACCAGTATTACCTTCCTTTGTGCAAGATATGACTCCAGCCATCAGAGAAGTTTTCATTTGATGACCGTTGACTTCAGTTTCACCAGAGCTCCTTGATGTCACATGCGGTCAAGTACTATCTGATGTCAAGGGCAGGCACTTTCACCTCACCTCTTTGGTCCACGCTTGGACCAAGGCTGTCTTGCGGTAAACTGGTTATTGGCAGTAAATGTCTCTTCAATAGCATCGTCTGTCACTTTGCTGAGGATTGAGAGTACACTGATTGGGCAGTAGTTATCCGGACTAGGTTTGTCCTTCCTTTTGTGGACAGATCATACCGAGACAATGTTTTACATTATTGGACTGATGCCACTGTTGTAACTGTGCTAGGACAGTTTGGCAAGAGGAATGGCTGGTTCTAGAGTGTACATTTTTATTACTACAACAGGGATGTTGTCTGGTCCCATAGCCTTTACTGCATCCAATGCTGTCAGCAATTTCTTGATGTCACAAACAGAACAGATCATAAACAGGATTGGCTAATGACTGGCTTCTGTGGTGGAGGGGATCTCAGGATGAAGCTGAGGTGGATCATCTACTCAACTCTTCTTGATCAAGATGATTGTAAATGCTTCAGCCTCATCATTGGCACTCAGATGCTGAGCCCCACCTTAACTGAGGAATGGGATGGCTCCAGTTAGCTGTTTGTCTATAATCATTCACAACGAGGCGTAGTAGGATTACTGACCTTTGATCTCATCTTTTCGTTGTGGGATCACTTAGTTCTGTCTATCGCATGCTATTTTTGCTGTTTAGTACACACGTGGTCTTTATTTTGAAGTTTCACCAGGTTGGCACTTCATTTGTAGATCCTGATACTTCTTCCTGATGGTTCACAAACACCTCCCAATTTGGGATTCCACATCAGTTTTGAGTCCATCTCGTTTAACACAATGACAGTGTCATACAACACGGTAGATGGTGTCCCAGTATGAAAATAAGATTTTGTCCCTAAAAAGACTGGTTCATAGTTGTTTCTACCAATGTTATCAAGCACAGATTCATCTGCCGTAGGTAAACGCAGGGCATGTCCATACCCTTTTATCCCTGCTGTTGGTTCACTCACAACCTGCTGCAGATCTATTTGAACTACTAAATTGGTAAATGGGTTTATTATTGTCACATGTACAGAGATACAGTGAAAAATTGGTCTTGCATATCGTTCATACAGATTATTTCATTACAACAGTGCATTGAGGTAGTACAAGGTAAAACAATAACAGAATGCAGAATAATGTGTTGCAGTTACAGAGAAAATGCAGTGCAGGCAGACAATAAGGTGCAAGGTCATAACAAGGTAGATTGTGAGGTCAAGAGTCCATCTTATCATACTAGGGAACCGTTCAATAGTCTTATAACAGCAGGATAGAAGCTGTCCTTGAGCCTGGTGGTACGTGCTTTCAAACTTGTGTACCTTCTGCCCAATGGGAGAGGGGAGAAGAGAAAATGTCCCGGGTGGGAGGGGTCTTTGATTATGCTGGCTGCTTTACCAAGACAGCAAGAAGTGTAGACAGAGTCCATGGAGGGGAGGCTGGTTTCCATGATATGCTGAGCTGTGTCCACAACGCTCTGCAATTTCTTACGTTCGTGGTCAGAGCAGTTGCCATACCAAGCCATAATTCATCTAGATAGGATGCTTTCTATGGTGCATTGATAAAAATTGGTGAGGGTCAAAGGGGACATGCCAAATTTTTTCAGCCTCCTGAAGAAGTAGAGCTTTCTTGGCTGTGGCGTCTACATGGTTAGACCAGGACAGGCTATTGGTAATGTTCACTCCCAGGAACTTGAAGCTCTCAACCTTAGTACCGTTGATGTAGATGGGTGCATGTGCACCGCCTCCCTTCCTGAAGTCAATGACCAGCTCTTTTGTTTTGCTGACATTGAGGAAAAGGTTGTTGTCATGACACCATGTCACTAGGCTCTCTATCTCCTTCCTGTACTCTGACTCATGGTCACTTGAGATATGGCCTACTACGGTGGTATCATCTGCAAACTTGTAGATGGAGTTAGAGCAGAATCTGGCCACACAGTCATGAGTATTTAGGGAGTAGAGTAGGTGGCTGAGGACACAGCCTTGTGGGACACCAGTGTTGAGAATAATCATAGCGGAGGTATTGCTGCCTATCCTCACTGATTGCAGTCTGTTGGTCAGAAAGTCAAGGATCCAATTGCAAAGGGAGGTGTTGAGTCCCAGGTCTAGGAGTTCGAAGATGCGTTTGCTTGGAATTATAGTATTGAAGGCACAGCAACAGTCAGTAAACAATAGTCTAATGTAGGTGTAGGTGTCTTTACTGTCCAGATACTCCAGAGATGAGTGTAGGGCCAGGGAGATGGCATCTACCAGAGACCAGTTTCAATGGTAGGCGAATTGCAGTGGGTCAAGGTTGCTGGGAGGCTGGAGTTGATGCGTGCCATGACCAGCCTCTCGAATCACTTCATGATGGTGGATGTCAGAGCCACCGGGCGGTAGTCATTAAGGCATGTTACCTTGTTCTTCTTAGGTACTGGGAAGATAGTGGTCTTCTTAAAGCAGGTTGGAACCTCAGATTGAAGCAGGGAGAGGTTAAAAATGTCTGCAAATACCCTCACCAGCTGATCTGTGCAGGATCTAAGGACATGGCCAGGGACACCATCCAGGCTAGATGCTTTCCGTAGATCCACTCTCCAGAAGACCAATCTTACGTCCTCAATGGTGACTATGGGTTCAGGTGCATTGGAGGCTGCTGGGGTGGGTGGTGACATTCCAATCCCCTTCTGTTCAAAACGTGCATCGAATGCATTAATTTCATCGGAAGGGATGCGCTGTTGTCGGCGGTGCTGCCTGACTTTGTTTTGTAGCCCGTTATAGCACGTAAACCCTGCCACAACTGACGGCTGGTCTGGGAATTGACTTTGGACTAGTATTGTCTCTTGGCATCCCTGATAGCTCTACGCAGGTCATATCTCGATTTCTTTTAAAGGTCAGGGTCACCTGATATGAATGCCCCAGTCTTACACTCCAGTAGGGATGAAGTTTGGTACACAGTCCTCAACACACTTGCTGATAAAGTCCATGATTCACCAGATCAGTCAGTTGGTGCTGCCAAGTCATTTTTAGTGAAGAATCAACACTGAAGCCCTCTAACCAGTGTACATTCTGTACCCTTGCTACTCCCAGTGCTTCTTCCAAGTGTTGCTCAGTATGGAGGAGCATTGGTTCATCAGCTGAGGGAAGACAGTCAATGGTAATTGGGAGGAAGGAGTTTCCTTGTCCCAGTTTGACCTAATGCCATGAGGTTTCATGGGGTCTGGAGTCAATGTTGGGGATTCCAAAGGCTGCTCCATCCCACTTGTACACCACTGTGCCATCCCCTCTGGTGGGAAAGGATGTACACAGGGATATTGATGTTGGAATCTGACACGTTGTTCGTAAGGGTGGATTCTGTGGCCATGGCAGATCAGTGAGAGAGCTCTCCCAACTTGAATACCCCATCTCTTGGTGAGGATGACTTTGCAAGTTCAACTGGGCTGGTATCCACTTTGCCATATCTGAACTTGGTGCCCAGATCAACGTTGACTAGTTTGTCCAATTCTGTAATTTTACTGTTCCAATGCAGCAGTTAGAATACAACTGAATGCTGGGCCATTTTGGAGAGCAGTTCACAGTCAATCACATTACAATGAAAGTAGGGATGTTAAAGTATCCACCAGCAGTGGAATTGGAACCCAAACCCAAATCCCTACCTGCCTGTGAAGGCGAGCACTTGTTTGACGAGTGTGTGGCCCAGAAAGCCCAGTGCCAGTTTTGATCTCTGGACTCTGAATCAGCGGATCATGGATTCCATTCCCATACCAGGGATTTAATCAAGTAACCTGGGCTGGGATGCCACCAGAGTGCTGCATTTCCTTTATGGTTAAACTGAGCATTTACCTGTCTTCTTCATTGGACCTAAAAGAACTGGGCAATTCTTCCAGTGCTCTGGTCAAAGGAAGCCCTCAACAACCACGTAAAACTTGTCCTTTTATCTAGTGGCTGTGAACTATTTGGCTGCTCTGTTTGCCTCTTTTGCATTATGGGGTGGAAATTTATCCTCAGAGAATTCAATGGAAACAAATGTTTTATGTGGAGTACAGTGTGCAGCTGGGAGTATAATGTGCATTTTACGTTTACTCAGTGTGGGATTCAGTGGATACATGTGTTTTGCTGCTTACATTAGCAAATAAACGGAGGAAAACAGAATACCTTTCTTGAAGGAAATCATTCTGTATTGAAGTGCAGTGTCTGGATACAACAATGTATTGAAAGTCCTGGAAAGTTAAGTCACAAGAGACTGCAGATGCTGTAATCTGGAGCAACAAACAATCTGCTGGAGGAACTCAGCGGGTTGAGCAGCGTCTGTGGGAGGAAAGGAATTGTCGATGTTTCAGGTCTTCAGGATCCCGATGCAGGCTTTCAATCCAAAACATCGACAATTCCTTTCCACCCACAGACACTGTTCTGCCCGCTATACTATACAGTAAAAGTACAGAATAGGACAAACTAGTCAACGTCGATCTAGGCACCGAGTTCAGATGTGGCAAAGTGTGGCAAAGATGTTCCACCCGCTATACTATACAGTAAAAGTACAGAATTGGACAAACTAGTCAACGTCGATCTAGGCACCGAGTTCAGATGTGGCAAAGAGGATACCAGCCCAGTTCCTCTAGCAGATTGTTTATTGACAGTCATACCTTGTTATCCCACCCATTTCTTAGAGGTACCTTACACATATACTTACCCACATTGTAATGTATATACAATGTTTTGATTCAAGCTGTGCTCAGGCAGACATGGGGCTGCCAGGCAGAGTGAGAATGGATTATGAACGCGTGGCTCAGCAATGAACTCCATATCCCTGCTTATTTGTTTTAGGATGTTGCAACTGTGGAAGAGACCTCAGCCGTGACAGACAGACAGCTTCTGCACATTGCCAGCGAGATGTCAGGCCGAAAGAGAGACTGGAGGCTTCTGGCCAATAATTTGGGATTTCTGGAGCAGGAGATCTGTGCCTTTGAAGGCCGACATTCAGAGGTCAATCAGCAGGTACCGGAGGGATGTTGCTAAGCTGAAATTTTCTTCTGAACAATTCGGATACTTACACGTATTGGTATCTGATTTTACATCCTTATTGGTCCCCAGCATAACTTAAAAACTAAGTTTTGCAACAGTAAGTTAATTTCCAGCCTCCTTCTGAGACTGATAAATGTCAGGTCAAGTCAAGTTTATTGTCATGTGCACAAGTACAGTGAGGTACAGGTACAATGAAAAGCTTGCTTGCAGCAGCATCACAGGCACTTAGATTCAGCAACACACAGAATATAAATTATACATAAATTGTACATAAATTATACAAGACAGTGAAGAAAAAGTCTGTGCAAAACAAGACATTAGTGCAAATACACATTTAAAAACAAGTCCATGGTAGTGCAAGAGGTGGTGTTCCGTTGCTGAGGTAGGATTAGGGTTGTGCAAATTGGTTCAAAAACCTTATGATTGTAGGAAAGTAGCTGTTCCTGAACCTGGTGGTGTGGGACTTAAGGCTTCTGTACCCCCTGCCCGATGGTAGTATGGTAGCAGTGAGAAGAGGGCATGACCCAGATGGTGGGGATCCTTGCTGATAGATGCCACAGTGGTGGGGAGAGTTGTGCCCATGATGGACTGGGCTATGTTCGTGCCTTTCTGCAGCCTCTTACATTCCATACCAGGCACTGGAATTGCCAAAACAGGCCGTGATGCTACCAGTCAGAAAATTAAGGATGTCATGAGTACATCCCCAACAAGATGTGCACTTCTGCCTGTAAATGAAAAAAGGTGGTACACACTGCAGAAGGGTGGGTCCTTGGTTATTTGAGCATAGCTGGTAGACCAGATACTTCACTATGAGTGAGGACGTGGTAAATGTACCCTTTATTCTGCAACCATCTGTGGAATTTCTACTGTTCCTAATTTTAGAAGCAGCAGAACTTTGCTGCCAGTGTTTCGTTTGCCTCAGTCGATCTGGTGTCCACACCTCAGGTTGGCAATTTATCTTCTCAAATTCAAGTTCGCGGTGTTGTGTTTGTCACAGTACAACAAGAGGCAGGGTGGTGGTGCAGAAGAAGTGGGCAGCCTAATCTCGAATGTCTTTCAATGAGCTGGGAATTCCTTACATAAGAGACCAATTTTGCTATTTTCAGATCTTGGAGATGTTGCAGACTTGGCTGAAGAAAACAGAACCGCCTACAGGAGCTTCGATGTTGCAACGTGCCTTGCAGGACAGCAGCAATGCAGACATAAGCAATGAGGTATTTCAGCTCCGTTTCTGAAATCTCCTAGATCAGCAAACTGGCTTCAAGAGTCATGATGCCAATCGAGACCAATTAACCAGCTAAAATCTACTGAGGGATGGTGGGAAGATGCAAATTCTAAATACGCAGATGTCACAACACGCCTTCAGTCACAGGAGGAATATTAATTACAGGCTTAAGTTTTGGAAATTCTGAAACGTTTGAAGAACAAATAAATAATGAAGATTTTTAAAGGGACAGAAAGCAACTCAATGAATAAATGTGAAATTTGTCATTTTGGTTAGCGGAGGAATTACTTAGAGAGAGAAAACATTTCACCAAAGTAATTTTTTTTGAATGCATCCTGCATGATTCATATGTAGTTGTTATTTCCTTTCCATTACGGAAATGTTTAAAAGGCAATACCTCTTACATTAACAAAAGAAACACTCAAACACGAACAGATTGGAACATCTGAAAATAAATGAGCAAGGATTCATTGCTGACCGACACATCAAATGCGTCCATTAGTGTTTAATAATTGACCGGTAGGTCTCCCAACATTGATCATTGTAATGCCCCATCTTACCTGATTGTATTCCTTTCTCCTTTGTTTGTCTTTGGTTTTTGGTTCTCTCAAATTATACATCATCTTCAACTTCAGTCCCTTCAGGTGAAGGGTGAAACGGTCTGGTGACTAAATATTTCGAGGTGGTAGCCAAGCCATTGATTAGGGGAAGCAGTAAGTGAAGAAGAGGTTGGGGAAAGGTAGGAAAGAAAGAAAAGGATAAAGAGCAGCTGGCAAGAAAGGTATAATGGCATTAACCTACTTATTATACACAGAAAGAGGCTATTTGGCCCATCAGATTCATAGCAGAACAATCCTATCAACCCCATTCCCCTTTTATGTCCCACTAACCCATTCTCTCTCACATGGCTATAAACTCCTCTTTGATACTTTGATTTTTTTCCCACACTAGGGCCAATTAACCTATCAGCACATCTTTGGGATGCAGGAGGAAACCAGGGCATCTGGGGGAAAACCCATACTTGTCTCAAGGAGAACATGCAAACTCCACACAAACAGCATGCGAGGTCAGGGTGGAACCCAGGGGCAAGGGTTTCCCCCACAGTTGCCTCTGTTACCCAGGGTAATAGTGCAAACTGCTGCCCCATCTGTGGATCACAGGTATGTTCCTCAATGTAGGTAGCTGGGAGCAAGGATCTGGGTCACAGAGGTCACAGTTTTGCTGCTAGCATTACTGATACGTACCCAAATACTACATGTGGTAAAAGGGGGAGGGAAAAGCAAGAAGCAGGAATGCAGAAGTGTTCCCTAGGGAGACTTGGTAGCACAAAAGATAGAAAGTGTGAGTACATGCTTGTGTGTGCACACAGCTGTGTGGGGAGGGAATGCCTATGACGGGGCTGAGAAAAAGTGCAAGGGAAGTACCCAGAGGACAAATCTGGGAGGGAAGCTTGACTAGGTTTCAAAGTCAAAGTCACACGCAAAGGTGCAATGAAAAACTTACTTGCAGAAGCATCAGAGGCACATAGCATCAGATACACATCATTCACAAGAAAAACATAAATTAACAACATAAATTATACAAAGTTATACAAGAACGAACACAGAACAAAAAAAACAAAGTCAATTGTGGTGCAAAGTGGTCATATGTTGTTGGCGGTAGTGATGAGGGATGTGCAGGTTTGTTCAAGAACCAAATGGTTGAAGGGAAGTAGCTGTTCTTGAACCTGGTGGTGTGGGACTTTAGGCTCCTATACCTTCTGCCCGATGATAGCTGTGAGAAAATAGCATGGTCTGGATGGTGGGGATCTTTGATGTTAGATGTTGCCTTTTTGAGGCAGCGCCTTATATAGATACTACTGATGGTGGGGAGGGATATGCATGTGATGTATTGGGCTGAGTCCACTGCTCTCTGCAGCTTCTTACATTCCCGTGCATTCCCATTGCCGTACCAGACCATGATGCAACTAGTCAGGACACTTTCAAAAGTACATCTGTGGAAGTTTGTTAGAGTGTTCAGTGACATACCAAACCCCCTGAACCATCTAAGAAAGTAAAGACATTGGCGCGCCCTCCTTGTGATTGTATCTATGTGCTGGGCCCAGGACAGGTCATCCGATATGTTAACGTCCAGGAAGCTAAAGCTGCTGACCCTCCCCCCCCAACGATCCCCCAATGTAGATTGGCGTAGGTTCACCCTCCTCCCCCTTCCTGAAGTCAACAATCCGTTCTTTAGTTTTACTGACGTCGAGTGAGAGGTTGTTGTTGCAGTATCACTCAGTAGGTGTCCTGTCTCGCTCTGGAAGGCTGACTCATCACCACCTGTGATTCCTCCAACAACACTGGTGTCATCGGTGAATTGAGTATATGGTTTAGGATAAGGTAAAGACAGGTAAAGATTTAGGAAGGTACACATCTCAATTTAAATAGAAATCTTTAGAAAATATCTCTCCTTATACATCAAAGCTTTCCCTGGCTTTGACCAACACCAGTTTACGAAGAGTCAGGGCAGTTTCACATGACTTTGGTATCCTCCGTTATTTAAAATGTTAAGTTGTATGAGTTCTCTGCTCCTCCAACCCTAATCTCCAGGGCCAAAATTGCCTTTAAAAATGTAATTTGGGATAAATAAATTGATAGCAAACAGGACTGTGGGTCATACAGGGGCTACGTGCTGAGATTAAGGGAAATGGGCCAGAGACCGGCGAAGAGACAAAGAAACTGAGCCAAAGGCTAATGAGATCAGTAAAGGCCGGACACAATATGGGGATGAGTCAGTGCCCCACTAGACTCACTCCCTCTCCCCCCTTCCAACCCTTGCCCCACTCCACCACCTCCATTGTGGGAGGCCTGGGACTCTGCAACTACACCATGATACACAAATATTTACATTAGAGATCACCACTTAAAATATTTACATAAGCAGTTTCTATTTAGACTTCGGTATATTAAATGTTACCCAACACTTTAAAAACAGAAAGTAAGATTTGGATGCAGCAGCTGTATTGCCATGAAGACTTTTATTCCACAAGTAGGTACATCTAGGAAAATATCTATTCATCCTGCTTATTCCATTATTCTGACCCAATTCGTCTCTCTACAGAAGTTATATGGGAAGAGGGTAATCTACCTCCCCCTTTTATGATGGTAGGTTTTGTTTTAATCTCATGGAAGAACAACCTGTGGACCAAGGAACTGCTTTCTTCATGAGATGTACAAGACGGTGGTGAGGCCAAATTTGGAATATTATGTTCAGTTTTGGTCACCCTGCTATCAAAGAGGTGTTTGGAATGATCTGTATGCATGGCATGCAAAACAAAGTCTTTCACTGTATCTTGGTACATGTGATAATAATAAACCAATTGCCAATTACAAATTGGAATCAGCTGGAAAGAGTGCAGAAAAGATTTACGTGGATGTTGCCGGGACTCAAGGGACTGAGGTATAGCGAGAGTTTGGGCAGGCTGGGACTTTCTTCACTGGAGCATAGGAGAATGAGTCGTGGTGTTATAGAGGTGTATAAAATCATGAGGGGCATAGATAGGATGAATGCACATAGGGTTGGGAATCAAGAACTGGAGGGCATAGGTTTAAGGTGAGAGGCTTAATCGGAACCACCCAGAGGGTGGTTCATATATGGAATGAGCTGCCAGAGGAAGTGATTGAGGCAGGTACATGAACATTTAAAAGGCACTTGGACAGGTACATGGATAGGAAAGGTTTAGAGGGATATGGGCCAAACACGGGCAAATGGGACGAGCTTAGATGGACATTTTGGTTGGCATGGACTGGTTGGGGTGAAGCTGTATGCTGTATTCCGTGCAGTATGACTCTATGATTTTATCACAGTGCTGGGATCCTTCGGTAAAGTCACATGGAACTAATGACACATTGGGGTTTTTGCTGTTAATCTCATGATTGCCACAAGGCTCAGGATGAATGGCCAGAGGTCACAGAACGTAGCAGTTAGCGCAACGCTATTACAGCGCCAGCAATCGGGGTTCAATTCCCGTCGCTGTCTGTAAGGAGTTTGTGCGTTCTCCCATGTCTGCTTGGGTTTCCTCCGGGTGCTCCGGTTTCCTCCCACATTCTAAAGACGTACGGGTAGGTTAATTTGGGGGTTTAAAATGGGTGGCGCGGACTCATTGGGCCAGAAGGGCCTGTTACCACGCTGTAAATAAAATTTTAAAAAAAAGAATAGGTTACCAGTGATTGACTAGTCAGTAGTCAATAGGTTACCAGTGGCTGATAAGTCAATAAGATATTACTAGAAATCCATTTCATTCCCTTCAACACATGGACATTCTTTGCCATCATTCGGCCAGAGATCTGTCAATATAAGCTAGAATAGAGTTCATCGATCATGTGATTAACAAGAATCAATGAGATTCTTGGCAGGTGACAAGTAAAATCATCGCATGCTTACTGTTCACTATGACGTTGCTTGAAATGTCACCTGTTCAAAGTCAATTGGCCACTTTTGTCCATTAAAACTGCTCCATTTTCAATGGTATAGGAATGTAAATTATAAATAATTGCAACTTGTCCATTTTTTAATCCTCGAAATTTCCAGTGAAGTTGCAAAGTAAGTGTATTGATGATATGCTTACAGCTTGAAATACATTTAATTTTCAATGAAATTGCTTCCTGCATAAGAGTTCTAACCATCTGTAAAGTTCCAAAGGTTAATTCTACATCATTTTTCTTTCCATAACTTCACCTAAGTAGTAAAATTAATACTCTGCTACAGGCAGTGTGATCCCTATTAGTTTGCCTCAGTCTGTACACATTTACTGTTGAGGAACTCGGTACTTTTCTGGATAAACAGAGTTATTTTAAGCTCTTGACACCAAGTCCATCAGAGGGCAAAGTACAGGGATGCAAACATGTTAAGGCGGATATTAACCTGCATCATCCTCAGACGTAGCAGTCTATTGATTTTGTGGGCATCGAATACAATGTGGAAAATATGCAACATAAAGGGAATCTCGAATGATGGGGCATTGTTTTTCAAGATAAGGGGACAGTCATTTAAAAGTGAGGTAGGTCCAAATTTCTTTTGACTGAGGGTGTTGAATCTCTGGAACTCTCTGTGCCACAGCATTGAGGAGGATAGTTTCAAAGTTCCAAGGCTAGATTAGAAGTATTTAAAGGGGAGGTGGATAACATTTTTGAAAGATCAGGGCACTGATGGCTATAGGGATTAAACAAAGAAGGGTTTTTTGTTCTAATTGTATTCTTTCTTGTAGAAATAGTGTATAATTTTTGTTTAATTGGTGGTTTTCTTGTGAATGTTGCTTATCTGATACGATGTGCCTGTGATGCTGCTGCAAGCAGGTTTTTCATTACACCTGTGCATACATGGACTTGTGCATATGACAATAATCCTGAATTTGACTTTGGCTTTGGCTTTGAAATCAAAAAAAAAGAAATGCAGATGCTGGAAACCTAAAATAAAAGCAGGCCATGCTGGCAGTACTCAGGAGGTCAGGCAGCATCTGTGGGAAGAGAAACAGAGTTAATGTTTCAGGCACAGAGGAGGAGTTGGATCTGGGGTAGATCACCCATGATCATTAGAATGGTGGGGTAGGCTTGAGGGGCCAAATGGCCTACTCCTGCTCCAGTTTTAATGTTTTTTTTACCAAAGTTGCCAAGCTTTGTACTTTATCAAAGCCACCTCATCACCCATCCCCTTGTTCCACTGAATTGACAGAATCAAACTCAGCTATCATTTGCTATTAAGCTGTCACTGGGGAAAAAACTAAAACTTACATTAATAGACCATCCTTCGCAACTTCCAACTGTCCCCAAGAGTGTTGCAGCCAACAAAATAGTTCTGAAGTAGGAAAAATACTGGAAGAATTCAGCATACTGGAGAGAAAAAGAGTAAATACTTCATCTTTTATCAGAACAGGAAGTAGTTGCTGATATAGAACATAGAACAGTACAGCACAGAACGGGCCCTTCAGCCCACAATGTTGTGCCAACATAGCTATTCCCTCCTACCTACAGATTGCCCGTATCCCTCCATTTTCCTCTCATTCATGTGTCCATCCAAGCCTCTTTTAAAAGCCCCCAGTGAATTTGCCTCCACCACTATCAGGCAACGAATTCCAGGCATCCACCACTCTCTCAGTAAAAAACTTACCCCTCACGTCTCTTCTGGACCTACCCCCTCTCACCTTAAATGCATGCCCTCTGGTATTGGATCACTCAATAATGGGAAAAAGATATTGCTTGTCCACCCTATCTATGCCCCTCATAATTTTATACACTTCCAACAGATCACCCCTCAGCCTCCGCCGCTCCAGAGAAAAGAACCGAAGTTTGTCCAGACTCTCCTGATAGCACATGCCCTCTAATCCAGGCAGCATATTAGTAAACCTCCTCTACACCTTCTCCAATGCCTCGACATCCTTCCTATAGTGAGGTGACCAGAATTGTATGCAATACTCTAAATGCGGCCTAACCAGAGTTCTATAGAGATGCATCGTAACTTCTTGACACCTATACTCAATACCTCGATTAATGAAAGCAAGCATTCCATAAGCCTTCTTAACCACCCTGTCTACCTGTGTAGCCACTTTCAATGAGCCATGGACTTGCACCCCAAGGTCTCTCTGCTCTTCAACACAGTTAAGGGTCTTGCCCCTAAGAATGTACTGCCTCTTGACATCAGTCCTACCAAGTGCAACACCTCACATTTATCAGGATTAAACTCCATCTGCCATTTCTCTGCCCACATCTGCAACTGATCTATATCACTCTGTATCCGTCGTCAGTCAGGTTATAACAGGTTATCTGATCATTGTCATATTATGGGGGTTATCTGTATGTTAATTCACTGCCGCATTTCCTACATTACAGCAGTAAATACACTAAGAATTCTTCATTGGTTGTGAAATACTTTGGACTACCCTAACATCATGAAGCAAATCTTCTCGGTAAATTGGGAAATTGGTTTATTATTATCACATGTACCGAGGCACAGTGAAAATCTTTGTTTTGCATGCCATCCATACAGATCATTTCATTACAATAGTGCATTGAGGTAGTACAAGGTAAAACAATAAAAGAATGCAGAATAAAGTGTTACAGTTACAGAGAAAGTGCAGTGCAGGCAGACAATAAGTTGCAAGGCCATAACGAGGTAGATTGTGAAGTCAAGAGTCTTTTCTGATGTGTGCAGTAGTGGAACTCTCCACCAATGTGATTTTAGGGAAGGCTAATGTTTTTGTGGCCTCAGTTTCCAGGCTTAGCAATAAAGCAATTAAGGCTTGAGTCTGACCAGATCTCTCTGCTCTGTGGTGTGAAATGGAATAATGACAAGCATAAGGCCTCATGAATTCATTAGATGGGGTGGTTGGTGAGAAATGAAAATCAGACCTCAATCTTATTTTGGAAGTTTATTTCACTGGAATGCAAGTCTTTTTTTCACCAAAGAGAAAGATGATATTAATTAGGGTTTCCAACTTTAGGGAGAAATTACAGAAAAGAACAATGGAGCAAAATTTATACTGGACAAAAGACTATTTAAGATGTTAGCAACTCATATCGGAAACATAAGAGGTTTTAAACTGTAATTGAAGATGAAAAGGCACTGAGGCCAAAATCAACTAATGTAAGATCTCAGTAAAAAGTGCTAACTATTCCCAGTAAGGGGACAATTTTTACTCAATGGAGAGAATATTTCACAAAAACAAATTAAAACTACAAACTCTCCAAATTCTGTTGAAAAACACTGTTTTCCACTTTTTCCATTCCTTTCCTTGCTCTGTTCTTTCCCTTCCAGATCTCTTATCTCCATTTCTTCCCCTCTCCCTCAGTTTGCCCTCTTTTTCTGTCATCCCCTTCCCCATTCCCCGTTCCCCTCCATCTTCCCCTCTTCAGGACCGTTATCCATCATTCAGTCACCATTAACGAACACTCACTCTGGCATCCATATTGAAATGCAATAGAGAAGCTAACTTGACAAACTACTCTTGTTCTGTGAAGTAAATCATATTGAACGAATAGTTCATTTATGTGCTGGGAGTCTCCTGCTGAAGTGCATCGTTTAAAGCATTCACATCAATCAAATTTAAATAGAGCATTAAACTTGTAACAAATGTAATGCAAGTGCCAAAAAAGTCAGGCTATGGGGATACTTGGACAGAAGCCATCACATCAATTTCTCCTCCTTTTTTATTCTTCATTACTTTGTTTTACAGATGATGCACAATATAAATCAGTGAAGTAAACAGAGAAAACCTTGTAATAATCCCAATTTTAACAGTCCAAACAATTAGAACCTCATTGTTAAAGCATTTACAGTCACTGATCTGTCCTGTGTTTTTGGCAATTGTTGCAAATGGTGTCAGGTTTGTGACATTTTAGAGGTTCTTCTTCCCAAATATCTTCAGCTTGCACAATTATTGGTTGGTTTTACAGCCTGAACTAACTTTACACTAGGGTTAAGGATTCAACGCTTATGAGGGCTCCTATTCACAGTCTCAAGTCTTCCCTCTAGCCCTGTCAGAATGTCTTACAAGTAAAACATGGACAACACGCAAAATGCTAGTGGAACTCAGCAGGTCAGGCAGCATCTATGGAGAGAAATAGACTGTTGCAGTTCTTTATCAGTTTATTTCAACACTTTTAGTTGCTATTTGCAAAAATGTTGGATGCAGCTGAAAAAGGTCATCACCCCTTCTCTTTCCCCTCTCCCACCCTCTTGATCTGCCCATCACTCACACATTCCTCCCTCCGGTTCCCCTCCACACCTCCCTCCCTTTACTCTATGGTCCACTGTCCTCTCCTATCAGATTCCATCTTCTTCAACCCTTTGTTACTTCCACCTATCACCTCCCAGCTTCTCACTTCATTCCCACTCTCCCTCCTCCCCCACCTGCCTTTCACCCCCCCCCCCACCTGAATCCACCTTTCACCGGCCAGCTCTTTCTCCGCCCCTTCCCCCCACCCTTCTATACTGGCTTCTCACCTCCTTTTTTCAGGTCAGATGAAGGGCCTCGACCCAAGATGTCAACTGTCTGTTTCCCTCCACAGATGCTGCCTGACCTGCTGAGTTCCTCAAGCACTTTGTGTGTTGCTCCAGATTCCAGCATCTGCAGTCTCTTGTGTCTCCATAAAGCAAGGACAAATAGCATTAAGACCTCTCCCCTTCCCCCAGCTCCTTCCTCAGCAGTGAAAGACTAAACTGCATTTACCAATAAGTCAAAATCTGATCCCAGATAAAAAGAGTTGGAAGATGGTTTACCTGGGAAACAAAACAGCCAGATGTTGTGGTCAATTTGGGAATGTGACAAGGGAGGGAAAGGGATCGTGGCCCCGTAGAGTTTCTGTAATTGGGTAGGAAGTTAAAAAGCAGGATTTCTATGAAAATCTGGATTACTCCTGATGATAAGCAAGGTGTCATAGGAATTACAAGAAAAAGCAAGTAGGTTGCACAGTATGGAGGACGTCACCTAGCTGGAATTCAGGACGATTTCTGGGGCAGACAGGATCTATCCAAGGCTGGTTGAATATACATTGAGTGTAACCAATGTTGGGTCAATGATCTAAGTCCAATGTTCTCATGAGAAGGATAGCCGTTGCTAGTGGAGAACAGCTTATCTGGCAGGGAGGATAAACATTTGAAAGGGAAAACAAGGTAGATGGAAATCTGAATGATGGAAAACAAAAGAATATTTAAGAAGTTGGACAGATTATGCAGGGAGAAAATACTAGGCAATTTAAGGTAGATTTGGAATTCATGCTCAGAAGTACATATAGTGTGGTAACATAATCAAAGACCTCGCCCACCCCGGACATTCTCGCTTCTCCCACCTCCCATCAGGCAGAAGATACAAAAGCCTGAAAGCACGTACCACCAGGCTCAAGGACATAGAACATTACAGCACAGCACAGGCCCTTCTGCCCATGATGTTGTGCTGACATTTTATCCTGCTCTGAGATCTATCTAACCCTTCCCTCCAAAATAGCCCTCCGTTTTTCTATCATTCATGTGGCTAAGAGTCAAGGACAGCTTCTGTCCCACTGTTATAAGACTATTGAATGGTTCCCTAGTACGATAAGATGGATTCTTGACCTCACAATCTACCTCATTATGGCCTTGCAGTTTATTTGTCTACCTGCACTGCACTTACTCTGTAACTATAACACTTTATTCTGCATTTTGTTATTGTTTTCCCTTGTACTACCTCAATACACTGATGTGATGAAATGATCTGTCTGGATGGCACATAAAACAAAGTTTTTCACTGTACCTCGGTACATGTGACAATAATAAACCAATTTATCAATTTAATAGGGTCAACTGGTGACACAATTGCCATGTGGAACCTTCATACTGAGCCAGTTACAGAGATGTGATTTGGGGAATGAATGCATTGTGCTCCAAAAGAGCAGGACCATACCAATGGGTGAAACAATGGGCTCCTAGGTTGTCCTATTCTCTGATGTATTAGATTAGTCTATCATTGTCACATGTACTGAGTTACAGTGAAAAACTTTTGTTTGCGTGCCATCCAGACAGATCATTCCATACATAAGTATATCGAGGTAATAAAAAGAAAAACAGAATGCAGAAAATAGTGTTACAGTTACAGAGCAAGTGCAAGGGCCATGATGAGATAGATTGGCAGGTCAAAAGTTCAGGAGTTCACCTTTTAGCATGCGAGAGGTTTGTACAAGAGTCTGATAACAGTAGGATAGAAGCTGTCCTTGAGTCTGGTGGTACATGCTCTGAATCTTTTGTATCTTCTGCCCAATGGGAGAGGGGAGAAGAGAAAGTGACCAGGGTGAGAGGGGTCCTTGATTAATTCGGCTGCTTCCCCGAGGCAGTGGGAAGAGTAGACAGAGTCAATGGAGGGGAGGTTGGTTTGTGTGATGGACTGGGCTGCGTTCACAACTCTCTGCAATTTCTTGTGGTCTTGGGCAGAGCAGTTGCATTACCAAGCTGTAATGCATCTGGATAGGACACTTTCTATGGTGCATCTGTAAAAATTGTAAGAGTCATCGGGGACATGTCAAATTTCAATAGTCTCCTGAGGAAGTAGAGGCATTGGTGTAGGCCGTCACATATTGGAAACAAAATAAAGGAACAAATTACAGAACAAGTATTATAGGACAGTGATAGTGCAGGATAGGTAGTTCTTATGAGGGGAACAGAAAGGGCATCTAAAGCTAGATCTGGTCGCCTCGTTAAAGGAAGGATGTGGAAGCTTTAGAGAGGGTGCAGAGGAGATTTACCAGGATGTTGCCTGGACTGGAGACCACGTCTTATGAGGATAGGTTGAGCGAGCGAGGGCTTTTCTCTTTGGAGAGAAGGAGGATGAGAGGTGACTTGATAGAAGTGTACAAGATGATAAGAGGCATAGATCGAGTGGACAGTCAGAGACTTTTTCCCAGGGCCACAATGGCTAACACGAGGGGACATAATTTTAAGGTGATTGGAGGAAGGTATAAGGGGGATGTCAGAGGTAAGTTTTTTTACACAGAGAGTGGTGGGTACGTGGAACGCACTGCTGGCAGAGGTTGTGGGGGCAGATACATTAGGGACGTTTAAGAAAGACACATGAATGATAGAAAAATAGGGGGCTATGTGGGAGGGAAGGGTTAGATAGATCTTAGAGCAGGATAAAATGTCAGCACAACATTGTGGGCCGAAGAGCCTGTACTGTGCTGTAATGTTCTATGTTCTACGTTCTATGTTCTTTCTTTATTCTGAAAGCAGAGGGAGTAAAATGAAACAAAAAGGAGACTGCTAGAGGCCCAAGCTGCATATAGAAAGTACAGAGGAGATCTGAAAAAAGCAGGAGGCAAAGGGAGAGTATGTGAATAGGTTAGCAGCTAAAATAAAAAGGAACTTAAAAGTGCTTTATGAATATATAAATAACAGGCACAGGTGCAGCTCAACTGGCTCTTCATGCTTATGCTGACTTTTGATAAGATTATTATAGATCTTCTCCATCAACTCACATGCACATCCAATCTCCATTTCTTAATTACCATAATGGGCAAGAAGCTATTGATTAGTCTTGAACGTACTCTGTGGTTCAGCTTCGACAGCTCTCGAGTGTGGAGAATTCCAAAGATTCATGATCCCCTGTGAAGAAACATCACCAAAAGATCATTCTTCTCCCAAAGTTTGAGATTTTCCAGAAGGAAAAGTAACCTCCAGCATCTACCTATCCAACCTATAAGAACTTTCTATGATACAGTGAGATTACATCTGAATTTGGTGATTAAACACCAATTCTATTCAATCTCTCCTTCACCCCAGGAAGAGTTGACAGCCATGGTAAGGCAACCATTGTATATCCTTTCTTTAGGCAAGAAAACAACACTGTGGGGCACTCAGGATGTGGTCCCATCAAAACCCAATATGATTGCAGCAAGACTTTCTACTCAGATGCAAATCCCCTTACAAGGTTAAGATATCAGAGAAACAAAGTACTGCAGATGCTGGAATGCAGATGAAAAACACGATAATGCTGGAGGAATTCAGCAGGTCAGGCAGCATCCGTGGAGAAAAGCAGGCGGTCAACGTTTCAGATCAGGATCCTTCTTCAGGACTCAAGAAGGGTCCTGACCCGAAAGGTTGATTGCCTGCTTTTCTCCACGGATGCTGCCTGGCCTGCTGAGTTCCTCCAAGATTAAGATACCATTTGACTTCCTAATTCCCTGCTAAACCTGCATGTCAACTTCCTATGAGGAAGACTCTCCCATATCAACGTTTAATAATGGCTCACCTTTTAAAATATATTGTGTTTTTCTAATCTTCTGATCAAATTGTATAAATTATACCCCATCTGGCACCATCCTGCCCAATCTTTCTGCATAATGAATAATAAAAGGACAATCAAAGGAGGGATGGGACCCAATTGAGGCAAAGCCTTGGTAATAAATGAGCTCTTTATGCCACAATAAAGAAGAGGTTACTTCCAATGTAGCCGTAAAGGTGGTGACAGTGATATGGGATAGGATGAAATAGACAAAGGGAGGCTGGTAGTATCCAACCGCCAAACTTGAGGACAATTGCCAAGTCTCTGACCATAGTAGGTGGGCAAGAAGGTCGGCATGGATGTAGTGGGTCAAAGGGCCCATCTTTGGATGCATCCTATTTTGATATGGTGCTGATCCCAGAGGACTAGAGGATTACACCGCTGATTCTCAACACTTGAGGGAAGAACTTCCTCTTCATCTTAGTCTCAGCAGGACGTCTGAGGTTACAGATTCCCACACCAGAGGAAGCATCTTCAGACCGCCAGCCCCATCAAGCTCCCTTTGGATCCTGTATGTTTCATTATCACCTCCCATTCTTCTAACACCCAGAGGGGACATACCCAGTCTGTTTAATCTTTCCTTCGGCTCAGGAAGCAACCTGGTGAAAGTTCTCTCCACTAAGTACAAAACAGATATACTGTATATCCTTAAAAACAGCACCAGTCCAGAACTCCAGGTGTGGTCTCAGTAAAGTCCTGTATAACTGGAGCAAAAGATCCCTATTTTTGGACTCCATCTCCCTTGTAAAAAAGGTCAACACTGAATTCACCTTCTTAATTACTTGTTGTGCCTGTGTGCTAACTTCCTGTATTCCTTGTAAAACGGAGACTAATGAAGTGTTATACATATGTAGGGAGAATAAGCAGAGGCAATATAAATGATGTGAAATAACTTTGACGGAGGTGCAGCAACAGAAAGAGCCAGAGGTGCAAGTAAACAAATCTTTCAAAGTGTCAGGGCATTAAAAAATAATGAAACTTTTGGCATTCATGAAGGCAGGAGGAAAAGAAAAATGAAAGGTATGCTAAGCCAACATAAAACTTTGTGACTATTGTGTTCTCTTCAGGGAACTACACTTTGGAAGGCTGCCTGGGCCATTGGGAGGGTATAAATAGATGTACCAAGATGGCACCAGGAATGACAGGTTCAGATGTGAAGGGGGTTCAGATTGTTCTCATTAGAACAGAGAATGCTGTGTGGAGATGTGACGAAGGTCTTCAAAGTCCTGAATGGTTTTGATGAAGTAAATAGGGAGAAGCTGTTTCCAAAGGCTGAAGAATCGATAACCAGAAGCACAGATTTGAGGTAATTGACAAAAAAAAATCAGGAAAACTGTGAAGGTTTTTGATTTTAAATGCAGAAGGTTATAATGACCTGGAACGGTGGTGGAAGCAAATTCAATAGTAACTTCCAAAGAGAATTGTGAAAATACTTGATAAGGAAATATGTATAAGGCAGCATGGAAACATGGAGAGCATCACTAAAGAGGTGAATGAGCTGGATACACTTCTTCTCTGCTTTCTCATTCCATGATACTATGAAGCCAAATACAAAGCATCTGCAAATGAAAATATAGGCCATGATTTATTTGGATACTGGCTGTTATAGAATTAACTTATGCAGGGACTAATAATATTCATGCAATCACTAACGGGTCAACCTGTCCTCTTCTGTAGCCAGTCTGAGCTTCAACATTCTCAAGATGAAAACCATTAGTAACGGGAGTGCTGAGTACTTTACATCCACTTGAAGTATTTTCAGGACAATGGTGAGGGTGTTGCATGAAGTAATTGTGGACAATGTGCACTAAGTCTTGTAGTTTCTGATTTCAGCATTCAGAACAAGCCAGCGTATAACCACTCTTGTCTTTGTACAGAATCTTTAAATCCTACCACAATCCAAGCAGATTTTCTGCATTATCTCTGCTCTATTGCCTCAAGGGACGATCGCTCTGCTCCCTTAAAATGAAGGTCTCTTTTTTTAACAGACAGCTCACAGCTCATCTTGAAAATACTATTGCTCTCTAGTCTCAAGAGGAACAGCACTTTGCCCATCTGCTCACGGTGATCTGTGTCAACATTTGGAGGATGCTTCTTTTGATGAATTTCAGTTATACAAGTTATTGTACAAAAGACAGATGTCCTGGTAGGCTGGTTTTCCCGATATTCCCAATTAACTCATCTTTAGACAGGAGTACTTTATTGCCTCAGCCTTTCTTGAACATCATCAGTCTGGACATGTAGGATCCATTCAAAATGTCACTGCTGAAAGTAGCCAATACTTTAACTTCCAAGTGTATTTTACACAAATGTAACCACATTGTTCACATTTGAGGTTAAAGATGGCTCTTGAAGATATGTTCAATGGGTCAGGCAGTCTGAAATTTCTCTTCTGTTTCCATATTGCCAGCATTGCTCATGCCCATGGTCCCATCAATATCAATGGTACTGAGGTCAAGAGGGTTGAAAGCTTCAAGTTCCTAGGAGTGAACACCGCCAATAGCCTGTCCTGGTCCAACCACGTAGATGCCACAGCCAAGAAAGCTCACCAGCACCTCTACATCTTCAGGAGGCTAAAGAAAATTTGGCATGTCCCCTTTGACCCTCACAAATTTTTATCAATCCACTATACAAAGCATCCTATTCGGATGCATCACAGCTCAGTATGGCAACTTCTCTGCCTGGGACCGCAAGGAACTGCGGAGAGTTGTGGACACAGCTCAGCATATCACTGAAACCAGCCTCCCCTCCATGGACTCTGTTTACACTTCTCACTGCCTCAGTAAAGCAGCCAACATAATCAAAGGCCCCACCCACCCCAGACATTCTCTCTTCTCCCCCCTCCCATCAGGCAGAAGATACAAAAGCCTGAAAACACGTACCACCAGGCTCAAGGACAGCTTCTATCCTGCTGTTATAAAACTATTGAACAGTTCCCTAGTACGATAAGATGGACCCTTGACCTCACAATCTACCTCGTTATGGCCATGCACCTTTTCATCTGCCTGCACTGCACTTTCTCTGTGACTGTAACACTATATTCTGCATTGTTATTGTTTTCCCTTGTACTCCCTCAATGCACTGTTGTAATGGAATGATCTGTATGCATGGCATGCAAAACAAAGTTTTTCACTGTACCTCAGTACATGTGACAGTAATAAACAAATTTACCACACACTTAACCACAATACAATGCAGAGCAAAACAACGAGCTGCCGGAGGAACTCAGTGGTTGGCAGCAACCGCGGAGGCAAAAGATTAGCTGACGTTTCAGGTCGAGACCTTCAACTGGACCACCAATTATCCATTTCCCTCCACAGATGCGGCCTGACCTGCTGAGTTCCTCCAGCAGATTGTTTTTTGCTCCATATTCCAGCATCTGCAGTCGCTTGTGTCTCCACAATACAACGCGATTCATTTCATTCCTTCCGTGATTGGCAAAAGCCTCAAACATCTGTAAAACAACTGGAAAATGTATCACACACTGTATACCATATAAACAAATTAAGCACTGTAACAATTTATGGCTAATCATAGTGAAGCATACTCTGTCCTTTAATTTGCTATGGTAGATTACTGTGTATGGTACTGAATTAGTCATCTAAACCTTATCAGTTTACATTCCATCTTAGAAGATCATGCATCTAAATTCATTAGAGAGAGTAATTTGTTGGCCAGCATTAAAAAACACTGACCATGGCAGCTACTGGTTGTCAATGAAAACTCAACTGGTTCATTTATGTCTTTCTGAGGAACAAGGTTTCCATACTAATATGCCATTTTAATCCCACAGCACGAGTAGACTCTGAACCCTATCCGAAATTGCAGCAATCATGAGGAAAACAACTGTGGATTTCTGAAACGCATGGCCTCCAATGTAGCTGGCCTTGCCAGAATCACAAAAGTAAATATGACATCTGCAGCTATCTTATCAGTCACGCACCTTGGAGCTCAGGTGACATTCCCTTTCCTACAACTTTAGTCCAGCCATTTTCCCATTCATCTTCTCTGTGTTAATACTTTGATAGGATACAAAGCAATGTTATGTGTCAGCAGCCAATATTGCCAACAACAGTTTAGGTTCCATGGATCAAAGTGACTGAGTATGGTGTTAATGTTATAGTAGGATTCCCAGCATCATGTGGTCAACTCACATCACCCCAGGTAAAAGTTAATTCAATTGATCTGGTGTTTGTGGGCTGGAAGCAGAAAATAAACTTGATCGTTGAACTTGAATGAACTTGAACTTGAAATAAAAGTGGAAAACTTGAGAAATGTGCAGCAGTTCGGGAAGCATCTATGGAGAAAGAAAGAGCTAATGTTTGAATCATCATCTTTCGTCAGGTCTGTTTTTATTCCAGATTTCCAGCATCTGCCAAATTTTGCTGACGAAAATTACTGGATTATTGGGAAATCCTAACTGTTTCACTGAAGCACTTCAAGGAAGGAAACCTTGAACTTCAACTTGCTCTGGGCTTTCTGTGATATCATATTCATGTTATGTTATGAAACACTGTTAAGGTCTAAGGAAGCACTGCATATAAGTATTGGTATTGGTTTATTATTGCCGGAATACAGTGAAAAACTTAGTTTTGCAAGCCATCCATACAGATCATTTATAAACATAAGTACTTTGGGGTAGTACAAGGGAAAACCAATAACAGAATGCAGAATATAGTGTTACAGTTACAGAGAAAGTGCAGTGCAGGTAGACAATAAGCTGCAAGGTATATTGTGAGGACAGGAGTTCATCTTTAACATTGGGTTAGGACAGGCTATTGGTGATGTTGACACCTAAGAACTTGAAGCTCTCAAACATCTCCACCTCAGCACCATTGATACACAAGGAAACCCAATCTCCATACTGCCTTTGTGTAACTGGGGATGAGTGACGAACGAGCCTTTCCAGTGGCTTTCACAGAGAACAAATATTCTTCAGTGTATAGTATCCATTCAATAGCTGGCCTACGTAAGAATTCATTATGCTGAAGGATTCATATTTTCTGTCACATTTATTCAAAAAATTATCAACACTGAAATTAATTTCTGACATTAGTTTTTGGTTTCTTACCTTCTAATTATACTGTTTCCTTAAATTAGATTAACTATTTCAAAAATAATTCTGAAGATGGGAGATGTGATTATCTCATATTAAAGTTTACTTAAAGCTGAGTTGAATGGGGAGAGAGCTCCTCTTAGTGTCAGCACAGAGGGAAATGCAACAATGGAGCAGGATTAATTCATGGGGGTGAACATGTTTCTAGTGAGGAGCCACCACATTTACTACTAACCTACAGGGTAAACACAACATTACCTGCTGCAGATCTGCTCTTGTCAACTGACACCCCAAAGGTAGTCTGATCCATGAAGTTGTCAAAAATTATTGAAAGTTAGAAAACCAAAGTCCAGACACTTGAGAATCATTTCAAACGATTAACCTTAATTGAAGAATACCAATTACCTACTGCTTACCTTAACACCTCACAGCCATTCCTCTCCATTGAAATGCATAGTATCACTGTTCCTGCTACATGTCTAATAAGAAGAAGATTTTCCGTAGCTTATCCAGTTCAGATTTATTGCATTGGCATCAACATTCCACATATCTCAAAAGCTGTTAAATAGACCATAATTCAAGGAGAACTTCAGCCACTTTCTGATTAAGTCCACAGCCAAGGCAAGCCAAGCCATACCAATGCTTTTCATCTAAATAATCCACTAATTGCAAGATCATTAATTTGGCCAAAGATAATGGCTAATCAGATAAGGCACAGAGTTAAAAGGTAGCACTTACAAAGAGCAAATAATGTCCTCAATATAGTAACCATTCAAAAGGTGGTTCACATAAGAATTTAATATTGCTGAAGAATTCATATTTTCTATCACATTCAAAAATTACTAACGCTGATGAATTTCTGACATCTCTTGGTTTCTCACTCTCTAGTTATTTTTTTCCAAATTACCTTTCTATAGTGCCATTTTACACACTTAAGCACAGAACATGGCTGATAAAACACTGGGCTACCGAAGGAACCAAAAGACAGAATGCTGGAGGAACCCAGCGGGTCAGGCAGCATCTGTGAAGGCAAAGGGATGGTCGACAATTCAGGTCGAGACCCTGCAGCAGGTCTGAGAGGGAAGAGGAAAGATTGCAGTACAAAGTTGGGGTGGGGGTGGGATAGAGTCTGGCAGGTGATAGGTGGAGCCAGATGTGGAGAGGATGGAACCAGGTGGGTGGAGGGGATGAACAGAGGGACAAGAAACCTAGGTGGACAGGTGAGTGTGTGTGGGAGAAAAGCACAGGAGGTGTGGGCTACCAGTAATTATAAAATCCAATGTTCATACCATTGGGCTGCCTGCTACCCAAACAGAACATAAGGTGTTGTTCTTCCAAATTACGTTTGCCTCTCCATTGCAATAGAGAAGGTCGAGGACAGGGAGGTTGGTGTGGGTGTTGGAAGGAGGATTAAAATGACATGCAGCCAGAAACTCGAGAAGGGCATTGCAAAACTGTCGCCCTGTCTACACTTGGTTTCACCAGTACGGGGGAGGCCACATTGCAAGCACCAAATGCAATAGACCAGGTTGGAAGAGGTGCAGGTGAACCCCTGCCTCACCTGGAAGGGCTGTTTAGGTCCCTGGATGCTGGTGAGGGAGGAGGTGAAGGGACAGGTTTTACACCTCCTCGGTTGCAGGGGAAAGTACAAGTGGACGGGGAGGGGTCACACACCTGGTTCCATCCACCCATCATCCCCTCCCCATCTGATTCCACCTTTCACCTAAAAGCCTCGTTTCATCCCAACCCCTGCATACTGCTACATACCAACGACCTTTCCTGGTCCCTCTCAGTCCTGATGCAGGGCCTTGACCCAAAACATTGACTTACATCTCGTGCCTCCTCAGATGCTGCTGGACCTGCTGAGTTCTTCCAGTATTCTGTGTCTGTTCTAGATTCCAGCATCTACAGTCTCTTTTTTCTTCAGACTACTGAAGAAACGCTGTATTGTCAGACAGGCAATTGTTCGGAAGAGATATGAAATGGATCCCGAAATGACACCAGGGCAATATTTCAAACAAAGGCAATGGAATTTTCCCAGGTGTCCTCTCCACTCTTTAACTTTCAATCAGAATCATGTTAAATAAAATGATTGTTTGGATATTAATGCTCTCTGTTGGAACATGTTTCATGTAAAGTGGCTTAAGCATTTCTGACATTTCCACAAGTGATAATACTTCAAAAAGCACTTCATTGACTGTAAAGTGTTTGGGGATGTTTTGAGGCTTTGAAAGATGCACTACACCTCTTTTATTTAATCTTGATGGTCAATGGGTTAGAAGGACAAGGTCTCAATGCTTGAGATGTTTTGAGGCAGGCATGTGGTTACTGATTCTAATGTTACCTTGGCTCCACAATCTCAAGGTTATTGGCAATAACATCAGGCAAGAATCAACAAATCCCTTTACCAAGTTTCATTCCAGATACTTTGAGTTTTCTGACAGTCCCAACCGGAATTAGAAAGGAGAACGTCAACTTTTTTCAGCATTGTGGAGTAATTCAAGTTATAGATCTGTGTTTGCTGATCGCATATTTAGTGTAATTCATAAGAATGAATTGCATCTACTCAAAGTGGTAAAATATCTCAATGCAGTTTTCGACACAATCTAATTTATCAAGGGTCTGGAGACAGAATCCGGTTTCATCCAGGACAATTAACCCTTGGGTACCTCAGGTTGTGTGAACACTTAAGGAAATTAGGATAGATTATTCAAGCATCTCTTTTGGAAGAGACTAAAGAACGCCAAGACTTATTTTCAGTTATTTTGTTTAAAAGTTAAGAGCTAACTAACACAACAACGGCAAACTTCTTTAGAAAATGAGACTTCAGCTAATGTTAAAAGCTATTATATAAACGGAAGATTGTTGCTGTTGGAACAGAGTGGGAAAAAAGAATCAAACATTGGCGACATTCATTCTTTCACCTTGCAGCATTTCATTAATTTATTTTTCTTCCTTATTTATGTTAAGGCCAAGAGGACAAGCAAGACCTGGAGTCTGGCCATCCAAACCGAGCCTGACTATGTGTTTGGTCCAGTTTGGGTCAACTTTGAAAAGGGATTACACTCCGGCGTCAGATCCAACTCTTTACAAATAAATCCACTAATGTGCAGGACTTGATAGATAAGTGCACCATTTTATAAAGTACACTCTTACACGTTAGCTGGACCTTAGAGGGGCCCTGGATTGAGTGCGCACAAGCCCCACATCTGGGCTATGCAGTGTTCTGGCTGGCAACAGTAAGGTCAGGTGAGAAAAAATGATGAGTCCTCAGGTCCAGATTAGGTTGGGTATAATTTGCAACAGTCAGCTTCCAATACCACCCTTGCCTGCAAGGAGATCTGTCCGAATGTCTCAGGTCCTGTGTTTACCTCTAGCCTGTGGACAAGTGACAGCTCTCTCATCTGGCAACAAAA
The DNA here is from genome assembly GCF_009764475.1 of Pristis pectinata. Taxonomy (NCBI): domain Eukaryota; kingdom Metazoa; phylum Chordata; class Chondrichthyes; order Rhinopristiformes; family Pristidae; genus Pristis; species Pristis pectinata. The sequence goes on from NC_067406.1 coordinate 133,899,373, forward strand.
ACAGGAAAGGAGATACAAGAGACTGCAGATGCTGGGATCTGGAGCAACAAGCAATCTGCTGGAGGAGGCAGCATTTATGAAGGGAAATGAACAGTCAACGTTTCAGTCCAGGAAAAGGGTCTGGTTGACTATCCATTTCCCTCCACAGATGCTGCCTGACCCACTGAATTCCCCCACCAGACTGGTTGTTGCTTCAAAAGCAGAAAAGACTGGGGCTGCTCAGCAGGTCAGGCAGTATCTGTGAAGAGAGAAACAGTCAATGGTTCAGGTCAATGACCTTTCCTCGGAACCTGACACAGTAACTCTGTTTCACCCACCGCAGGTGCTGCCTGACCTGCTGGATAGCCCAATTCTCAGCATTTTTTTTTATATACGAGCTTTGTTTCACCTTTTCAGTATGATAATACCCCGCTCCCATACTCCAGTGCCCAGTATGGCAGTACAGTTAAGAGCCACTTGAGGTGAGTGGGGCAAAAACCCAAAGGTAAATTCCGTGACAGTCCAGCAACTTGACCCCAGCTTATTAAACAGTGATTATATCGTACATGATAAAGGAAGAAGGATTTACATTTGCATAACACAGTGGACATCTATAGAACACACAAATCAAGTCACAGTCAATCAGTTACTTTTGACAATGTGGCCAGTCCACAGTGTAACAAAGCCCTCGGTGCTGGAGATGTTGGGCTAGGAAAGGACTCTGACATTGCTTCACTTCTTCTTCTTAGTCCGTCTCCAAGTCTGGTGTCATTCACATACCCAACTCCAGACTCCCAGAACAGGCAGTCTATTCCAAACTCTGCTGTGAGCAGGAGATTACAAGAAGGCAGGGGAAAGGATTCAAGGATGTGCTCAAAGCTTCCTTGAAGAAGTGCAACATTCTCAGTGACTCCTGGAACCTCAGGCCCATGCTCAAAGTGGAGAAGGAGCATATAGGATGGTACAGGGAATCTCAAAGCTATGCCTCAGGAGCACACTGAAGCCCTGCAGAGTGTGGTAGAAAGAGTGCACCACCTCATAAATTATCCACCCGCCTCCCCCGCTCCATCGGCAGTATCTACATGGGCCGCTGCCTCAAGAAGGCAACATTCATCGTCAAAGATCCCCACCATCCAGGCCATGCCATCTTCTCACAGCTACCATCAGGCAGGAGGTACAGGATCCTGAAGTCCCACACCACCATCTTCAAGAACAGCTACTTCCCTTCAACCATTCGGTTCTTGAACTAACTGGCACAACCCTAATCACAACCTCAGTGTAGCAACACTATGACCACTTTACGCTACAATGGACTTTATCTTTTTTTGTTCTAATTGTGTTCTTTCTTGTAAAAATTGTGTATAATTAATGCTTAATATATGTTTTACTTGTGAATGCTGCTTATCTGATGCTATGTGCCTGTGATGCTGCTGCAAGTAAGTTTTTCATTGAACCTGTGCACATATGTACTTGTGCAGATGACAATGAGCTCAACTTTGATCAGTTGAGGAATCAGCAATTCCCACATTGGTCTCAATAGCAACCTCAGAACTCATTAAATCACAGTAGAAGCAAGTCATCCACAATCCCAAAGGACTGCCCAAGGAAAAAAACTTCTGATAAGCAGTTGTTGATCACTTTGCACTACAATGGACTTTGTGTACAGCAGGCAATAATTTCCTGTAAGTGGCAAATGAGGCAAATGGCCATATTATCTGTTAGCTGCTGGTAGTGGAACAAATACTGGCCAAGCCATCAGCGAGAACTCCCCTCATCTCCTTCAAAGTGATCCTTGGGACACACATTTACTTGAACTGGCAAACAGGGTCTCAGTTTAATTCCTCATCAGTAAGGTGTATCATTATTTAATACATATCAAAACTCAAAGCAGAAAATTAAGAGAATTTACCTTCTATACAATCTACATAAATTACACAACAGTACAAAATGGTCTCCACAGAATACATCATGAAGCCAGCGCACCTCTATGTGTGACAATACAATTAGTCATTTTAAATGAATTTATATTGCAAAACTCGTCCCTTAAGATAGCCAGTGTTATGAATCAATAGTGACACCTACAGGCTGATGGAAATTTGTGATTCTTCATCTGTTAATGAACAGTGCATCTTTAACAATGATTTAAATATTTATTTTTGCCACAGTATTGGATTTTATGTTCTTTAATGCTGCACTCAAAAGATAAAGGACACTGAGGAGGAAGAGGGACGGAAACTTCAGGCAATGCCTCTTGTACTGTGACCAGTGTTCGAGAATCGGCCAGATCCAATGCCCCCAGAACATGTGTAGGGAATTAGGCAAGGCTTTCTGCTAATGCCAGGAAACATCCTGTCAAGGAGATAATTGCCCAAGGACGCAGAGCAAAGGGGCCCTTCTTGAATGCCTGTAATGAAATAGGTCTCCAAAGCAATTCTTTTCTTAAATCATGTCTTTCTGTTATTAAGTTGTGGGTGGTTGAGAACTTTCCCAGATTAGAACCGAAGCAGCTGATGTCACTTTAACCCCCTCCCGGCAAATATTCCATACTCTTGCCCTTGACTCTGACCACCACAATCAATAACAACCCCTCTACATCACCCTCCACTCCCCCACCAGCCCCAATCCTACCACCCCAGAAACCCTGAATCTAAGACAGGTCAAGCTACACTGTGTGCAACCCATTCAGTTCTTAACTCAGGTTTAGACTTCCCATTCCAACCACAACTTCCTGCATCTCCACTCCTGCCTTCAATGTCCACAATGCTATTATCTCAACAGTCTATGTTCACTTTAATGGCTGCCAAACTCCAACCCACATTGATGATGGCTTGGCTAAAACTTTGCCACTTACACTTGTCCTGGACAATTCCACCACCATGGCCCTTGCTGACTTCCACACACTGCCAGCTTGTCCAAGCACTGAATTTTTAAGACCTTTATCTTTGGCTTCACTTCCTGCGTTGGCCTATTTCAATCACTCAGTGCTAAAACTTTGTCGCTGGTCTCTGACTCTGGCCTTCAGAGTATCTCAGCTCCAACTCCGAGCACTCAGCACTTTTCTTAATGGTGTTACTTTGGGGCTCTGCAGGACCGTGGTAATGTAAGTGATAAATATTGGTCATAGGCCTGGGGTGAATCCAATCATATTTTAGAGTCACAGAGTCACAGAACACGGAAACGGGCCTTTGGTCCAACTGGTCCATGCCGACCAAGATTTCCATCTAAGCCAGTCCCATTTGTCTGCATTTGGCCCATATGCCTCTAAACCTTTCCTATCCATGTGCCTGTCCAAGTACCTTTTAAACGTTGTTAATGTACCTGCCTCAACCACTTCCTCTGGCAGCTCATTCCATTTATGGACCACCCGCTGGGTGAAGAAGTTGCCCCTCAGGTTCCTATTAAATCTCTCCCCTCTCACCTTAAACCTCTGCCCCCTAGTTCTTGATTCCCCAACCCTTGGAAAAAGACTGTGCAGATTGACCCTATCTATACCCCTCATGCTTTTATATACCTCTATAAGATCAGCCCTCCTTCTCCTATGTTTCAATGAAAAAAAGTCCCAACTTGCTCATCATCTTGCCGTAACTCAGTCCCTCAAGTCCTGGCAACATCCTCGTAAATCTCCTCTGCACTTCTTCCAGCTTACTTGATTTGGGTTCTTTTACATTCAGCTCAGAAGGCCAGTTGTTTAGTGTCATATCCAAAAGGCAGCATCCAAAACACCCACCACTGTCTATATTGACCATACACAGGCATAAGGAAAGAGAATTAATAACAGACCCCTAAACCACAGGATGTGTAAAGTACAACAGAGTGGACAGGAAAAGGGCCAAAATGTGAAAAGTTGTATTTTAATGAACACACTCGGTGAATGACCTCAAATGTTTACAAGGAAATTTGACAAGGACCAAGAAAATTCTTAAGTCAGGCATAAGCTTTCGCTTGTTAAAAATAAACATCCCACTCCTTGTATTATTTTACATGCAACATGTACTGCTCAACATACATTGCAAAAATATTTTGAACTGTCCAAACATGTTTTAAAGTGTCACCCATATCTTGGCTCAGAGGTATCACTGCTTCCCGAGACAGAAGGTCATGAGTTTGAGTCCCACTGCCACCTAGAAGTCATCACCCTTCAAGTCATGCATCGTTCTATCTTGGAACTATTTCACCGGTCTTTCATTGTTGCTGGGCTAAAGCTTTCTGGAACAGTCACTATATTGTGAAAGTGCTTTCACTACACAGACCACAGTGGTTCAAGGCAACTACTTCTCAAGGTCAATTAAGGTTGAGAATTACCAACAGCACCCACATCATTCCACAAGTGATTATTTTCTGAAAACAAAAGGAGTTACTAAGATCTTTTATTCACTGGACATTTTAACTAACAAGAACTTCATGTATGGCAACTTGAATAACATTTGTGATATTTATGTAAACAATCCTTTAACTTACTTTTATAACAAGTAAAACTTAAACAGACTTTCTAAATGAATATTGATGCTTGCACAATCCTCCCAGTTGAAAACCATACCCCGGAGGATTAACCAAAAAAAATATCTCTTTTGTTCCATTTGATGACACATTCAGGAATATTCTCTTGTTTAACTCTCCGCACCATTCCATGCATGCCGGATAGGTTTGAACGTGTTGTGGAACTATTGGCACACATTCCCTTGGGAAGGGCTGGGCAGGGCAGGGCAGGGTAGGGCCCATTTTATGTGTGCGCTATCCTGCACCTGAATCCCACAAAGGCATCATTGGTAGGAAGCTGAGTCATTGCTGTATCCTGTAGGTGTGTCAGCGGACTTGCACAGAGGTTGCCCATCATTTAAAGTATCAAAAGGAATTTAATTAACTAATAGCGAGTGAATCAATGTGTAGCCAGTGATCCGTGAAAGGATTGTGTGGAAGTCTGCCTTGAAATGGAGTGTTGGTTACCAAGACAAATTGTAAATTTTAAATAATATTTTTTTTAAAGTATCTACAGCATTTTGCTATTAACTTTTAAAGTGCTTTGCTGTTATAAAGTGATAGAGTCATAGAGAGATTGTCTCCGCACGCTCTTGCCCCATGGAGCTCGTATCCTCGTACCCGGACGCTATCCTGTTCTTCCCTCCGCCCCCCCCCCCCCCCCCCCCCCCCCCCCCCCCCCCCAACCTACGTCCATGACACATCACATGCTTTCCAACCCTTCCATAGCTTTAAGTTCTCTGACACGCACAACCTCATCTTCACCATGGACATCCAGTCCCTATATACCTCCAATCCTCATCATGATGGCTTCACCGCCCTCCACTTCTTTCTTGACCAGAGACAGAACCAGTCCCCTTCCAGTAACACTCTCCTCCGTCTGGCTGAACTTGTCCTCACCCTTAACAACTTCACTTTCGATTCATCTCACTTTCTGCAGACCAAGGGCATAGCCATGGGCATGCGCGTGGCCCCAGCTATGCCTGCCTCTTTGTTGATTACGTTGAACAGTCTCTGTTCCAAACCTACTCTGGACACATTCCTCAACTCTTCCTCCACTATATCAATGACTACATTGGTGACACCTCTTGTACCCGCACAAATTTCACCACAAATTTTCACCCTGCCCTCTAATTCACCTGGACTATCTCAGACACTTCTCTCTCCTTCCTCAATCTTTTCATCTTCATCTCAGGAGATTCCTTATCCACCGACATCTTCTACAAACCCACTGACACCCACAGCTACCTCGATTATAGCTCCTCCCACCCTGTCTCTTGCAAGGACACTATCCCTTTTTCTCAATTTCTCTGCCTCTGCCGCATCTGCTCCCATGATGAGGCTTTCCACTCCAGGGCATCTGAGATGTCCAACTTCTTTGCTAACCATGGCTTCCCCCCTACTGTGGTCGAAAGAGCTCACACCCATATCTCTGCCATTTCCTGCACCTCTGCTCTCACCCCCACCCCTCCCAGACCCAACAGGGATAAAGTCCCCCTTGTCCTCACATTTCATCCTACCAGCCTACGTACTAACACATCAGTATCCGCCACTTCTGCCATCTCCAGCGGGATCCCACCACCAAGCATATCTTCCCCTCCCCATCCCTTTCTGCCTTTTGCAGGTACTGTACTCTCTGTGACTCCATAGTTCACTCCCCACCCATCCCACTCCCACCCCAGGAACTTTCCACTGCCCCCACCATAGGTGCAACACCTGCCCCTACACCACCTCCATCCAGGGACCCAAACAGTCCTTTCAGGTGAGACAGAGATTCACCTGCACCTCCCTTAATATCATCTACTGCATTCTGTGCTCCAAGTGTGGTGGCCTCTACATTGGAGAGACCAAACGCAGACGAGGTGACCGTTTCGCAGAACGCCTGCGCTCCGTCCGTAACCACGATCTGCATCTCCCTGTTGCCAGTCACTTCAACTCCCCCTCCCACACTATTACGTATGTCAGTCCTCAGCCTCCTCCACTGCCAGGAGAATTCCAAGCGCAAACTGGAGGCACTGTGCCTCATTTTCCTCTTGGAACCTTGCAGCCTAACGGCATGAACATTGAATTCTCCCACTTTAAGTAATCGCCACACCCACCCCGAACCATGCCTCTTCTTCCCTTTCCTAGCCTCTCTCTTTTTTCTACCCACCTTTTTTCCTCCTTACCTTTAACCCATCCCCCAGTGGATCTGCTCTCCCCTCCCTCCCCTGTATCTGCCCATCACTGTCTCTTACCTGCATCTACCTATCACCACCTTGTGCCCACCCCACCTCCCCTCTTTTGTCCACCAATCCGTGCTCTGCTTTTCCCTCCTATATATTGGGCTTCCCTTTTTCCCATCTTCAGTCCTGAAGCAGGGTCCTGACCCAAAGTATTAACCACCTGCTTCTCTCCACGGATGCTGCCTGGCCTGCTGAGTTCCTCCAGCATCATCATGTTTTTCATTTGGATTCCAGCATCTGCAGTCCTTTGTTTCTCTAAGAGGAAAGGGGGTGTGGTAAGACAGCAGCCAGAGGTGATTGGTGGACCAAGGAGGGGTGAGCCAGGTAGGGGAGAGGGAGGGGTGGCTCCTACCTGGCTTGATCTACCCATCATCCTTCACAGCCCATCAGTCCACCAGTCACCTCTGGACCCTGTCTTACCACTCCCTATTTATACTGACCATCTCACCTCTCCACACTTAGTCCTGATGCAGGGTTTCAACCTGACACTTTGATGATTTTGTTTCACACACAGATGCTGCTTGACCCGCTGAGTTCCTCCAGCAGATTGTTTGCAGCCTCTTCCCAGATGGTTTGACAATATGTTGCTCTGAGAAAGCATCTCAAAAATACTATATGAACTTGTCCTCGATGCTACCTTTACTGTCCAATCTATCTGATGATTAAGGTCACCCATGATTATTGCAATACTTTCCTTCCAAGATTTACGTTTTGTGCGGGCTGCTAGCTTTATAACACTCCCAATACTTCAATGTCTTTTTTTAAAAGAACTTAAAAATAACAATTGACCCACAACTGAGGAACACTACGACAAACCACTTCCCAAACTGAAAAACATCCATTCACACCATTCTTATCTTTGTTATTGAGCCAATTGCTTATCTTTATGATCACATTCCATCAGCTTTGATCATTTTAACACACACCTTCTCTCCCACTGTATGGAATTCAATCCAGTTAGTCAGACACGAGTTGCCTTTAACAAGTCCATGCTGAGTCTCTTAATTAACCCATGGCTTTCCAAATGTTTGTTTGACCCTGCCATCAAGTTCCCTATCACTAATATCAGGCAAAGTGCCCTGCTTTATTCCTCTACCCTTATAGAACAGCAACAACTCTCCAGTCCTCAAGCACTATTCCTGTATCCAGTGACAACATCAAGTATGTGGCCAATACCACTGCTACCTTTGCTTCTATCAGCAATCTTTAGGTGCATTCCATCCACACCAAATGACTTGTCAACTGTCGATGATGCTGATCTTATGGAACTTTCAATCTATTACACTCAACTTTCTTCTCCTCAAATTATTTTCTACAGTATGAGATTTCATACAACCAAAGTTTCCTGGGCTTTCAGATCTCTGTCTCTCATGGTACAGCAGCTAAAAAGAAATTTTGATAAAGACAAGGAGATCCAAAAGTCCATCTTCCCCATCTTGTCAATTGCCTCAAATGTTTACCCATTTTCCTTTAAAAGATAAGTTGGTCTCTGCCACAATTATTTCTCGGGGCAAAGCAATTCAAGTCCACTAGCCATCTGCACAAAATAATTTTTAAACTTCTTTCTCCTTCTGTGACAATTTTAAATGAAAATATATGCCCCCACCCATAAACCATTAATTTCTTTTATGTACTAATGTAACTAAGGACTATTTTGCAACATCTGCCAAACTAAATCATTGAGTATTTATCATTGCCAGAAGTGCTTTTTAGTAAGATCTGGGAGAAAACATTCCCTGAAGGTAAAGAAATTGAAACCCTTTAGGCATGACTCATGATATAATTCATGAGTTAGGTATCTTAAATGCATCCAGCATTATTATCTGTCATATCTGAGGTTAGTATGCACCAGCAATCACCTTTATACAAATAATAACCGGTAACCATGGAACGTGTACTGAACAGTGATCATGGTGAATGGGTTTCAGGTTAACAAGAACCAATTGTATAGCTATGTTAAAATGTTAGAATCTGTATCATAGGGTCAGCATTACATGCTGTAGTTAAAACCATTGCCTTCCTCAACAGTTTTGCTTCTCCTTTTACCACTTTAGTATATTAGCTGCAGGTTTAACCAAGACCCCACACGATGCAATTCCCAAAGTCAGGGCCCTCCTATATACAATCCTCTGTGTTGTTTATTAATTAATGCTTCATGCAGCCAAATTATATAACTGTAGTTTATGTGGGGCACCAAGAGATAAAGCAGACTCTCAAGCATTCTGGCTGAAAATTGTATTTTGAGTGTGTGCTGTGTTAAAAGTATCATGAGCAACCAGAGAGCTACAAGGTTGCATGAGAGCCTTGCATGGGTCAGAATTGTGTGTGGAGCAAATTGACAGCTAACACATTGTGGCGAGCATAGTCCAGGTACCCAGCAGACAAAGAGCACTGTTAGAACATAGAACAGTACAGCACAGGCCCTTCAGCCCACAATGTTGTATTGAACTAAGTAAATTAGTAATCAAATGCCCAACTAGACTAATCCCTTCTGCCTACACAATGTCCACGTCCTTCCATTTCCCACACATTCATGTGCCTATCTAAGAGCCTTTTGAACACCCCTATCGTATTTGCCTCCACTATAGGCAGCACATTCCAGGCACCCACCACTCCGTGTAAAAAAAAAACTTTCCCTGCACACCTCCTTTGAACTTTCCATTTCTCACCTTAAATGCATACCCTCTGGTATTAGACATTTCAACCCTGGGAAGAGGGTACTGGCTGTCTATCTATGCCTCTCATAATCTTATAACCCTCCATCAGATCTCCCCTCAGCCTCTGCCGCTCCAGAGAAAACAACCCAAGTTTGCCCAACCTCTCCTTATAGCACATGCCCTCTAATCCAGGCAGCATTCTGCTAGATCTCTTCTGCACCCTCTCCAAAGCCTTGACATCCTTCCTATGTTGGGTAACTCTACCTCAGTAGCATCAAAGTGTGAAAATGTACCCCATATTCTTTCCAGTTCATGAAACACTATGACAGACATGCTGCTACTGTGATGTGCTAGCTAGTACGAGGTTTCCAAATTCACCAGAATTCGCTTGAATTTCACCAGCCCAGTTCCATTTACCTTCACTTATCCTGCAGTAAAGCACAAATATCTGTAGCTATTAGATATCCGAAATGTAGCACTGATCCCCACCACGTACAGCCCTTTTGGTTAAAGTGGCCAATTGTTTTTTTTTGTTGTGTATGCACCAAATAGATTTTGCCTTCCAGGCACCAGACCCAATATGGGCTAAGAACTTTCCCCAGTAAAGTCCAATCACAGAACACCTATGATGTCAACCCATTGGGATTTCAGCACAGGGCCTGATGGAGGTCCCTGGAGGGAGATACTAGAAATAGGAGCACAGGTCAGTTTTAGATTAATTGATGCCATTCAAGGTCATTAGTTTCTGAAAATCTAAGATGCCATAATTGTGACCATCTTCAAAAAAGCCAAATCCGATTGCAGTACTTAGAGATACCTCCCAGTTGTCTGCCACGGATAGTCATTCCATGGGCTCTCCTCAGCCCTCTCATCCCAGTGGGCAAAGGGCTGAGTCACCACGTAGATTCCGTCCACCAAGACGTACAAGGGACATGATTTTCAGTGTGACAATTCCAGGAAAAATGCAGGGAATATCATCAACTGTCAACCGAGGAGAATCATTCTCAAAATTTGGCTACACCCAGAAACCTGCTTCCATTCTATATCTGCTACATGATGATGTTCAAACCATGGTTCTAACAAATGCGTCCACCACAAGCCCAATTCCAATCCAGGCTGAGTCATTATTCCAATCCTCTGCTCAATCTTGCCACAAGATTGCACCCCCTTGCAATAAAGTTCCACTGAAATGAAATCAATCTACAAGATGGGTAGGAAACTGTTCATTTGTCAGTTCCACTCCAAAACTCATCCCCAATCTCGGTTACTGAGCTACAGATCATAGGAGGCACTTGTGTGCATGCATTCCTGGAGGCCAAGCTCCAACTCATCTTTTACTGGTTCACTGAAGAGAATGACAAAATGAAAAATAATAAAACTAAAGGCCTCCACATAACACAATGCACCAACAATAAAGAGCTTCAATAGGACCCTAGAAAACTTGGGTTACTTTCCATATCTCAAGCCTCTGCCTGTCAAGACAAACATCAAAGATGAAATTCACCCCCATCTTCGATATGGCAGCAAAGATATTGGCTGCTGAAGAAAATGGTGTTTGAAGATCAAGATCACAAGCTCAGCAGTAAGCTCATGGTCCACTGGGCAGCAGAGATCTCCAACCCCATTTGTTTCAGAGACAAAGGACTACCTCGACCTGAAAGCTCAATGCACTGCTTGCGTCCTCCAACACTATCTCAGCAAAATCCTCCAAATCAATTAACAGAAGAGAACATAGAACACGACAGCACAGTACAGGCCCTTCAGCCCACAATGTTGTGCCGACCTTTTATCCTGCTCTAAGATCTATCTAACCCTTCCCTCCCACATAGCCCCCTATTTTTCTATCATTCATGTGTCTAAGAGTATCTTAAATGTCCCAATGTATCTGCCCCTACAACCTCTGCAGGCAGTGTGTTCCACGCACCCACCACTCTCTGTATAAAAAACTTACCCCTGACATCCCCCTTATACCTTCCTCCAATCACCTTAAAATTTTGTCCCCTTGTGTTAGCCATTGTCGCACTGGGAAAAAGTCTCTGACTGTCCACTCGATCTATGCCTCTTATCACCTTGTACGCCTCTATCAAGTCCTCTCTCATCCTCCTCCTCTCCAAAGAGAAAAGCCCCAGCTCGCTCAACCTATCCTCATAAGACATGCTCTCCAATCCAGGCAGCATCCCGGTAAATCTCCTCTGCACCCTCTCTAAAGCTTCCACATCCTTTCTGTAATGAGGTGACCAGAACTGAACACAATACTCCAAATGTGGTCTGACCAGAGTTCTATGGAGCCGCAACATCACCTCGCGGCTCTTGAACTCAATACCCCAACTAATGAAGGCCAACACTCCATACGCCTTCTTAACAACCCTATCGACCTGCATGGCAACCTTGAGGGATCTATGGACGTAGACCCCAAGATCCTTCTGTTCCTCGACACTGCTAAGAGTCCTGCCATTAACCTTGTCATTAACACTTGTGAATAAGTGAACACCATCAGCTTACTCTCCCAAACCAACACGACTGGACTTCAAATGCACTCATTTGGGTCCAAAAGAATCAGCCACATGATCTGTACGCCCAACACTCAACTCCCAAAAATGGCATTCAATTCTGAGGTCTGTCACAGGCAGGTAGAGAAATCAATTCAAGGATGCTCTTAAAGCCTTCTTTATACATTACATCCTCAATTACTCACTGGGTATACCTTGTCAGTGATCACTCTAGGTGGAGCAGAAGGCATTTGGGGAAACACCGAGCACATACTGTATATTGAGATTACTGACCAAGATGGAGTTTTGAAATGGAAAGGCCTTAAGGTTTCCTCTTTCAATTTCCTCTAGCCATTCTACACACGACCCCGTCATCTAAATCTCCACTCCTTGAACCAGTCTGTGGTGAATCACTCTCCTTTCAACCCATGTTGTCATTACTTGTAGACACAAGACTGCAGATATTGGAATCTGAAGCAACAAACAATCTGGAGGTACTCAGCAGATCAGGCAGCATCTAGGGGAGGGGTGGTGGTGGTGGTGAGAAAGGAATTGCTGACATTTCTGGTCAAGACCCTGCATTAGGACCAAGAGGGGAGAGGGAAGATTGCCATTGTAAAGACGGGGAGTGGTGAGACCATGGACAGCAATGGCAAGGTGCCATTACTGTTAGCTCCCTCCATTTTCCCTCTATCTTTTCTGCCCTTTAACTTCTGATCATCCTCCTTAGATTTTGGCATAGGAGCAGAATCTGTAGGCTACCATCTGGAGAGTATTTGCTCTTCTGTTGTCTGAAAGACTTGAAATAAATATATAGCAAGAATGTAATACTTCAGTTGATTACAGCACAGGTCTGGAGGAAAATGTTTGGTTTTAAATCCACAGCACAGGAAGGATACAATTTTCATGGCAGGGGTACAGCAGATTCACTACAAATGATTTTCCAGCCTTACGATGGGAGGCTCTACCACCTTGTCTTTAATTCCTTTCATTCAGGAAGAATAATTATGATCAAACTGGGTGGTTAAAATGATGTGGGTTCAGGGAGCTGAAAAGCCAAGTTACTGCTTCAGGTACAGAAATCCAGAACGAAGAGACAAAATGCTAAAGTCTCAGCAGGAATTAAATCAGTGGGGCAAATCTACCAAGATCCACGTGGGATTTGAGGATAGGCCTAAACCCAGGAACTCCTGCAGATTTTCCAGTTCTCAGGTTGGGAAAACTCACCTGTTGAGACCTCACAGGTGAAGCCACTGAAAATAATGGGAGAATCAGCTGATGGGAGAAATTTACAATTTTGATTTTATATTTAAATCTTTTTTGCACGTGTGTCTTGAAGATTTTCAACTTTTGACGGATTCTGGACACTTAAATAGTTGGTTTGACAGTCGATGATCGTTTCGCTGTTCTTGTCACTGCAGCTGGCTACTTACATCAGGAAATGTGTTGGGAAGTGGAAGACTGTACCCTGGAAGAAACAGTGTGATTTAGGGTATAAACAATCAGTTAACCGAGCATAGTACAAGATCTGCCCCATTGTTTTGCTGGAAACCTGAAAGCCTGTGAATTCTCTAATAATTGGAGAGTTCTCAATACTGAGATCAAAACTTACGTATTATATAGCCAAGTGTATCAGGAAGTACATATTAAAGACAAATAAGCTGAGCTGGGACAAAAATTACCCATGATCTGGCTGAATAGGGCAACAGGTCCAGGGGTATTAATTACCTACTCCTGGACCTCCACTTTCACATTCAATTCCTCTGGCACTGTGACATAATGAATAAACACATACAAAGAAACAGCAAGGAAGAGTTGCAGGACCAGGCTTCCTCTCTGTTTCGGTTATGTTGTTAAAGTTGTACCTGCATTGCAAAGGAGTCCTGCTTCTCCAGGTGGTTGCAATTCACAACCACCACCCAACAAAAGGTACAACATGATTTCTTGATATAATCTAAGCTCCCAAATCCATGCAGTTTGCTGGTGTCTGCCTAAGGCAAACACCTTAGATTTCAATGCTCATTTTGTTGAGCTGGCTGATATCTTCAAAACTCTGCCAAATTTATTTGCTGCTGCTGTTTTGCACCTCTGCTTCCCTTTACCTTACAAGGTATTTTATAGTCAATTTCTGACAGCTTCCTCGGGTATTTGCTGCTATCTTTGTGACCTTCCTCTCACCCAACACCACAGCTGTGGCAGGCTCCATTTAAACAGCATCTAAGTATTTAAATAAGCATTCCCCAAACTGGCATTGAGTCAGTGCCAAGATGAGTGGAACATCAGAATTAAAGCATTGCAACATACAAAATTGATTTGGATTCAACAGCAAATATCATACTTTGCAGCACCAATAATCCATACAAGCATGCAGCCAATTAATATTGTTGTGACAATGATTATTTTTGCAAATGTATTAATGCAACTGTTCATACTGTCCACTACCTCTTGTCAGGCTTCATTATCCCAGTTGTAAAATCTGCAATTTTTTTTTAAATTGGTAATCATTTTGGACCAAGATTTTAAGACAGAAATACAGAGCAAATCCCTCTGGAATTTATTTCTTCAAATACAGTTTAGAAAAATTAGTTCACTTAATCTAGTTTTAAATTCACATTTAATTAAACTGTCAACAGCCGTCTCCTTTCCCAAACAGCATGTCCTTTTCGTTATTACAATGACACCTTTCTGTATACTTCTTGCAGACATCCAAATACATTAGCACAAAGAGTGTGAGTTCTTACATGCCTGAGGTTCGACCTGAAGAGGTCTTGTCAGCAACTTCGGATGACCACCTCCATTTTTTTCTTTTTCATCCATGGAAGTGTCTTGGTGCTGCTCAAACATTTGTGATTGCATGGCAGACTTGGAAATTCCCCACTGGATAGAAACGATTTTAATCTGCACGTTTTTGATACATTGTGGCAGAGTCCACTGATGTGCCAAACCATTGTTTGTTACAAAGAAACATGAAGAAGAACAGAACAGTCAACAGATTACATGGGGAAAAATTTGATTCCTTCTGTCACAAGTTTAAAAAAAGACATGAAAAATTATTTGCATCAAGATCATGCATTTTTTGCATTAGTTAGTACTTAGGATTCATTTTTAATTTATTTAGAATTCACAATATCATCCTTACTGTACAAAATTAAAGTTCCTGCAGACTTTCCACTAGTGCAAGTTTTGTTTGTTCTGCAAACAAAATGTTGCAGAATATCTTACTATACAACAAGCAGTTTCAAAGCAATTGAGAAACAATACTTTGTCAAAATGCGCTGTTGCTCACGTTAGTGCAGGAATGATCCCACATTAATTCAATTTTCAAAATACAAGTACTGCAGAATTCAGCAATATATGTTAATAGAGCTAACACCAGCAAGGAGACAGGTGCTGTGTGAACATTTTCGCACTGCATAAGAATATCATTAAAACTTAACAGTGAATTTGAGTACATTCAGGATTAGGTCTTACAACAACAGAATTATCATCTTGCCATCTTCTGCTGCTTTCATCCTGCCTCACAGAAGGCTTCTCACCAGGCTGTCCCTGGCAGAAATAAGGTGTGTGCAATACAATTGAAATGTTGGGCGAGGCCCAAATGGCTTATTTTTATTTTGTCACCAAGTACAGCGTAGTGTTGAGAGATTTATCTGATAGCCAGTAGCAGCAAAACAGCTTCAACTGAAGAGTCCTTTTCTCTTTTTCGCGTTCTTTATTGCAGTACAAGAGAGTTCCTGTGGCTTTGAAGACCCAAACCACTCTGGGAGTTTTCTTTTTGATGACTGACTGCAGCTCTGAAAAACAATAAAATTGGGCATAGTATTATTAAATGTCAATGGTACAGCTTGCATCTCCCACGAGGACCCAGTCTGAAGGTCCCTGCCAAAATCTGCTATAGCCCCAATCACACTCAATATACTCTATTCACCTTCATAATCTTATTACAGACACTTCTCATTTCCAGTTAGTAGATGTTAATAATTCTATCTGCATATAACAGTCAGCCATCAAGAACTTCTATGATTATAGAACTGCAGTTCACATCAAGCACAAAAGACAACATTACAGCAGATAGCAATCATGAATTGTCAAAAACTGTCACAGTACTATCAGTTAGTGAGCTAATGCTCAGCCATTCAGTAAGATCCTGGTTGATATGATTGTAACCTCAATGCAACATTCCTGCCTATCCTTAGTAATCTTTCACTCCCTTGCTTATCAACAATCTATCCAACTCTACTTTAAAGATTTTCAAAGACTCTACTTCAACATCCATTGAGAAAGAGAGCACCAAAGACTTAAAATCTCAAAGAAAAAGTTTTGCTTTGTCTTAAACCAATGATCCCTTATTTTTAAGTGACCCTTTTTCCAGATTCTTCCACATGAGGAAATATACCCTCCACATCCATCCTGTCAAGACCCACTGGGAACTCCCTCACCAACAAATGCTCCCATCCATTGTTGACCTTGGATAAAATTGCACCTTATTTTTCCATACAGTACCTAACAGTTGGCAAGAGTGTTCAAAATAATTTCATAAAGCAAGTAAACTATACAACAAAAGATCTTATCAGGCTGCAAACATTTTAGAACTCTGAAGTGCAAATTTTTAATTATTAATCTATAATAGGAGGTTGCAGAAACATAGCAATGATTAAAATATAAACTTTCATGCTACAAACTGGTAACATTCATGAGACCTCCAATAACCACACTTTATATACTGATTTTGCATTGACATTTCAAGAACTGGCCCTGTCTTTGACTGTCTGGCCTGTGCCTCTTTCAATCGTTCAGCACCACTGCTGGTGACTGAATGCTTATTCATGGTTCCAGCTCCATTGTAGCTGTCAGTAGCCTTTTTCAATGTTTTGTGAATCTTGAAACAGTACAACGATAAGCAATGCACAGAGAATGTGGTGACAAATGACTCTGATAAAGTACCAAACTGGTTTTCCCAATCTTTTGCATGAATTCAATTAAGATTAACAATGGGCTACATGACTCACAATGGCCTTTACTACTTAAAAACTCTGCACTTTGGATAAGAATATGATAGTTAATAATTATTTCATTCCTTTCTTCATCTCTTTGTTCTTTGTTTTCAAGGCAAAAGCATTTCTTTTGTTGCAGAAGCGGTTAGCGTGATGCTTTTACAGCGCCAGCGATTGGGGTTCAATTCCCGTCGCTATCTGTAAGGAGTTTGTATGTTCTCCCATGTCTGCGTGGGTTTCCTCTGGGTGCTCCGGTTTCCTCCCACATTCTAAAGACATACGGGTAGGTTAATTTGGGGTTTAAAAATGGGCGGTGCAGACTTGTTGGGCTGAAAGGGCCTGTTACCATGCTGTACATAACATTAAAAAAATTTAAAATTTAATTTAAAAAATTTAAAGGCAGGCAAAACCTTGGGAGCATTAAGTTATTGTACAATGGTTATGAACATTGGCCAGCAATCCAAGCGAAATGAACTTATACTATAGTGTGGCCAGATATGAATTTAGATTCAATTAGTCTGGTCAATTTTTGTGTTGACAACATACACATTGATAATAAAAGCTGGTGGGTAAAACCCAACCAATTCATGAGTACCATTCAGAGAAAGGAGTTTGCAAGCCCAGGCCAGTCAGATTTTTGGACATTAATTAATAAAACAAATATACACATTAATTCTTCATGACATGGTGAGCTAAATGGCCTGTTTCTGTGTTGTATGACTCCATAATATTATATAGTACTGATTTTGCTGTTGCTGCACTTGCATACTGGATTTCACTTCATATGATTTGTTTATTTACAGTATCTAAGAAATATAGTGATACCAAAATTTATAAGATGCATGAAAGCATTGCATAGGTTGAATCATTGGGAATAGGTTAACCTGACCTGCAAAATGTCACATGGACCAAACCGACAGTCTCATCTGGCCTCACCTCTGATTGTGAATCATCAAACAAATCCCTGACAGAAGCATCAATCAATGGGTCGTTCCAGGATGCAAAACTATCAGAGGATATGCTTCTCTGACTATTCCTGGCAGTTTGATTCTGACTGCAAGGTGCCAGTTCAGGTGTTTCTTTGTCTATTTGCTTCTCCTGTAGGGAGAAAAAAAAATTGAATAATTTGAGAACCAGTAGCAAGATAGTTTTCAATCTACTACATATAATATCTTTTAATGGTCTGTACCATGTTTAGAATCTGCTAATTTAGCACAGATGCAGCAGAATGTACTGTGAAAGCTTTCATCCATGTGACAGGTACTTTTCAAAGCACTTCTACCACTTTAACATCATAACTGAGCAGCTTCAATTTATGATGGCCTTCTTCACTGTATCTCAAACAAAGGTCAAGGATACTAAAAACAATTTACTGATTAAACAGAAAGATCAGTGGTAGCAAATGGCCACAAAGCACTCTTCTCCAAAAGATTATACAATGCCTATCTGTAGCAACACATACAAAATGCTGGAGGAACTCAGCAGGTCAGGCAGCATCTATGGAGGGAAATGAACAGTTGACATTTTGGGCTAAGACCCTTCATCAGGACTAGAAAGGAAGAGGGCAGAAGCCAAAATAAGAAGGTAAGGGGAGGAGGAGGAGCACAAGCAGGCAGCTGAGAGGGGGAAGGTAGGAAGGTGGGCAAGAGGGGTAAAAAGGGAACGTTGTGAGAAGCTGGGAGGTGATAAGTGAAAGAGGCAAAGGGCTGAAGAAGGAAGAATCCAATAGGAGAGGACAGTAGACCATGGAATAAAGGGAAGGTGGTGGGCAGGTCAAGAGGGCAGGGGAGGAAAAGAAAAGGGGTGAAGGGGCCACAGGAATGAGGGAAAATGGGGGGAGTGAAAGGAAAACAAAGGGTAGTGGTTACTGGAAGTTAGAGAAATCGATGTTTCCGTCGTCAGTTGGAGACTACACTCAGATTATCAGATCCTCCTGAGATTGATACATGGGGATGGCAAAAGACAAAACACAAAACACAACATGTCCATGTAGGCAAAGAGAAGTGAATATAAAACAGAAACATGATACACAGCATAAAAACGAGGAACAGACAAACATAAATCATATTCAAATAGGAAGACAGATCATTTGATAAACAGACACACAAGAGTGCAGAGAAGATTTACCAGGATGTTGCCTGGACTTGGACACCTGAGTTACATGGAGAGGTTGCATAGGCTAGGACTTCATTCCTTGGAATTTGGGAGATTGAGGGATGACCTGATAGAGGTATACAAGATCATGAGGGGCATAGAAAGGGTGAAAGATGTCGTCTTTTTCCCAGGGAGGTGCTAAAAACAAGAGGGTACACATTTAAGATCAGAGGCGAGAGATTTAAAAGGGACATCAGGGGCAGCTTCTTCACGCAAAGGGTGGGGCGTATTTGGACTGAGCTGCCAGAAATAGTGGTTGAGGCAGGCACATTAGCAACGTTTAAAAGCCAAAGTACATGGATAAGAGAGGTTTAGAGGGCCATGGGCTAAATGCAGGCATATGGGACTAGCCCACTGGGCAACACAGTCAGCATGGATGGGTTGGGCCAAAGGGCCTGTTTCCATGCTTTAAGACTGTGAGTTGGTGGGGTGAGAAGAAGAGGCAAGGAACTGGGAAGATACCATGTCCTCTACCTTGCCCTTTCTTTATCCATCCCCACCTCACCACTAATTAGTCCACGAGCCCATTAATTGATGACCGACTTTGAGAATGCATCCATCATAACAAATTCAGGAGCAATACACAAAAAGTGCTGGAACTCAGCAGGTCAGGCAGCACCTATGGAGGGAAATAAACAGTCGATGTTTCAGGCCGACACCCTTCATCAGGACTGGAAAGGAAGAGGGCAGAAGCCAGAATAAGATGGTGAGGGGAGGGGGAGGAGCACACGCGGGCAGAGGATAGGTGAGATCATATGATAGGTGCTGATTTCAGAGATGAAGTGTACATATTATCCATTGGGTCCTAGATTAGTTCTTTGAAAATCTATTTTGTAAAAACATGTTAAGTTAGAATCTGTTGAATACATCTATTTTCAGAGATTCCAAGCTACAAGAATCTTTAGTTTTCGTGTTTTTGCCAGACAACTCAAAGTGTCAAAAGTCAATCAGGTGTCAATAGTGTCCTTATATTGGGAGGTCTGAAAAGTATAATCTGAAATGAATAGTAGCAGAGACAAAAAAAAAATGGGAAAACAGCAAGATTAAAGCTTGATCAAAAGCATGGGTTATAGAGAGAATTAAGGCAGGAGTTTGAGCTGGAAAGGCTGAGCAGTTTAAGCAAGAAAATTTAGAGCATGCAACCTACTCTGGTGGCCTAATGGGAGGAAAGATGTAAAAAAGGTCAGAATTAGAATGTGAAGTCCAAGAGGCAGAGAGGAACTGTAGCTTTGGGGTAAGCTAAAGATAGGGGTATGAGAAACTGCATTTTAAATTAGAAAGTAAGTTCGCCTAATTAAGTATTGGTTTATTATTGTCACTTGTACCGAGGTACAGTGAAAAACTTGTCTTGCATACCGATCATACAGGTCAATTCATTACACAGTGCAGCTACACTGGGTTAGTACAGAGTGCGTTGATGTAGTATAGGTAAAAACAGTAACAGTACAGAGTAAAGTGTCACAGGTACAGAGAAAGTGCAGTGCAATAAGGTGCAAGGTCACAACAAGGTAGATCATGAGGTCAGAGTCCACCTCATCGTATAAGGGAACCATTCAATAGTCTTATCACAGTGGGGTAGCTGTCCTTAAGTCTGGTAGTACGTGCCCTCAGGTTCCTGTATCTTCTACCTGATGGGAGAGGAGAGAAGAGAGAATGACCCGGGTGGGTGGGGTCTTCGATTATGCCGGCTGCATCAGAATGGAATTAAGCAGCACAGAACTAGGTAGTTCAATAGTTGCAGTGGTAGAGTTGGATGGTGTTACGTTAATGAAAAATTCTCCAGGCATTTGAGCCAATAATGCTCAAGCACAGTCTGTTTCATCCACTTAAGATGTGAAAATTCACCAAGACACAACTATGTAGGATAAATACAGCTGTGCAGTCTAATTTCTGGATGAAGTTTTGATCAGAAACTCAATGAACAAGACCATAGGTATTCTTAATGGCCATTATCGGTATAACTACTACTGATTGAGAGTCAATAATGACCAGTGAGAAAAACTGGGAGGATGTGCAAGTGGAGCTAGATGTGGTATAGAGTAAGATCCTGAAGGGGTTTGGTTGGACTTCAAGTATACCAGCAGCGAAATTCAGCCCAAAACAGCTGGCAAGGAAGTAACAAAATCGATAACAAAGAGGTAAAGACTTTATGTTAGGTGCCAAAGATAAGGCTTCAATTTGACAGTGGTTTAGTTGGATCAAATTGTGGCTTATCCAAAACTGGTGTCAGACAAGCAGCAGAAGTATTGAGAGGGGAGCTGAAAATCTAGGGACGGGTATCCAGAATGATCCAAAGTTCCGACAGATTCACAATGGATCTACATGGAATCATAAATTGTACCATTTAAATGGATTAAGAGAACGTATGCAGTTTGGACATAATAGACTTGGCAATGATAATACTTAAACGAAGGATCTCTCATTTCTTAAAAACCTTTCCGAATCACTGTGCAAAAAAAAATTCCCAGTCATATGAATTATACCCATTTCTGTTCTGTCTGGTATCTCTGTATCAATAGTTTCTAAGAAGTAAGTACATAAACACAAAAGAACCCTACGTGGTGACAAATCAAGAGCTGGAGGCTCATATTTGGCCAGAAAAAAAAGCCTAAGCATTCATCATTGGAACTCACTCACCTCTGCCTGTGAATCATCAGACAATGTTTTTGTTCTTGCATCAGGCTGCTTCCATGATTCTAAACTAACAGAGGGCATACTGGTTGGCACGTTTCGACTGCCTCCTGTGTGCTTCCCCTGAAGACAAAACAGGTAGATCTTTAGTCAGAATAAATTCAAGATGCTTTGTGCAAAAGATAAAGGTATTATGGGAATGTAGTACCATATGACCCTTTCACGTTGTCAGGACATTTCAGAATGCATTTGAGCCAATAGATTCCTTTGGAGCATTGTCACTGCTGTAATGTTGTGAAAGTAATATGCAAATCTGGCAATAAAATATTTATTTCACCACTATCATATTTATAAGAAACAAGTGGACAGAGTTAGCCTGAGGTGGAAGTAGTTATCTGAAATACGCTAATCCAAAGAATAATTAGTCAACCAATTCTAAGCAGCAATTTCTATTTCTCGTTTACAGTTTGTCATTTTAAATAAACTTTGTACATTAATTCTAACACCCAAGAACAACTTTCCAAAAGAATTGGATGATATACTGTGCTTTCCCTTCAGGATAACAGGATCTTTTCCTTTATCTGATTATTGAAGTTCAACAGGACAGAAATTGTGTTGTCAACCAGATGGGTCAACTTAATAGCGGAGCACAAAGCTGCATGAACACAAAGCTAAAGAGGAGCAAGTATAAACTGCAAAAATGAACACTGGTACAAGTTGTGGATATGGTCTGGAGATTGAAGAAAAAGGTCTGTTTGTTGGGGCACAGGTAGAGAAACCATCAACTCGCATGTGCCAGGTCATATCTTGCTTGCACTTGTTTAAAGGATTCTGTTTTTAAAAATTAACTACATCCCTTGTGGCTCACCTTGTGACCAAGAACAAAGTTAAAAAGTAAGGTGTACCTTCACATTACAGCAGTTTGGGTAACAGAAATTCATCCTGATGAAATTAACAAATCACTACTGAAAATTTTATACATGGAATAAAAATTCGCTCTTATGGAATTTATGTGCGAAAAAAATAAATACAGGCAGCTCCTGCATGCAAGATGGGGGGAGGGGTATTGCATTCGTAGTAAACGGTCTGTATAGCAAAGCTGCATCATGTGCACATGCGTCAAGAAACACGAGTTGAAAAAGAAATACATTTTGTGTTGACTTATTTACATTTTTTTCTCCCACATAAATTCTGAGAGCAGGAATTTGATTCCATATCTCAGTTTTTTTTTGAGTAGTGATTTGTGAATTCTGTAATGAGAAATTTCTGTTACCTGAACAGTCGTAACGTGGGGCTCGCCAGTAAATTCAAAATGCAAAAGAAATAGCAAACTTTGACAACTTTTGTCAAGGGTTTGTGTTATGTAAAATCGCAATACGGATGGTTTTCTAGGAATGCAACACCTCCATAATGCGAGGGTGTACTCTAGATACTATATTTCATGCTTTTAGGTTAATTTATCATGCACCTTAGGAAGTAAATAAATGATAGAAAATTCTTATTTCTCCCCCTCCCACTCAAAGAAATTTTGAGTACATTTCTGTTAACATTAAAAGGCAAATAAAAATCTTACTAAATACATGATCCATAGAAAAATGTGATATAAATATGCAGAGAAATGCAAAACAATTGTTGGTATTCTACTGCCACCTATTGGCTTATCAATACCACAAAATAAATATGATCCAATAAAGGAATCTCAGAGGGAAAATACTGAAATGGTACCCCATTAAGAGCAACATACAACATTTTCTATGGCAATGATACAATTATTTTATAACAGCTACTTGTGGATGTTTTTGTACATTCTTTTAGTGTGCTGGCTACTGTTCCCTCCTATGGCAATTGCAACCATGCACTGACACATACAACGACTGTCCAACCTTTAATGTTCTAGTTAATTACATTCCAATGATCAGGCTGAAAAATCAGATCACTGCCAGTGGTTATATTTGAGAACCACCTTCAGTTTACCTTCTGTGTTTTTTCAATACGCTCTGTTTTAATCTTTGTCAAAAATATAGGCACAATCACATTTAGGACAGTTAAGATCTTTTGCTCATTTTTATGGAAAGGAAAAAAAGGGTCTTCAACAAAATACTCACTGCTGTTTCAATCCAGTTTAGTTCTTCTTCGACACAAGATTCAGAAGATCTAAATGCTGGGGAATTTGCTTGGGGAAATTTTGTTTCAACATGGGAACTTTGTGGCTGTCCTGGGTGCTTATCATCATTGTGTGTCTGAACAGCTTCCCTGTTGAAGTCTACAGTTTCAACAAAAATCTGGTGTTAATTAAAGAAAATACAATGATTCTGGGAAATTAACCGGAAAGAACAAGAAACACACTTACTGCTTTGTTCTCTCTTCTCCAGATCTTCCCTAGATATTAGACCAGATAGCTGTCTTACCGTCAAGTCCACTCATTACCACTAGATAATACACAGGATTAGCACTGCCCATTTTTTTTCTTTATTTCCCTTAGCACTTAAAGTACTCCGTGAGCATCACATCACACATCAAGAATTTGAGGAAGTGTATCACAGACTCTTGGCATTCCACTCATCAATACAGTACCTAGAGTGCCAAAGTACGTTTACACTGTCCCATTCTACATGAAATTTTACATTTCTAATACTGCAACAATTTAATACATTTCCATTCGGGGACATACACTAATGTGTTAAGGGTACTTTAAAAAGATTACATATCATTCACAAAGTCAACAGTATTTAATAGCAATGGCTCCACCAGCAACTCTGACTGAACAACTCCTGAGCAACAAAATGATATGAGAAAACATTTGAGTGATTTGTATTGATACAATAATTTCATGATTTCAACCAAAATAACATTAAAACAAAGCCTCTACTGACAGTTGAATCTAAGAGTAACTATATGAATGTGGCAATGTAGTGATTGTTATTGCACTCGTAATCCTTTCTGAACAATCCACTCAATTTGACCTTATCTATTGTTCATGACAGACTGAGAGTTTGTATTCTGCAAATAAACAAAAGTAAGGAAGGCTGGCTTGAGTAGAAGCTGCCCTGAAGTTGTCAGATTGTCAAAGTTCATTAATGTTCTTTCCAGATGGAAAAGGATTCTCCTTCCCTGGCCAGGTCTATGCGCAACTATAGTCCCAAACTAACTGCTCTCTGAAGTCTCCTAGAAAACAATTTGGTCCCACTAAACCAGGGATGAACACCAAACCCTGGCCTTGAAGCAAATCCATATTCCAAGAATGAATGGTCTAAAACCACATGCGGAAAAACCAAAACATTATTTATATCCAAACAATAAGTGACATAGAATGACAACAACGTGATCCACAGAGTAATGCAAAAGACAGAGAGCCCTTTGCCTAAGTGCCATAGGGAAAGCAGACCCCAGACAAAAAAAGAACCTGATGAAGGACTTCTCCTTTGATTTATTTTTAAATTATGATTTTGATACTTGCACTGTGTGCCCTAGTTATACCTCAATATACACTTGGATTCAGAAAGAACATTTTATTTGTGGAGGGTATTAATGCACTTCAACAATGCATGAACACATTGTCATTTTGCATTCTGCCTGGTCCCCTACTTCTGATTATAAGATAGATATACACTTTGCTTCAAGAAATTTGCAATCTGCTTCTTAACAGCCAGCAATCAGTGATGCTAATCAGTGTCCAATTCAAAATTTCCTCTCCAGAGAGATACCATAGTAATGGAAAGACAATCTGACAACTTCAGGGCAACTTCTACTCAAGCCAGCCTTTCTAACTTTCATTTATTTGCAGAATACAAACCCTCAGTCTTCCATGAACAACAGACAAGGTCAAATTGAGTGGATTACTGTATTTCCCTAATAATGACCCACTGACTTCATTGCACCATTCTCTAATCCTCATAAATGTGAATATACAACAGCTGCTCAATGTGACTTATGCATCAATTTGCTCTGGTGCAACCAATTGCCTGGTCTTCATTGCATACACATTACCAGTTGAGATTAGGGACTGACAAATGCCAATTTATAATCAACAGACCAACAGCAATGAGTGTATAATTTTCATTCCATTTTGGACCTCAACTCTTTCCCTTTTAAAATAAAAACAAAATATGCTGGGTCCCCAGTCCTGACGATTGGTCTTTGACCTGAAACTTTAACTCTGTTTTTATTCCAACAGATGCAGCATGGTCTGCTGAGTATTTCCAGCATTTTCTGTCTTTACTTTAGATTTCCAGTATCTGCTTTTTTAAAAAAAAATTTCTTTCTCTTTTAATATAGCTGGCACTAGTTGTCCAATAATTTGCCAAATGATCTTCCATCTTATGTGTATCTGGGTAATGAACATCTTCACAATTTGATAATGATATACATTTTCAGCAACAATAACTAAATAGTGTGGTTATTTTTAGAACTTTATTATTTTTTCTTTCATACTCTATGCTGTATAGTATCTCTCATACAATTCCAAAGGAGATGGCAATGATCAAGAAATGAAGCTGGCAGTTTTCGGTTTTGCAGAAGCCTATAAAAACTACTTATCCATTGAAGAACACTTTCAATTATAAAGACCATGTGGTTTTATTACTAAACTTCAAACTGATTTGATCTACTTATTTAGCTTCCATTGAAGACTGGGTAATTAACTAAGCAAGACTAAATTATGTTTACCTGAATGAGATGAAGGATTCTGAACAGTGCTGATGTTCAGTTCCTGAACTGGATGACCAAGTCCAGCTTGATTAACGTCCATGTCATCAGATCTTGGTGCACAAGATGAAGGCTGACCAACTGCAGGAACAATCACATTGCTTGAATCCCTGGTTCTTGCCTGAAACGAAAAAAAAAATGAAGTTACCAGAATGATTTTCAGAATTTGGTCCATGGTGCCTCTTTAGTGATTTCTCAGGAACTTGCTTGCATGCACAGATGCGGTAATTATAAATACATAAAACATATCACATATTCATAAATGCAACATGATTCACCAAATGTAATCAAATATATGTGATGTTTTATCTGCTTAGCAATACAAATGACAGTGGGGATGTTTTTATTTAACAATTTCTTACTGGGTAGGTGCTTCTGAAAGTCCTTTCACATCAAGCATGCAATAATGCTATGATAAATTGTTTTCTTTATTTTTATATAGCAAAATAGTAAGGGGACCTAGTGGGAAGGGAAAAGAGGAATGAATCATTTAGATAAATAGCCATAATCTTAGCAGCAAAGAATTATGTGAGCTTCTAATATTTATTTTGGAGGTGATGCAAAGTACAAGAATGTTGACACAAAATAAAGACAGATCTTTACTCTGAATCTCTGAATATTAAACTACAGAAGAACAAGATCTAATTGCATTCAATGTTCAAATCTAACCCTCAGCAAAGACTGGAGCCATGGGTGTGGAACAAGAAAGACGAGAGTGTGCTAGGATTTTGTTATCATCAAGGCCTTTATTAGGGGAGAAGAAGAAAAATGCTCAAGCAGTTCAACAGTTATATAAGCATTGCAATAAATGAAAAGTCAAAGTCTAGACAGATTTTTTAAAAAACTAAAAGAATAAGCATGGCATACTTTGGAAGTTAAGAAAGGCAGCGAATATTGTTATTACATTAAATATCTCAGTGGTCAAATATTGGGTAGAGTACAAAAATCTAACAATTACTAGAACTAGGTAAAGTGGGTTCTTTTGAATGACTTCTTACCATTGTTACACATGCAATATTAGACTGGTGGCCAAAGGCAAAGTTTGGTTGGACCACTGGATTTTGAGTTGAAACCGAAAACTTGTCCATCTGGTGAAAATAATAAAGTAGGTGAATCATTCAGCTATGATTATGACACACACCTGTTTTTGGAAAACACTGCTCCCTACAAATTCATTCCTGGTTCATAGTGCTAAACACTGAATATAGTAGTGGCAACTTATTCTAATTCACTTCTGAAACAGAGTTCTATTGAAGTGAAGGCAAAGCCATTGCCATGTAGTGCATTTGGCACTATGGTTAGGGAACAAATTTCCAGGCAAAGTAAATCCAACTTTCCAAACTATGTTGGTAAATAAATTATGAAATAAGTCCAATAAAAAAATAAATTCAATATGCTTCAAAAGAACTTATTTATGGCCAGATAGTCATGTTAAATGATCCTGCTCAACTTAACAAAACTTCTGAATATTAGTTATGCAATCTTGTTTACTTCAAAGATCAGAAAGACATTTTGTAACGAACATATTCACAATTCTGTAACTGGAGGTTACTTTTAAATAGTCACAAGCATGTGTTGGTCTACCTAACTCACTATTGAAACACACAATTATTTTTGAAGTACTTTTAGAAAGATCAATTATGCTAAACAAGGATGAAACACAGCTACACCTGCCTACTCCCTTCAAACAGTATAACACTATTACATTTCTGTCTGAGAGGCAGATGATGCCTCAGGTTAATGTTATATTCAAAGAATAACACCCCTAATTGTCCAGCTCTCCTTTAGTACTGAAGCACAAGGTCTAAATAGTTCTCTCGAATTTATCTCTGGAACCCCAATAATTAAATGAACTCATTTGTCTTGATCAGAATATGGTCAAATCCATCTCTAGGTTAATATTATCCATGGCTCTTAGGAGGATTATTTACAAGTTCCTTATCGTTGACATTACTTTTCCCCTTTTCTGTTCTTTATCTAAAAGAGTTTTTCCTTAACCTATTAAGATTACAAACATTGCTCCGCAAATGATTTTTCCCAGTGGTGGAAATCTGCTCAAAATCTGAATTATTCAAGATATTGGAAAACTGCATCAGCCTCCTGGAAAGTTGAAATTAATACATATGTGCTTCTACTGGCAAAACGTTTAAGCCACATGCGAATACCCAATTTCCTGCTTGTGTGGGATTTCTTTCTTTACAGACTTATGTTTTGGATTGCTCAATTATAATTTACACCGAACAGGCAAGTAAAGACATTGGTTCCAGATCATTTGAAGTGGCTGGCAGAAGAGACCATATACACTGAAGGAAAGTATCTCAGCATTGGCACTAATCTGATGTCTATTTTGGTGAAAGCAATCAATTGCTTATCCTATTAATGTTCTAGTGTCTTAAGACCCAAAGGGCGTTGTATGTATACATCAATGGGTATCCAAAGGGATTCAAAGTTAGATATGGATAGAAATCAAAACAGACATAAGCAGAAGACGAGAGTAAAGCCATTCCACAATCCAGTCTCCTGATCAGTAGCAGAGTCTAATGGTACGTGCTTGCTCATCCAGACAGCCCCTGTTTAAATCAGTGTGAATCCTCTTACACAATTTAGCAGATTAAGATCCAAAGAAAAAGATTTTTTTTGTGCAAAATACCTTCAATTGATTGGCTTTACAGAACTCCTTGATAATATTCAGGAGAGGAGCCAGCACAGCAGACTTAGCTACAGATACACCATCAATTCTTTTCAGGTTGTCCACAGTTGTTGGCCTGTTGGTGGAAAAGAAAAGAATTAAAATGGGCACTTTCACATCAACATCAATATCATTAATGAGGAATATTAACATAAGGTAGTTATAATGGCAACAGTAATGGCAATAAAAACAAATGCTGGAAGCACCTAGCACATCAGACAACAGTTAACAATTTAATCAGTCTTCCCCTCTGCCTTTCTCTAATTCACTTCCCTTCTTTTCCTCTTCCCTCAGAATGTATCCATTATACCAGTAGTCCCTCGCTTGCTTGACATGAGACTCTTTATCGGCACTATAAACAAAAGGCTGACATCATTTGCCCTGTGCCAATATATCTTTAAAGTACTGCCAATTTTCATTTTCTACTTGGCATATTGAAATGTTGCTATTAAACTCTTGAATCTTACAGGTCCAAGACAAACATGTGCTTTCAAAAGGTACCACAATTACAAATATCAACTAAAATTCAGTTCAAGAAGCATTAATTACTTTTAAAAACAGATAAAATTCCAAATATATATCAGATATTTATTTTAAAGTCAATGAGCTGATTGATTATTTGCATTAGCTGAATCATATGCAGTTCTCTCATCCAGACCCAAATGTAGTTTTTTTTTAAAAAATACCTTATCTTGACAAACTCCAGTAATATCT
Source organism: Pristis pectinata (assembly GCF_009764475.1). Taxonomy (NCBI): domain Eukaryota; kingdom Metazoa; phylum Chordata; class Chondrichthyes; order Rhinopristiformes; family Pristidae; genus Pristis; species Pristis pectinata. The sequence continues at coordinate 133,929,085 of NC_067406.1, forward strand.
TGTTTGTAGCCAAAATAGCTGGAGGAACATTTTTCTCATTGGCAATATTCTGTCTTGCTGCCAACAATTTGCCATATAATTTGCCCTGTTGACAAAAATCACAAAATGCATGAATGCAATATAATGAGAAGAAAGCATACTATTATCTAATTTTTTTTTAACAACCTTGCTCATGAAACAAAGAACCCGTTATTTGCAAAAGGATTAAGTGCTCAATAATCAACCAAGATGCAAGCAACAAATAAAAGAATGAGAAATTTACAACTAAGCCTAACAGAACATGTACTTGCTTTCAAAACATCCCAAAACTTTACAGAAGACAAGGAATTAAATATAAAAGTAGGACACTGAGGCACAACAGATTTTGGTGATATCAGATGGTAATTAGCTGGATTTAGTTTGGGGGGGATGGTTGGGAGATATGCTGCTATAATTGAAGTAGAAGGCTATAAACATGACCAAAACTGAAATGGAGACGCAAGGGTTTATGGGGTTTCTTTCAGCAAAATTATGAATTTAACAGTCTCCCTCTGCATTAGCTAAGCAATAAATATGGGCAAGGTCACTGAACTTTAAACCTGAGTTCTGCAGTCAAATCCCAAAGTAGGGACTCACACAGGATAGTAATCCATTGAGCCATACTAATGAAACTAAGAATCTAATCTCAGACCCAATTTGCTTAATCAAGTCCCTCGTTGTACTTCTCCTTCCTAGAGCATGGGAACTTCCTGGAAATAGTCTAGTTACCTCAGAGAACAGTGCTCATCAATGCAGTTAGCTAAAGAACCAGACATCATTTCAATAAACTAGATGGGTACAGGAGGGAAACAGGAGCAAGGAAGGTGCATCAGATTAGAACTACAGCTAGAATGGAGGAAGAATACCAAGCAGATTAGTTATAATTTCTACATTCTTGTGGCCTCAAGACAGACTCAGGAAAATGCTAGAGTCCAGTGCTGGTTCAGATAAGCTTCAGAATAGATGAAGTAAACTGCCATTCAGTCTCTCCGATTAAAGCAAGGGATATATTTTTTTCCCCAAGTGGAGGAGAATGCCTGATCCCAGTGATTTTTGCTCAGAGAGCCTCAACATCAAGAACTTTTTGTCAACTGTTTAAATGATCGATTATCACTTTAGGAGAAGGGAGGTAGCTGAGTGCACCAATTTTGAAAATACTTTGGCTTGCTGAACTTCCTTTCCTTTTTTCACCCTCTATTGTTGACTCCAGTTAGAGAAAGTATCTTAAAATCCATTATCTTATCCATCTGGTACTCTTAAACTCAGAGTTGGATGTTGGCTTTGGGGGGGGGGGGGGGGGGGAGTGAATTTCCCTAGACTGTAAATCATAGAAACCAATAATTTCAAAGTATATAAAGTAAACAATTGACCATTAAGGCAGGTTTCACAGGGGAAAGGGGCAGCTTATCAACTACTATCAGCAGAACAGAAACAAATGAAGAAGTCCACATTGGAAACGCTTGTTTGGCATTAAAGTCACAAGGAATTAGGCAATCAAATAAGGTCCATAGATTCAGAGGGTCATCATGAAGTGCATTTTAAACAAGAAATAAACACATGAAAACATTGTTGACATTGAATGTATACAACTGGCATGCTCAGTCATAAACAACTGAAATAGCTTAGATGCTTCAAGAAGTTTCATTCAAGCTCTTCACTGATAAGCCAATTGAAGACCAGATGATCCGCCTTTCAAATACCATTCCAATCCACCAAAACAAAAATACAGTGAACCAAAAGACACTATTCCTTTTCTCATTAAAAATACACTGGTAGAAACTTTCTACCGTGACAGAACGTATCAAGATATATTAAGCAGAGCAAGAGGTTGTGAAAAAAAATATTATTTGGTGTACCCTGCAGTGGGAATGATACAGCACAGGATGAAGCCATTGTGCCTATGTCAAGCTACAGGCTAATTGTGGCAGTGGAGGAGAGAAAGTGTTTTATACATAGAATAGGCATCAGAACTGAATTATGGGTTAGAACAAAATCAAGAGGGATCAGATCAGGCATTAACATATAGAATAACAGGTTCACAAGCGTGAATTAAAGGATAAAACCCAGTAGAAAAATAGATTCATAAAATGTTACAACACAGAAAGAAGCATATTGTTTCCTTTATTGTCTATGTGAAGGTAAATAAGAGTTTAAAGGATTTCTCTGTATACCTTTTTCTGTAGTTAGTAATTTTCTGGGATCTGGGCAACATGGGCAAGGCTGGCATTTCTTGCCCATCCTAATTGCCTGCGAGAAGGTAGTGGTGAGCAACCTCCATGAGACACAACTGTCCTTCAGTTGATGCTATTCCCTCTAACAGACGACTGGTGATATATTTCCAAGTCGAGATGGTGTGAGACTTGGAAGGGAACATGGAGGTGGTGGCACACCTGTTGTTCTTATCCTTCTTGGTGGCAGAGGTTTTGGATTTTAGAGGTGCCCCTGAAATAGCCTACACAAACAGCTGCCACTGTGCATGGAGGGAGTGAATGTTTAGGGTGGTAAATAAGATGTCAATCAAAAAGTCTGCTTTGTCCTGGATGGTACGGAGCCTCGAGTGTTGTTAGACCTGCATTTGTCAAAACAGGTAAAGAGTATTGCATCAGGTTCCTGATGTGCCTTGTAGTTGGTGAAAGTCCTTGGGTATCAGGAGGAGTGTTACATTCCAAGGATACTCGGCTGAGCTGCTCTATTTATTTATGTGTCTGGTCTAGTTGAACTTCTGATCAATGATGGCCCGTTTCAGGATCTCGTTTGTGGAAGGCTTGGCTACAGAAATACCATAAAATATCAATTGCTGGTGAAGCAGACCTTGTGGGAGGCTAGTGCAGAAATTGAAGGGGCCCTGGCAGAGATATTTAGAATGTCCTTAGCCACAGGTGAAGTGCGGGAGGACTGGAGGACAGCTAATGTTGTTCTGTTGTTTAAGAAAGGCTCTAAGAATAAGCCGGGAAATTATAGGCCGGTGAGCCTGACGTCAGTCATGAGTAAATTATTGGAAGGTATTCTGAGGGACAGGATATACAAATATTTGGATAAATAGGGCCTGATTAGGGATACTTAACATGGTTTGTGCGTGGCAGGTCACATCTAACCAATCTTATAAAGTTTTTCAAGGAGGTTACCAGGAAGGTTGATCAGGGGAAGGTGGTGGACATTGTCTACATGGACTCTAGCAAGGCCTTTGACAAGGTCCTGCAGGTTAAGTCACTTGGCATTCAGAATGAAGAAGTCAATTGGATTCACATTGGCTTAGCGGAAGAAGACAGAGTGTGGTAGTAGATGGCTGTCTCTCTGATTGGAGGCCTGTTACTAGTGGTGTGCCGCAGAGATCAGTGCTGGGTCTGTTCTTGTTTATCACGTAGGTTAATGATTTAGGTGATAATGTGGTAAACTGGATCAGTAAATTTGCGGATGACACCAAGATTGGGGGTGTAGTGGACAGCGAGGAAGGCTATCAAACTTTGCAAAGTGATCTGGACCAGCTGGGAAAAAATGGGCTGAAAAATGACAGATGGAATTTAATGCAGACAATTGTGAGGTAATGCACTTTGGGAGGACAAACCAGACTTACACAGTGAATGGTAGGGCACCAAGGTGTGGGGTAGAACAAAGGGACCTGTCCATAATTCCTTGAAAGTCGCATCACAGGTAGATAGGGTTGTAAAAAGAGCATTTGGCACATTGGCCTTCATAAATCAGGGCATCGAGTACAGGAGTTGGGATGTTACATTGAAGTTGTACAAGACATTGGTGAGGCCGAATTTAGAGTATTGCATGCAGTTCTGGTCACCTACCTACAGGAAAGATATCAATAAGCTTAAAAGAGTGCAGAGGAAATTTACACAGATGTTGCCGGGACTCGAGTTATAGGGAAAGGTTGAATATATTAAGACTTTATTCCCTCGAGCGCAGGAGAATAAGGGGAGATCTTATAGAGGTATACTAAATTATGAGGGGTATAGATAGGATGAACACATACAGGCTTTTTCTCCGCAGGTTGGGTGAGGCTAGAACTAGAGGTCATAGATTTAGGGTGAAAGGTGAGATATCTAAGGGGAATCTGAGGGAGAACTATTTCACTCAGAGGGTGGTGTGAGTGCGGAATGAGCTGCCAGCGGAAGTGGTGGATGCGGGTTCAATTGTAACATTTAAGAAAAGTTTGGATAGCTGCATGGATGAGAGAGGTATGGAGGGCTATGGTCCTGGTGTAGATAGATGGAACTAGGCAGAAAACCAGGCTGGCATGGTCTAGGTGGGCCGAAGGGCCCATTTCTGTGCTGTAGTGCTCTTATGACCTCTCTTGGTCATTATCCAAATCTTGCCACTTGCCACCCGATACCTGAATGTTGTCCAAGTCTTGCTGCACTCAGGCTTCATCTACTTAGGAGTTACAAATAAAACTTTACGTTTGCACATCATCAGCAAACATCACTACTTTTGACCTTATATGGAAGGTGAATGCCTTGGTTATGCCTTGGACATTCCCTGAGGGACTACAGCAGTGATGTCCTGGGGTTGACATGCTTAAACTTCAACAGCCACAATCATCTTCCTTTGTGTGAGGTACGAATCTAAACATTGGAGACTTTTCCCCCTAATGGCCACTTTGCTATTACTTACTCCTTGGATGTCACAGCTGTCAAAACCTGCTTTGACGTCAAGAGCAGTTACTCCCACCTCATCCCTGAAATTTGCATCTCCTGAAATTTATCTCTTTGGTCTATGTTTGGACCAAGGCTGTAATTAGATCAGGAGCTGAATAGCCCTTGCAAAACCCAAATTGGGCATTGGTGACCATGTTATTGATGACAATGTGCTGCTGGAACACTGTTGACGACAACTTCCAACACCTTGCTGATGGTTGAAAGTAAGCTGATTGTGCAGTAATTAGCTGGATTGGATTCGTTCTGCTTTTTGGGAACAGGGCATGCTTGTGCAATATTCCACATTTTTGGTACATGTCATTGCTGCAACTGTTCTGGCACAGCTCAGCTCAAGGTGTGGCTGGTTCTCGAACGCAGATTTTCTGGTCCCATGGTCTTTGCTGTATCCAATGCTCTCAGCCATTTCTTACATGGATTAAATCAAATAGGATGATGGCTGGTATCGCAGGAAGTTGAGGTGGATCATCTATGTCACATTCACCTAAACGTGATTGCAAATGTTTTAGCCCTGATTTTAGCACTCACGCTGGGCACTTACATCACTGACCATGGGAATGATCTTGGAGCCTCCTCTTGTCAGCCATTCAACTGTCCATTACCATTCGCAACACGATTGGCAGGACTGCAGAGCTCTGATCCAGTCCATTGGTTGTCAGGTTGCTTAACTCTGTCTATTGCCTCATGAAACATCATTAGGAAATAAAGCACAAAATGACAAACCATAGCTTGTTGTGCTAAAATGCTTACCTGCAGCTCAAGTTCCCTGGGTGATGGGGCTGGTTCAGAAGGAACAGTTTTTACTGAAGATTCAGATGAAGGTGGAACAAAGAAATGACTGCACAAAACAGAAATATGTTAATATTTCAATTAGTATTCAAAGTTTTTAAAAAATCCTGTTATAATATTTATACAAATGAATCAAAATATTATGCTTATTAAAGATCACAGATGGTCTGAAAATTGATGTGGTGGCAACTAGAACTGTTGAATGATTTTAAGAAGGCAGAGTGATGCAGCACACTGCCAAAGCAGAAAAAACATGGAGCCACTGAAATAATTGCAAGATCACAGTAGTCATAGAAGAAGAGGGAGCAAGAGGTGGGGGGGTTGGGGGGAGAAGGCAAGGAGTTGTTTGGTATTGATGTATGAAAGAGAAAGTGAACCAAATTAGCAAAGCAGCACAAATTTGGGTGAATTAGCAGGTAGCTAGTGATAGGTAGATACAGACTATAGTGAGGTCATTTCTCCATAGTGATTGCAGGATGCATATATATATTTGTGGTGAATATCGCTGGAAAATAAGAGCTTTCTCTTTGTGCCTTGTCTCCTGATCTTCCCCAGAAAAAACCATTTGTGTTTGAGACAGCTGAAGCCGACCAGCTGTCGGTCCTCTGACACTACAATTTGAAGTTAATCAACTTATTTAATCAAAGATATGTTTTATGGTTTTAAGCTAGCAGGAGAGCAGTCCCTCACAGACATGTTACCTCTGCAGTGTGTTTTAAATCTCACTGATTTGCACTATTACGTTACTGCTCAGTTCACAAGTTATCAGATTTCACGAACCCTTCACAACGTGCTATGATTGAGAGTATTAATATCTCACATACAACTGGAACAGATGCATCTTTTAATAATCAACCAACAAAAGTGAAAACAGTCTTAGACACAAAGACCACATCAATAATTTCACTGGTATTTATAAATACAAAGATTCACTAGCACACCATTGTTGTTACATTGGCCAAACTTGAAATATGAATTAATGGTCAATGAAAGAGATCTTTTACCCAACTAGATTCACAAAACAGTCAGTTCATTAAACATAAAATTAAAACCTCTTGCTATGGATTCCACTTCCCAAAGAGAGAAAGGTGCTGAAGCCAACTTTTGTTGAGTAATGCCCGAATTATTCAGAAGTTATGAATTCTTTAATTTGTCAGTCTAGTCAAAGAGGATTCTCATCACTGCTTTCCGATTAGAATGATTCAGACTTTCTACCAGCAACAACATCAGCTGTTCATCTCAGCCTGTTACCTAAAGCATAAACAGCCAGGCCGTCTTCCAACCACAACTGAATGGAATACTCAACCACCTCATTGCATGACTTTAACATCAGAAATTGCACTATTCAGTGTTATCATTATGACTCTGAATGATGCCTTGAAAAACTGATGTATATATCTAAGAATTTTGGAACTCTGAAGGTCATTTTTCTTTGTTAATGGACTTCATGAACATTAGAATCACTGCAAAATGTTTACCCTTTAACTGCAGATGTGGCAAACAGCTTTTCATTCTCTTTTCTTTCGTCTCTTGCGAATCGGTCACGTAGCGACATATACTAAAAAGAAATTAAAATCGCAGAATTGGCCATGAAGAAAATAAGTGCAAATTAAGAAAGACAACAATTTTCAAATCAGGTATCCAAAAATATCAAATAAAATAAGACGAGATGTGGAGAGCAAAGTTGAATGATGAACTGAATCCTTCAGCTAGATAAGGCATGCATGTCAGAAAAATGAATTCTGACCATATCTGCCATTCCTCATCAGGCAAATTATCTTTCCCTGGCTTTGATCAACACCTGGTGACTTTTATTTAACTCCTTCCTGCTACAGCACATGTAATAAAGTTGCATGCTGTAGGGGCACATTTCTACAGCCATTCCATTTTTAGACAATAAGGAATTAATTCACAGTGCAAAGCTGACTCACAATCCTAAGTAAAGCAGAAGTGGCAAGGAGCAGTTGTTACAGTTGCTGAGTGGTGAATTGAGGGGAAAGGAATACCTTCATGACCTGTGGTAAATGGTGAAAAGAGAATGACTATGAACTGAGGAGCAAGTTGACAGGGAAGAAAATTGGTCTCTGTGAATTGGCAAGAGGAAGAAAATTGGAGAAGGTGGACTGTAATAGAGTCAGGTGATGCCCAGAAACAATCAGACAAAACCCCCCCTTTCCAATGTTCAGAACATACATCCTTCAGGCAAGCTGTGGTCCAAATAAGATTAGTAACAATAATTACTGCTTTCAACCTCCTGGATTTTGGAAAATCTCAATACTACTTGTTATTGATATCAGAAATTGCACTAGTCAGTTCTGCCAATGAACTATTGTTAATGATGCTGTGTGGCAGTATTAAAACTCCTTTATATCATGATAAACTCCAGAGCTCTAGGCAATTATTATTGTGTTGTTAGTGGACTTCCTGTAAAACTAACTGAGTAAGTACATAAATACTATAATGGCAAATATGTCATTATGTTATTAAAAAGGGATATTATTCCAAAAAATTCAGGGAGTTTTATTCCAAATAAAAATTAAGGTGAATTTTGCTCAAGTCACCTCTTAAAATCAAATAAAGATCCTCTAAGACAGTGGTTTTCAACCATTTTCATGCTGCGGCCCCCCAGAACATGTCCTTGTTAGATGGCGGACCCCCAAAGCCCACAAAATCAAACAATCAATAATTCATGCATACAACACTTAAATTACTGTACATAGGCCCTATTGAAATAGTGACTATTTCAATCACCGATAATTACCAGCGGTGTCTTTCAGTGTTCAGTTCAATGTGAAGGTAGTGCCTGTTTTGCACTGCAGAGTTTGTCCAAACGTGGTGGTATGTGCGACAAACATACGCGGATATCATCCTCAATATTCAGTCTTGATCTGTATTTGGTTTTCATGGCAGTGACTACAGAAAATGCTATTTCGCACAAGTAAGTGGTTGCAAATGGTAACAGAACATTGACGGTTTTGCCAGACAGCAGTGGATACTCCTGGGAACATGCTATCCAGAACGACAACAGTGACACTCGGTTGAACTGCAAGCGCAAAGTCCTGTCAGATGACAGTTCAGCCAATTCTTCTTGTTCACGTCCAGTTGTATCAGTAAGCATGCATTCAAACGGATTTCGAATCCAATCAAATATGCTTGTGTCATCGTCGCCGAAATACTCATGGAAATAATGTGACAGCTGTTGAATATGGTTCAAAACGGTGCTCACAATGGCCTCTGTCTTAGTCTCGTTCACTGTCAGAAAGTCAGCCAGCAACGGAAATATATCATAGACGCCTTGCTCGCATCTTCCCTTCCAGATACGGAGTTTTTTCTGAAAGGCATTGATTTTGTCATGCATTTTCAGAACATTTGAGCCAGGTCCTTGAAATGATAGATTTAAGCTGTTCAAAATGTTGAAAATATCTGCAAGATAAGCTAATCTGGCAACCCGCGTCTCATCTGTCAAGAAATGGGCCAATGATCCATTATGCTCACTTAGAAAAATGAGCAGTTCATCTCGCAATTCATATACATGCTGCACAACGCGGCCTCGTGACAGCCATCTGAGTTCTGTATGTAGCAACAAATGCTTATGCTCGGCTTCCATTTCACGGCATGTGTTTTCAAACAAACGATGATTGAGCAGCCTGGCTTTGATAAAGTTAACGATTTTAATGCACATGGAAAACACATCCGCAAGATTTTCATTCATATCCTTTGCAGCCAAAGCCTCACGGTGAATCATGCAGTGGGTTGCTGCTACATGTGGAGCTACTTCTTTCACTCGTGCGACTAGACCCGACTTCCATCCCATCATTGCGGCAGCACCATCCGTGCATACTCCAATACACTATGTCCACGCCAACGCTGATTGTACAAAAAAAGTGTCAAGCACACGGAAAAGTTCTTCACTGGTTGTACGTCCTGGGAGCACCTTGCAAAACAAAGTCTTCCAAAGCCTCTCCTTCCCAGCAATATCGAACATAAACCAACAACTGCGCAGCACTGGCAACATCAGTACTTTCATCGAGCTGAATCGCAAATCTGACCTGCTGAAGACATGCTATCAGCTGGCTCTGTATATCTTCTGCCATATCGCCAATTCTTCTGCTTACTGTGTTATCAGACAGTGGAATGGCTTTCAATTTTTGACTGGATTCTTTTCCCAGTACAACTTCGCACGTATCTACTGCTGCACGCAGTATATGCTCTTCTCCAATTGTGTGAGGCTTTCTCGAACGTGCTATTCGTAATGCTACTAAATACGATACGCAAAGAGCCTTCTCATTTACAGTGGCGCAGGCTGTCATTTTGCCTCTCTGCTTGAGGTACAGCTCCTTTTACCGCTCAAAATATTCCTTCGGCTTACTGGCAATATCTGGATGCACTGTTGTTAAATGGCGCTTCAATTTCACTGGTTTCATTGTATCGTTGGACAGTGTTTGCAAACACACAACACAGAGAGGTTGGTCCGCATTTGTCCCCACTGCAATGAAGCCATATGAAATGTATTCTGGATCGTACTTGCATTGTTTTCTCTTTCAGTCACCCTTATCCCCTTCGTCATCAGAATCTTCCGGTTTCTGGTCAGCTTTTCTCTTCAGAAATTTCTCCATACTCAGCACTACACGCTGGACAGTTTAATTACTATTAAACAAAATTATCAAAACTAATCTAAAATTTACACGCTTACGCACTTTACGTTTAACAGTGACATCACTGTGGCGTAAATGCACGGTAAGTAAGCAATATTATTAAGGCACACCAACGATGTCACTCAGTCTCACTAACACTACAGTGCACAACAGAATAGTAGTGAGTAGTGAACACTACTGACTACACAAATTGAATATTAAGCGGCAGCTTACCAGAAGGGAACACCGTCTAAGTCTCTAAGATTGTCGCCTATAACAGATAGAGCAGACATGGCCGATTTTCTGAATAGTGGAAACCTGGAGCAAGCAAGCAAGCTACGTCTTTGTAACAGGTCCATTTTTTTCTTAGCTTGCTCGCGGACACCCTGGCAACCTGTCCGCGGACCACAGGTTGAAAACCTCTACTCTAAGATATGCTTGCATTGCCTCAATTGCAATTTGGAATTTTTAAACAAATGAGGAACATTTGTTGCCCAAACATCTTGAATAAAATGCAAATATATTAATTGTACAAAGAATATCAGTCCGCAATCATTGCATCCGAAGAATTTGTGAATTATAATGCACCTGCTGATCTAATTATGCCCACTCGCAGGCTTTTCTATCTATCAAAGATTATTAAATGGATGAGGAACTAGATCGCATACAGATCAAGACATCATTGCTTACAAATCCAATCCAAATGATAGAAAGTCTCTCACTCACAGCTGTAACTAAATTTGTTTGTGCAGTCAACACCATTAAGAATGATGCTGGAGGACCCTCCAAAAAAAATTGAAAAAAGCACAGTGTTAAAACTTGCATCTCAAATAGGAGCAATTAACATGGCCATCTTGAACAATTAAAGCAACATGCTTATGCAAGAGGTGCTGCTCAGCTGTGGTTGGGAAACATTGATGAGCAGAATACAGCCTCTCCTCTTGTAAATCAATTAATTTAAATTGATGGTTCAATTAAATTCTCATTGCTTATTGAAAATATCAATGTTTTAAAGAATCTTGTTTAAAAAGCAGAAGCAAACTGTGAAAGCAGTTTTCTCACTGCATCTGGATCATGCTATGCCTAATGATCAAAAGCAGCATATTGGGCTCAAGTATAAGTGTTTCAATCTGCAGCACTGATACCCTCATAGTTAAAGACAAGTTTGGCCAAGTTTAAAATTACTGATTTAATTTACTTACAGATCAAAGCGGTTTGTCTCCTTGATGTAAGTAATGGCTTTTGCCCTTTCATCCAAGTTAATACTTTGCTTGTCTGATTTTGTTTGATTAATACAGTTATGCAAAAATAATTAGATCGCTGGGATGTGCACCAATATTTTGGTGATACAATATTAATGCAAATTCGACTCTGAATCACAAATGTAAATAAAGTTGTCAATTATTTATGTTTGTATTCATTTGGGCTGCCTGGTAATTAACTTTCCTGGCATGCAGTTTTGTGAGCATAGGAACATGAAAAGGAAATAAGTTGATGATTCTAGGAAATGAGAAGCATTAAGTTAGATAACCACAAATACAGGGACAGGGAAATCATGGTGTACAGGTACATAGTGCATGCTGATGGTAATGCCGGCAACCCATGCACTTCAATCTGTTTATTTAGAACATACAACATTACAGCACAGTACAGGCCCTTTGGCCCATAATGTTGTGCCAACATTTTATCCTGCTCTAAGATCTATCTAACCCTTCCCTTCCACACAGCCCCCCACTTGTCTATTATTCATGTGTCTATCTAAGAGTCTCTTAAATGTCCCTAATGTATCTGCCCCAAAACCTCTGCCGGCAGTGTGCTCCACACACCCACCACTCTCTGTGTAAAAAAAACTGACCCCTGACATCCCCCTTATACCTTCCTCCAACCACCTTAAAATTATGTCCCTCATGTTAGCCATTGTCACACTGGGAAAAAGTCACTTAATCTATGCCTCTTATCATCTTGTACACCTCTATCAAGTCACCTCTCATCCTCCTCCTCTCCACGGTAGTGTTGTGGTTAGCGTAACACTTTACAGCGCCAGTGACCCGGGTTCAATTTTGACTGCTGTCTGTAATGAGTTTGTACGTTCTCCCCGTGTCTGCGTGGGTTTCCTCTGGGTGCTCCAGTTTCCTCCCACATTCCAAAGACATACGTGTTAGGAAGTTGTGGGCATGCTATGTTGGCACCGGAAGTGTGGTGACACTGGCAGGCTACCTCCAGAACGGTCTACACAAAAGGTGCATTTCACTGTGTGCTTCGATGTACATGCGACTAATAAAGATATCTTATCCTATCAAAGAGAAAAGCCCTAGCTTGCTCAACCTATCTTCATAAGACATGCTCTCCAATCCAGGCAACATCCTGGTAAATCATCTCTACACCCTCTCTAAAGGTTCCGCATCCTATGATGCGGCGACCAGAACTGAACACAATACTCCAAGTGTGATCTGACCAGAGTTCTATAGAGCTGCAACATCACCTCGCGGCTCTTAAACTCAATACGCCGACTAATGAAGGCCAACACTCCATACGCTTTCTTAACAACTCTATCGACCTGCGTGGCAACCTTGAGGGATCTATGGCCGTGGACCCCAAGATCCCTCTGTTCCTCCACACTAAGAGTCCTGCCATTAACCTTATATTCTGCCTTCAAATTTGATCTCCCGAAGTGTATCACTTCACACTTATCCAGGTTGAACTCCATCTGCCACTTCTCAGCCCAGGTCTGCATTCCATCAATATCCTGTTGTAACCTACAACAACCTTCTACACTATCCACAACACCACCAACCTTTGTATCATCAGCAAACTTACTAACCCACCTTTCCACATCCTCATCCAAGTCATTTATAAAAATCACAAAGAGCAGGGGTCCCAGAACAGATCCCTGCGGAACACCACTGGTCATCGACCTCCAAGCAGATTGATCTGAATTATTTCTGCTTTCAATACTTACTATCTGTATGTTTCATTAAATATTTGTATAAGCAACAACTCAGAAGAAGCTTTACAGAAGACTGCTGATGAGTATGTATATATTAAAATGATTTGTATATTGAAAGGCCTGCCAAAAACCCAGCATTCAATGTCAAAGAACACAGAGGAGTCATTGTGTATAACCAGAATATTACATTATAAAAGTATGTGCCATCAATTATACAGGGCAGTCGAGGAAGAAGAGGGAAGAGACAAGTTTAGTCTGGTCCTTTCTGGTTGGGCTGTCTGTGAAGTATACATCTATGAAAAATGCTACTAGTATCTCCAGCATCAGCCTAGACGGAGGCACATGCATAAAAGTCCATTTCTACCTTGACAAACATTGGTAATGCATTCCCTGTAGTGCTCAGTGGCAAGTACAGCAGCAGCTACTGAAAGGTTGATCTTTTTAACACTGCTCCTCACTGAGGTTCACTAGAAATTTGTTCCTGAGCACCTGGGCTGCTAAAGCTCCTACTGAGAGCATTTCATTCCCCCTCTCGAAGTTCCACCAGCAACTTGCCCTGCTCCATTCAGACTCTCCTCATTTCCTCAGCCATTCAGATTTCCAAAAGGAATACCTTTTGGAATATATTAGTGCCTGGAAGACACAAAAGCCTTAAAGGCAGCAAACCGTCCTACAAGCAGGTGTTACACCACTCCCTATAGACTATTAAAAAAAACACAAAGTAATTGTTACGAGCCAGGTTGCCATATGGTGAAGGTCCCTTTAAGGCACCTGGACAGTAGAGTAGTAGTGTGTGTGTGGTGTCATCCAGATAGCAAGATAACAATGTGCTGACAGTTTTTGCTCAGTGAGTCGGAGAAAAGAGAGAGAGAGAGCGACTGACTGACTGCTGGTCTCTGTATCGATGGATGAAGAGCAATAGCTGTGTCTGTCACATATAATCCATGTATGGATTTTTGGAGAGTACAAGTGGAGTCCACTTTGTCATTAAACTGTAGAGGGAAACAGGTATTTCTGTGGACGGCCATGTATCGAAAGCCTTTCAGGGTGGCAGATACTTCGGAACAAAGCAATGGAGATCATCAGTGATTGAGGTGTTGTATGGGTTCCATCGTGGAACGTGGATTTCGTAAATTCTCTCTATATTCTCTCTACATTTTCTCCAGTCAACAGTGGTTTTGCAAAAGCCTTTGCTCACGTTTCAACTTATGACTTGCTGAACTGAATTTTGAGAACTATTCCTAGACTTGGGGTTTGGGAATTTGCCACACACGCACACTTCAAGTTTAGTTTTGGGGTTAATGCTTGATATCTAACATTTTTACTTTTCTTATTATCATAAGTAGTTAATAATGAAATAGTTTCTAACACTTATACATGACTTGGTGTGTTTCTATTGTTGCTGGTACGTAACACTTATAATATGGTCACAAAATCTAGTAGGAGATCAAGGAGCACCTAATCTCCAAGTAATTGATGATGGCTTTAAATAGCGAGTGGTGGGCCCTTGCTGCCACTGAATGTATTACGTGAGGTTGAGGGCATTAGCCAGAATGCTGTCCTCCAAAATGGCAGTGTTATTATCAAGTTAAGTGTGCATGCTGATTGATGTCGCATGCCTGATCAACATATATTTGCTACATGTGCTGACAGCATCACAAATATGGAGCAATGCACCCCATAAATGTGCGCATGTACAATGGATGTCATTTCAGAGCTCAAAAGATGCTAAGCGCTTTAAAAAAAATTGGTTTGTAAATTCTAATTTCTTTCCCAAAACGTGTTATTAAAACATATGGCTATAGCACTGCTGAACAAGACAGTATCCAACTCAAATAAGAAAATATTTTAAGAAAAAAATGTCTCAGCTACAGGAAGTTTAAATTTTGGGCAGATTTCTTTTGATGGTAAATAATATTCTTGCAATGGCACATCCAATAAACAACATTATACCTGGATTAACTATCTGTCAATTATACCAGTCATGTTCTGTAAAGCTTTTCACACCAATCAATAGTTTAGAACCATGCAGGGGTCCAATATACAATGATATTACATATAATCCCTGAGATTAAAAAAAGATATAGAATATAAAGATTTTTATCACAGGATCAATAATAAAACAAAAATCTTGTCAACTATCTTCAATTAAAAATACTTTTTAAAAATTTCTCAACTATGCATATTTTACAGAAAGAATATCAGACATAGATAATATGCAGTGATTATTTTACAAGAAGCAAAATAAGTAAAAAGTGAATCATAGAAACCTGAAGCTCTGACTGGGTGGCCAATGCAGGAGATCGTTGAGAGGATATTGGTGATGAAGTTGGAGGCTGAACCTGACTGCAAATAAATAAATACTTGTGAACTTATCGAAGATGATGGTACAATTTTAAAATTAATTAGGTACTCAAAACAGAAGTCAAATTCATATACTACACAATGCATACACTTTTGGAAGATCACGTGGATGCAGTTCTTCAGTGGCTGGAAGCAGAAGAGTTCGACAAGACACATCAGCTGCCTTCTTCAACCAATCTCGCCCCTGTGAAAATGAAAATTTCCATTAAACAATTTAATATGGTATGCCAAGTTCTGTTACTGTATGAATGGAAACCCACACATTTGCTTCTTTAATACGTGGTGTAAAGACCTTTATAACAAAGTTTCCTGCAATAACTTGCATATTTCAAACCAAGCAATTCATCTAAAGACCTGCCATCAATATTCCTTTGGCATGTAGAAAGTCATCCATTCCATTTGAATCTCTATCATTACATTTGAAATATATTTCTTTAAAGCATTTATAAAGAACAGAGCTGTGTTCAAGTGCAAATACATTATTGTTTTATGAGACCGCTTTACCTCTATGTATTACTTGAAACAACTTCACCCAACAAACCTGCATGTTAGAAAATCACAGATACTGTCGCTGATTAATGCTTAATAAATAGAGTGACAAGCAGCAGGGGTGACATCCTGTGGAGAATACCCATTGATCACAATGGGCTTTTCATTTACTGGAGGCCCATTGCAATTCTATGAATTTGCTAACCCTTTCCCAACCTGATAACCACTATCAGAATCAACCACTTTAGTCTTCAGCCCAGACCAGATGCAGAACTTTTTACAGCATTAATCTCAGTGTCATAAGTACCTAGTATTGACATCCATCATAATGATAATGGGTAATTCGGCCAAGAGGTTACTTTCTTCGTAATACAATAGAAGGTTGGGTTTTAAAGGAATAGCACACATGGGCAAAGTACTTTGGATAAAGGAACACAATGCCTTTGAATCCCTTCTGCTTTTTATAATATTTTTGAGATCATACCTGATCTACATCCAAATTTCATCCAGCTACCATACTCCTTAATATAAAGAACTATTTACTTCATTTACAATTATTAACTCTCACATCTGCTGTGTTTTGTGGGAAAGAATTCCCACACTTCTGGAGAAGTCTTTCATAAGGCAGGCACTGATTTCATTATGCCCCCTTGTCCTAGGTCCCTCCCACCACTGTTTTTACTCTAAGGAACAACATTTTCTTTCATGTCACATCCCATAATTTCACCCTTGGCGTTCTGGTAATCTATACTAGTTAAGAAAGGCTTTAAGTTTTCAAAATGCCCACTACTAGTATTCTCAAAGCCAGAAAGTTTGTCCATACAAGCTCCATTCTGAAGATGTAAACAAGTACAGGCTGACACCCCAACTGCTGAACTGCTGTAGTTTTTTAAGTGATGTTAAAAACCAAAGTTCTGCCCCTGCCTTCTCAGGATATAAGAGATGCCAGGGCACTATTTTGAAGTTCTGCAGAGGAGTTTCCTCTGTTTACCCAGGCCAATGGTTACCCCTCAATGAATATCACTGAAACAAGTTATGTAGAAATAAAAGGACTGCACTAATGAGACACTGGTGTGAAAATTGATTGCTGCATTTCCCATGACAACACATATTTCCTATTCCTAAATGACAACACTAAATACATTTCAAAAGTACTTCACTGGATGTAAAGTGCTTTGGGATATCCTCAGGTAGTGGATACATAACATGTATCTGCTGCTTAAACTTTTAATGGAATTACTCCTTCGGGAACATTCAATATAAATAAAAAGCTATTGAGTACAGAAAAAAATAGTCAAATGAAAAATGGCAATACATTCATTTGAGCAACAACCAAAAGTTATCAATATTTTAAGACTCTGATAATATGTGAACCACCACATGGAAATACCAAGGGCTTGGCCTTTCCACTCATCTGAGAGTTCCTGCTCTCCCTTTCCTCTCACTGGGGCCCCGGTTCAATTTATCATATTGTGTAACATCTAAGAAAAGCAAATTAAAAAAGGGATTGACATCCCACAGTCCAGAAAATCTGCTAATCAAGCACCAAAATCCCAAACCGGCTGGATTATCTGAGTTTTGCTGCACTTTGAGTTAAATATTTCCATTTCGATTCTAAGGAGCAGCTCACTTTGGAGAAAGCTAATTCTCTTACATTATCCACTTGTGGCAGACCAAAAGAGAGGATTTTAAAAAATGCTAGCAAAAAGAATTTAATAATACTTTTGGGAAGAAACAAATATTCTTGACAGTAATTTGAAACAAGGACAAATCCCAGCTGCCAAACTACCAAGCCATAATAAAAGGCATTAATTTAAACTCTTTGGAATGAGCATAGTTTGGCTTCAAGATATGCAGTCAACTTATTTCTTTGTGAATTTTACTGAACCCCATTTTCAATCACCTGTAAACTGAATGTATTTTAATAATATATAATCACCCTGTTCCCTTCCCAATTTCCCAGCACAAACATAAATCAAGCTGACCTTTACAGTAAGAGCAGTTGTGACAGCAAATCTCTTGAAGGTGGCATTTTCCTTCAGGAAACCCTCAGTGATAAGTTGATGACCCAATGCCTTCCACCAGTTTTCAGGATGGTTCTTTCCACTGCCAAACAGATGGTGATTACGATGCTTTTCTGGCAAACGCTGAGAGTACTACAAACATAAGGATAAGTATGTTCGTCATTTATCAAATCTATCACAATTACCACTACATGCACGGCATATTAGTTATATAATTGTCAGGATCCTTGGCTTCCTATATTGAAATAAGAGTTTAGGAATCAAGAACATTATACCAAGCAACTATAGCTGCATACATTTCTGGACACTACACTTTAGAAAGGAAATCAAGATCTCTGAGAAGTTATTTACTTGAACAGTACCAGATTTCTGAGACATCAATTATGTGGATAGAGTGGGATTAATTTTTACTGTACTGTAGAGAAAAAATGATTTAAGAGGATTGTTAAAATTATGAAGTATTTTGATAAAAAAGGACAACTTTTTCCACTAGTGGAATAGTTAGCAACCACAGGACAAAGCTGAACATAAATGGCAAAAGAACCATAGTAGGCATGAACAGTTTCTTTAAAAAACTGGATTGGGTGATGATGATATGGATTACACTGCTAGAAAAGGATGGGGGAAAGAAGATTAAAATAGTAACTTTTAGAATGGAACTGAATCTATACCTGAAAGCATTTGCAGGGTTCTAGGGTAAAAGAGGCAGAGTGGGACTAATTAGAATGCTCTTCAAAGAGCTGGCACAGGCACAATGGGTTAATCGCCCTCCTATGCTGTACATTTATGATTCCACAGCCTGTCACAAGACAGCTAAAAACATAAGCAGCATTATTAGTGACATTGAAATACTCTTACTTCAATTACATTTGAAATAACATATCGATCTACACCAAGCCTACTCACAGATAACAAGAAAACTCAGCGGGTCAGGCAGCATTTGTGGAGAGAAATGGATGGTCGATGTAGCCTACAACCCGACGGCATGAACATTGAATTGTCCAATTTCAGGTAACCTGCTCCCCTCCCCCCCCCCCCCGTCCCTTTTCTCTCTCTTCCTGATCTACCCAGTTCCTCCTACACCCCCCTAGACCCGCATCATCCTGTTTCTTTCCCCTCTCTACCTACTCCATTCACCCATCACCCACACACTCCTCCCACTGTGTCCCCTGTCCCCACTCTTCCCATCTGCCCACCATACTTCCCTTATTTGATTCCATGCTCCACATTCCTCTCCTATCAGATTCTATCTTCTACAGCCTTTTATCACCTTCACTATTTCCACTCTTCCCACCACCATCTGGCTGTTACTCCTGCTCACCTGGATCTACCCGTTGCTTGCTAACTCTTGCTTCACCCCTTCCCCTCACATTTTTCTACTGGCTATCACCCCTCTATTTTTCAATCCAGATGAAGGGTCTCAACCCAAAATGTCAATTTTCTATTTCCCTCCACAGATGCTACCTGACCTGCTGAATTCCTCCAGCATTTTGTTTGTTATAAAAGTGTACACTTTTGTTAGTTTTCCTTGTACTGAATTCCTATATTGACACGTATAATAGAATCCAAGCTTGTAAATATAACACTCTTACTAGTAAAGATATTGCAAAAAAAAGCAGGTTTGTAGTTCCAGCATGTCAAATTTATACAGCCAGTTCAATTTCAATTTTAAATGTGACATGCTCACACATATATAAAGAAACAAAGTAAGGACTAAAAATGGCCAGGATCTGAACTTCACCTGCTTACCATCATTTCTTCTCCAACTTTGCTCCACATTTTAGTCTCAATTCCCAAATAGAAATGGGAAATTGAATAGAAGTCAACAGCAACATCATGAATCTAGTGCAAATCTCCAGTAGAGACCTAGTTCTAAAATTTACCCCAAATTTGACACTTGTATATTTGACTTAATAAGCAAAGTACTTACAGAACCCCGCAAGAACAAAACAGGGACTCCAATACCAAACTTCTCTCCTAAAATACATATTGTAGTCAGTAGCTGATACACTTCTTTTCCAAAATCTTGCATCTCAATTTCTGGGTCATCTGCAGGAGGACAGCTTCCAATTCTACAGCAAGTAACAAGGAAAATGACTCAGTGTATAAAATGTTGAAATAAATCAAAAACAAAAATCATTAATGTGAGAATTGTTGCATCCCTTTTGGAAAAAAAAGATTAATACCTATTATTACACACATCATGTAGTTGAAACATCCAAAATACTCTGAACTTTTGAGACACCTTTGAAAGACAGTCCAAGTTATGGCAGCAAATGCAAAATCCAAATCTGAGGCGTGATAGATCATGCAAGTGCCAATCAAGTCTGATTTGAGAGGTGAGGAAAGATTGGATTAGGTTGGCCAAGACATCAAAAGTCTTCAAGGATCATAAAATCCTACAGATGCTGGCAATCTAAAATAAAAACAGAAAATGCTGGAAGTACTCCACAGGTCAGGCCACT
This sequence comes from Pristis pectinata, assembly GCF_009764475.1. Taxonomy (NCBI): domain Eukaryota; kingdom Metazoa; phylum Chordata; class Chondrichthyes; order Rhinopristiformes; family Pristidae; genus Pristis; species Pristis pectinata. Next base: position 133,949,479 of record NC_067406.1, read on the forward strand.
TCTGTGGGAAGAGAAACAGAGTTTACATTTCAGGTTGAAGACCTTTCGCCAATAGTCTTCAAGTATTCTTCGGTTGGTGCTTGATTCAACTGACCACTGTCACTTAAGTAAAGGGAAGCCTGGACTCTAACTGGATCACTGATTAAAATTTAGACAATCGTCCCCTGAATGTTATAGTTTTATATTAACAATATTGTATTAATTATACTGAATTTTGTATTTTTCTTCTTCCACATAACATTACACAATGTCTTGAATATAAACATGTTGCAGCCACAGTGAAACCTTAAAAAGGAGATTTTGGTAGCGAATTGTTCAACACACACTCAGTTATATATGACAACTGAGGTTTTGTCTTTACTATTTGAATGATTCAAAATATTGTGAAAATTGCAAATGTTCATATTTTCAATTAATGGCACCAGTCACACAATATATTGTTGAGTAATTTCTTGTTAAAATTACAGTAATAAAGAAAGTATTAACAACACTGATTTTTAAATGTAATCACAAACTATTTATCTCTATTGGACACTGCATGGATGAATTAAAAAACTGGACTACAATGAGAAATACATTTCTGAGCTTCACAAAGTCTGTGTTGCTCATAAATCATCTTTATTCCCAAAAGCACACCTTGATCATTAATCTTCCTTGTCTGTATCCCCAGCAGGATCACTTACCTTAATCTACAATTGTCACAACATCTATCAGTTCCAATGATCCCCAAGGTGGCCTTCCTGAGCTGTTCATCTTCAAAATGGGACAAGATAATACTGCAGGAACAGAATAAATGTAATCACCTACAAATCATCAGACAAACATACTTAGAATGAAGTTCTGTACCCTTACTGAATAGCTGTCAAACATTTTTAGTTCAAGACTGCAAATGAATTAAGTGGGGTGGGAGCGCAGAAATAGTACTTTCAGTGTGAGGTGGTACAAGGAAATAAATGAAACTTCAAGCAAACAGCAGCCTTAATACAACATCTGTCAATTCAGGACCAACAAATTACTTCTTTTTAATTTACTTCTTTTTAATTTACTTCTTGATGCTCTTGATGTAACCAATGCGTACACAGCAAGTTCGTACAAACTACAACCACATGCATTATATATGCACTAAATGCAGGAAGACATCCCAGCTAATGTTCAAACAAGAGACAATGATTGAAAGGAGAAGTTAGGAAAGGTGCCTTAAAATCTACCCCTTCAGTCAAGCCTTAAGGACTGCCTTAAAGGTGACAACAGTAAAAGGTCCTATGATTTGGAAAAGCTTGAGGAGGTTAAGACCCAACATGACTGAAGGCAGAATTATAAAAGGCAGGTAAAGTAGCAGCAGATAAACGAGATCAGAATTAGAAAAATTAGATTGCAAAGAATTATAGGACTGAAAGAAATTAAGGGAACAGGGAGATACGAAGCCATAGAGGTTGCTAAACATATTAAGAATCTTAATAGCAGCATTTATCAACTTTGAACTAATGAAGTTAGTAAGCACAAGAAGGATAACTGAGCAGAATGGTGCAGGTTAGGGTAAAGGTAACGGGACTTTGGACGATCATAAGTTTACAAGGGTGGGTGAAATCAAAGGTGGAATATCCTAATGAAAAGCAGAAATCATATCATCCATCAATAGGGACATAGTGCACTACCCCTCCTCATTCTCTTTGGCAATTCAGCAGCCTATGTCAATCAAAAACACAACCCTTCCGCAACATGCCTCCTCAGTTGCTCCACACAGTGAACTTCCTTCATCTGGTTCCACTCCCCCTTCCCTTGAGAAAGGCTGTGTATAGAGGCTAGTGCTGTTCCATGCATTTCTCTTAGAGTTGTTATGCAGTGAAGATCATGTCCACTCTGCCTCTTGATGCACTGAGTTTACACAGTAATTCAAGGAGCAATTCTTCAGGTACTGGGAGGAAGCAAGGGAACTCTGGTGATGACTTTCCATGGCAGACTGAAGCGAGGTTCCTCTCTAAATACTGTCCCTTCCTCAAAGATGGTTACAGTTACATTGTCTCTGAGGCCCCTTGGCATATCCTCCTCTTGCCAGATATGGACAATGAATTGTGGATTTGTGACTGAGGTTTTTCACTGCCAAATTTTAAACCTTCAGCAGGGATACTGTCAACTTCCAAGGCCACCTTGTTTAGTGGGAGTGACCAGGAGATAATTAACTGCAAACGGAAGGTGTTCCTAGATTGTAAGCTCCACCATGCCTCACAGGAAAAGAAACAGCTCAATGGACACCTGAAGGCTGAGGCCCATGAACTAAAGAACAAATGGTGGGGTGGAAAGAGGGCAAGAGACCCAGCAACGTGTGGACTCTTCATTCCAGTCATCACCTGTTGGAAGTAACTCTTTGAAGATCTCCTCAATCATTATTCTGCCCTGATACCATCCTACAGAAACCTATTTTGGTTCAGTCTTACTGTCACTCCTAGCTTAAAAATGTTAAAAAGACCATATGCCAACTAAAAATGCTCAGATTAATCTGAGAAGTAGTCTAACAATAAAGGCAGCAGTGGCTGGGAAGGGTGGTAGAAAGGGAGAGCTGGACTTTGCCACGGTGTATTTGTCTTCAGATTGTGGGAAGGATCAAGATGTGAATGAGAAAGGTCAAGGTCAACGATCAATCTTTGTATGAATTTCAATTAACCATGCAGAAATGAGGAAGTGGAACCAGGTTAGGGCAGTTCACCAGCTGTCAATGAAAGAGTAGCATGGTTGGCCATGATCAAGGCTATGGGATGATCAATGAGGATGAAAAGAGATTATGAACCAAGGTTATAATCATATTCTATATGATTTATAATTAGGGTAGTTTTTTTCAATGTCATGGAAGGGACAGAATCCAGATTGAAGAGATTCAAATCTGGAATTACAGGGGAGATGGGCACAAATAGCAACAAAATTAATGAGTGTTTACTGAAGATATTGAATGGAGGGTTAATGTTAGCTCTCTGTTCCTCTAATAATTCCACTAGGACATCAATCCTTACTTCAGCAAGCAGACTAGTCCTCAGTTCAATGTTTCATTTAAAAGAGAACATTTTCAACAATACAACCCTCAGCTTTGTTTATATGTTCAAATCCTTACGTGGAGCTCTAAAACACAAGGTTCCAACGTAAAGACGAGTGCTGTCAAACTGAGCCGAGCTAGCACTGGCTGACAGAGAAAATATATGCAATTACAACAGAGGATTTACATTCTTCTGCACTTGGATGAAGTGAGGTATTTCTTCATATTTTCCATCATCTTAATTTTGTAGTTACGGAATGTTGAACTCTTAATCTCATTCAGCAGCTGCCTGTAGAAGAAATGATGACCATATCAATTACAACATACACGCTCATGTTTCTTCCATATTCACACAACTTACATGGAAATGTACCATCAACACACTTCAGTACTTCCTGTGCTGGACAATTATAACGTGGTATGATTTGCTTTCTAAATGTATCTTTTCTTACAGTTTTTGCTCGATCATTAAATCCCAATAGTACATTTAAGAATGGAAGGTCAGACAAATAAATTAAATCACAGAGGGCTCAGCTTTAGTGTGCCGTGCCTCCTACCACAATCATGAAGGCGGCACGCCAGCAGCTCTACTTCGTTAGGAGTTTGAGGAGATTTGGTATGTCATCAAAGGCTCTTACAAATTTCTACAGATGCATGGTGGAGAGCATTCTGACTGGTTGCATCACAGCCTGGTATGGAGGCTCCAATGCACAGGATCGCAAGAGGCAGCAGAGGGTTATAGACTCAGCCACCTCCATCACGGGCACAACCCTCCCCACCATCGAGGATGTCTTCAAGAGGTGGTGCCTCGAGAAGGTGGCATCCATCACTAAGGACCCTCACCATCCGGGACATGCCCTCTTATCGTTACCACCATCAGGGAGGTGGTACAGGAGCCTGAAGACCCACACACAACAATTCAGAAACAGCTTCTTCCCCTCTGCAATCAAATTTTGAATGGTCCATGAACCCATAAACACTACCCCATTATCCCTTTCTTTTTTGCACTATTTACTTATGTAATTTATAATAATTGTCTTTGCACTGTACTGCTGCCGCAAAACAACACATTTCATGTCATAAGACAGTGATAAATCTGATTCTGTTTCTACTATGCACAGACTGGCAAGCTTTTAGTAGCACATATCTTTTTTTTTTAACTATTGTTTTGTAAATAATGCTCAACATACACTTGCAAAGGTTTCTAATGAAGTTTTTTGTGTCTTAGTTTTGTGTCATTATATATGTAACTTTAATATCAAAAACTCCCATTCAAGATGCAGCACTAAGCCATATAGATAAGAGGGCTAAAGGTTTATTAATTGTTTAAGTTTTCTTAGCTACAGTAAAAATCCAATAATTAGCAGAGTCAGGACTTTGGTAGTGCCAGACTTGCAGATTTTCCAGACTATTGAATAATTTCCTGTTAATATCCCAAAACACTTTTAATTCACTTTTTGTTTTAGACATTGCATAGTGAACTTGACAAGCTTAAAAGAAAAAGCAGACCCCACTGAGCTTAAAGGACGCATGGGGAATGGGTTTCATGGGAATGCCTGCGAGTTTGAAGATAACGTGGGAAACGGGGCCCCAGTGAGCCAGATGCAAAACTATTGGGATTTCCAAACAACAGGATAGCAGATTATTGGAGTTTTTACTTTAGTTTAGACTTGGACTCTGCAACTCAGCATTTTCCTCAGATGGGGAACGATCATCCAGTACTCCTAATTCTGATTCCAAATAATGAACCCTACAGGCAAGTACATGTGGATGGACCCTGAGGCAAGCTTGAGACTCCTGTCTTGATTTGTTAGTGAAAAATAGTCAATTGGTGCAGGACCAGAAGGCAGCTGGCAACTCTAGAGCCATAAACTGCATAATAGTCTGTGCCTTAAGAAATCACAAGTAACAGTAAACTACCAAACTTTAGTGTAGTTCATGCTTTAAATAGTACTTAAGAGTTACTTCATACGTTCTTTCGTTTAGACAAGTTTGGTGAATAGTTTTCTGCTGTTACAATGCATGTGACTTTACAGATAATGCCTTAAACTAAAGTTTAGTTAAGAGGATGATGACTAGTTTTACAGTCCCTAAGAATGGAGTTAGAAACTTGCGTTGCGTAGAGACAATTATGAAGAGGGAGGGAAGAATTAATTCTATACTACCTTTAAATGTAATTATTTGGGAACAAAAACTATTTAATTTCACTGGATTACTGGTCCTCGATAACTGTGTCTAGCCCACTCGCAGTTACCATCAGGCAGGAGGTATAGAAGTCCCACACCACCAGGTTCAAGAACAGCTACTTCCCTTCAACCATTTGGTTCTTGAACCAACCTGCACAACACTAATCATTACCTTTGTAAAGCCACACTATGACTACTTTGCACTACAGTGAACTTAGTTTTTTTTTGTTCTAATTGTGTTCTTTCTTGTATAATTTATGCTTTTCTTGTGAACGTTATGTCTCTAATGCTATTTGCCTGTGATGCTGTTGCAAGGAAGTTTTTCATTGCACCTGTGCATACATGTACTTGTGCATGTAACAATAAACTCACCTTTGACTTTGGAAAAGTGAGAAAAACTTATTTTTGCCACTCAGGACAAACACATTGAGTAAGGCAGACAAAGAGCATTTCCTCTGACCATGTACAGTGCACATACCTTTTTCTAGTACCAACAAACACCACCTATTCACCTGGAACAAAGGTAAACTTCCGCACCTGTTTAACTTCATGTCAGCAGGACTCCATAAGATGTGACAATCACTGGGCAAACCATCTCGCCCAGCCCTCCCAATTTCTTGATAGTATGACTCCATTTCTTTAGGAGCTCCATAATGAATGATTCTACGAATATCAGGCTTGTTAATTCCCAAGCCAAAAGCAATGGTAGCTACGACACACTGGCAAAATAAGATGTCTGGATGAAAATATGAACCACTAAATTAGAACTATTTGAAACATATTTAGATAAATGTACAGAATATAACAATGACCCACAATTTGCCCTCAAAATAATGGAGAGAATAACAATCATTATTCATGCTCAAATGCTAAAGCAAATCCAGCTTGATCAACTTGAAGTTAAACCTGGAAACCAAAAAGTTGCTATCACAGACGAATTGTTGTCTGGCCCAATCAACGAAATACTTTGAACAGCATAAAGTTGTAATATTTGTACGTTAAATCTAAACTAAATTTATGACAGGGAAATTTTATAAGGCCTTTTCAATCTAAACAGCTCTTCAACAAGGCTTGAGAGCTAATTACCATCGAGCATTATTTCTTGCACTATATATTTACAATAAGTGCAGTCTCATTCCTGCGGATTATAATTGTTGCTGGAGATTTACAAAAGCTTGGATACTTGACCAGAGCTCAAAAGAACCCAACTTAACGTGCTCAGGTCATGTGTATGTGCTCATGAAACATCTGGGTTTGGGTCAGGTTAAGACATTCCTGTGCAGATAGACGGAGACACACAGACAGATGACTCTGGCAATATGTGTGTGAGGAGATAGAGAAAGGAGGATGGAAGGAGAAGTGTTAAACATAATAGTGAGGCCAGGAAAGGAGGGGAAGAAGAAGTGGTGCATAAATTACATATCTTTGGACTCAAGGCAGGTATCAAATTTAACATTTAAATACTTTTCTGTCCATATCTCCTCTCTTCCAATTCAATTTTTCTGTCCCTCTTTAATTTCCTTTCTATATCAAAAGTAGAGGGGGTTAGATGCACCAAACAAAGTATGGTCCATTATCAAGTCTCAATATTTGGACCAGAAGTTATTTCATGTGTGAGCATTTCAGATTTCTGATACTGCAGATAATTGGGTAGTACACTGGGTTAAGTAATACCAGAGGAACAAAGGACTGCAGATGCTGGAATCTAGATGAAAAACACAATGATGCTGGAGGAACTCGGCAGGCCATGCAGCATCTGTGGAGAAAAGTAGACAGTCAACGTTTCAAGTCAGGACCCTTCTTCAGGACGGAAGAAGGGTCCTGACCCGAAACAACGACCACCTGCTTTTTTCCACGGATGCTGCCTGGCCTGCTGAGTTCCTCCAGCATCATAGTGTTTTTCATTTTACACTGGGTTAAATGTCCTCTACTCACTTCTATAAGACTTTCTATTAGGTCATGCAGCAACAGCAGTAACTGTTGGAGTACATATACTGGGGATATTCTTAACACTGAGGTGAAGGAACTTTGTGGTGGGAGATGGATGAGAAGAGGAGGTGGAAGTTAAAACTGAAGACACTCAACCACTCACCTCCAATTTTTAATTGGGGCAGACCGAGTGGTAGGATACTAATTACTATCAAATAGGAGGACGGTTACTAAAATACCTCCATTTTAACCACTGTCTTATTCTCAACTTTAACAAGCCAGGTTCCCTGGAACTCAAGAAGCCCAGCATATGAAAGAAGGCAAGACAACCAGATCGATCAGTCAGGTATCTATGTTGCACTAATTGTGAGCATAAATAAGCTCAACAATCTTACCGCTGTCAGACTTCTTTGTCAACCACTCCACAGCTGTTTTCCTGGCTGACAGACAGCAAATGTCTACATATGGCTGGTTGTTGAACAGGAAATCTGGTAAGGTAATTTAAAATATTCTTGGGGGAAAAAGCTTTACTTCCAGGACTCCCATTTACTTTCACTAACATTCGCCCTATTTACAGTTTGGCTTAGGGTAAAGCTCCCTCTATTCAACAATAATGGGTTGAAAAATATTTACTTCTGAACGGTGGTTCTGCAAAGAACTGCAAGTCAGCACTTGGAATCACCATCGAATCCAGAGGCAGAGCACAAAAGTCTGGGGCCAACATGCACTGATGAGATCTTTGGTCATGGAACCTGCCTAAAAAGGGAGCTCCAGGCAAGTGCTCTACTTATTTTTCTTTATCATCATGCTTTTAATTAATTTCCAGTGGTTTAAGGTACCTTTAATTAACCTGTTTTATATTTTTTAATTATTTAACATTTGAACTGTTTTTAAATATCTCTGCTTATCAGAAGTATCCAATAATGGTTTAAATAAGCCTTTGACATTAGCAAGCTGCTAAAGGCATTCAGTGTTCAGGAATCAGGGTCTTATGATCTGCCGTCTGAAGCTTGTCACTCATAATACATCTTGCCTCATCAGACAGCTGGGCCTCCAAGTCAATTGGTCCCACAGAGATATAAAAAGTAAGGGTAGTCACAGAAAAAGCATGGAGTGTAGGGGAGGGAGGGGCATGACTACAAGTGGCGAGCCAAATTGAACATTTGGCCCAATGTGCTTTGCGATCATAGGTAGAATACCATTTCTTACACCAACCCATTACTTTTGGTAATGCCACTCAGTCTTTCGTTAATCTAACATGAATGCTCAAAACTTGAGTAACATACATTGAAAATATTGACTAATCTCAGTTTAACACTCTACATGTAATACATTACTCACCCAACCCTGGAAATTTAAACAGGGATGAAAACATTTCAGACCTGAATTTCGTCCCTCATGAACTTGTGATGCACTTCTCTCCTGGCCTTGATGCCCATGCCTGCATGGTATGTGCCGCAAACAACATTCATCTGTGACAATGCTCCAGCCACTAGTTCTGTAGCCTTCCTGGTTGGGCAGTAAACTATAGTGGGTCCTTCAAACTCAAAGGAGAACCTATCATTCAAGATAAAACATGCCTTCACAAAACTACAAACCACACTGTATTAATAAACTGCAGATGTGTGCAATTTCCTACATGTCTGATGTTCTTAAGTCAATACATACTTGTCCCTTTTGATTAAAAATGGTTCCAAGTCTCGTTTAATATCCATGGATTTATAACCAACTTCTAAGTACAAGTTTGGCCGATCAAAAGTAGTGCAGACAACCCGAGGATTCTTCAGCTTCAGATTCTCTATGATGTCATTTCTGATTGAAGGGCTGGCAGTGGCAGTTAAGGCAACAACTGGAATCTAGCAAAAAAATAAAAATAACAAAGTCAGAGTTCCATTACTTTTCATTTCTATTTATCTATTTAGCTCAGTAAGTACTGTGTGTGTGTGTGTGTGTGTGTGTGTGTGTCTGTGTGTGTCTGTGTGTGTGTCTGTGTGTGTGTGTGTGTGTGTGTGTGTGTGTGTCTGTGTGTGTGTCTGTCTGTGGGGAGGGGGGGGGGGGGGGCGGGGAGGGATGCTGATGGGAATAAGAACCCACTGCCTGAAAGGGTAGTGGAAGCAGAAACCCTCACCACATTTAAACAGTACCTGGATGATCACAAAAACCCTAACCTAAAAGGCTATGGACTGAGAGCTGGGAAGTGGGAGTAACCCTTGCAGCTACAATTTTGGCTGGCGACGATGACAATGGGTTGAATGCTCCTGTGGTGTAAATTTCTACAAGGAAGTACAAATTTGACACAATCAAGGCTTTATTATTGGTCACTCTGATTGACATTGAACACATTAAGCAGCAACAACACGGCAAGGTGCTGCAGTCCCCCATAAACCACAGCAGGTAGCGGTGGCAGGTCCTTCTCCTGAAGGACGTCAGTGAATCACTTGGAGTTTGTTGATAAGATCCATGGTCATTTTTATTATGCTGCCAGCCAACATTTTACATCTTGCCATGGTTGGATTCAAACTCAATCGTTGGACTACAACATCATGGCCAACACAATAATTACAATGGCAATGATGGTATCCTGGAATGACAAGTTACAGTATATTTTTGTTAAAAACAGATGAGTTAACCATGCGCTGAGTCCCCAACCACTTAATAAAAAACAATCAAAGCTTTCCTTCAACTCACCTCTATCATTGAATTCATTCTTCCCATTCGATTACATATAAACAGTAACCACTATAAAATTGAAATACAAAACTGAAGTTCTTCTTCCCATTAATGCAATTTTGATATGAATTATACTTGGCAAAATTGGGAGCAGAATCTTAAATCAATAGAGAACTTTGAGCCCAACTGGCAAAAGTTGTATTACCTTGCTCTATGTTCTCTCTCTCTTTCTCTCTCTCTCACACACACACACACACACACACACACACACACACACACACACACACACACACACACACACACACAGTCATGGCTTTTCAGACTCATTTATTTTAATTAGAAGTTTAATGGATTGCTTCATTGACATGTTCATGCCAGAAACATTTCCAAGTGGTCATGTATCACATTTTTAAAAAATTGCACCAGTGTACTAATTTACTATACTGCTCCAAATAACTTGTTAGTCTGACTCACAGTGACCATTTAGGAAAAATACTACCAAAATTTTATTGAAGACATATCAATTCACCTGTGGCAGTAATTGTTTTATAAGTCCCAATGTCCTGTAAGAACGTCTGAAATCATGTCCCCACTCAGATATACAATGAGCCTCATCCACAGCAACTAGAATAATACCTGAAGGTAAATCAAAAAGAGAATAAATATACTGAACTACATCCACACATGCATATTTAAACAACAATATTCGCTGATGGAGAACACCTCAAAAAAGACAGATTATAAGTTCTAATGTCATGTGCTTTCCATGAATGAAAGGACAGGCAGAGAAATGCTCTCAGTTTATTAGCAATTTCATTTTAGAAGTCAATGGGGAGTTTATAAAATTAGATTGCATGGCTTGTCCTTTAGACTGTTCTCCATTCCTATGAGAGCTCTAAATGGCTCTCTACCGTAATAATATTAAAGATCGGAATTCATCATGTGGGAAATCTCACATGGGAACAGCATCCTGAGTGCTCTGTAGATTTCCTACCACTTTGCACACATGTATCACACAGGCATGACCCAAAAAAACTCTCTGCCATTTATGTCAACAGGGACTTGGGAATCTAAAATGTGATTGTCTTTTGCCAACATTGGCTATTCTCACTCGGTGCCTTCCGATGTGGTAAAACTATTTTTTTTAAATACAAGCACTGAAAACATTCATAGTGCACGTGCTCAGGAATAGCAGCACAGCCAGTAGAGCCACTGCCTCACAGTGCTGGAGACCTGGGCTCAATCCTGACCGTGGACACAGTCCATGTGGAGTTTGTATGTTCTCCCCGTGACCATATGGGGTTTCCTCTGGGTGCTCCGGTTTCCTCCCATGTTCCACAAACGTGTAGGTTGGGAGGTTAATTGCCCACCGTAAATTGCCCCTTGTGTGCAGGTGTTTAGTACAAGCACAACCCAATCCATTTTTGATGCCTTTAATGACTGTTGAGTGAATACTCCAGGCTGAAATATGCCTGCGAATACTCTTTGATATTTATCGAGTCAATAGGGTATAGACATTCCCCAGCTCAATGGCACTTGGTATTGAAGCTGATGAGCTATTGAAAAAGATCCTTAAAAGAAAATAATGTGCTTTGTGAATGAACTGATAGCCACCCAAAATAATACACTTCAAAAATAAACATTTTTGCCAGCTGTGCAAGAGCAGAGTATGGGACTAATTTTCACCTCTTTCAGAGAGAATGTTCAAGCCTGGTGGGGTAAATGGCTTCCTCCTGTGTGACTGCCTGCACTTAGTATAACATTTATACTGGGTTCTTCATTACATTTGGGATGCAGCACAATTTCCTCAAATGATTACATTCAAGGATATAGGATTATCTATAAAAATATTAAAAACTTACATCTACATAGAAATCCTATTACAATACATCCATAGCAACTTTCCCTTTAACTTTTTTGCCCTATTTTTGGAGACTACTGATATAAACTTGCCGTAATTTAGTTACATCCACCCATTATCACTGGTTTTAAGAATCCCTCCTCCACTCAGTCCAAACTGCTGAGAATTTCTTTGATTCAAAAAAAACTCCACCCTATATTTTCATAAGCCTTACTATTTAACTGCAATAATTTTAATTGCACTAATGAAAGCACATAAAGGACCGAACACATAATTTGAAAATAGAAACAAGAACATGGATTCTGGTCAACTTAGTTCTATTATCCTCCATCCAACTTGGTCTTAACATGTTTCAGTGGAAATCTGAATGGTTATTATAGTTTTGTTACGAAAACCAGCCTCCCCTCCATGGACTGTCTACACTTCGTTCTGTCTCGGTAAAGAACAGAAAGCACATAGCTCCAGGCTCAAGGACAGCTTCTATCCCACTGTTATAAGACTATTGAACAGTGCCTTCATATGATAAGATGGACTCTTGACCCCACAATCTACCTTGTCATGGCCTTGTACCTTATTGTTTGCCTGCACTGCACTTTCTCTGTAACTGTAACATCTTATTCTGCATTCTGTTATTGTTTTTCCCCTTGTACTACCTTGATGTACTGATGTGAAATGATCTGTATGGATGGCATGCAAAACAAAGCTTTTCACTGTACCTCAGTACATGTAACAATAATAAACCAATTTACCAATTTTATGTAAGAGTGCAAAGTCAGGTGCTGCTTTTATAGGACTGCAATTCTGGAAGTGGTTCAGAACAATGTCTTTAGAAAGACCGTAACAATAAAAATGGTGTTCTCAGCCCATTGAAAGCTATCTACACCCCATTATTTATACCATTGCCTTTGTAACCAAAAGCTTATAGAGATAAAGCAAAAATTGTGCCTGAAATCAAAATTTTAATTTTAACCTGGGTTTGATGTGGACAGAGGTAGTCAGTCTTGACAGCAGATGGCATGAAGAACACGTGAAGCCAGGTCACAACACATTTTTTAAAAATATGAACAATGTATGCAAACTACAGCATATGCAATGAAATAACTTCAGATCTCTTAACAATTAGATTTCTGTGTTTTTGTTAAGCACACTGAAAAGCCATTAAAGGATTTAGGGTGTACATACCAACGCTATCATCGAGTTTCTGGAGTAATGGCATCGATCCTGAACAGTATTCAGGTGTCATGTAAACAACTCTGAAATGACCCCTGGAAGTTAAAAAATATATAAAATTATTTTAAATCACTCTTTATATACAATCTGTTATATCCCAATACCACTATTAATTAAAATGGCCAATTTCAACCAAACCATGAACTTTTTCTGTAATTTTGATTGCTGTTTCACAAGTTGGCAATAAAAAGACCATCTTTCAGCATGATGAAGTGCTCTCCCACGTTATTTTTTGATGTAGTCCATTTGATCCTAGAATTTTTATAATTTTTTCTTTGTCTCGTTTTGGTTTGTTGTTCCATCTTGTTCACTTCATTATTTCACTGTAATGCTAACAACAAATTAAAGCACAGAGCAATTTGGCAATCTCTTTTCTAACAGGGAAGAGAATGAGAGATGTTTTTCCTTAAATGTAATGAGTTATGGTAAACTGGAATGCATTGAAAGAGTGGTAGAAACACAAAAAAGTTGATGAGGAAAACATTTCAGGGCTGTGGAAATAACAGTTGAATGGGAATAATTGGACACTTCCTTCAAAAGAGGAAACACAAGCTGAATGGAACAAACTGCCACCTCCTGTGCTGTAGAATTTTATTCCATAGAACAATCTAGACTAATCCTCTTGCAAATGTTGTATAAAGCTCAACTCACTGCTTGGAGATTTTGTAATATTATTTAACTAGTAAAACAATGGAAATGATAATCAAGAAATCCATATATCCTACATTCCAGAGGGGTTTTGATTACTACTCAATTAAACTACAGCTACGGGTGGTTTTATTCTCCTATTACAGGGAATGGCTATAATCCACATACTGACACCAGCACTGCGACCAAGTGCTTTCCAAAATGAGGCACTCAACGTGCAGTTTCCTACAAATTGTGACAAGTATCAATACCATATATTAAAAGAAATGGAACACTGTTACTTGATTTATTCCCAAGTTAAATTAGGGAGTATTGATGGATAACTAATTTTTAAAGGGACAATTTTTAAAGGGATATCCACCCAACTGCACAACTTTTTCCAAACAAAAAAAAACAAGCCATGGCAACAGAGAAGTTCAGTCCTGTAGTAGTTCATTGTTTCTTTGACATTGTGATCAAAATACTGTAAAAGTTATAAATGTAGGTATAGATTTAAAAAATAATCTTTGAAAGACAAATGTTAAATTCTCCAATGCAAGATTAGCCACTGCAATAATTTTAGTTTTTCAGTGTAAGGTTCTTGTACAATATCTATTTTTTGAAAAACAAAAGGGAACAACCTCAAAATGTTGTTTCAATCTTTCATATCATTGAACAATGAAAGAAAAATAGCTGGTTTTGTTTTCAACTTAAGTTCACAAGGAGACCACGTAAGAATTCACTGGCAGTATACTCACTTTATTAGTTCATGGGAAAACTTCTGTGCCTGGGCAGAGCCAAGGAAACAAGCTGTTATGTTGGACATGCTACAAAAGAACATAAGATACAGGAATAGTGAGCTATTTTGTTGCATTGATACCATTCATTTAATTAGCTACATTGTCAAGCAGAATTAATAACTGTCAATGACAAATGCTAACAACTGGTATAGTTAATGCCTTCAATTTGCTCTGATGACAATCCTGTACTTAAACAACCCAACACACTATTCCTGCAAGATGATAAAACTATCCTGAAACTAACATTGTTGCATTTCCTTGCCCTTCTTTGAAACCTCCATTTAAAAGACACATATAAGCTGCTGTTGCTTTGAACCAAAACTAGTAGTGACAGCAACTATAAACCTTGTTATACCTCGTTATTCCTTTTATTTTGCACTATTTATTTATTTTCCTAATTTATAGTAATTTATGTCTTTGCACTGTACTGCTGCTACAAAACAACAAATTTCATGTCACACAAGTCAGTGATAGTAAATCCGATTCTGATAAACAATTTGCACTGGTTCCGTTTGTAGTCAGAGTGCCATTTTAAGTACACAAAGCGATTTTGTATGACCTGCTCTCATATAGGATTGTGCAGATGCAGTTTCATTAAGAACTTGCACTGAAGTTGTAAGATGTCCTATTTCATAGGAGCATTTACAATTAGCATCAGAGTTACATAGCTTGGAAACAGACCCTTCTGCCCAACTTATCCATGCAGAGGGTTGAGGAACAATCTTATAAAATATTGTTTCAATCTCTGCATATCATTTAACAATGAAAGAAAAGTAGCTAATTTTGATTTGTTCTCAATTTAGGTTCACAAGGACACCACATACGAACTCACAGAGCACATGAGAGTTCCTGCTAGACCTGAGGGCTTAAACAGCTGAAGAGATGGCTTTCAGCTGAAGAGCCTTTGTAGCACGCCCTCTATTACAAGTATATTGTTCCATAGGTAGGGAGTTCAGACAACTACAGATGGGGTAAATCTCCAACAAAATCCCAAAAACTTCCTTCATATGAAGTATTAGTTGATTTGCACCTCTTCCAATTTCGTGTGTTACATTCCATTCACACAATGTTGTCTCTACACTGCAGAATCCAAACACAGACTGGGTAACCACTTTAAAGAACATCTCTGTTCAGTCCACAACTGTGATCCTGGGCTTGTCACTTTAATTCCCCACCCCACTCACACCCTTTGGTGAGTGGGGTGGAGAATTAAAGTGACAAGCTGTCCTCAAGTCTCTTTGGCCTCTTAAGAAGCCCAACAGAAAGTCAAGGAACAACGTCTCATCTTCTGTCAAGACATACTTTGGTCCCCAGGACTCAACACTGAATTCAACAACTTTTTTTTAAAATCGATCTTTCTGATTTATATAGAAATGGCCGGTTGTGGTTGTAGGGAATGTTAGGGGTGCCCAGCAGATCGGGCTGCATCTGTGGGAAGGGGTTCCAGGGTTGGTGTTCTGGGCCAATGATCTATCATCAGAGGAGAAAAGAATGGGCTGTCAAACTGGGGCATTAGCTCTGTTCCTCTCTGCAGACACTGTGACTTGTTAGATATTTACAGCAGTTTCTAGTTATGTTTTACAATTCCTGGCCAGTTCTGATGCAACTCAATTTTCTCCCCCTCTACAGATGCTGCCTAATCTGCAAGGCTTCCCAAGCAAATACTGTGTTCTACATTTCAGTTCCAGCATAGTTTTGTTTCCCATTACTTAACTTCTCTCTCCTGTTCTTCCTCTATTTACATTTCCTTATTAACAAGCTACCTTCATTCTCTCTCAGTCAACAACAATCCATTACATTCATGTTCTCTTGGTCTCCACCCTACCACAGGTGTTGTTTCCCCATGCTTCACTTGTCCTGCAAGTTAAAACATATCTGCTTTCTGAATTTTCCCAATTTGGACAAAAGTCAGACTTGAAACATTAACTCAGTTTCTCTCTCCACAGATGGTAGTGCCTGATTTGCAGAGCATTTTCAGAATTTTCTCCATTTATTTCACCACATTCTAAATGCAATCTCACCAGGTCGCTCTTTAATTGGAGCAATGATTCTCTACTCTTGCACCCAAGTCCTCTTGATACAAACACCAATATAGCATTTGATTCTTAACTAGTTTATGAACTTTTACATTAACTTTCAGTGATCATGTCCCTCTGAACAGCAAATTTACCATTTAAAAAATAATCTGCTTCCTAATTTTTCTACTAAAGTAGGCGACCTCAAATGTTTAATCCATCTGGAATGTCCTTAACTATTCCCTTAGCTTCTGACCATCTCCATAAAGCCTCTCTGCATCCTCTCCACAGCCTACACTGCCACCTGGATTTCAGTCATCAGCAAATCTGGCTACATTACACTTCATATCTTCAACCAAATAACTGATATAGATTGTAAACAGATAGGCCCAATATCAATCCCTACAGCGCTGAAAATGATCCATTTATTTTGATTCTTTGTATTCTCTCCATTAACTAATACTTGGTGCACACCAGTTTATTATCCCCAATACAACATGCTTTTATTTTATTTAATAATCTTGCGTAGCACCTTATCACAAGGCCTGAAATTCCAAATGTATCACATCAACTGATTCACCCTCATCTATTCTGCTAGTTACGAACCCAAAAAAGATCCATGTCAAATATGCTTTCCCTTTTGTAAATCCATGTTGACCAAACACAATCCCATTATTAATTTCCAAGTGCCCTGAAATCACTCTTTTAATAATAGGTTCCAAAGTTGTTTCTAACTCTGATATCAGGCTTACTGGTCTTTACTTCCCTGTATTATTTCTCCCTCTTTTATTAAGTAGTGGGGTTACATTTGCTACCTTCCATTTTTTGGGAAACTTTCTAGAATCTTTGGAATTTTGGGAGATGACAACCAGTACATCCACTATCACAGAAAAGCTACTTCAAAATTCTAGGATGCAGGTTAATATGTCCTGGGAATTTATTGGCTTTGTCCCATTATCAACCAGAGAGGGGCGACTTCTTTTGTGCAGCTCCCAACGGAATTATAAAATACTCCCATTTACAACTATTACAGCTGAAATCCGCAGCCACAGAAACTACAGTAAGCAACATGGATTTAAAGTCATTTAAAGAAACTAGTGATCTTAAGAACCAGCAGACTCGGGAGTCCAGACCACCCAGGGAGTGAGTGGCGCAGCTGGAAGCTCAGGGTACGTCTCCATTGTTTCAGAAAACATGGCTACAGGGGAGGACTGCAGGTAAAACTGAAACGTAGAGCCCCAAGAGGCCCCCCACCCGCCCCCACCATCCTCCTGGCTGATGTACAGTCTCTGGAAAGTAAAACCTCAGAGCAAGACTGCAGTACCAGAGGGACATCAGGGACTGTTGTATACTCTGCTTCACAGAGACCTGGCTCACCCCAAGCACTCCAGGCACAGCGCTCCAGCCCAAGGGCTTCACCATCCACTGCATGGAGTGGACGGTGGCATCAGGCAAAGGCAGGTGGTGGTGTTTGCTTCATGATCAACTCATCATGGTGCACAGACGTGATGGTTCTGTCTCAGTCCTGCTCCCCTGACCTGGAACATTTAGTGGTCAAGAGACATCCGTTTTATCTGCCGAGGGAGTTCTCTGCCGTCATCCTGGTAGTGGTGTACATTTACCCCTGGCCAATGTCAAGCTGGCACTGGAGGAGCTGAGCACCGTGATCAACAGTCAAGAGACAGTGCACCCTGATGTAATCCCAATCGTCGCGGAAGACTTCAACCAGGCCAGCTTGAACTCTCTGACAAACTACCACGAACACGTCACCTGCGGAACCAGAGGAGCCAAAGCACTCGATCGCTGTTACACCACCATCAAGAATGCTTACCATGCCATCCCGCACCTGCATTTTGGCAAGTCCGATCACCTGGCTGTACTTCTACTCCTGGCACATAGGCAGAGACTGAGGACTGCAATATCAGTGGTGAAGACCGTGAAGGTATGGTCAAGGGAGACGGAGAAGCATTTACAGGACTGCTTTGAATCAGTGGACTGGACCATATTCAGGGATTAATCTTTGGATCTGAATGAATATGCCACCACTGTCACTGACTTCATCAAGACCTGCATGGATGAGTGTGTGCCATAGAGAACGTAGCAAGTTTTCCCAAGAAGCCCTGGATGAACCAGGAGATTTGCAGTCTGCTGAGGGCTAGATCTGTGACATTCAAGACCAGTGATCCAGAACCCTAGAAGGAGTCCAGGTACAACCTCCAGAAGGCCATCGTGATAGCGAAAAGTTGAAGTGTGAAGTTAGAGACACAACAGGACGTACAACAGCTGTGGCAGGGTTTGCATGCCATTATTTCCAATAAGGCAAAATTTAACAGCATAATTGGCAGCGATGCTTCACTCCCTGATGAGCTCAATGTCTTTTATGCATGCTTTGAAAGGGAGAATTACACTACACTGGTACGAATCCCCACAACATCTGGTGACCCAGTGATCTCTGTCTCGGAGGCCGACGACAGAACATCCTTCAAGGCATCAGGCTCAGCTAGTGTATATGGCAAGGTACTGATAATCTGTGCCAATCAACTGGCTGGAGCTTTCAAGGATGTCTTCAACTTCTCACTGCTGCAGTTGGAGGTTCCAACCAGCTTCAAAATAGCATCAATCATACCAGTGCCCAAGAGCAGGATGAGCTGCCTCAATGACTATCGCCCGGTAGCACTCACATCTACTGTGATGAAGTGCTTCGAGAGGTTGGTCATGGCTAGAATTAACTCCTGCCTGAGCAAGGACCTGGTCCCACTGTAATTTGCCTACCGCCACAACAGGTCTACAGTGGACAAAATTTCACTGGCTCTCCACTTGGCTTTGGAACACCTAGACAACAGCAAAACGTATGTCTGGTTGCTGTTGATCGATTACAGCTCAGCGTTCAACACCATCATCCCCTCAGTACTACCCAACAAGCTTCAAAACCTGGGCCTCTGTACCTCCCTCTGCAACTAGATCCTCGACTTATCAGGAGACCACAGTCAGTACAGATCGGTAGTAACATCTCCTTCTCACTGACAATCCACACAGGCCCACCTCAAGGATGCGTGCTTAGCCCACTGCTTTACTCTCTCTACACTCATTACTGCGTGGCTAGGCACAGCTCAAACGCCATCCATAAATTCACTGATGACACCACTGTTGTTGGCAGAATCTCAGATGGCGATGAGGAGGCGTACAGAAGTGAGATAGATTGGCTGGTTGAGTGGTGTCGCAACAACAACCTCGCACTCAACATCAGCAAGACCAAGGAATTGATTGTGGACTTCAGGAAGGGGAAGTCAGGAGAACACACATCAGTCTTCATTGAGGGGTCAGTGGTGAAAAGGGTGAGCAGCATCAAGTTCCTGGGCGTCAACATCTCAGAGGATCTATCTTGGGCCCAACACATTGATGCAATCATGAAGAAGGCATGCCAGTGGATCTACTTCATGAGGTGTTTGAGGAGATTTGGTATGTCACCAAAGACTTGCAAATTTCTACAGATGTACAGTGAAGAGCATTCTGACTGGTTGCATCACCGCCTGGTATGGAGGCTCCAATGTGCAGGATCAAAAAAAGGCTGCAGAGAATTGGAAACTCAGCCAGCTCCATCACGGGCACAAGCCTCCCCACCATCAAGGACATCTTCAAGAGAGAGTACCTCAAGAAGGTGGCATCCATCATTAAGGACCCTCACCATCTGGGACATGCCCTCTTCACGTTACTACCATCAGGGAGGTGGTACAAGAGCCTGAAGACCCACATTCAACATTTCAGGAACAGCTTCTTCCCCTCTGCCATCAAATTTCTGAATGGTCCATGAACACTATTTCTCTTTTGCACTATTTATTTTTGTAACTTATAGTTATTTTATGTCTTGCACTGTACTGCTGCCGCAAAACAACAAATTTCACGACATATGTCAATGATAATAAACCTGATTCTGATACGTTAATTTCTCCAAAATCAGTTTTGTTAGTAAAGCCAACTTTTTTTTAACATGTATATGTTCCATAAAACATATAACTAATCATTTCTATCAAAGCATAGTTTTTCATACTCCAAAAAAGTGAGAAGGTAAATTTTGTAAAATCAAGACAATGTAAGCATCTGAATCATACAGCCTATGATTATAAAATCAATAGTTAGACCATATCTGGAACGTGGCATCCAATTTAGGCCCCTTCTATCAGCGAGCAATTTGGTGAACTTGGAAAAACTTGAGAGGAGAGCCACAGGAATGATTTTCCCAGGTTAAAGAACCATAGTTATATGGAAACAGAGCTGGCTCGTTCATTTAAGAGCAGGAAAGACTTGGAGGTGATTTGATAAAGGTTTATAAAATGATGCCATGGCTGTAGAGTATGCCAAAAGACCATAACCAGGGAAACTGCACTTAAACTATTCAAAGCTAGAAATAGATTGACTATTATCTGGTTCTTCTTTGCCCAGAACAGATTGCCAATGGGATACACTGCCAGCTGATATGGTATGCACTGACTATTCTCATGCTCTCAAGAGAGACCTGGACCAATTCTTGGCGGAGGAAAAACTAGCATCATTTAGAATTTGCATCTTTATAAAAAGCACATACTCCATGTGATCTCCTCACAGGCTGCGAACACTAAAGGTGGTTAGGGAAAAATTGTGCAAAGCATATACATTAGCCCTGGTTTTATCCCTCTTTTATTGCCTTTCCCAGGAGACATCACAGCTATTGGGGTTACACCAGTTGAACTTTCCCTTCTTGTTATTTCTGTGTACGTTTATTTGATAAATCCTTTGTTCTACCCCTATTCTATACCATTCAACTCTGAGGCAGAAGTAGCTGCATTTCGCTGAATGTTAGTTTCCTGGGTTGAAAAGGGGAAAAAAAACACAGCCAAAGTTCTTGCTGACTGTTATAATGACCATGTTAGCTGGCAGTGCACACATATGGAAATAAGGTGGAGAAGTTATAAGGTTAAGCCATGATGTCTGTGGTAACTAAATTTACTGATATTCACTTCTTGGTCTCAGATGTGAATAACTGGGGCAAAGCCATCTGCTAATTGGGAACTTAAGCCCCACAAAGATTCCAACAACAGAGCAAGGGAAAGTAAAGAGTGAAATTAAATAAGCTTACTTCAATTGTAATACTTGATCCTCCATCAAAGATATGAGAGGTGAAACCACTACTGCAATACCTCCTGTGTAGACAGCTGGGAATTGGTAGCATAAGCTCTTACCATAACCTGTTCAATTTTAAAAAAAAGTAATTGGTTTTTCAAACTGCACAGTAGATGAAAATTTGCAAGTGATCTGTACATTACACTCTCTTAAATCTCCTTCAGGTGCTAACTTATGCTGAGATAGAATTCTACAAGCAGCAGATGTCTGGCACCTGCCCCATTTGTCCTTTATTCATGAACAGTGGGTGTCAAATGCCTGTTAGAAATATTTAACCATGAGGGAAAGGATAAAAAAAGTAAAATCAGATGAATTTGATCCTGTTCTCATTTAACGCTCAGAAAACTCAGTGGAAAGTTTGCTACTAGGAGGACAGAGTGAGTCTGCAAAAGGAAATAAAAAAGGTTAAACCTATGGGCAAGAAAGTGGCAGATGGAGAATTATGTGGCAAAGTCTGAGGTTATGCACACTTGGATGAAGAACAGAAATACAGAATATTTTTCAACTGTGAGAAACATTGATATATAGAGGAACGTTGGTGTGCTGGTTCAAGAAATAGAGAAAGTAAGCATGTTGGCCAAGCAGGTAATTAGGAAGGCAAATGGGTAAATGATACGTTGGCCATCATTGAAGGATAATAAGAGGACAAAATAAAATAATTATTAAGATTATACAGGACTTTGGTGAGAAACTGACATTTTCTCCCTGTATCTCAAGAATACATTTCCCCTGGAGTCAGTGCAGTGTTGATTCACCAAATTAATTCTCGGGATGTAGGGGGTTGACCCAAGAGAAGAAACTGTAATATTGGCCCATCTGCAGTGGTTAATGAGACATACAAGATTCTTCAAGGGAGTGCCAAGGTTGGCAATGAAATCTAGATCTGTGGGGTATTGTTTCAGAATATGGAGTCTGCCACTTTAAGAACAAGGATAAGAGAAAGTTCTTTACTTAGAGTTGTAAATCTGTAAATCTTTGGAATTCTCTACCAGAGGGCTTTCGATGTTCAGTTCTTCATATTCAAGGTCTAGATCAATAAATTTTTGGACACACTGGGAACCAGAGAACATGGGGATCTTTAGATGAGGCACAGGTTCTGTCATGACATTAGTGAATGGCAAAGAAGGCTAAATGGCTAATCCTTATCCTTTTTGTTTTAAAATGTTCTTATATCCTATTGCTCTATTCAAAAATATATTTTGCTGTCTGGCTAACAACATTTAGTATGCAGAATGAAAGTCCCGACTGCTTGGCATGGAGGACTTAGACCATGAAGAAAATTATTTCTACAGATGTACAGTGGATAGCATTCTGACTGGTTGCATCACAGCCTGGTGTAGAGGCTCCAATGCGCAGGATCGAAAGAGGCTGCAGAGGGTTGTAGACTCAGCCAGCTCCATCACAGGCACAACCCTCCCGCCATCAAGGACATCTTCAAGAGGCGGTGCCTCAAGAAGGCAGCATCCATCATTAAGGATCCTCACCATCCAGGACATGCACTCTTCACGTTACTACCATCGGTAAGGAGGTACAGGAGCCTGAAGACCCACACTCAATGTTTCAGGAAGCTTCCTCCCCTCTACCATCAGATTTCTGAACAGTCCATGAACCCACGAGCACTACCTTGTTACTTCTCTTTTGCACTGTTTATTTATTTTTGTAACTTATAATTTTTATGTCTTGCACTGTACTGCTGCTGCAAAATAACAAATTTCATGACATATGTCAGTGATAATAAACCAGATTCTGATTTTGATCATCACCACCAACAATCCAACTGAAAATAACTTGTCAGTGGGGCTATGAAATCTTTGAATTTCTAAGTGAGCAATTCAGCAACATGCAGTACACCTTGCAAGTCATCGTCAATTGTTGCTCAATGTTCTTCAATATCATTCAGCATGTTTGTAAGTGGAAAAATTACATACCCCCACATCCATCTTCAGTCAGAATGCTCAAAAGTTGCTCAATGCAAAGAACCACCTTAAGGTTTTTAAAATTTAGTAAGTTAACCACTACTGTTTCCATTACTGTAACATTTTATTAATGTGTGTTTGGCTACCAAATGAAAGAGATGATGAAGAAAATTGAACCTTTCAGGGATTCTGCCTCCACATTATCCAAAAGAAGCTACCCAGCAAAAGCCACTCCTGCAGCAGGGAAGTTATTGCCTTTGTACATCTTTTATTTTACAACAATATAGTTAACTCTTGGGTGCTGGATTTAATCTTCCATAGACACAGTATGGTGCAGGTCAGGAGCAAGTGATTTACCCTATGCGTTTCATAAACCTCTTCAACGCTTCTAAATATGGATGGAATACCACCCATTTTGTGAAAATGTATGGCTGCAACAATGTTCAAGCAGTTTGAAACTATTAGCTCAATGTAGTGTGCTTGGTTAGCACATTATTCACTGGATTAAGCATACCATGTCAGTAGAGTATACTGTCTATAGGATGCATAGGAAAAAGTTGTTAACACTTCTCCTGTAGCACCTCTCAAACCAATAACCTTCACAATCAATTAGTATAAGAAAGCAAGTGCATACCAAGATCATGACCTTTAAGGATTCCTTTAATTTACTTAACATTATATAATTGCTATTTCTCCATTGTTGTTCGGTCAACGTCCTGGAATCACACTGGAAATAACTTTACCACACGTACTACAACAATTCAAGAAAGCAGCCCACCACTACCTTCTCAAGACAACTCTGGATGGTTAATTCACATTATCCTTGCTAATAAACTTCACATCTTTAGAATAAAAAAGAAAATCAGTGTATTGGAAAACACACACACACACACACTCTTATAATACTCACCAGTTGCCATAACAACTAGATTATCTCTTCTCTCCTGAAGCACTGAATGGATAACATTCCACTGTACACTGTAAATCAGAACACAGTTCAATTGACCTTGTACATATTTCATCTTTTCAAATTCTACAACAATTGAATTCATATAACATGTTCAAAATACCACAAAGCCCTTCATAGAGGGTAATCAAAAGAAAACAAATATTAAAATAAAGGATATGTTAAGAGAAGCTCAAAGTAATTGTGTTTCAGAAGACTTCTAAAAGAGGAGGCAATTGTGAAACAAAGAAGGTCAGGGTGATAATTCCAGAGCGGAGTCTCAGCAGAGCTAAGCAACTGCCAATGGAGGCACAGAGTTTGCTGGGTTGGAAGAGGCTACCAACAAAGAAGATCCAAAGCTTAGAGATGTGCAAGTCAGTCCCAAATTACATAAAATATAGATCAAAATACAAGTAGATAGTCAATTCTTTCAGTTGGTTTGCAATTTCTGAAGCCAGGGTGAATTTGTCCTGTTTGTACATACATTAGGTTGTAAACTGCATGATGCTACATCCAAGACTGTGATTCAAATGTATTAAATCTGGGTAGAAGTGCACTTTCTATAATTAATATGATAAGGAGTAAAACTGGGAAATACGAAAGGTAACTATTGTCTTTGTGTGCAGTTGAACAGGCTGCCAATGTAAAGATATATGTACGTAACACAGAGGAGTAAAACAATTTAACCATCTGAAATTAAGTTAATCCTGATTGTCAAAATCCTTGCAACCAAATAAGAAAAAAAAATCATTTTCATGGAGTCTTAGTGTTTGGTTCCAAGAATTAAAGCTGTAGTGTCAAACTGAATAGGACACCATCAACATATCCAATGTGTCCCAGCATTTAAGTAATATGCTGTGTAATATACTCAAGAATGCAGTCCTCCAACTCCTTTCATCCTTCCTATTACATAACACAACAGATGTAGTAATATAGTTTAAAAAACGGCAAAGCCATCAATCTTCTAACATGCTGCCTCAGAAATTGGTCCCATTTACAATGGAAGATTTCATCATCCCTAAAAGAATGGCATGCATTTCATCCAGTCCATTTGCTTGAGTGAGCAGTGCATGATAAAATGTTAAATTGAGGCTCACTGAAAAGTTAGTTTACCATAACATGGATTGTGTTTAAGAAAGGTCTTTTTATTCATTACCATTTTGGAACATCTGATTGAAAAAAATTACAAAAATGCTATATCAGGCCATGTTAAGAGTATTCCCCAAACTGTAACCCAATCCGATGCAGAGTCAAAGGATGCTGAGTTCTAGTTACATGGTCTTTCAATCACAATTTGCTCCTCTAAAAGCATTTGGTTTGACCTAAGATAAAACTAATGGTGCTGGGACTTGTCAGTATCTCTTTCATGCCCTTAAATGCTGAAGCATAGAATTTCAATTAATTCAACTTATTTTGATGGAATATTTTATTCATTATCATTTTGTCAAGAAGACTTAAAGACCTTTATGTACACATTTTAAAAAAGTAAAAAAAAAGTCTGAAAAATAGAAAATACTGAAAACACTCAGCAAGTCAAGTAAGATGTATGGCGAGAGAAATAGAGTTAACCTTTCAGGCAAAGTTAACTCTGCTTTGCTCTTCACAGATGTTTCTATTCATACATGTATATTTTATGAAACTGCAATATTGGTTCTTGCCAAATGTCCCAAAATTCTTGTAAAATTAAGACTTACGGTTTAAAATTAGTATGTCCAAAGTAAGTTTTCAGATATTCGATCTGTTTTTCATTTGGTTTTGGTATTGCAGCATCTAAATCGAACAAAAAGAGGACAGTCACATAAATGGAATACATCCCAAAATATTTTGATTGTAGAAGACAGCAAATTGTATATTTACTATATACATACATCTAAGTAATTAAATAGATTTATTCTTTGATAAAAGGTGAATCTTGTTGGGAAGTGCATTATGGAAAGAACCAGCCTTTCTAAATCAAGTTACCCCACTTCTCCTCTTCTTCCTTGATCTTTTCATCTTCCTCATCCTCCACTTCAAAAAGCTGCTCTGATGTAGTCTTGTCAAGTAAACTGAGGGATTCTTCAGAATCCATTTCGGAACTGTCCAGATCTTCCAGTACCTGTTAGATAACCAGTAAAAATGTTCAGAAAATGCAAACAATTTATCTAATCATTTTTGCAAGGAAAAGTAATGGTTAATATTCTTTCTTCAAATACTCAGCATCAAAACAGAGTAACTGGCAATTCAGCTCACTGCTGCTTTTAACAATATTTACACATCTTTCTTTTAGTAGGGTTTTCCCCTAGCTTTAACAGACAATAGCCCTTGTGTAGAAATGAAAATAAGATAGACAATTCCTTTGAGGAAAAAAAGAGCTGCTGGAGGAACTCAGCAGGTCAGGCAGCATCTATGGAGGGAAATGGGCAGTGAACATTTCGGGTCAAGACTCTTCGTCTGGACTGGATTTCTTTACATTCTAGATTGGTCTAATCTGAAATAATTTAATGCTTACATATGCTATCAGTTTATTTTCTTGCTCAATAAATTTGTTTTAAGATAGGGAATCATATTTGATCTTAAACAGGATCGTAACCCCACCAATATACAAGGTTATTACAACACAAGGGTTTAATCTTAACAAATTTCTTCAAGTGTAGCTACTATTGCTACACAGATGAAAAAGGGGACAATTTGCACAATGTTGATTAATAGGGAATATGAAATTGGACAACAAACTTCCTGTAGTTCTTTGCAAAACCATCACTGCTCTTCAAACAGATAAAGGCTTCAGTTTATTGCCTTATACAAAGACATTAATAATCACCTCCCCTGACGTAGTGGCACCATTGTGACAAGTTCCACAATGGGAGGTGGCACTAATTATGGTATCATCATTTAGATAAATTGAACTATATCAAGGATCTAAGAAAAATTTATAGCAGGTAGCTAGGGTATTTTCCTTCTCTAAAGAGCACAGGATAATTCTAATGATCTGTGTTACCACAGGATATGTCCACATAGCCAAACATGCAACCCTGCCATGACTTGTAACACTGTCACTGACTTCTACATTGCACAGGAACATGACTGTAGTTCTGACATCCGAAGAAGGAGACATCTTCCTTTTGTTTTTTCCCCCACAAAATCTTAAGTAGTCACAGCTTCAGGAAACAACATTTACACTACTTAGGCAGCAATGTACAACTTTGTTATGAGACAAGATATCTTTATTAGTCACATGTACATCGAAACACACAGTGAAATCTTAAAAATGTCACCAACTCTTAAAGCTTTCAAATAATAAAACTATTTCAGAAACACCAAGATGGGGGAAGAATGCACTTGCATTTCCATATGACAATTTCTCTCAGAAATTCCAAATGCAATAAACTGAAATCAATGAAACATGTGGAAAATATTAGTTTTGGATCTCCAGTTTTGAAAAGACAATAAAGCCACAGCAATTGCCTACTACATATTCACCAGAAAGAACAAGTTACAGATGTGAAGGCAGCTTTAAGATAGTGGGACCACTGCAACAAGACCAAGATAGAATTTCAAAGAAATACACTATTGTGGATACTTATATCATCTCAGCTCAAATTTTTTTAACCTTTGAATAATTCCATTTAGCTGACTGTCTAACATTAAGGCACAGGACAAGTATTTTGAAAAGTTCCATAGTGCCTGGACAGCTAATGACAAGATAACAAAACAAAAAGGGAAGATATTTTGAAACAGTAAATAGTACAAGATTCAGTTCTATACTCTGTGAAACAAAACCGCTTGATGGTCTGCTATTACATCTTGAATGTAATTTTCAGTCTACATTCTGTGGAGCAGATATACAATAGCAAATGCTAACAGCTGTGCCATGGATTTTGCATTGCAATCATTGCTCCTGACAAGGCCTTGATTTTAAAATCCTCATTTTAAATGTCTCTTGGCCTTGACCTTCCCAATCTCTGTGATCTCCTCCCTTTGACCAACAACTGTCTGAGAACTGCATTTCTCCAATACTAGTCTCAATTTCATCCTTCATTATTGATGGCCATGCCTTCAATTGCCTTGCCACAGGCTCAGAAAGACCCACCTTGCTGCTAACATTTTGTGTCTAGTATCATCAACATTTGACATTATACCCATTCTTGACTTGCACCATATTACAGATTTACCATTTTTCTTTCCTCCTTCCTATTACTACTTCCCAAATTATGTGCTTGTCCAAGAAGTTGTTAAACCCATTTTCTTTTTCCAGCTCTAACCTGAAATATTAGCATCTGTGGAGAGAGGCAGAGTTGAGCTTTTCCAGAATTTTCTGATTTTTAAATTCTGGTACCCACTGTGCTTAACTTTGCAAAGTAGATTTGGATTGCTCCTGGGGTATGGAGGCATACAGGTTAAAGTCGGTAGAATGGTAATCCAGAAGCTTGCACTAAAATGGAGAGACAAGTTTAAATCTCACCACGGCAACTGGAGAATTTAAATTCAGTTAATTAAATAAAACAATTTTAATAAAAACTAGTATTAATAATCAGTCATACAGCACAGAAACAGGTCCTTCATCCCACCGAGTCCATGCTGACCACTAACGATGCTGAATCTATGGAATTGTCATAAAAATCTTTCTGGTTCATTAATGTCATTTAGGGAAAGAAATCTTGCATCCTTACCTGGCCTGCATGTGACTCTGGACCCACATCAGTTTAGTTATTTCTTAACTACCCTGATATCTTGCAAAACCACTTGGTAAAAAAGAAATTTAGGATGGCCAACAATTGCAAGATTTGCCAGTGACTGGACAGTTATACAGTCATCTGTTCTTTACAGAAGAACATAGGAG
This sequence comes from Pristis pectinata, assembly GCF_009764475.1. Classification (NCBI taxonomy): domain Eukaryota; kingdom Metazoa; phylum Chordata; class Chondrichthyes; order Rhinopristiformes; family Pristidae; genus Pristis; species Pristis pectinata. The sequence continues at coordinate 133,978,663 of NC_067406.1, forward strand.
ATAGGAGTGTGAATAAAGCGATTTGGACCCTCGAGCCTCCTCTACCATTCAATAAGATCATGGATAATCTTTTACAAAACCATCATTTACTTTTCCTATCTCTCCAAATATTTATCTTAGTAATATCCAAAATAAAACTATTCATCTCAGTTTTGAATGAGATCAATAACTGATTCCTCAAAACTCTCTCAAGGAGAATTCCAAAGATTCTCTCCTTAGTCTGGAGGTAAATGCAACATTAAATCCAAAACTACACTTATGGGAATACCTGGCTACCAGTTCAGCCAAAACACCACTGCAAAAGCGCCCGAGGGAAAATGACTTCCGCATTGCAGTTGCATTTCTGTGCATAGCTATTAAAGGGGGGCCATCTAGTGGATATTTTAAATGAAACATTTTGAACTAAGCTCTGAACTGTTGTGTTTATCAAAAATGTCCTTTTCTCTCAGCATACTTCAATAGCATACTAAACCTCAACTGAAATTCCTAATTACTGAGCTCTAAGAGCCAAAAAATTTTGGTTGTACAAACTAATGATTAATATTGCGTAAAAGGTAGGCAAGGAGTGGGTTTATATACTTCACCAATACTGCAAAATGGGACAATGCAGCAAAGTTTTGTCACACTGATTTAGCACAAGTTTTTTTGTTTGCGTTCTCTGACATTGATGCTAGTAAAACAACACTTTTAATATACTAATGCAAGCAGAGAATGCACACTATAAAATTTAGTGAAATTATAATGCATAAGAATGTAGGGACAAATAGCCAAGTACATAGATTGAATCCAACATTTTGCTTGGACATTCAGTCTTTTCAGTACTAGCTAACAACAGTGTAGCTTCCTCTGTGTGGAGTTTGCACATTCTCTCCATGACTGTGTGGGTTTCTTCCAGAAGCTCTGGTTTCCTCCTACATCCCAAAGATGGTAGGTTAATTGTCCACTGTAAATTGCCACGGTGTAGGTGGATGGCAAGACAATCAAGGGGGAGTTGACAGACATGCGACAGAGAATAGGCTACTGGGAAATAACTGGGGGAATGGATTGCTTTGATAGTCAGCACTGACTTGATGGGCTGAATGACCTCCTCCATATCACATATGTACAACTTAGTCTTTGGTTGCATGCGACAAGACCTCGATAATCAGGGACAAGGCCCAATTCTCGAAGTAACAGAATATTCTGCTTGGATGACTGCAGCTTCAATGGTGCTCAAGAAACCTGATGCCATTTAGAATATTAAAAGGGAATCCTCCTGAGGAGGCATTTCCAGGAACTGGACCCTGTGAAGATGAAGAGCGATATAGTCACCAGTCAGATAGTGTGCGACTTGGAGGGGAGTATGTAGATGGTGATATTCCCATCTATCTGCTGCCTTTGGCCTTCTTGGTAATACAGGTAGTGGGTTTGGGAGAAACTTTTGGTGCAGCCTTGGCAAGTAGCTTTTGCAAAAGGTGCACATCACTATCAGAGTGACCAGTGAAGGAAACAAATGACTAAGGTGGTGGATGGTATGACAATCAAGACTGCTGCTTTATCCTGAACCGCTTCCAGAATTGGGCCTTGTTCCCAGTTATCCAGGTCTCGCTGCATGCAACCAAAGACTAGGTTGTGCATATGCAATGTTTACTTCAAACCTTCAGCAAATATTTCCACTTTTGAACCTACGATGAAAGGAAGGTTGTCTATGAAGCAGCAGAAGATGGTTTGATGCAGGACACTACACCAATTAACTCCTGCAGCGATATTCTAGGGCTAACATGATTGTCCTCTAATAGAGGCAACTATGCTCCTTTGAGCAAGGTACAACTCCAACCAATAAAGGATTCACCTCATTGACATCAGTTTTATTAGAGTTCCCTATTGCCATTCTCTGTCAAACATTTACTTGTGTTGTAACTCAATTGATCCAGTATAATTGTCTGCATGTTTTAATAGAAGTTAAATTTTAGCAGTAGAAAATACTAAATGAAAATGGTCAGGCCCAAAATCTTTTTACCATTGTTACTGGCCATTGAATTAGTGAGGAAAAGTGGACAGTGTCGTCAAGCTTTCTTCTTCTTGAAGAATCAGTTCAGATACTGTGTTCTCTTGAGAGTTCTGGTCTTTCTTACTTGCAATGAGATTAGAACTAGCTTACAGGTGGCTATATAGGGTTTTTAACTATTTCAGTTTCTATGCCAACATTGCCAAAACTGAATCAGGCCAAGATCTAAACAGTTGAACTACCCAGTGAAATTATAGTCTGTTGTTAAATTTTATCATTTGAAGCAACCTTACTTTGACCATCTCTTTCTCCAGCTCCTCATCACTTTCAATCACACAAGAAAGATCTGTTTCTTCATTCACATTAGGAGCCTAAAGTAGTACAAAAAAAATGCAATTATTATCTGAAAACAAAAGTAATGTGTTAACTTCAACCATCCACATGAAGAAAGAGATCATAGAAAAATGGACAAACAAGTCCATGGAGCTATCCAGAAATAAGGTTGAGAATTTTGCTTAACAAAAGTCAATAAGGGACGGCAAAGAGTAAAGGAACAACCAGAATTTGATGTAGGATAAGACATGGACAGTAGAGTTTTAAATGACCTCAAATTTAAGAAGGGTGGACACAGGAGTCCAGTTTGGAGTACTAGAACAATCAAGTCTAGGAGTAACAAAAGCATGGGTGAGGGTATCAACAGCAGATGAATGGAATCAAGCAATTATGGAAGTGGCAATAGGTAATGATGGTGCAGGATGTGGTTGGAACATCATCTTATGGTCAAATATGACAACAATCTTGTAAAGTCCAGTTCAGCCTCAGTCAATCGATGCATATCAAGAACAAAACAGGTACTTCATTTGCTGCTGTGCAAGGCAAATTAAGCAAGTGGGCAAAAAAAAGCATCTGGAAGATAACATTGAGAATTGGTACGTTAGCCTTTATGGCAAAAGGCTTGGAAATCAGAAGAACTTCGTGCAGTATATACTTCTGGTCTTCTTATCCAAGGCAGCATATACTTGCCTTAGGCAGCAATGAAAGCTCATTGATTCCCAAGATGAAGTGTGGACAATAAGACAGATTGTGTAGAAAGGAGTTATATTCCAAGCTTAGAAGATGTAAGATTACAAAATGTCTGAGATGAAAAATGCTTAAAGGATTGGAACTTGTGGTCACAGTCTTAACACAAGAGGAGACCATTTAGGGCCAAGACAAGGAGAAATTTCTTCATTTAATTCACTACCCCAGAGGTTGGGGATGATCAGCTCTTGAGCAAGACCAACACTGAGATTGATATATTTTTGCCATGAAAGGGTGTGGAGTAGGTAGAGATAAGTTTAAAAATTGGACACAATTTTATTAAATACTGGAGTATTCTTGAATGACATTCCCCTATTTGTTACACTCTGCTTGATCTTTCAATCATGCCATATCCTACAGGAAGGACTTACTACTGCACCTATGGAAGAAGCATAGGTGCACTTGTGAAGTATTGCAAAACAAATCAGAAAAATGCTTATCAGCACGTCCCAATCCCTCCCTGTAAATTTGCACCTTAAAACTACAGAAAGCATCAAATGTTTTCAGAACAGCAAGCCTAAATTAACTGACAAGTAATAAATAGACCCTTTAAGTGACATTGGTAAGAATGATTCCAGCTGAATATATCATATCATCAGCTCTGAATTCCAATGCGTTATAGGGTCTGTCATCAGGATCAGGTTTATTATCACTGACATATGTCACGGAATTTATTGTTTTGTGGCAGCAGCACAGTGCAAGACAAAGACAAAATAATTCCTTAAAGTTACAAAAATAAACAAATAGTGCAAAAGAGGAATAATGAGGTAGTGTTCATGGACCCTTCAGAAATCTGATGGCGGAGGGGAAGAAGCTGTTCCTGAAACGGTGAGTGTGGGTCTTCAGGCTCCTGTAACTCCTCCCCAATGGTAGTACGTGAAGAGGGCATATCCTGGGTGGTGAGGGTCCTTAATGATGGATGCCGCCTTCTTGAAGATGTTCTCGATGGTGGGGAGGGTTGTGTCCGTGATAGAGCTAGCTAAGTTATAGCAAGGATAGGAAATTGGATTTAAGACAGAAAGCAAAGGGTAGTGATAAATGGCTGTTTTTCGGAGTGGATGAAAATTGGGGGAGGGGTTGATGAGAATGCAGGAAGAATAAAATGCGCGATTAATGTAGGATTAGCGTAAATGGGTGGCTGATGGTTAATGTGGTCTCAGTGGGTCAAAGGGCTTGTTTCTGTGCTGTACCTCTCCATGACTCTGTGACTATATATGAAAAAAAACACAAAGGAACATATAAAAGCTGTCAAGCAGCATTACTGTAGAGCAAAAAATGGAATTAATATTACAGGCAGATAACCTGCAGCAAAACAGGCTAGTTACAAAGAAAGCAAGTTACCAATAAATTGCCGAGTTTGATGGAGTCAGGAAGGCTGAAATATACCCATTCAGAAGATGGTGCTGTACCTCAAGCTTATGTTGGACTTTGTTATAATGGTGCAGTAGGTCACTGACAGGCAGGCCAGAATGGGAGTGGGATGGAGAATTAAAATGACGGGCAATTTTTATTTCAGATTAGCTGCATCTGCAATTTTTTTTATTGATTTTCACTACCAAAGCCAATTTGTGCCCTCTCACCCCCATGGCTTCTTCCACATGCGCAGGTTCCTGTTTCTTTCAGCTGCTCAAATATCCTCATATCTTGCAATAATGTATTACTACTTCATCAAATGATGTGCTAAAGCCATAACTCTTGCAATTACCTCAGTTTCATTCGGTCCCCTAACCATAAACTACCAAGTTAATACTGGATGGTCATGCTTGCATTTACTGCCAGTAACGTCAACTAAAAATTCAAAGCTTGAATTGCACATTGGCAATTTACAATTTCTATTCTGCACATCCATTGCCTATTCTCTACTTATCACTGAATTTCTTCTCACCAAATATCCACTTTTGACATCCTTGCTCTTTTCCCAACTTGTTCAGTTACCACTTCACTCAGTAAGTACTCTTAGCTTGAGCCAATGTTTTCTAATATGTGACATTTTAGATAATTTATTGTATTTTGATTTTAATTTATTGTATAGTATTTTGTTATATCAGAACAACAGAATCAATCAGAGAAAATACTCAAGTATAATATTTTACCTTATTTGGCAAAGAAGAAATAGTATTATTCACTGCATCTTCCTCTTGTGCTTGACGTTCTAACATCTGAATTTCATATTCTGTTATGTTCAAAGACATCAGGTAATCCTGATGTTCATTTTGATTGCCTTCTCCACTAGCATCTGCATCGTTTTGGTCGTTTGTTAGGGACTCCAAGTTTTGCATGTGGAGAGCACTGTCATTATGTGGATCTAATGGCACGCCAGTCAAGTTACTTTCTGGGTCCGGTTTTTGGCAGCTCTGGTTTGTCATTTCAATTGATTCCAAACTATCTTCAGAACAATTATTTTCTCTCTGATTGCCCCCAAGCAATTCAGTTTCTGTTTCATTCCCTGGTTGAGCACCAGTCCCAGATCTTGATTCAGTCAGAATATTCCGCAAATCAGAAATATTTTCAGAGATGACATTCAAGATATCTGCAACTCTGTTAAAGAAATCAAGTATTAGCATGTAGTACACCGATCTCAAAAGAACAAATAGATGCTAACAAGAGTGTAATCTATATGCTTTCAAACAACATGTGTCTAAATGCATTCCTAATTGGATTATTTTTTCAGAAAAGTATCTGTTCCTTCCATCAGACAGAGGATAATGTTTACTCCAACGGACTGTTCCTTAGGAAATCTTGAGTGGATTGAATATCCTGAGATAAAGTAACTTCCTGCAAACCCAAAATACCTTCATAACTGGAAATTGCAAATGCATTGTTTACAAGTTGTAATCAGACCTTCTGATTTCTGACCACAGGCGATATGGTCAAGTGGTGCCTAGAGTTAATATGGCCAATTTGATATGGGAATCAAACAAGGCTACTGAAAATTTTAACTGGACATTTACAGATTTAAAAGCAGCAGCTTTTAAAACTGTTCTTCCAAAAACTGGGAAAACTAGGTTTTTCCCTGCTTTAATTTCCCTTCTCCAAAGTGATTAGATTTGAACTATATCTGAAAGAATTCTTAATGAGGATAATAAATTCAATACAGATATTCTTTTTTTGACTATATTTATTACGTATTGTAATTTCAATATTTTTGGCTATGCTTTAAATTGCTATTTCTTTCAATAAACAGTGACATGTCTTTACATTGTGTGGATTTTATGACGACATTGATTTAAAAAGTGGATAACCAAACTACAAACCAAACCACTATCTGCTAAAAAAGACAATAGCCTTAAACTTCGAAAACTAACAAGCACAATATGAAAGGCAAATTAAAGCAGGCAAAAATGCTGGACACACTCAGCAGGTCAGGCAGCATGGGAAACAAATCTGACCCTTCATCAAAATTAGAAAAGTGAAAAAAAAGTGTGCTTTAAGTTGCAGGTAGGGAAAGAGTGGAGAGAACAAAGGGGATGTCTGTGGTAAGATGGAGACTACAGTTGTCCAGGTTACATGACATCCGAATTCAGAGTTTGAGAGAGAAATGAGCAAGAGAATATGTTGTAATTGTGAAACCCAGAACAGTTGCTGAAAATCTGAAACAAAAGAGAATGCTGAAACTACACAAAAGCTCAAGCAGCTAAGTTAGTGTTACAGGTAACTTTAATCAGAGCTGGTCAGCCTTGGTATCTACTTGCCTGCACACATTCCCTTTCTTCTTTCCTGTCTCCACTTTTATGAAATTTGCACCATGCTCATTTTCTCACTTTTAAAGTTCTGGTAAAAGGTCATTGGCCTGAAATGCTGACTCTATTTCTTACTCTCCACAGATGTAGTTTGACCTGCTGTGCACTTCCAGCATTTTCTGATTTTTTTTTCTTTCAGATGACGACCATCTCCATTTTTCCTTCATATTAAACCAGGGATTTGGCTTCTATGCAAAGATAGTAACACTATCATATCATTACTCAGTAACTGCTCATCACTAACCTTTGCACACCACTAATGTGGGAATCAGGAACCATCTGTGCTAAATATTGCATCTCATGAGCAATAGACATCAGATTGGACCTTAGAAAAAGGGATGGGAGCAACTTCTGGTCTGAAACATATAAAAGTAGGAAATTATCACTTGGCCTATATACTGCATAAAGTTCATTTATCCCATAACATTAGTCACATCAGGTACAGAGATCATTCTAATCTAATGCTAAACAGAGAATAGTCCCACAACTAATCAAACAAATGTTGTGGCATCAAAAGTTAGTTCTTGCTACTCATAACTTCACTATACAATCAGCAATGAATTTGTGAAACATGATCATGGAAGTGAATTGGTAGTAATAAAGAACGAATCAATATAGTGTGTGTGTGTATATATGCACACGTATACACACACACACACACACATATATATATCTCACACACACACACATTACAAGCTCAATTTTTTCTTCTTCTTTCCCCTTTCTAATTATTCTCTGCACCAAGCCTTAGTTCGAGCCACCAGGCATCCCTAAACATACTCTGAATATAATTGCTGAAAGATTCATTTAGTGCTGCCATTTTTTATTTCTCCAAAGGGAAAGGAATGCCTTTCAATCAGTGACTTGTAGTAGGAACTCAAGGCGAAGTAGTAGTGTATTCATGCTGCTCTAAGGTACATTTGTCTAGTTCAGCAAAATCTTGTACAAGTGCAAGACCCCTCCCCCCCCCACCTCCCCCCATAAAGTGTTGTTCTGATTAGTAGCTGTCACAGCAGCTACTAATAATGGTAATCTCAAAGGAGTACAAAAAAAAGCAGGGAACAAGTCTGATCCAACTGAAGGAAAACACAACAAAGTCTTCCCTGGTGTTACAATAGAACTGAGCAAGCTTCGGAAAATGTTGGCTACCAACAAACATCAATTGGACAACTTATCCACCCATATACAACTTACCATCTTTATTATGAAATTGCTTTCCTCTGCTAATATCCAAACTACTTAATTTTTGATAAATTAGAAGACCAGCCTAGTGAAAGAAAGAAGACAAATGAATGCATTTTTTGTCAGCTATAACATTTCATCATAGAAGACCACTGGACAACAAACTTAACTCTTTGTTAACTTCATCGATATGAAGAACAGTGGAAAACGAGCAAATCATTGCATTGAAATGGTGCATGGACCCAAATTCCAAAGCACAGCAAGAAACTGGTTTAGGCAAAGGAGACAAAACAAAAGCTGTTCCTTTCATCTGGTGATACATGGACTAGAGGACACAGATTTAGGGTATTGGGCAACGTACAGGAAGGGAATGTCAAGATCTCTTTTTACACTTAGGAAGTAGTAATTACCTCGAACTGGCTGCTTGTAAGGGTGGTAAAAGAGGTAGAGAAAGGTACTGGAAAGGAACTTGGGGGGGGGGGGGGGGGTGGAATACACTTACAAGGCTGAAGGGAAAAACAAGGCAATGGATTAACTGGAATTCTCTCAGAGAGCCAGCAGGGACTCATTGGGCTTTGGTGCCACAGCTTGTAATAAAAACTGAAATAAAGACATACAGCATAATTAATAACTTGTCTACTTAGTGCTTGTTAAGATGAATAAAAACTAATTTTTCTAAATGCAAGTTTCATTCTTGAAATATTTGACCCTAATACAGTACAACAAGCCTACAATGGAAAGATAGCACTAATTTAAGATCCCAACCCTTCAACAATACCACTCTGAAACCAGCTACATGAAGCTTTGCATGGCCAGAACATGCCACTTCCCTGCCCCCTCGACTTGACTTTCTTTCCCTCTCTGGTGAAGTGCTATACGGTTTGCCCATGTCCGCTGTGAAATTGACATGTAAACCACAGCACATAAATAATTTTGACCACAACTCCCCACTAGTTGAAAAAGCTGTAGCACAGCTAGGCCACTGGCTCTAACCTTTGGATATCCTCTTGGTTTTTTCTAAAAACACATCTGATTTCTGAAAGTCCTCCCATGTTACACACCAAGCACTGCACTGGAAACAAGATACTCAGATAAAACAGCTCTCATGCAAATGGCATTCTATACCACATCCTTAGGAACACCAAATGGTTACTTCCTCCCTAGAACAAAGCGCCCAGCCTTTCCATAGAACTTCCCATCAAGGCATTAGAGATCAGAATCAAGCAGAGTAATGTAAAATTATACAAATCTGGAACTCCTCTCCAGGCACCCAGGTTCAATCCTGACAATGTAGAATTTGCATGTTCTCCTGGTTTCCTCCCACAACTCAGAGATGTTCTATTACGTTAACTGGCTACAGAAGCTACCCTGAAGTGTAAGTAGCAAAAGAATCAAAGGGGAGTTTAATGGGCATGTGAGAAAGAGTAAGTCATAGGGCTACCTAGAAATAAGAGGGGGAATTAGATTAATGGTATAGTTTGCTATGTTGGGAGTCCAAGCAAGCACCAGATTGGCCAAATGCCCCCTTTTTCTGCTGTTAATTTTTTTTAAAAACGAGGGTGATAGAACCAAGACAGGTTATGATTTACATGAAGAGCAAGCAGATTCCAGGGCCAAATCTCCTCCTCCTATTTCTCTTTTCCACTGAGTAGCATAGCACCACCACTATCCCATAATCGTTCATCAGATAAATAAACTATTAAATAAACTATTTTAGTTTATTTAAGAAAAAGAATATAAAGGTCTTAAAAAATAACTGCTCAATTTTCTATTGGTGTAAACTAAATTAAAAAAAGGTAGTTGAAACAAAGAGCTTTTTTTTTAATGAAATAAGAGAAGTAACAATGTGATATTGCAGTGTATTTGTAACTGAAGCATATACATACATAGGCATCGACTGCTGCATACTGCTGCTGCTCATTGCTGAGTGGAAATGTATCCCAGTCGCTACAGCGGACAGCTGTATCCTTCCACAACTGTTTACCATAGAGATGCTTCACCAACCCATTCAGACTCCACTTCTCAGCACAATTCAACTGGGTAACATTACAGAAAACATGTTTCAGGTCCAAAACAAAGCTCTTAAAAATTATTGCAAAGCAATTTCTTTTCAATTTAATATAATAATAAAATAAAATTCAAAGACTTCTTAAAAAGACAACCAAGGGGTTCTATAAACGACCAGCCTCTTACATTAGTAGATAACTGTGTACAAATACATCTCAAGTGGCTCATTCACAATAGAAATTAACCTAGAAAGGAACCAGGTGTATTAAATTTGAATTTAAGGGCAATCAGTTGGCTATTCAACAAGTTCCCTTTTAACTCCACATCCTGCAAATTAAAAGTGCAACAAATATGGATCCAAGCTATGCCTGCCTCTTTGTGGGACGTTCATTATATCAGTCATACTCACGCTCCCTCCTTTGGTAATTATTTTTCTTTCTCCCTCCCCCTTGGTGTATTGATGACTGCTTCCAACTATCATGTAAAGCTATTGAGCAGAAGTTTTATCACCTCTACCCCTCTTATTCTCACCTAGTCCAAAATAAAAATACCAAGTGCTGGAAATACTCAGCAAGCCACCACAGCATTGCCTGTTAGCTTTCAGTGACTTGTGTTCAAAGATGCCCAGGTCCCTTTAATCTCAATATTTCAAAAATATATTCTGAAATGGATAACCTCATTTTTTACACATTGTACTCAATCTGCTGCTCACTCACTTAGCTTGTCTAAATACCCATGAAGCCTCATTGTGTTCCCTTCACTACTCGCACTGCCATTTAGTTTTATACCATCAACAAACTTGAAAATGTTACACTTGATCCCTTCAGCCAAATCATTATTAAAGACTGTGAATAGTTGGGACCAAAGCACAGATCCCTACAGTACCCCATGGTCATAGCCTTCCAATTTGAGGTATACATTTCTTCCTAGGAAGAAATATTAATCAGTTTACAATCCACACTTGCATTTTACCTCCAATTCCATTTGTTCCTTGTTCACTAACCTCTTGAGACCCCATCAAAATCCATTAGAAAATCCAAAGATACCATACCAAAGGTTCCGCATCATCTACTCTACCAGGTACAGCCCCAAATAACTCCAACAGATTAGTCAAACATTATTTCCCTTTTATAAATCTGTATTGGCTCTGTTCAATTGCATTATTATTTTCTAGTTGTCTCAGTACCGTTCCCTTTATTCCAGTGTCCCAACTAACGATGTCAGACTAACAGTTTGGTAGTTCCCACTTCCATCTATCCTCCTTTCTTAAACAGTGGGGTCAATTTGTCAGCCTCTAATCTGCAGTAACTATAGAAGTTGGAACATGATAATCACAGCTTCTACAATCTCCATTGCAGAGTCTTTCAAATTCTGGGATGCAGGTGATCAGGTCTTTGGAATTTATTAGTTTTCAAACTCATTAATGTATCTAGTAGTATTCCTTTGCTAACACTAATTTCTTTTACTTCCTCATTTGCATTGGACCCTTAGTTCTCCAGCACTGCTGGGAGGTTTCTTGTCTTCTGTGAAAATAGACACAAAGTGCCCATTCAAGTCTTCTGCATTTTTTTTCATTCCCCATAAGTTCTGTTGTCTCTGTAACATTTGTTCTTGCTTTTCTTTCTTTATATACGTTTCTTTAAATTCTAGCCATTGCGTCTCTGTTGTACCCTTTATTGTTATTTCCCCACAACTAACCTATGTTTCATATCTTCATTGTTTCCTTTGTATGATTAAAATTTCTGGTTTCAGAATAAATTACATCACTTTTGAACAATGCAACATTTTAAAATACTCTGGTCACTCTTTCCTGTCAGATCCTTTACAAAAATAATTAAACTTTTCTCATTAGACAGTATTATATCTAAAATTGCCTGTGGCCCAGTCAGTTCCTCAACATGCTAATCTAGGAATCTACCTTGTTTATGTTCCAGGATTTCATCTCTATATTATTATTACTACTTTGATTTGCCTAGTCCATACATAGATTAAGGATTCCATGAATACAGTAATACCCCATTATAGACACTTCTAATTTCCTCACTTATACCAGACCCTACACCACAACCACCATTCAGGCCGATAAACATCTCCCACCAATGTTTTCTGAGCCCACATACTTGCCTTCCATTCCTCAGTCTCCACATTCAATAGATCATCCTAATTAATTTATGACACCTCAAACATAATGCTACCACCAGACACATCTGTCCCCTCCCTTTTCAGTATTCCAAAAGGGACTGTTCGCACTGCAACGTTGTTTTAGACTTTATCTCCATCAATATCTACTGCCCTTTTAACACTGTCTTCCCCTGCTACTGCAAGAGATGCAAGACTTGGCTATTTAAATCCTCCCCATCATCCAGGAACCCAAACACTCCTTCCCGGTGAAAAGGCAATTGTACCTGCACTACTTTCACTCTACCACTCAGTGCTCATGGAGTGGTCTCCTCTATAATGGGGAAACCAAATGCAAAATATGTGACCTGAACATTCCAATGTTTGGTTCAGGTTCAGTCAAGTGCAAGAGGAAGGAGGTCTACCCCTAATGATTATTGTGCCAATCATAAGAACAGTGCTTTAACATTAATAATAAGGAACAATCAGACGTAAATAAAACAGACGAGTCCATTAATTCAATATTGCCCTATACAACTCATTAATTAGATTAACATACTTGTGGTCGGTAGAGCTTTGGAATTTCTAAGATTAGCCACACTAGATGACTGTTATAAAGTTTGAAATTTTCTCCAAATCCAGCTCATATTAAAAAAATTCCTAGGGCAGCAATTCCACTCAACAAGAAAATTAAACATTTCCTTTTGTTTTTGAGAAGATGGAAAAATAAATGTTAATATTTTTGTCCCGTTACACTTCTCATCACTTTAGTTCACCACTGCATTAGGATGCTGTTCACGTGGAGATATATGCTGAGAATACTTTAGCCAAACATCTCTCACTCACTCAATTTATGAATACAAATGCAAATTAAATATATGGTTTTACCTTTTCATTAGCCATGTCTGTTAGTTCCACAAAGCCTTTCATTTTAATGTCATAGTCCTTCATTAGTTTCCAATGATCTCCATTAATTCCAACACCAACTTTTTTAATTGTTTCATCTTCCAGTAGTCTTTTCAGTCCACTTGGAAATCCTAAAACAAAATTCACTTCACTAGCAAATTTAATTCTTTTTGTAATTGTCTATTTTTTTTTAAACCAATGAAATATTTCACTTTACAACTGTCGTTATCCACTCTGACACTTTAACTTCAAAGACACACATTTAAACATCCTTCCAAATTCCTTAAATCCATGCGCATCTACCCACTGTTGACATGCAAAAGCATTACCATCACTGAATCCCCATCCTTAACATTCAGTAGATCATCATTGACCAGAAGTTCAACCGGACCAGCCACGTAAATACTTCGGCTGCAAGAGCAGGCCAGAGGCCAGGTATTCTGTGGGGAGTGACTCACCTCCTGATATCCCAAATCCTTTCCATTATCTACAAGACACGATTCAGAAATGTGACAGCATGCTCTCCATTTGTCTGGACGTGTGCAGCTCCAGCAACACTTAAGAAGCTTGACGCCACTCAGGACAAAGCAGCTCATTCAACTGGTAGCCCATCCACCAATCAAATATTCATTCCCTCCAACGTGGCACACACTGGCTCAAGTGTGTACCATCTACAAGATTCATTGTGGTTATTCACCCAGGCTCCTCTGACTGCAGCTTTCAACCCCACACCTCAACCACCAAGTAGGACAAGGACTTCAGATGCATGAGCGATTGTCGGCTCTTGGACTGTACTCATTGGAGTACAGAAGAATGAGAGGGGACCTCATAGAAACATTTTGAATGTTGAAAGGACTGGACAGAGCAGATGTGGCTAAGTTGTTTCCCTTGGTGGGTGAGTCCAGGACTAGAGGGCACAGTCTTAGAATTAGAGAGTGCCCATTCAGAACAGAAATCAGAAGAAATTTCTTTAGCCAGAGGGTTGTGGATTTATGGAATTCGTTGCCACATACAGCTGTGGAGGCCCAATCACTGGGGGTGTTTAAGGAGGAGATTGATAGGTATCTAATTAGTCAGGGTATCAAGGGATATGGGGAAAATGCCAGGAATTGGGGCTAGATGGGAATAGTTTAGCTCATGGTGAGGTAGCAGGACAGACTTGATGGGCCAAATGGCCTACTTCTGCTCCCTTGTCTTGTAATCTTGTGAACATCACTGCCTGCAAGTTCACTTCTAGTTGCACGTTATCTTGACTCGGAAATATTTCACTACTCCTTATCACTGGGTCCAAATCCTAGAACTCCCTACCCAATAGCACTGTGGGAGTACCTTTACCTCAAGGACCGCAGTATTCAAAAAGGAGACTCACAACCTCCTTCTCAAGGACAATTATAAATTGGCAAAAAAACACTGGCCTTACCAGTGACACTCAAATCCCAAAAAATAAATAAAAATTATTAGATTGCTGCAAGCCTTTTACAATGTTGCACTTGGTTTCATATGCACAAGGAAGTCATTTAGGGCCAACTCACCAAAAATACCCATCACATTAACATCTTCAATTAACATCACAACTAACACCATGGATTCAACATGTGGGGGATAACGTGATTGAAAAACAAAATATGTATGCTTTGCGATTTCTTGAATGTTGAAAAAAAGTTTTTATTTAATTGTATAAAATTCTTACAAATAAATTTTAAGTTTAAAAAATGTGTTCCAGAATAGAAATTGTCAACGTAGTATTCTTTGAAGTTAATGGTACAAGTTAACAATGAATTTATCATTATGTACTTTTATTGCTTATAACAAATCATAATAAACAACATAGCTAGAAAAAGACAAACAAGTGAGCACATTCTTACAGCTAATCAAACTAACAATGTACAGCCATTTAACTGCATAAAAATGCTTTACCAGGAACTTATATAAAAAAAAATGCCAAGCCAAAGGGGTTAGAAAGATAAGATCTAAAAAGTTTGTTCAGAATGGTTTTAAAGAGAATCATAAAAGTGAGATGGGTGGAGAGGTTAAGGAAGGGAATTTCTGAGCTTAAGTCTGAGATAAATGAAGACACAGATACCAATAATGATTCACTCTTATAGAGAGTTAAAGGTAATGGGGAAGAGAAAGTACAATGAGAAAGTAGGGGTTACAGAGAATGAGATCATGAATAATCAATAGGATAAAAACTTTTTAAAGAAAACTTTTAGATCAGGAGCCAATGTAGATCAGTGAGAAAGATGGATGAGCAAGACCTCTTGTGGAAATGAAGCAGAGGTTTGTATGAATTGATGATTAAAGAGGATGAAGTATCAGAGAACAGCAGTGGGTGTGTCAGTATATATTAACATTGGAGACTTGATCAATTTGAATAGGCAAGGAAGTTTAAAATAAAAATCCCCTCCTTTCCTTCATGGAACTATACTGGAATTTGCAAGTGTGTGGATGCCTGGTGAAGATAGGACTGGGGCCACCTATTCAGTACACAAAAAGCTGGAGGAACTCAGCAGGTCAGGTAGCATCTATGGAGGGAAATGGACAGTTGATGTTTCGGGTTGAGACCCTTCATCTTGACTTAGATGCTGCCTGACTCGCTGAGTTCCTCCAGCTTTTTGTGTGTTGCTCCAAATTCAAGCATCTGCAGTCTTTTGTATCTCAACTATTCAGTAACTTGCTAACACTATCTGCCTAACAGGAATGAAGAGTTGTTAATTCTGTGATATATCAAAAGTTGGCAATATACTTACTCAACTTTAGAAGGAAAACTAAAATTAAATCTTCAAATTCTTACCTGACATAGAAGATACATGGAATAGGTAGCACCTTGTTTCTCAGAGGCACACAGTTGAATAAGTGCTACTTTTCTCTCCTTCCCTTTTATATATGTGGGAGGCCACTCTATGTCAAACCCAATGGCTGATTCACTTGGAATTGAAAACCTGAAACAGAAAAATAACATAAAGAACGGTCACCATTTACAATCAGTAAATACTAAAATCTGAAAATTCACACAACTAGGAAGAATCTTACCCTAGAACCTCTTTAAAAATAAAAAAAACTCACTAAAAATAATGAACATTCATCTGTGCTTCTTTATATTTAATTAATACTTTGACAAATTCCATCTGAAGCTTGATTTTTCAACTCTGACAGGATAAGAAACTTTAACTAATGTTCATACCCAGGGCTGCTCATTATATATTTTTTTTGTGCGAATTAAAGAAAGAACTGTTGCACAGTCATTCACTCACTGAGTTGATAGTTGTCCTTTTCTCCCTATATTACTCACAAAGGAGAAAACAACATTGAACCTAGATTTTCTTTCACCTGCATTGAGAAAGCAGCACACATTTGCTGAGCAACAAACAAGCTGCTACAGGAGTTCATCAGATCAAGCAGCATCTGTGAGGGGAAAGGAATTATTGATGATTCATGTAGAAACTCTGCATCAAGACTAACAGTGGAGAGGGAAGAAAGCCAATATAAAGAAAAGAGGGGGAGTGGTGACTCAGGTGCCAAAGGTGATTGGTCGACCAAGGAGGTGGATGAAGGATGATGGGCAGATCGAGTCGGGGAGGCAGAGGCAGGTGCATGATAGATGGAGGCAGACAGACAAAAAAGGATGATGGAACCAAGAAGGGGGAGGCGAGGGTGAAGGTGAAGGCGAAGGTGGAGACGTCTGTTGGAGGGTGATGGGCAGGAACACAAAGGGTTCTGGAAACTGATAAGTAAGGGATATGATAATAGGAACCATTGGGGAGAGGCAGATAGAATCAGGACCAGATTTTGTTTTTTTTTTGGGGGGGGGGGGAGGTGGGGGATGGTGGGAGAATGGGCAGTGGGGTGAAATGTGGTGGGCAAGTAGTTGGATGGAACCAAGAGGGGGAAGAGGAACAAAAAATGGGTGAAGGGTGAAGGAAGCTGGAGGGGAGGATATGGGAAAGAGAACAAAAATAAGGGGCCTGGAGGAGGATCAGAGGAGAGAGAGAGGGTGGGGGAGAAAACCAGAGGTGGGGGTTACCTGAAATTGGAAAATTCAATGTTCATACCTTTGGGTTGTAGACTACCCAATAGAACATAAGGTGTTGTTCCTCCTATCTTACATTGGACCTCGCTCTGGCAGTGGATAATGCAGAGGATGGACAAGTCAGTTTGGAATCTGGAGGGAAAACTGAAATGGCATGTAACTGGGAATTTCAGGTATGGCCATTTCGGACAGAGAGGGAGTGCTCTGCAATCAGTGCCTTGTCTGCGCTTGGTCTCACCGATGTAGAAGAGGCCACATTGGGGAGAACCAAATGCAGTAGACAATGTTGGAGGAAGTGCACATGAATCCTTGCCTCACCTGGAAGCCACCATTTGGGTCCCTAGATGGTGGTGAGGAAGGAGGTGTAAGAAACAAGTTCTGCACCTGCTGCGCATGCAGGGGAAAATGCCAAGGGTCAGAGAGCAGTGGGTGGGGAGGTAAAAGCAAATCAGTGAGTCACAGAAAGAGTAGTCCCTGCAGAACTGGTGGTGGGATTGTGTTGCAGCTGGTGGAAATGACAAAGGATTATGTGCTGGATGCAGAAGCTGGTAGGATGAAAGGTGAGGGTTAGGGGAACTTTATTTCTGTTCTGTCTGGAGGGAAGTGGGGTGACAACAGGTCTGAAAAGCAAAGGAAATGTAAGAGAGGGCTCCATCAACCAAAGCAGAAGGGAAGCCATGTCTCTTGATAAAGGAGGACATTGCAGATGTCAAAGTAAAAGTCGAGCTTATTGTCATATGCACAAACTACATGCAGCAGCATCACAGGCACATAGCATCATATAAGCAGCTTTCACAAGAAAGACAAATTATACACACTTTTTTCAAGAAAGAACACAATTAGAACAAAAAAAATGTCCATTTTAATGCAAAGTGATCAAAGTGGTCATAGTGTTGCTAAGGTGTAGTGATTAGGATTTTGCCAGTTGGTTCAGCAACTGAATGGTGAAAAGGAAGTAGCTGTTCTTGAACCTGGTGGTGTGGGACTTCAGGCTTCTGTATCTCCTGCCCTCCTGATATACTGGAATAGAAGACTTTATCTTGAGAGCAGATGTGACAAAGATGGAGAAATTAGGAGAAAGGGATGGCATCCTTGCAAGAGACAGGGTGGGAAGAGGTGCAGTCGAGGTAGTTGTGGGGGTATAGTAAACATCCGTGGATACTTTGTCTCCTGAGGCAGAGACAGAATCTAGAAAAGTGTCTCCATTTTTGCTTGCTCTCTCTCTGCCGGGAAAAGATAGATAGCTCAGGTCAGTGAGTAATTCTTGGTCAACCAAGCCAAGGAATCAACAAGAAACAATCAAGGCACTAACCAATGTGTTTCATCAAGCATTATATACAATTAACACAACAGGCAATTTGGTTTCCATTTCAACTCACAATTAGAAACCTTACCTTAAATCTTCTGATAGAAATGAACAATCACTTCCTTCATAACTGTAAATAATAGACCCAGGAAACTCCAAGAAGGGAAGTTTGTCCTCCAGAACATTTTTCTTGATACAAGAAACCTATAAAATAGTAAAACGTTTGTTTAAATTGTTACTGATCAAAACTTACCTCCCACTTCCTCCAATAAAAATATATTTTAATCTTTTATCCCAAAGAGAAGCCTCCCTAGAGTGATCGTCTAAACTAGTTTTATTCTCAGCTTCTGGTGTAGTCAATTGCCAAAGGAGAGAGCAAATTGATTTTACAGTGCAAGTTTTTCTTTTTCTTATGACCAGCAGGTACAACAGCATACATCAGAGAAAAGGACGTATAGTCCTTCCATTCGATGGATATATTCATTGCCCGACTTGTGTAGTGTTTCTAGCAATTTCTGATTTTAATTAAGCCATATTTGGAATATTGTACTGTTTCAAATGATCCCATTAAACAGTACAAAGGCTAAGGATTATATTTTTAATAAATTCATTACAATAATTAGTTATGGATAAAGGCTTGAGAAGGGAGTTTTCAGATGTACAATACTGGAGGCTAATCATGTTCTACAAGGACAAACTTTTTATAATACTGTTTTATTATTTCTATAGTTTATATTGCATATGTGTTGCAGCAGAAAACTTGTGAAATGTTATTCCCATGAAAACTAAGTCAAAAGTAATATTAATAGCATTGGAATCCAGATCTTACTAATTGCATCACTGCACCTTCTCCATACATAAACATAACATTCCTTCAAAGTCCACTCCTGTATGTTATGGCCAGGAGTTTTTTTTTAAAGAGTAAATTTTTTTCATGAAAAATATTATATCCTGATTAATGTGCTCTCAAAAATAAATTAGAAATCAAGTAATTAAAAGACCTTTCCAAAAAATGTAGTAACGAAGAACTGGTAGAAAATTTGTCAGTAATTCCAGTGTACCTTTAGCTGCTTATTAATTTCTTTTATTTCTTCAGATGCCATCCATTCAGGTAACTTGCGCTGCTGATCAGTCATCTTTTCACAATCTACTGCATTGTTTCAAGATTCTCTGCGCAAGAACGAATAATATAAAAACAGTGTGTTTCTAAAAAAAATCAAACAACTGCAGATGCTGGAAATCTGAAATAATAGAAGTTAACAAACACACAGGTCAGGCAGCATCTGTGGAAAGAAAAACAGTTAACATTTCAGGTCCAGGGCTCTTAATCAGAACTGGGAAAGAGAAAACAAGTTAGTTTTAGGTGGTAGAGAAAATGGGAGAGGATTGGGTAGAACGAAGGGGATATTTCTGATAGGGTGAGACTGGATGACTTAACTGCTAGTTAATGGCCATGCTGTCACTTGGTCTTACCCTATCAGAGATATTCCCTTTGTTCAATCCATCCTACCCCATCTGCCTTGCTACCAAAAACTAACTTGTTTTCTCCATTTCCCAGTTCTGATAAAAGGTCTCGGACCTGAAACTTCAACTGTTTCTCTTTCCACAGTTTCTGCCTGACCTGTTGAGTGTTTCACATATTTTCTATTTCTACTAAGCTTCGACATGGATTTTAAAAAGGAGAGCAATCAAAGTAAATGCTGGTCCCCTACAGGATGAGACTCAGGAATTAATAATGGGAAATTGAGAAATGGCAGATATTCTGCATAACTATTTTGGATCTATCCTCATGGTAGAAGACACTAGAAAGAATAATAATCATAAGGCTATAGGAAGGAACTTAAAACGATCTCTATCACAGGAGAAAAAATAATGAACAAAATAATGGGGCTAAAGGCTGACAAAATCCTCTAGACCTAATGGTCTAGAGGATTTTTAATAGGGTTTTTATTATAAGGGTTAGATTTTATATGGTTCTTTGTTAAGTTGTTTTATAAGTTTTTAATCAGGAATAGTGGGGGCTGGACTGCGCAGGTGCGTGACGTCAGCAGGTAAGGCGTGGGCAGTTTAAAAGGCAAACCGCCATCTCCAGCGGGCAGCGGAGTGACAGGTAGCAGAGTGTTTTGGGCTTTGGCTCAAGGGGCTTTGGTGTAAAGGGGTGAGGAAAGGTAGGTGACTTGAGGAAAGGAAGGGGTATGAGTGCGGTTTCGTTAAAAATTAAAATTGTATTTACAGCGTGGTAACAGGCCCTTCCGGCCCAATGAGTCCGCGCCACCCATTTTAAACCCCCATATTAACCTACCCGTACGTCTTTGAAATGTGGGAGGAAACCGGAGCACCCGGAGGAAACCCACGCAGACATGGGAGAACATACAAACTCCTTACAGACAGCGACGGGAATCGAACCCTGATTGCTGGCACTGTAATAGAGTTGCGCTAACCTACTCAGTGTCAGATGTGGGAGTTCCCGGAGTCTCCCTACCTCTGGGAAGGCTACATCTGTACCAGGTGTGTCAAGCTGCAGCTCCTGAGGGACCATGTTAGGGAACTGGAGATGCAGCTCGATGACCTTTGACTGGTCAGGGAGAATGAGGAGGTGATAGAAAGGAGTTATAGGCAGATGGTCACACCGGGGCCACGGGAGTCAGGCAAGTGGGTCACAGGGGGAAGGGGAAGAGTCAGGTACCAGAGAGTACCCCTGTGGCTGTACCCCTTGACAATGTACTCCTGGTTGAGTGCTGTTGGGGGAGACAGCCTACTTGGGGGAAGCAACAGTGGCAGTGTCTCTGGCACAGAGCCCGGCCCTGTGGCTCAGAAGGGTAGGGAAGGAGAGAGGAGGGCACTAGTGATGGGGGACTAGTTAGGTGGGCAGAGAAGCGATTCTGTGGACGCAGGAAAGAAACTCAGAAGGTAGTTTGCCTCCCAGGTGCCAGGGTCCGGGATGTTTCAGATCGCGTCCAAGATACCCTGAAGGGTGAGGGAGAACAGCCATAGGTCATGGTACAAATTGGTACCAACGACATAGGTAAGGAAAGGAATGAGGTCCTGAAAAAAAGACTACAGAGAATTAGGAAGGAAGTTGAGAAGCAGGACCTCAAAGGTAGTAATTTCTGGATTACTGCCTGTGCTAACTGACAGTGGGTATAGGAACAGAATGAGGAGGAGGTTAAATGCGTGGTTGAGGGATTGGAGTAAGGAGCAGGGATTCAGATTTCTGGATCACTGGGGCCTCTTTTGGGGCAGGTATGACCTGTTCAAAGAGGACGGGTTGCACTTGACTCCCAGGGGGACCAATATTCTGGCAGGGAGGTTTGCTAAGGCTACTGGGGAGGGTTTAAACTAGGATTGTTCGGGGGTGGGATCCAAACTGGAGAGACTGGGGAAGAGGTGTTTGGCTCTCAAATAGAGAAAGCTAGTAGTAGGTACGATAGGCAGGTGATAGAGAAGGGATGTGCTCAGACAGGTTTGAGATGTGTCTATTTTAACACAAGGAGTATTGTGAACAAGGCAGATGATCTTAGAGCTTGGATCAATACTTGGAGACATGATGTGGTGGCCATTACGGAGACTTGGATGGCTCAGGGACTGGAATGGTTGCTTCAAGTGCCTGGTTTTAGATGTTTCAGAAAGGACAGGGAGGGAGGTAAAAGAGGTGGGGGAGTGGCACTGTTGATCAGAGATAGTGTCGCAGCTGCGGAAAAGGTGGACGTCGTGGGGGGACTGTCTACGGAGTCTCTGTGGGTGGAGGTTAGGAACAGGAAGGGGTCAATAACTTTACTGGGTGTTTTTTATAGGCCACCCAATAGTAACAGGGATATTGAGGAGCAGATAGGGAAGCAGATCCTAGAAAGGTGCGAGAATAAGAGAGTTGTTGTGATAGGGCATTTTAATTTCCCAAACATCGATTGGCATCTCCAGACAGTGAGGGGTTTAGATGGGGATGAGTTTGTTAAGTGTGTTCAGGAAGGATTCTTGACACAATACGTAGATAGGCCTACAAGAGGAGAGGCTGTGCTTGATTTGGTATTGGGAAATGAACCTGGTCAGGTGTCAGATCTCTCAGTGGGTGAACATTTTGGTGATAGTGATCATAATTCTATCTCCTTTACATTAGCACTGGAGAGAGATAGGAACAGACAGACTAGAAAGGCATTTACTTGGAGTAAGGGGAATTATGAGGCTCTCAGGCAGGAAATTGGAAGATTAAATTGGGAACAGATGTTCTCAGGGAAAAGTACGGAAGAAATGTGGCAAATATTCAGGGGATATTTGTGTGGAGTTCTGCAATAGGCATGTTCCGATGAGACAGGGGAGTCACGAGAGGATACAGGAACCGTGGTGTACAAAGGCTATAATAAATCTAGTCAAAAGGAATAGAAAAGCTTACAAAAGGTACAGAGAGCTAGGTAATGTTAGGGATCTGGAAGAGTATAAGGCTAATAGGAAGGAGCTTAAGAAGAAGATTAGGAGAGCCAGAAGGGGGCATGAGAAGGCCTTGGCGGGCAGGATTAAGGAAAACCCCAAGGCATTCTACAGGTACGTGAAGAGCAAGAGGATAAGATGCGAAAGAATACGGCCTATCAAGTGCAGCAGTGGGAAAGTGTGTATGGATCTGGAAGAAATGGTGGAGGTACTTAATGAATACTCTACGTCAGTATTCACTACAGAAAAAGATCTGGGGGATTGTAGTGGGGGCTTGCAACGGGCTGAAAAGCTTGAGCATTTAGATATTAGGAAAGAGGAAGTGCTGAAACTTTTGGAAAGCATCAAGTTGGATAAGTCGCCAGGACCAGATGAGATGTACCCCAGGCTGCTGTGGGAGGCGAGGGAAGAGATTGCGGAGCCTCTGATGATGATCCTTGCATCATCGATGGAGGCGGGAGAGGTTCTGGAAGATTGGAGGGTTGCGGATGTTGTTCCCTTATTCAAGAAAGGGAGTAGGGATAGCCCAGGAAATTATAGACCAGTGAGTCTCACCTCAGTGGTTGGTAAGCTAATGGAGAAGATCCTGAGAGGCAGGATTTATGAACATTTGGAGAGGTATAATATGATTAGGAATAGTCAGCATGGCCTTGTCAAGGGCAGGTCCTGCCTTACAAGCCTGATTGAATTTTTTTGAGGATGTGACTAAGCACATCGATGAAGGGAGAGCAGTAGATGTAGTGTATATGGATTTCAGCAAAGCTTTTGATAAGGTACCCAATGCAAGGCTTATTGAGAAAGTAAGGAGGCATGGGATCCAAGGGGGCATTGCAGTGTGGATCCAGAACTGGCTGGCCCACAGAAGGCAAAGAGTGGTTGTTGAAGGGTCGTATTCTGCGTGGAGGTCGGTGACCAGTGGTGTACCTCAGGGATCTGTACTGGGACCCTTGCTCTTTGTGATTTTTATAAACGACCTGGATGAGGAAGTGGAGGGGTGGGTTAGTAAGTTTGCGATGACACAAAGGTTGGGGGTGTTGTGGATAGTTTGGAGGGCTGTCAGAGGTTACAGAGGGACATAGATGCAAAGTTGGGCTGAGAAGTGGCAGATGCAGTTCAACCCAGATAAGTGTGAAGTGGTTCATTTTGGTAGGTCAAATATGATGGCAGAATATAGTCTTAATGGTAGGACTCTTGGCAGTGTGGAGGATCAGAGGGATCTTGGGGTCCAAGTCCACAGGACGCTCAAAGCGGCTGCGCAGGTTGACTCTGTGGTTAAGAAGGGATATGGTGTATTGTCCTTCATCAATCGGGGAATTGAATTTAGGAGCCGAGAGGTATTGTTGCAGCTATATAGGTCCCTGGTCAGACCCCACTTTGAGTGCTGTGCTCAACTCTGGTCACCTCACTACAGAAAGGATGTGGAAGCCATAGAAAAGGTGCAAAGGAAATTTACTAGAATGCTGTCTGGAATGCGGAGCATGTCTTATGAAAGCAGGTTGAGGGAACTCGGCCTTTTCTCCTTGGAGCGACGGAGGATGGGGGGGAACCTGATAAGAGGTATATAAGATGATGAGAGATATTGATTGGGTAGACAGTCAGAGGCTTTTCCCCAGGGCTGAAATGGTGGCCACAAGAGGACATAGGTTTAAGGTGCTGGGGAGTAGGTTATAGAGGAGATGTCAGGGGTAAGTTTTTTTTTTACTCAGAGTGGTGAGTGCGTGGAATGCGCTGCCGGCAACAGTGGTGGAGGTGGATACGATAGGGCCTTTTAAGAGACTGTTGGATAGGTACATGGAGCTGAGAAAAATAGAGGGCTATGGGTAAGCCTAGTAATTTCTAGGGTAGGGACATGTTCGGCACAGCTTTGTGAGCTGAAGGGCCTGAATTGTGCTGTAGTTTTTCTATGGTTCTATAATGGTCTGCATTCTAGGGTCTTAAAGGAAGTAGCAATAAAGATAATGAATGTGATGGTTGTAATATATGAAAATTCCCTGGATTCTGGAGAGGTCCCAAGGATTGGAAAACTGCAAATGTAATGCCTCTAAACAGAAAAGGGAGAGATAGAAAGCAGGAAACTATAAACCAGTTAGCTTAATATCGAATCATTAGAAAAGTGCTGAAAACCATTATTTAAAAAGTTACAGGACAATCAAGCAGACTCAACAAGGTTTTATGAAAGAAGTAACATTTGACAAATATATTAGCATTCTTTGAGGATAAGAAGACAGGAAAGAGTGGGAATAGTAGGCCATCCATCCCTTCAAGCCTCCTCTGTCATTCGTCAAAATCTTAGCTGATCTTTTTTCTCAGCACTATCAACATATCCATTGATTCTAAAGATATCAAGAAAATTGATTTCTGCTTTGATTGAACACAATGAATAAGCCTCCAGAATACTCAAGGGTACAGAATTCAAAAAGTTCATCATTCTGAGTGAAGAAATATTCATCATCTCAGTCTTAAGTGGCCTAACCCCTGTTTTAAAAGAATGCATCCCGAGGGTCCTACACTCCTCAGTCAGGGGAAACATCCTCCCTGCATCTACCCTGTGAAACCCCTTAAGAATTCTGAAAGTGTCATCAAGATCTCCTCTCACTCTTAATCCCAGTATACTTAATCTCTCCTCATACCACAAACACAGTATCCCTAGAACCTCTCTTGGGAATTGTCATTGCACTTATCACATTGCAAGTATATCATTTAAGTAATAAACTATATACAATACTCCAGATGCAGTCTCACCAAAATTTTATGCAATTGCAATAAGACTTCCTTACCACTCTATTCCAATCCTTTCAGTTTAAAGGTTAACATATAATTTATGTATTAATTGCTTGCTGCACCCACATGAAAGCTTTCAATGACTGATGTATTAGCACACCCAGGTCTCTCTAAGCATCAACACTTCCCAGTCTTTCACCATTTAACAAATACACTACTTTTCTGTTAAAAGCACCAAAGTGGATGAGCTTACTTTTTTCCTTCATCCATGCTATATTCACTCAGCCTGTCCACATCCCTATGAATCCTTTTTACATTCTATTCCATGCTCACAATCCCAGCTAGTTTAGCACTGTCAATAAACTTGAAAATTTGACATTTGGTCCCCTTAGTAAAATCATTGATATGGATTGTAAATAGTTGGGGTGCAAGCACCAATCCCTGTGGTTATAGCCTGCCAACTTGATAGCAATTCACTTATTCCCACTCTTTGCTTTCTGTTTGAAAATCAATTCCCTCTCCATCAGTGCATTACCCAACCACACTATCACCTGATTTCATTTGTCCTACTTTGCTGAACAAGCTCCTGTGGGACTTTATTGAATGCCTTTCAAAAATCCAAATACACCACATCCACTGTTTCCCCCTTATCTATTTCACGTCACACTCTCCAAGGTTAA